>NC_044033.1:419482858-420119522 GCF_901765095.1 Microcaecilia unicolor
ACCGCTCTCGACAAGCTCTCCCACCGGGCGCCTTCAGCACCCGCCCCCACGGGTGGGCGTTTTTCCCGGGCACGGCAGGCTGCACCCTATTCTTTTGCAAAGCGTAGGTACAACCAGCCGGCCCGAAGGCCTCGTCAGGCACAGGGACAGCCCCAGCGCGCTCGTTCTCGTCAACAGCGTGCGCCTAAGCAGCCCCCTGCGCCTCCACAGCAAAAGCCGGGGACGGGCTTTTGACTGGATCCACGGGAACATAGCCGCCCTACAAGTGTCCGTACCGGACGATCTGCCGGTCGGAGGGAGGTTAAAATTTTTTCACCAAGGTGGCCTCTCATAACCTCCGACCAGTGGGTTCTCCAAATAGTGCGGTGCGGATACGCCCTGAATTTGGCCTCCCTGCCTCCAAATTGTCCTCCAGGAGCTCAGTCTTTCAGCTCCCATCACAAGCAGGTACTTGCAGAGGAACTCTCCGCCCTTCTCAGCGCCAATGCGGTCGAGCCCGTACCACCCGGGCAGGAAGGGCAGGGATTCTATTCCAGGTACTTCCTTGTGGAAAAGAAAACAGGGGGGATGCGTCCCATCCTAGACCTGAGAGGCCTGAACAAATTCCTGGTCAAAGAAAAGTTCAGGATGCTTTCCTTGGGCACCCTTCTGCCAATGATTCAGAAAAACGATTGGCTATGTTCCCTGGATTTAAAGGACGCATACACTCACATCCCGATACTGCCAGCTCACAGACAGTATCTCAGATTCCGCCTGGGCGCACGGCACTTTCAGTATTGTGTGCTGCCCTTTGGGCTCGCCTCTGCCCCACGAGTGTTTACAAAGTGCCTCGTGGTGGTAGCGGCCTACCTACGCAAGCTGGGAGTGCACGTGTTCCCATATCTCGACGATTGGCTGGTCAAGAACACCTCGGAGGCAGGAGCCCTCCGGTCCATGCAGTGCACTATTCAACTTCTGGAGCTGCTGGGGTTTGTGATAAATTACCCAAAGTCCCATCTCCAGCCAACTCAATCTCTGGAATTCATAGGAGCGCTGCTGAATTCCCAGACAGCTCAGGCCTACCTTCCCGAAGCGAGGGCCACCAATCTCTTGGCCCTGGCTTCGCAGACCAGAGCGTCTCAGCAGATCACAGCTCGGCAGATGTTGAGACTTCTGGGTCATATGGCCTCCACAGTTCATGTGACTCCCATGGCTCGTCTTCACATGAGATCTGCTCAATGGACCCTAGCTTCCCAGTGGTTCCAAGCCACCGGGAATCTAGAAGATGTCATCCGCCTCTCCACCAGTTGTCGCACTTCACTGCTCTGGTGGACCATCCGGACCAATTTGACCCTGGGACGTCCATTCCAAGTTCCGCAGCCCACGAAAGTGCTGACGACGGATGCATCTCGCCTGGGGTGGGGAGCCCATGTCGATGGGCTCCACACTCAGGGTCTGTGGTCCCTCCAGGAAAAGGATCTGCAGATCAACCTCCTGGAGCTCCGAGCGATCTGGAACGCACTGAAGGCTTTCAGAGATCGGCTGTCCTGTCAAATTATCCAAATTCGGACAGACAATCAGGTTGCAATGTATTACGTCAACAAGCAGGGGGGCACCGGATCTCGCCCCCTGTGCCAGGAGGCCGTCGGGATGTGGCGTTGGGCGTGTCGGTTCGGCATGCTCCTCCAAGCCACATACTTGGCAGGCGTAAACAACAGTCTGGCCGACAGACTGAGCAGAGTCATGCAACCGCACGAGTGGTCGCTCCATGCCAGAGTGGTACGCAAGATCTTCCGAGCGTGGGGCACCCCCTCGGTGGACCTTTTCGCCTCTCAGACCAACCACAAGCTGCCTCTGTTCTGTTCCAGACTTCAGGCACACGGCAGGCTAGCGTCGGATGCCTTTCTCCTCCATTGGGGGACCGGCCTCCTGTATGCTTATCCTCCCATACCTTTGGTGGGGAAGACCTTACTGAAGCTCAAGCAAGACCGCGGCACCATGATTCTGATAGCGCCCTTTTGGCCCCGTCAGATCTGGTTCCCTCTTCTTCTGGAGTTGTCCTCCGAAGAACCGTGGAGATTGGAGTGTTTTCCGACTCTCATTTCGCAGAACGACGGAGCGTTGCTGCACCCCAACCTTCAGTCTCTGGCTCTCACGGCCTGGATGTTGAGGGCGTAGACTTCACTGCGTTGGGTCTGTCTGAGGGTGTCTCCCGGGTCTTGCTTGCCTCTAGGAAGGATTCCACTAAAAAGAGTTACTTTTTCAAGTGGAGGAGGTTTGTCGTGTGGTGTGAGAGCATGGCCCTAGAACCTCGTTCTTGCCCTGCACAGAACCTGCTTGAATACCTTCTGCACTTATCAGAGTCTGGCCTCAAGACCAACTCAGTAAGGAATCACCTTAGTGCGATTAGTGCTTACCATTATCGTGTGGAAGGTAAAGCCATCTCTGGAGAGCCTTTAGTCGTTCGATTCATGAGAGGCTTGCTTTTGTCAAAGCCCCCTATCAAGCCTCCTACTGTGTCATGGGATCTCAACGTCGTCCTCACCCAGCTGATGAAACCTCCTTTTGAGCCACTGAATACCTGCCATCTGAAGTACTTGACCTGGAAGGTCATTTTCCTGGTGGCAGTTACTTCAGCTCGTAGGGTCAGTGAGCTTCAAGCCCTAGTAGCTCATGCTCCATATACCAAATTTCATCACAACAGAGTAGTGCTCCGCACCCACCCAAAGTTCCTGCCGAAGGTGGTGTCGGAGTTCCATCTTAACCAGTCAATTGTCTTGCCAACATTCTTCCCCAGGCCGCATACCCGCCCTGCTGAACGTCAGTTGCACACATTGGACTGCAAGAGAGCATTGGCCTTCTACTTGGAGCGGACACAGCCCCACAGACAGTCCGCCCAATTGTTTATTTCTTTCGACCCTAACAGGCTAGGGGTCGCTGTCGGGAAACGCACCATCTCTAATTGGCTAGCAGATTGCATTTCCTTCACTTACGCCCAGGCTGGGCTGACTCTTGAGGGTCATGTCACGGCTCATAGTGTCAGAGCCATGGCAGCGTCGGTGGCCCACTTGAAGTCAGCCACTATTGAAGAGATCTGCAAGGCTGCGACGTGGTCATCTGTCCACACATTCACATCTCATTACTGCCTCCAGCAGGATACCCGACGCGACAGTCGGTTCGGGCAGTCGGTGCTGCAGAATCTGTTTGGGGTGTAAATCCAACTCCACCCTCCAGGACCCGAATTTATTCTGGTCAGGCTGCACTCTCAGTTAGTTGTTCTTCGTAGGTCAATTTCTGTTATACCCTCGCCGTTGCGAGGTTCAATTGACCTGGGTTCTTGTTTTGAGTGAGCCTGAGAGCTAGGGATACCCCAGTCGTGAGAACAAGCAGCCTGCTTGTCCTCGGAGAAAGGGTATGATACATACCTGTAGCAGTTGTTCTCCGAGGACAGCAGGCTGATTGTTCTCACCTTCCCTCCCTCCTCCCCTTTGGAGTTGTGTTTCATACTTTATTGCTTGTCATTCAACTGGCGGGAGCGGTCGCGCACGGGCGGGAAGACGGCCGCGCATGCGCGGTGGGCGTGCCCTGCGTGCCGACCGTCCCGTGAAGCTTTTTCCGGTTGGTGGGGGCTGCCGCGGACGTCAACCCAGTCGTGAGAACAATCAGCCTGCTGTCCTCGGAGAACAACTGCTACAGGTATGTATCATACCCTTTAGTGGAACATAACCACAAAAGCATGGTATGGTCACATTTTCAATATGGTAATACAGATTGCAGCTAAGGAACAGGTTATTTTGAATTAGTCTTTACTGGACCAAACTTGCTTTCCTTGTGCCATCACCATCCAGTTGAATAGGCAGTGCCTTAAAATGTGAAGGATAAAGTGTTTTTTTTCCTTTTTGACATGTATATTCCACATTATCCCTAGCAAACTTGGGTTCAATGTGGGTTACATTCGAAAATACAGTGAGGCAGAATATAGAATTCAGTAACACCGTGGGAGCAAGTAGAAGGATGTATCTGAAACATTTAACAAAGTTGAGATTAGCATATATACCCAACTTTGCATTTAAAAGTCTGACCTTTAATTATGCCACATGTTCAGAAATCATAGCCATAAGTAGAGACATTTATGCAAACATTATCACATGCACACACCAGAACAGGCATCCCATACATACATTGCAAAAGTAAACAATTTCTACAGTGTACATCCAAATGTAATTTTTTTATTTCCTCATTTCTATCTTCCAAAATTCTAGAAAGCAGATGTACATAGAACCCAAAGCAGTCCAAAACAAATAAAATCAGGAACAACACCATTTATACCTAATTGTGCAACCACCCTTAGGTTCGCCTTTGGGTTTAAAAAGCAATTTAAGGTCTGAAATTAATTAATTAAGACTGTAGTATCATAGTAGATGATGTCAGAAAAAGACCTACATGGTCCATCCAGTCTGCTGAACAAGATAAACTCATATGTGCTACTTTTTGTGTATACCCTACCTTGATTTGTACTTGTCCTCGTCAAGGCACAGACCGTATAAGTCTGCCCAGAACTATCCCCGCCTCCCAACCACCAGTCCTGCCTCCCACCACCGGCTCTGGCGCAGACTGTATAAGTCTGCCCAGCACTATCCCCGCCTCCCAACCACCAGCCCCTCCTCCCACCACCGGCTCTGCCACCCAGTCTCGGCTAAGCTCCTGAGGATCCATTCCTTCTGAACAGGATTCCTTTATGATGACAGCAGATAAAGCCTATATGGTCCATCGAGTCAAATGCCCCAAATCTGTAATACTTGGTAGTAATAATGAAACAGTAATGGAATAGTTACATAGCAAGCAGCGAACAGATTTATGTCCACTGAAAATAATTAACTTTGCATGAACTTGGTGGCTAATGGTGTGCTGCTTGCATTTAATCCAGGCAGACTTTGATCCTGGGGAGCTGGATTTGATTCTCACTACAGCAACTTGTGACTCTGGGCAAGTCATCCTCCATTGCCCCAGGTACAAATAAATACATATCTAAATTGCTTTGAATGTAGTTGTAAAAAAACCCACAGAAAGGTGGTATGTCAACTTCAAGTCTCATTCCCTCAGCTCTTGGAATGGAGGATTAGTCTAATAGTTAGTGCAGTGGGCCTTGAGCCTGGCAACTTGGGTTCAATTCCCACTGCAGCTCCCTGTGAACTTGTGCAAGTCACTTAACTCACCATTGCTCTAGGTACAAAAACTTAGATTGTGAGCCCTCTGGGGATAGAGAAAGTACCTGCATAGTCTAGTAGTGCTATACAAACAATTAGTAGTAAATAAATACAGTGCACTCCATTTAAGTGCACATCAGATAAGCGCATGCTCTGTTTAACTGCATGCCATACTTCGGTCCCATTTTTGGCACCATCAATTTCTATGGGGAAAACTTCGGTTTAGCATACCACTGATAAGTGCAAGATTCATTTATATGCATGGTTCAAGACCGCTCCTCTACAGGAAAGACTCCGCATAAGTGCGCGCATGGAATATGGAAGCCGATTGGCACGTGACAACCAATGAGATTTTAAATTTACTGCCTCTTTAGCTGCCACAGGTAGAATAAGCGAAAGAATGTTAGAGCGTACACCGGGGTCATCATCGTCGCCATGGCAGAACTGTAAGACTTAACACTGGCTGAACTAATAGAAGTTCTTAAAAAATTAGAAAACAAAGTCAAGCATCTATTGCTAAAGAATATGGTGTCAATCCCAGTCAAATTTCACGTGTCTTGAAGCAGAAAGACCAGCTTCTGGAAGACTGGCAAAACAATACAAATCCACAATGGAAACGAAAACAGGCGGGAAAAGCTGAGGAGGTAGAAGATGCTTTTCTTCGGTGGTTTTCTCGAGTCAGGAGCAGACAGTTTCCTGTCAGTGGTCCACTGCTTATGGAGAAAGCTAACCAGCCAGCTGAAAGTCTTGGACTAACTGAATTCAAAGCCACTGTTGGATGGTTGGAAAGATGGAAGGAGAGGAACAGCATAAAATTCAAGAAACAGCATGGTGAGAAACAAGACGCTGATGACTTTGGTGCTGACAATTGGGTTGTTTCAGTTCTTCCTACCATCTTGAATGAATTTGCACCTCGTGACATTCTCAGTGCTGACGAAAACGGTCTCTACTGGTGAGCAATTCCTGATGGAACACTTGCATTCAAACATGCCAAAGCTACTGGAGGTAAAACGTTGATGGACCGACTGACGATCCTCCTTTGCTGCAATATGGATGGGAGTGAGAAGTTGGAACCCCTCGTCATTGGAAAGAGCAAACAGCCCCGCTGCTTCAAGAAAGTTAAGCGACTTCCTGTGTCATACAATGCTAACGGAAATTCATGGATGACTGGGAAAATTTGGAAGCAGTGGTTAAAGAAGTTGGACACTAGAATGCGGGCACAAAAGCATCAGATTTTGCTGCTTTGTGATAATTGTGCTGTACACAGGGATGATGTCAGGCTGTCTAACGTCAAGGTGGTCTTCCTGCCACCAAACACTACCTCTCTGATCCAACCTATGGATCAGGGCATAATAGCCAATTTCAAACTACATTATCGGGCTCTTGTGCTACATCGTCTGATGAGCGTTATGGATGACCAGACTGGTAAGGATAAACGTGCTGTTGAACTGGCTTGTAATCTATCACTGTTGGATTTCCTTCATATGCAGAAAGAAGCCTGGAATCATGTTACACAGACAACCATTGTGAACTGCTAAAAGCGGGCAAGCTTTAAGGATGTGGAAAGGGACGAAACAGATGCAGCTGTTGCGAACGCGTCAGATGAAGAGGTTATTGACATCCCAGCCGGTATTACTGAAGAGGAGTTCCATCGCTACGTAGCTGTTGATTACGATCTACAAACAGCTGAAGACAGCACTGTTGTCGAGATATGCGCCTACATGCAGGCAACAATGGCTGATGGAATAGATGAAGAAATGAGCAGCGAGGCACATGCTGACGAAATTCAACAACCTCCTCCTGTCACTTTTGCAAGAGCGCTGGAGAGCCTTAACACCGTGCGGGCCTATCTGGAGGCCACTGGATGTCAGTGCTATGACAGTTTTTACCGTCTGGCAGACTTAGTCTATGAAACTCACAGACCCAAGATTGTACAGAGGACTATAACTGATTACTTCAAGTAAGCCTAATGTCAGTTAATGGAGACTGTATACTGTACGTATAATAATAAACAGTATTGTACATATGTTTATCTGATGTCAAGCTTCTTTGGGTCACAACGGTTAACTGCATGCTCTGGTTAACCGCATGCATTTCTTTGGTCCCAGAACCTTGCACTTAAGTGGATTGCACTGTATATACAATAGAATGGCACATTTAGAGTGATTCTGGACTTCTTCATGAAGGTAGCACTTCCCTTATTATTTATATCAGTCATTTAAATAGTATTAATAAAAAATATCAAGTGCATTTCTTTTTATAATACACCACTGCATTCCACAAAACAAAAGGAGCAAGTTCCCACCTACCATCTTTCTCTTTTGATGTACCCACAGGAAAAAAAAGATGTTAAATGTTCCCAGATTTCAACCTGATTAATGCATTTAAAAAAGCATTGTACTTATAAATAGAAACTCTGAATGTTGAGCACCTGATTCTCATGATGTGATGTCTGTTTTGGTGGCCCTGTAGTAGGTGAAAACATCTCAGCACCAATACAACATGTGCTAGGGTGTTCCTGTAGCCAGCCCCTTGAAATAACACCCTGATTATGATTTAGAAGTAACTACTACTCTAACCGATGCAGGGTTATTCCGTTCTGACGGTTCCTTCGTATACATCCGTATGCATGCTGCACAAGCCGGCATGTTTAATAGACAGGAGATGAAGTGATGTCAGAATGCTGAAACCAATTCAGTCAGTCTAAGTTTCCCCTTCCCAAAGCAGCCATCATCCCATTCACTAAAAACAAAGCAAGCAAACCTATGAGCCGCTGCATCCACCTTGTCTTTCTTTGTTGGTAGCATTTTTATTTAATCTCACTTATATTTTCAAACATGCCAGCTTGTGCAGCATACACAGAGGAAGTATAATAACAGAATAAGTTTTCATAGGTAGAGTAGTAATTTGTTTTAAATCTTAATCAGTGGTCAGTTGGAGGGGCTAGTTACAGGGACACCCTAGCACGTGTTATACTCGTGCAGAGATTTTTTTCTCCTGGTAATGGGCCACTAAAACAGACATCATGTTATGAGAATCAGGTGCTCAACATTCAGAGTTTCTATTTATTTATTTGTGACATTCATATCCCACATTTGACATGCATTAGGTTGAATCCAGGGAGCATTTGAAAGCTTGCTTCTCTCCCCCCCCCCCCCCCCCCATGCCTAGATCAAAAGAGAAAGATGATTTGTGGGAGCTTGCACCTCCTGTTTTGAAGAATGCAGTGATATAGTTTTGGCACAGTATAAGCCATCAGACGTACAAAATAGAAGAAAACCAATGGACTGCATTAGGGGCTTATAGTCCATCTAGTTGTGTTTCAACAAATGAGAGATCTGTTTGACAAATATTATGTTGACTTATTTGTCCCTGAAACATGCTCAAACAACAGAATAATCCATTTGTGTATGTATAAGGTAAACTTCTACAAAACAGAGGAAGATGTGATTCCATGTGCCCCAATGAAAAGAGAGTTTAATTCTACTTCCATTTAATTTCAATATATTTCATAATCTTTATAACCAGGCTGCCCAATGCAGATTACAACAACATTTAAGATGAACCCATCAGGAAATAGGATATTCTCACTGGAATTTTGCCATCTGTATTGTATATAGTGTATTTATTTAGTTTTTAGTGTAGAAAAATGAGCACAAAATACAGAGTTTAAAATTGCTGTTTCTACCAGCTATAATAATTTTTAAGCTGTTTTAGTGATATTCAAGTGTTATTTCATGATATTTATATCTACATATGGGAACCTTTCAAATAGATTAAAAAGCTGTCCAATAAGTAAAAAAAAAAAAAAAACTCCAAAACTTTTGTCCTCCACCTTTTAAGGCACTGCCTTCCAACTGAAACAGCTTTAGACTTCTCACAGATGGACCAACAATAATTAACGAAAGTGTGGATGCAGCAGCTCGTATAGGCTTGCTTGCTTTGTTTTGAGTGAACGCGGATGACGGCTGCGCTGGGAAGGGGAAACTTAGATTGTCCTAATTGGCTTCCTAGTTTACAGTGAACTAGATAGGCTCACTTCAACTCCTGTTTATTAAACCATTGCCAACAACAATGATCCGGCTTCAATTTTTTGGCGTCATGCCGGCTCCGCTCAACCTCCTTGGTTCTGTTCTTAACTTCTTCCTATGTTCAGTAAAGATAGAGGGAAAGCTGCGACCTCAGGTATGAGTTTGGGGGAGAGGTGTCGGATCGCGCATAGGGAGGGGGAGGGGGAGAGGGAGAGGGAGAGGGAGACATGGAAAACTAGAGAGAGGGAGGGAGGGAGGGGTGGGTGCGTGGCTGTGAGAGCGTAAGAGCAGCCGAATTCGTGGGACTTGGTATCTTTGCCAAGGTGCCGATCTATGCAGGTGCCTAGAGGTTCCTTTGTGGTCTGACTGCTAGTGATTCTTGTGCTAAAAAAAAAAAAAAAAGATGGGGCTGAACCTGTAAAAAGCACAACCACTAGAGCTATTGGATTATTGGTCAGAAAGCAGTGCTGGCTGTTGCATACAAAATCGGTTTTCTTGAGATATGTTTTTGAGGAGCATGTTTAAAAATGCCCCTAAAGTAAGACATACACAGGCAGAGGTTTAGGGCTCTGCAAAGTAAATAAATAAAATTTGGGGGAGGGTTCAATATTCAAACAGATTAAACATATAAATCTACGCTCCGTGGACTTGCGCAGCACTGCATGGATAGTGCCAGTGAAAATACCGCTAACCATTGTACGCACAGTCGATTATACGTCCTGCAGAGCAGAGGATTTATCGGTACGTTGAATTGTTATTTATCATGTTTCACATATGTGTGCATATGCTCGTTTTATATCTACTCATTGTTTTTTCTTATAAATTTTTCTTTTTTGACCATTTTTAATCAAAATATCATTATCATATTACAAATATAATATTAATGATATCACTTTTCATGTATTTTCCCTGTGTGTGATCTATCTATCTATCTATCTATATTTTTTATTATATATATTTTTTATATGTTTATATTTCTAAATGTATTTCAGTGGTTACTATTGATATTACTATATTTCTTTTTGGAATTTAAATGTGTGTGATTTTATGAATTTTTATATTAATTGAAACATCTATGCGATGATGGCAGTTTTAACTATCGTATATGTATTTAGGTGGTCTGTCTCTTCATGTTCAAGTGTACAGCGCTGCGTATGTCTAGTAGCGCTATAGAAATGATAAGTAGTAGTAGTAGTATGTTTATAATTTATATATTTTTTTCACATTTTTAAAATTTTCTTATTTTTATTATTATTTTGAATTGTGTATTGATTTTAAATATTTGTGTGTTTTTAGACCCCTGAGGAAGGGCTTTTGCCGAAACACGGACTGTGTTGGGTCCCAATAAACTTTGTTTGGAGCTCTCACTACTGTGTTTTGCTGGTCACTTGGATTTGTTTTTTCTTCCACTCTGTGTCAATTACTATATTTATAATGCCAAGATGGTTAGTTCATAGGGAGGGTAGAACAATTAGGAATATGCATAGTGCAGATATTCAGCAGCTGTTCATTTATTTATTTATTTATTTATTTATTTTATTGCATTTGTATCCCACATTTTCCCACCTCTTTGCAGGCTCAATGTGGCTAGTTAAGCGGTTTAATTTAGGCATAGCTATTCAGATAGTGACTGAATATCACCTCTACATACAGCTGGTGATTGTGACATTATTATGGGGGGGGGGGGTCTTTTACAAAGGCAAGCTAGTGTTTTTAGCATGTTCTAAATGCTAGAGACATACATAGGAATATATGGGCATCTCTAACATTTAGCGCATGCTTATTTTTAGCGCTCGCTAAAAACGCTAGTACACCTTTGCAAAGGACCCCTATATGTATGTTCAGCGCTGCCTAACTATATGCTGCTGCTGAATGTATTTTTATATAAATCACATGAGTGTTTTGAATATTTAAGTTTTTACACTATTCTATTTTTCTGTTGTATTTTTAGTGGAATTTTGTTAACCGAGGCTGACATTTAAAAAAAATTATGATCACTGCTGCTCAAAAGCGATTCATTGGCTTTCGGAGCTGGCTTAGCCATTAGCCAAACTAGAGGTTCTGTTTACTAAGGTGTGTTAGTGTTTTTAGTGCGCCTACACTTGGCGTGTTTGCTAACCATGTAGGCGCCTATAGGGAAATTGTAGGCAGGTACATGGTTAACCCACATTAAAAAGGTTAACATGCCTATAATGCTGCTTAGTAAACAGGACCCTAGGTGCATGACTAGGTAGTAAAGAACTGACGCTGTCTAAACAGATATGCTGTGACAACCACAGCATATCAAGGAAATAGCCATCACTGAAGGTAATTTTCTAACAGATGCCACCTGTTTCAAAACTTTTAGGTGCCTAGGGCTGGACTGGCTGGCCGGGTTCATTTCTGGCTCTGCAACTTAGATTAAATAATTACACTTTCTGCTTATTTATAACCCAAACTTTTACTGACTTCTGCTCAGGAGAAAGGAAATTTTAGCTTGCCTTCACATTACAAATAACTCTCTCCTCATGCCCTGTGATAGGAGCTGGATCTATATTTACATCTAACCCTCCACCTAGACAACAAAGAAAAAGCCTACAGCAGCCTGCATCAATTGGACTGTCCAAGGATATCAGAACCAGAAACTATAAAGTTGAACCCTGCAATCCGTGAGTAAAAAAAATTATTTTAACTATATAACCATTTCTAAAATTCTAAATCTGTTAGAGTCCTTAAAACTAAAGGCAACCTCGCTGCATTGTCTCCTGAGAAATTCACATAGAAGTGCTAAGTACAACCAAGTGTTTCTCTATTGCTGGAAGCCTTTGATCTCACAGGCCTGGTCTGAAGGGTCTGTTCTTTTAGATTACTTAATGACTTAACCCTGCATTACCAACTAGTAAGACTGCTAATCAACAGGGTGAACCCCACAGTGTGGCCTGCAGTTCCACCCAGTGAAATTTTGCATAACTAGCTTCTGACACAAAAAAAATGTGCCTTGATCTCATAGACCATAAGACTTTGAACATCCCAGTGGTGTGTGGGAGAGGAAACCACAATCCCCACCAACCAAAGAGAAGGCAAAAGTGCAAGAGGTCAAACACCTACATAACAGTACTTAAAAGATCACCTCATTGCCACACCAAAGCTACCCCCAGCACCCACAGACCACTGTTGGGAACTATAGGACTGGTGAATGCCAGATCAGCTGCAAAGAAATCCTTGGTGATCAGCATCTTGACATCCTAGGAATAAGTAAAACCTGGCTAGATGAAAGTGGGGGTTTACTACTGGCTGAACTATGCCCAACAGGTTTCAACATCCAACATCAGCCAAGACCAGGAAGATGGGGTGGAGGGGTAGCAGTCTTGATTCGGGATACAATCAAACTGCGCAGAATATCCATCCCTCAGTTACATGAATCAGAATCTCTTTTAATCCAGCTTGAAGAGGAGAAACCAATCTGGCTGCTCATGGTATACCGGGCACCTCAAAACAACACATCTGTGCAAGAACTCCTAGACCCGATTACTCAAATGACCCTGAATTATCCTAGGCTGGTGATTATGGGAGACTTCAATCTGCACATCCAAACCCCAGATACCACCACAACTGCCATTCTGGACATGATGACAGCACTAGGATTTACACAGGTGTTCAATTCTCCAACCCACGAAAAGGGTCACATACTAGACCTGGTGTTCTACAAAGGGGTGGATATCCTAGAATTCTGGGATAACCGTATCGAAATAGCACTCCTATCATGGTCAGACCATTTTCTAATTAAATTTTCCCTAAGTGACCACCTGAAACAACTGGCACCTCCCAGACTTTGGAAGGAGATCAGAGACAAAAAAAAGCTGGCCTCTGAGAATTTCCTAGAGGCCTTGGACTATCCACATGTGGATGAAGAGACATCTACAGTATCAGAACGGGTTGACATCTGGAATACACACTTAGCCAAGACCTAAGAGAAAACGGCACCACTAAAAAAGGTCTTCTTATGCCCCACTCACAAACGCTCACCTTGGTTTTGTCCAGAACTTCGGATCCTTAAACGCGAAGGATGGAAACTGGAAAGGAGATGGTGTAAATCTCGCCTGGATAAAGACAGGCTAAACTGTAGGAATCAATTGGCAAAGTACTGCCAAGTCTTAATAGCAACTAAAAAAACAATATTTCTCTCAATTCCTTAAAGATGCATTGAATAGGTTGCCAATTCAACCAAGCCCCTGTTCAGCATAGTAAACAGCCTTCCCAGTCAAAACTGAACTGCAATGATTTTGCTGCATACTTTGCCAACAAAATTAAAAGTCTCTGCCAGGATTTACAGGCAATCCCACTCAGTCCCCAACCAGTTAACCAGAGGTGCACAAACTCGCCCCCTCCTTACAGAGACAGATGGGACACTTTTAACCCAATGACAAGAGGAGAGCCTTGACAAAATCCTAAGAGACCTTTGACCAACTACCTGCTACCTCGACCCCTGCCCATCAAAGATAGTTCAGCAGGCAAGTATGGGCTTCATAGAAGGCGCCACAAAAATTGTGAACACCTCTCTTTCTAATGGGAAACTACCAACAGAATTAAAAAGGGCAGTGGTTCGCCCTTTGCTAAAGAAAAACAACCTTGACCAGGACAAACTTGAAAGTTACCGGCCAGTATCCAACATCCCATGTCTAGGCAAACTCATAGAACAAACAGTCTGTGTTCAACTTAATGATTGGCTAGAAGAGAGAAACTGGCTAGATCCATGCCAATCTGGATTTAGACCAGGTTATGGAACAGTAACGGTCCTTGTATCCCTACTAGATGATCTTCACAGAAACTGAGACAAGGGATTCGCCTCGATGTTAGTACTGCTAGATTTCTCAGCAGCTTTTGACAGTGTGGATCATGATATCATGCTAGCATGACTGACAGAATCAGGTATCAGTGGAACAGTACTTGCCTGGTTCAGATCCTATCTATCAGACAGGCAACAATCCATAATGTTTAGCAGCAACTCATCACCACCATGGACACTGACCTGCGGGGTGCCACAAGGATCGATACTGTCACCCATTCTGTTCAATATCTACCTCAAGCCACTAGCTGAGCTGATTCGGTCAATGGACACTCAGTTCTACATCTATGCAGATGATGTGCAGCTACTCATACCCATTGAACCTGACTTTCCTACAACCTTGAATAAACTGATTCCCTATCTAACATCAATTCAAGAATGGGATAAACAGAACAAACTTTGCCTGAACCCAAGTAAAAGCGAGCTTCTCTGGGTCCCTAACACAAGTGGATACATACCTGACATCAAAATCCCTTTTGGGAATATGAACTCTCCCTCAAATCACAAGTCAGGAACCTTGCAATACAGTTAGATTCAACACTTACTTTGACTCCCCAAATCCAAGCAGTTTTCAATAGCTGCTTCTACTATTTGCGACAGCTACGCTGCCTCTCTCCTTACATTGAGAAGGTAAATCGTATCCCAGTTTTGTATGTCATAATAACATCAAGATTGGATTACTGCAATGCACTATACAATGGTTTGACTACAAAGGGCCTGCACCAGCTCCAGTTGATTCAGAATGCAGCAGCAAGACTCATAGAAGGTTGCAAGCGACGTGACCACATCACACCATTTTTGCTAAAATTTCATTGGTTGCCAGTACAATACAGGGCTAAATTTAAAACTCTGCTTCAAGGCCCTCAAAGGAAATGGCCCTGAGTACCTGAAGAATAGGATGATCCTCTACACACCACCAAGGACACTAAGGTCTTCTCAAGGACTATCACTAACCACACCCTCTCCAAAAGACATTACATCATGCGATACCCGCAAGCGAGCCTTCTCCGGAGTATTCCCCACACTCTGGAATGCACTGCCTGAAAGGCTCTGCTTAACACAAGGCTATCTCTACTTCAGGAAGCAGTTGAAAGCTTGGCTCTTCAACCAGGCCTTTAATGGAAGAAGTAACTAATCTTGTTAGTCTCACTCACACACACAAGGAGTGACTTGGGTTGCACATACTGCAGCAGGACATGTTTATCCACTCCTACCCTAGCTGAGATAATATTTAACCATCTCTCTGACCTCAGCTTCAACTTTCTTTAAATCACTCACCTTACTTTCTAACTCTTCTTACCTATCTATATGTTCCATCTTTTCTTTACCCTTCACTATAAATTAAAATGTTCTATTATGTATTGTGTTGACATTGTAAGTAGTATACTATGCCATTCTTATTGTTATTTGAATATTTGTACTGCAATTGCCTATTGCTCGTGTTTGATCTATTCTTATTGTACACCACCTTGAGTGAATTCCTAATAAATAAATTGTCAAAGCATATAGACCATAGTAACATCTGTAGGTTTGTACAGTGGTGGAAATAAGTATTTGATCCCTTGCTGATTTTGTAAGTTTGCCCACTGACAAAGACATGAGCAGCCCATAATTGAAGGGTAGGTTATTGGTAACAGTGAGAGATAGCACATCACAAATTAAATCCGGAAAATCACATTGTGGAAAGTATATGAATTTATTTGCATTCTGCAGAGGGAAATAAGTATTTGATCCCCCACCAACCAGTAAGAGATCTGGCCCCTACAGACCAGGTAGATGCTCCAAATCAACTCGTTACCTGCATGACAGACAGCTGTCGGCAATGGTCACCTGTATGAAAGACACCTGTCTACAGACTCAGTGAATCAGTCAGACTCTAACCTCTACAAAATGGCCAAGAGCAAGGAGCTGTCTAAGGATGTCAGGGACAAGATCATACACCTGCACAAGGCTGGAATGGGCTACAAAACCATCAGTAAGACGCTGGGCGAGAAGGAGACAACTGTTGGTGCCATAGTAAGAAAATGGAAGAAGTACAAAATGACTGTCAATCGACAAAGATCTGGGGCTCCACGCAAAATCTCACCTCGTGGGGTATCCTTGATCATGAGGAAGGTTAGAAATCAGCCTACAACTACAAGGGGGGAACTTGTCAATGATCTCAAGGCAGCTGGGACCACTGTCACCACGAAAACCATTGGTAACACATTACGACATAACGGATTGCAATCCTGCAGTGCCCGCAAGGTCCCCCTGCTCCGGAAGGCACATGTGACGGCCCGTCTGAAGTTTGCCAGTGAACACCTGGATGATGCCGAGAGTGATTGGGAGAAGGTGCTGTGGTCAGATGAGACAAAAATTGAGCTCTTTGGCATGAACTCAACTCGCCGTGTTTGGAGGAAGAGAAATGCTGCCTATGACCCAAAGAACACCGTCCCCACTGTCAAGCATGGAGGTGGAAATGTTATGTTTTGGGGGTGTTTCTCTGCTAAGGGCACAGGACTACTTCACCGCATCAATGGGAGAATGGATGGGGCCATGTACCGTACAATTCTGAGTGACAACCTCCTTCCCTCCGCCAGGGCCTTAAAAATGGGTCGTGGCTGGGTCTTCCAGCACGACAATGACCCAAAACATACAGCCAAGGCAACAAAGGAGTGGCTCAGGAAGAAGCACATTAGGGTCATGGAGTGGCCTAGCCAGTCACCAGACCTTAATCCCATTGAAAACTTATGGAGGGAGCTGAAGCTGCGAGTTGCCAAGCGACAGCCCAGAACTCTTAATGATTTAGAGATGATCTGCAAAGAGGAGTGGACCAAAATTCCTCCTGACATGTGTGCAAACCTCATCATCAACTACAGAAGACGTCTGACCGCTGTGCTTGCCAACAAGGGTTTTGCCACCAAGTATTAGGTCTTGTTTGCCAGAGGGATTAAATACTTATTTCCCTCTGCAGAATGCAAATAAATTCATATACTTTCCACAATGTGATTTTCCGGATTTAATTTGTGATGTGCTATCTCTCACTGTTACCAATAACCTACCCTTCAATTATGGGCTGCTCATGTCTTTGTCAGTGGGCAAACTTACAAAATCAGCAAGGGATCAAATACTTATTTCCACCACTGTAAATCTATGTGCTTTGAAAATGAGCCTCTATGTGTCCTTATAAAATGACCTAACAAGGCTGCAGAAATCATTGCTAAAATGCAGCTGCTGCTTGGGGAGTTGATGTAAATTTACTGTATGTGGGTGAAGTATGCATTGGGTGCATATTCTGTAAACTGCACATACTTGGCTAAGCCCAAACTATACTGCTAATAATGCCTACATGTGGGTCATCCACATACATGTACATGCCTTGAAACAGTGCTTCCTTGTCATCAAGCAGATGAAGCCATTACGTATGGGTTGTGTCCATCAACCAGCAGGGGGAGATAGAGAATACTGAAGAGGCAGTGGAGCTAGCTGGCCACGAGGCACTGTGAAAAATTGAGTGCTCTCTATCTCCCCAAGCAGGGTGGCTGCAGCTTCTTCGAGCTCCATCAAAAATCTGCCTGGGGGTGGCTCCTGGCTTGCCAGTTGTTAGCCGGGGTGTTAGAGGCTATAGCAGCTTCACTTTGAAGGCACATAGGTCAGCCCTTTCCCTGCCTTACCCATGCCCCCGTGGATGTGGACATATTAGCTTGCTTTTCCCTGTCCTTTCCCACTCAGAGGATGCAGGCACATTGGTTCGCCTTTCCCACTTATCTGAGCCTCCGGAGTGTTTTTATTTACCTCTTTTGCCTCTGCTTTCCTCACAGCGTTAAAAATAAAAAAAAAAGAAAAGAGGTTTTTTTCTTGAGATTGTTCTGGAGTACTGGAGCTGTGATACTCGGTCTAGTGAGGTAAGAGTGTTTTCTGACTCCTCCGGGGTGGGCCTGCGATTGGGACGTTTTTGGCGCGAACCGCCATTTTTGAATTTTACCGCCGTTTTCGGCGATGGCTGCAGAGACTGTAAAGCGCTGTTCTAAATGTGGCAAGCGCAAATCAGCAGCGGGGCTCTGTAATTCGTGCTGTACAGACGGTAGAGCCGGCCCGAGCATGGCGAGCGGCGATCTTTTGCGCTCTGAGCTGGCAGTGGACGCCATTTTGGATTTTCCACATGGCGCGGCCTCCGTTGCGACGGAGAGCCCTGAATCCGGGGGGGGGGGGGGGGAGTCCTCTGAGTGAGGCTAATGATAGAGCTGATAGCCCTGGGCAGGATCCGGGCGGTCAGGGAGCGGTTTTCTCCCCTGATTTTGTTTTAATGCTGCATAGGGCGTAAATGCTTAAAAGAGCTCTTCCACAGGGTTCTTCGGACCCTCTGCCTGCCCCCCCCCCCCCCCCCCCCGGTGGATCCTGGCCTTTTGGAGTTGGCTTTGCCTGTTTCTTATCCTCCTGATAAACGCAGAAGGGCTAATTCCCCTTCTGAGTGTGGCGCACCCCCCTTTTCCCCCCCCGTGGTCGGGCTATGAGGATTCTGAGGGGTCTGGCAGAACTTCTTGGGCTTTAGAGCCAGAGTCAGGTGTAGAATTGCCACAGGAGCTTGATGATCCGTCTGCGGTGAGGATTTTCCACCGCGAGGAGCTGCCAGCGCTTATTTCAGATGCCTTACAAGCCCTCTCGATTGAAGATCCTGGGAGTGGCACATTCTCCTCTGTTAATCCAAGGATGGCTAGTACCAGAAAGCCTGCTCGAGCCTTTCCTTTGCATGACTCCATCCAAGAGCTTATTTTGGCTCAATGGGCTGACCCTGAGGGACCGTTGAAGGTTGCCAGGGCTATGGGGCAATTATACCCTCTGAGTGAGGAACATTTGGCTCGCTTTGCAATGCCGAAAGTGGATGCCCTGGTCACGGCTGTGACAAAGAGAACTACCCTCCCTGTTGAAGGAGGTGTTGCCCTGAAGGATATTCAAGACCGCAGGCTTGATTCAGCTCTGAAGCGGTCCTTTGATTTGGCAGGTCTCACTGTTCGGGTGTCTGCATGCAGTTGTTATGCTGCTAGAGCCTGCCTGGCTTGGTTACAGCAGGCAATGGAACAGCCCGGTGATGGAGCGGAGACCTTATCTGAAGTGGCTCCGCAGATGGAGTCGGCCTTGTCCTTTTTGGCTGACGCCCTTTATGATATGGTCAGAGCTTCGGCTAAACAAATGGCTGTAGCAGTGGCGGCTCGCCGCACTCTTTGCCTACGACATTGGGCGGCGGACATGGCCTCTAAGCAAAGGTTGGTGAAGTTGCCCTTTCAAGGCCTTCTCCTGTTTGATGAGGAGCTGGAAAACATTGTTAAAGGCCTGGGGGATTCCAAACCTCAGCGCTTGCCTGAGGATAGGCCGAAGCCTTCCTCTAAGGGTCAGGCGGTCCACTCCTCTTACAGACCTCGCTTCCGTGAAGCTAGAAGGTACCGCCTGGGGCGTGCTGCTGGGTTCACTTCGCGTGCCCGCTTTCAGCAGAGAAACTCCTTTCGCTCGGACAAACATTCCGCAGCTGCCGGTTCAAGGCCTGGAGTTCAGGGGCGACCCTCTCAATGATGGTGCGCCGGCCCCCTCCTCGTTTCCTGTCATCGGAGGAAGACTTTCCCTCTTTTTTTCGAGGAGTGGGCCAAAATCTCCGCAGATCAGTGGGTCTTGGACCTGATCAGAGACGGATACCGAATAGAATTCGATGCCCCGGTGGAGTCCCGATGCGATTCTGCCGCCAAACGGGCGGCGGTAGAGGAGACTTTGCACAGTCTGTGCCAGATAGGGGCTGTGACCCCGGTGCCTCCCGCCGAACAAGGTCTAGGCCGTCACTCCATTTACTTTGTGGTGCCACGAAAAGGCGGGTCTTTTCGCCCGATCCTGGACATAAAAGAGCTAAACAAGTCCTTAAGAGTGCGGCATTTTCACATGGAAACCCTGCGCTCCGTCATTGCGGCGGTACAGCCAGGAGAGTTTCTCACGTCTCTGGACCTGAAAGAAGCTTACTTGCACATACCAATTTGGCCCCCGCACCAGAAGTTTCTGCGGTTTGCGGTGTTGGGAAAACATTTTCAGTTTCGGGCCTTGCCTTTTGGCCTCGCCACAGCTCCCTGATCCTTCTCCAAGGTAATGGTGGTAGTAGCTGCCTTTCTCAGGCGAGAGGGTATCCGGGTTCTCCCACACCTAGAAGACTGGCTCATCAGAGCAGACTCAGAAAAAGAGAGTCATCTAGCTACAGCCAGAGTGTAGCTAGATGACTCCTTCAATCTCTGGGCTGGGTCGTCAATATGGCCAAAAGTTACCTGACCCCCTCGCAATCTCTAGAATATTTGGGGGCCAGGTTCGACACAGCCTCGAGCTATGTGTTTCTTCCCGAGCAAAGGCGGTGCAAGCTTCAGAATCAGGTCTGTCTGCTCCTGAGGATGCCCCGCCCGCGAGCTTGGGACATTGTCCAGCTGTTGGGATCGATGACGGCCACCTTGGAAGTGTTGCCATGGGCGAGAGCGCACCTGAGACCTCTACAGTATTTTCTACTTCAACGATGGTCTCCAGTATCTCAGGATTATCAGTGCAGACTTTCTTGGCTCCCTGCGGCCCGCCTCAGTATGAAGTGGTGGCTCTCAGACAGCATGTTGCGGCGGGGAATGCTGCTGGCGCTCCCCGATTGGTGCCTGTTGGTGACAGATGCCAGCCTGAAGGGCTGGGGCGCACATTGCCAGGGGAAGCATGCCCAGGGTCTGTGGACGCCCCATGAGTCGGAGTGGTCTATCAACCATCTGGAGTTGAAAGCGGTGTTTCTGGCTCTTCTGGCCTTTCAAGTGACCCTGGAAGGATTGGCTGTCCGAGTGATGTCAGACAACACGACAGCAGTGGCCTTCATAGATTGACAAGGCGGCATTCAGTGCAGAGCTCTTGCCGCGCAGGCCGAACAAATTTGCCACTGGGCTGAGCTGCATCTACAGTCCCTGTCAGCAGCTCACATTGCAGGTCAGAGCAACGTGCAAGCCGACTATCTAAGCAGGCATCAGATCGATCCAGCGGAGTGGGAACTAGCAGACGATGTATTCCTGCAGATATGTGCCAAATGGGGCAAGCCAGTGATGGATATTATGGCGACCAGTTCCAATGCCAAAAATCCTGTGCTTCTTCAGCAGACGGAGTGATCCTCGCTCTGCCGGGCTGGATGCCTTGGCTCAACCTTGGCCCCTGGGCTTGCTGTATGTCTTCCCTCTGTGGCCCTTGATAGGGCGAGTGCTCCTGCGGATTCGGCTGCATCCAGGAGAAGTGGTGCTCATCGCCCCGGATTGGCCCAGGAGGCCTTGGTATGCGGACCTCCGACAGATGCTGTTGGAGGCTCCCTTTCCGTTACCTCTGGTTCCGCACCTGTTGTCACAGGATCCGGTGGCCATGGAGGACGCCTGCCGCTTTGGTCTTATGGCATGGCGATTGAGAGGGCGCAATTGAGAGATAAAGGCTACTCAAATAAGGTAATTTCCACTCTCCTGCAGGCCTGTAAGCGCTCCACTTCCGTGGCTTATGCCAGGATTTGGCGCTAGTTTGAAGTCTATTGTGTTTCAAGAGCGCTTTCTCCGTTGCGGGCTCCTGTCTCGCCGATTCTGGACTTTTTGCAGGATGGTGTACACAAAGGCTTGGCCTATAATTCCCTGCGGGTGCAAGTGGCAGCATTGGCCTCCCTGCGCGGCAAGTTTGAAGGCGTGTCCTTAGCAGCTCATCCAGATGTGGCACGGTTTCTTAGAGGGGTGCTTCGGCTCCGTCCTCCCGTGCGGGCACCTTGTCCAGCTTGGAACCTGGGGTTAGTATTGAAGGCCCTTCAGGGGGCTCCCTTTGAACCGCTTCGGCGTGCTTCAGAGAAAGATTTGACACTGAAGGCCGTCTTTTTAGTGGCCATTACTTCGACGAGACGGGTGTCAGAGCTCCAGGCGCTGTCCTGTAGAGACCCTTTTCTGCAATTCTCAGAGTCAGGGGTCACGGTTCGGACCGTGCCTTCCTTCATGCTTAAGGTGGATTCAGCGTTTCACCTAAACCAGCCTGTTTTTCTTCCCTCCTTTGTTGAGGAGGAGTTTCCAGATTCATTTGGGCAGTTGCACCTTTTGGATGTGCGCAGGACTCTGTTGCAGTATCTGCGAATTACAAATTCTTTCAGGACCTTTGATCATCTTTTTGTGCTGTTTGCAAGTCCTCGCAGAGGGTCTTCAGCGTCTAAAGCCACTATTGCTCGTTGGCTCAAAGAAGCTATCTTTTCAGCATATCTGCTGTCTGGCCGGGCTCCGCCTGAAGCCTTTAAGGCACATTCCACAAGAGCAATTTCCTCTTCCTTGGGCGGAAACTGGAGCACTATCTCTTCATGAGATTTGCAGTGCTGCAACATGGGCTTCTAAGCTCTCTTTCGCCCGACATTACAGGCTGGATGTGGCTGCCAGGAGGGCTGCGTGTTTTGGAGCACAGGTGCTAGCGCGTGGTGTGGCTTGTTCCCACCCTATTTAGGGATTGCTTTGTTACATCCCATACGTAATGGCTTCATCTGCTTGATGACAAGGAAGGGAAAATTAGGTTCTTACCTCGGTAATTTTCTTTCCTTTAGTCATAGCAGATGAAGCCATGAGCCCTCACTGTATGATTGTCTGTATTGCAGTGATTCTGATTTTAGGTGCTGTTCTTGTTTCCTCAAGTTACATTCCTTCCTTGGGGAGTCGGAAAACAGTCTTCAGGATTCTTGTTACAGTTATAGGAGGATGAGGTCATTCCCTCCAGTTTATGTTTTGGGAGGATGAGTTTATTCCCTCTATGAGGATGCAAGTATTCCCTCCGTTTATACAAAGTGGAGGACGAGTTTATTCCCTCCAGGAGGATGAGTTCATTCCCTCCTTTTTTGAGTTTATGCCCTTGTTAAGGGGCCATCGTTCGCTGTGAGGAAAGTTCATGTTATTCCCATTGCGGTTTGCCATACTGCTTTGGAAGCTTCAAATACTGAAGAGGCAGTGGAGCTAGCTGGCCATGAGGCACTGTGAAAAGTTGAGTGCTCTCTATCTCCCCCTGCTGATTGATGGACACAACCCATACGTAATGGCGTCATCTGCTATGACTAAAGGAAAGAAAATTACCAAGGTAAGAACCTAATTTTCCCATCCTCTTTCCCCTCAACCCATGACGCCTGATTCACTTCTACCTCATTTGTCCACAACACAATCTTGTATTTGTTATCAACCAAAATGGCAAACGCCTTTACGGTACTTTGTAAGCCACATTGAGCCTGCAAATAAGTAGGAAAATGGAGGATATAAATGTAACAAATAAATAAATAAATGTAGCTTAAACCAGAGTATAGAACATTATGAGAAGACTCAGAACTCTTGAACCAAAATCTTCTTTAATGCAGTAATCGAACATGGAGAAATAACTTACAGTTCAGATATTTTTTTTTGTTACATTTGTATTCTGGACAAGAGTTTTTGTCTTGCAATCTTGGAAGTCTGTTCTCCATCAGCTCTCTCTCCATGCAAGAGAGAAGCTGGGAGCAATTCAACAACATGCTGAGTAGAGATGCTGTTTATACCGTTACACTGGTGAAATCTTGATAGTGTCAGTGGCTTCAAAGGGGTCATACAGCAAAATACAGCACAGGCAGTTTCAGTCCACAGAGGAGATAAGGTGCAGACTAACTCTTACAGTTACAAAGGGGGCAACTAGCCCAGAATGCATAGAGAACAAGGCAAGCCAATAGAAAGAGTCCCATAAGACACAGAAGTAGACATGTGCTTGGAAGAGCCTATTACAGAGAACTACAAGACTATAGGGATTTGTAGTTCAAGGCTATAACTTCAATTAAAGGTACAGGAAATGTAGTCTAACAGACAATGCTTAACATACATACGTAAACAACAAACAGCCTGCCTCCATGCAGATGGGAGCAGAACAAAATATGAGTAGGAGTTCACCTGACTTCTTTGAACTAAAAACATTATAGCACTAAATTAAAAAAAAAAAAAAGAGATTTTTTTCTATATTTTTATTTCAGCAAATGCAACAGGAAGAGCTGGCGATTAGATACAATAACAGTGGCCATATCAAGTATTTGAGAGTTGATTTTTATGGCGCAATGGATGACTTCACAGCAGCCATAGAAGCTAAAGCTGACTTTGAGGTGCCATATTACAACAGGGGTTTAATATTATATCGGCTAGGTAAGAAAACTAGTTCTGAGGTATTATATGGTCATATGTTATCCTTTTATGGTAAATCACTGTGATACACTAATATGGTCCAGCTAATTCATTTTAAATGTACTCTTATTTCTACTTTATGCATATACCAGGGGTTTTCAACCCATTCCTGGGGCACTGTCTCCATTGTATTTTAATCTATTTTATGCCTATTCATTGTGGAGATCCTGAAAACCTGATTATCTGGGTGTGTCCTGAGGACTGGGTTGAGAGCCCCTACTATAAACACTTTTTATGTAGAGTAATAAAAATAAAACAAAAAATGGAAAATGAGGTGACACTTTTTTATTGGACCAACATAATACATTTACTATGTGTTTATTATTATACATGTATTATAAATGTATTTAGAGGGAAGTTATGAATGAGGGCACCCATTTAAGATGTGATATTTTACTGTTAATCCCAGTTATTATGCTATATAATCCAGTAAAAATGTATTTTCCATTTTATGTTTTTTTTATTAACCTTTAAAGCGGATTGACATGGCCACCACACTGGTTAGTGTACTTTTGTATACATTCATTTGTTGAAAGTGGTAATGATGTTTGAACTTTTGTTGGTTGCTTGTGTGTGCCTGGTGGTTGGACAGCAGGTTGTTATAGAATAATCATTAGTGTCGTGGATTTTTAGCCACCTTTCCAAATGATGCTCAAGGTGGCTTATAGCATTATTAGTAATCATGTAGAGTAATTCCAGGGACATGCATGCCCAAAAGAGCTTATCTAGGTGGCTAAAAAAGGCAAAAGGGGATGACTTGACTTTTCCGGGGCCACAAAGTAAGTCAGTAGGGGAAAGTAGGATTTGAACTCTGGTTTCTGTGATTCGCAGCCCATTGCTCTAACCAGTAAACCATGCCCTTCAACAAAAAGCAGGTGTCTCATCATCCCAGGTGAATTTATTTATTTATTAGGATTTATTTACCACCTTTTTTGAAGGAATTCACTCAAGGCAGTGTACAATAAGAATAGATCAAACATGAGCAATAGACAATTACAGTAGTAAAAATATTCAAATAACAATACAAAGTATGGCATAGTATACTACTCACAATGTCAACACAATAAGTAATAGAACATAGAGTTGTGCACAAGAAGTAAACCTTTTTCAGCAAAACAAAAATTATTGAACAAATTGCTCACAAGTAAGTGAAAAGCCAGCAATTGTGGAATTAGTAGCATTGGAGCTGACCAGGTGGACTTTAATATCTTCATTTGTTGTTGTATTCTATGTTTGTTTCTATCTCAAGGGCTCATCATGTGAAGCTCAAAGAGGTTAGACTCAGAAGTGACACCAGAAAATATTTCTTCACAGAAGGGGTGGTGGCCAAGGTACAATAATTCAAGAAAACATGGAGTGAGCACATAGGATCTTTAGTAATGAAAACGTGAAGGGAAAACCGGAAATCAGCTGTGGCCTATTGTATTGGGAAGCAAACTGGGAAGACTGGATAGACCTTACAATTCTTATTTTGTTAATTGTGCTGCTTCAAACCCTTTGTATTTTCTTGTTTTCAGACTGCACCCTAGCTTAAATTGCAACATGATTTGTTGTTTCTTGCTTTTGGCGCAGGATATTTTGATGAGGCCCTGAAGGATTTCCAGAAAGTATTAGAGTTAAATCCTGGATTTGAAGATGCCAAACTGGGTCTGAAGCAAACCCTTCTAGATAAAGAAGAGAAACAGAGAAGGCACACTAAAAGGCCATCCTTATAAATGTGAATCTGTTTTCATTGGATATTATTTTTTTTTCTAATTTAGAGCCACATGTAATAAAAGATTTTTTTCTGTTTTGTGTCTTTGCATAAAATGCTTATTTTATCTGGCTCTTAATTGTATTCCCAGAGGGTATATGAAAGAAGTGATTTTGCTTCAGCTTCTCATTGTAGTCTGTTGATAATAGTATGAATGGTTAATTGCAAACACAGCATATTATTAATTGGACCCACCTTCTCATCATCACTCTTTTCTACAGCTTTAGTGGTATCGAATATGGCCTTGAAGTATCTCAATGATTGTAGGGGTTGACATATTACAGTTGGAAGAAAGTTTTGCCATAGGAGATAGGTAGAGTTCATCTTAGCAATGTTCATGGGGGGCGTTGTATTCTAGAAAGGTTGTTTTTTTTTTTTTGGGGGGGGGGGGGGGAGGTTGTTTTTGCACAGCTTAAATTCTTTATTGTGCAAATAGTTGCCAGAGGGTGTGACCAAAGTGACCAACATAGCAGGACTCAAGAGGATCAAGCAAGTTCTTGGAGGAAAAGTCCACAAACAAATTATTAGCCAGGTAGAATTGAGAGAGCCATTGTTGGAAAGTATCTATGAGAAACAGATCTACTTTTTGGGATCTGCCTGCTACTTGTAATCTGGACAGCCATTGTTGGAGACAGGATGCTGGCCTCGATGGTTATTGGTTTGACTCGGTGTGGCTTTTCTTATAATGGGCTTAATTTCTGGGAGAATGGCCTATAACGCAGTTCTGCCACTTCTTTTAAGACTCCAGAGCAGAAGGGATGCTCTGCTTCTGCCCGTTCCTTCCAGGAAGTCTGCAGAGAACAGAAAGGAAGTTGGTAAGCCTAAAACACAGAATAGAGCAGTCTTCTTCTTAATCCAGCCCCTCCTCTTCTATTGCTCCTGCCCCCTCACCCAGCTCCACAGTACCACTTCTGGTTTGTCTACAAGATTTTATTAAATCCTTCAGTAGTTGTGTTAGATTTTGAATCAACAGAGTGACAGAACAAAAGGAAAATAGTGAGCATGTCTGGAATGACCAGTGCCAATGTTTGGTGCAAGTCCTGCTTTGGCCTTTCTAAATTTGCTTGGTTTGCAGAGCATAGTACTTTGGAGACATGTTTATTGTTGTTTGGAAAAACACATACCTTTTCCATCTCTTTCTCGGCAGATAAAATTGCTTTGGGACCAAGAGTCTGGAATTGCGGAAACGATTACAGACATTGCAAAACACCTCAGCTGGGCTGATTTGTCGAGTGAACAAATGGGATAGAGTAACCCCTTTGCGTAAATAACTGCATTAGTTGCCAGTAGGAGCACACAAAGTTTAAACTATGCATGTTAGTATTTAATGTTATTTATGGTCTGACACCTTTGTCGTGTATGCAAATAGGAATCCTATCAGCTATATTGACAGGGTCTTATGAACAGGGTCTCACCGGAGTCTGCAAACACCTCTCCGGTACTATGTAAGCCACATTGAGCCTACAAATAGGTGGGAAAATGTGGGATACAAATATAACTAATAAACAAACATAGTTCAGACCCTCCCTCATGCTATCCAGACAAGACTTTGGAATCAAGTCAGTTCATTCCTTATGATCTCATAATGGGATAAGACCTTTAGGGACTACAGTGCATACTGAAGAATGATGTATGAGTTTACTGGGCTGCAAGAAGGTGAAATCTTGGTTCTTCATGGTGGGCTAAGTTTTGGAAAAGGAAAGTAAACAATCATAAATTATCTCTGATCTAGAAAGCAAGTGAAATCATAGTCATTACTGAGATTGTTTGGGGTTCCTGTTTCCAGTTCATAAATCCAGTAAAGTGTCCCTGAAGAGTAAAATGTGGGGCCAAACACACTAGGCATTTTTCCCATAGACCCAAAATGGGCAAAGTCCATTAGTACTGGCTCGTTGTCTGTCTCTATATTGTATGAGTCATGGTACTTGCTCTAAACTTTGAGATCAAAGTGATGAAACTTGATGTGTGAATTCAGTAAAACCTTCTGTCGAGGGGATAAGCTTAGTAGTAATCCTTACACTTGACTTGGGTGTTCCAATTGTGGGAATATGATCTGTGGAGATAGCTTCCCTCAAATGAACAGTTGGAAGATATATCATGTGTGATTCTTACGTCAGAGCCAAAATGCTTCATTGCCCTTCTGGGAGAGGTTATGTTTTAAAAGTGGACAGGAAAGTGAAAGAATAATAGAACACAAGTGTGTACACCACACAGGTTTTCAATTTGAGCAAGTACCAAGCCAAAGCTGGCTAGACAGACATACACTGTTGAGCTGAAAAGAAGAGCCCCAAATGACTTTAACAACATCTTTTGATCTAATTGTAGCTTGTGTCTTCACTATATTTTAATGGAGAGTCAGAGCACTTGAATTCTGATCTCTTCTGAATGTGTAGGAAGCAGAGTGTTGATTTCTTTTTATTATATACTAGTGAAAAAAGGCCCGTTTCGGTGAGAAATGAAACGGGCGCTAGCAAGGTTTTCCTTTGAGTATTTATGTTTGACAGAGTGTGTTTGACAGTGACTGTGTATGAGTGAGAGAGAGAGTGAATGTGAGAGTGTATGTGAGTGAGAGAGAGATAGACTGTGACTGTGTGTGTGTGTGTGTGTGGGAGAGAGAAAGACAGAATGTCGATTGATTGTGTGTGTGTCAGAGAATGTTGAAGTTTGTGTGCGTGTGTGACTGACATTGTGTGTGTGTGTGTGCAACAGAGGGGTAGGCGAGGGCTTGACATGCACGGAGGGGGATCTGCAGACTTGGAGGGGGGAGTGGGGGAGTGTGAGAGATGGAGTGTGTGTGTGTTTAACACCGTAGGGTGTGTGTGTGTGTAAAATATGCCTTAACAATGTTCAGCCAAATACATTTTCAAGCATCCTGTATCTGGTCTGCAGCACTTTAAAAACAATTATTATTATTTGTTTTTCTGGAGGTGAAAGTGCTCTTTAATCCTAAGCCCTGGTAGCCATAATAATTAGATACAACAGATGTTTTGACCTTGTTTGGGCTGTAATCTCATAAGACAACATAATGAAATTTCACTGATCAAGGCACAAAATGCCAAACGTTCTCCCCATACCCCATCCTGCAGATATTTTGTTGAATGAAATCATAGAAGAAAAAAAGTTATTGCACATCCATTACTTTGAAGAAACTACATTTGCTGAGTAGAGTTTCCGTTGCAAGTGTTGTTTTCTTCGTCATCATCCTGAGTCCTCAATGCTTCTATTTTAATCTGTTGCTCACAGAGGGGGAGCGGCGGGGCCAGTCAGGGGTGGGGAGGGGCACTCGACATATCAGGCCAAAGCAACAAAGCAAAGATTAAGGCAACCTGAAGCTGGTGTCTGTCCCTGCTCCCCTTCACTCTTTTTAAGTTAACAGCCAGCACTAATGAAGGGGAGGGGCTGCAACACATGTCCCCCTTCAGATAGGAGCAGGAAAGAGTGAATCTTCCCGTTTGCTTGCAGTCCGGAGCAGTAAGAGGTGGAGGATTTTCTTTCGTGGTTGCGGGCGGGCGGGGGGGGGGGGGGGGGGGGGAGATTAACCTGTTGTCTCAGAGAAACTGCCCTTGGCAGTTTCTTTTTTTTTTAAGTAGTAAAAAAAGGCCCGTTTCTGGAGCCAATGAAACGGGCGCTAGCAAGGCTTTCCTGTGCCCCCCCCTTCCCCGTCGTCGATGTTGGTGAATTGATCCGCCTCCGCCCACAACGTCATAACGTTTGACGTGAGGGCGGGGCCCAGAGACTGTGTTTTTCGAGGCTTCAGAGCTTCGAACATACGAACCTTGGCTTCAGTGACGTCAGAAGCCAATAGAACGTTGAGGGTGAGTTTTATAGGGAGCAGATGGGCGTGGCTGAGTACTGAGGGTGAGTAGTCCCAATAGTAGCCTAGCCTACCAGGAGGACAGGAGTTCAGGGCTTCACTGCCACAGATGGAGTGAGTTTCAGAACTCTGAGGGGGGATTTTATTTATATAGATTCTTATAGACCACCCATCCTATTTAATAATTTGCACCTCCAACGTTCCATGGCTGGCTGGTTGTCTGGGTTCGTAACATCTGGCTGACGTCAGCCAGCCTCCAGCGTTCCATTTCTCCTCACTGGCCCGCCCTCGTGTCAAAATGTAATGACATTAGAGGGCGGAACAGTGAGAGGGAAGGGAACACTGGAGGCGAGCTGACGTCAGGATGTTACCAACGGAAGGGAAGTCAGCCAGGCCAGCCAGAAAACGATGAGGTACAAAGGAAGAGAGAATCATGGGACATTGAGGGGAAGGCAGAGCACAGCACAATCGATGTACATGGATGGGAGGAGAGAATCACGGGACATGGATTGGAGGGCAGGGAAGAGAAGAATCGCTGGACATGGAAGGGAGGGCAGGGGAGAGACAGAATCATTTACAAGAGAGCCTTCCTAGGGCCCGTTTCATTGTTGAGGAAACGGGCTGGGTTCCACTAGTTTACTAATAAACTGCCCTAGTTTAGTGAAAGGTGCTGTCAAGTAGTCGTACATATGGGATATGACCTAGAGGAGGATGAAGATCATTGCAAATATTTGTGTCGAGAATTTGCAGAGACTCATCAGACTGGTGCAGTAGCTCTTTAAGCATACCTAAGTGTAAAGCCTATAGGTAAATTTTACCTGCATACATGAGGGTAACCGTTCCCTTTGCAAGCTCTCTCTGGAACGATGTCTACAAATCTGCAACTGTTATTTATATTCCTCGCCTCCAGGCTCATACTCATCCAGGTCCTTGCTCCACTGAGTTGCTGGGAAAACCCGGGGGACAATCCACTTCAGGGCCCAGTGAAACAGCAGAGGCGCACATTTGTTTTAGCTGATGTCGGCATTATTCTTGGGTATTCAATGCTGGGCTGTGGCTAGGCACCAGCATTGAATACCTGGGTTTATTCACCGGCTATCTCTTACGTATGTCGGCATTAGCTCCACCACATAAGTGTCACCACTGCCCCCTGGCCCACTCACAAAATAGTTGTCTTTGAGTTTAGCGGTTATTGGTGATATTTAGCGACACTAATCAGTTAAGTACCACTTTATAGCAGCAGATAGCCCTGCCAAAGTGATGTAACCAGCCACAAGCCATTTTAGGACAGTTAAATCACTTTGAATATTGACCGCTTAGTAAATAAATAACTTCCAAGGAGAAATGGCAATATTACAGGTCTGACCGCAGTAAACAGAACGTGCTGAGCAATGTAAAATAAAGGAGTAGATTTTGTTTTCACTCTTCTGGGGGGGGGGGGGGGGGGGGGGGGGGGGGGGGGATCCAGGAAATTACAGACTGGTAAACCTGATTTTAGTGTCAAACAGAGGTGGAAACTATTATAAAGAATAAAATTAGAGTATACATAGACAAATATGGTTTAATGAGACAAAGTCAGCATGGATTCTGCCAAGGGAAGTCTTGCCTCACCAATTTGCTTTATTTCTTTGAAAACATGAACAAACATGTCGATAAAGGTGAGCCGGTTGATATAGGGTATCTAGATATTCAGAAAGCTTTTGACAAAGTTCCTCATGAGAGACTTCTGAGAAAATTAAAGAGTCATGGGATAGGAGGCAATGTTCTATGGTGGATTAGGAATAAGTTATTTGTTAGAAAACAGCATAGGTTTAAATGGCCATTTTTCTCAATGAAGGATGGTGAAGACTGGAGTGCCATAGGGATCTATACTGGGACTGGTGCTATTTAACATATTTATAAATGATCTGGAAATTGAAATGACAAGTGAGATGATTAAATTGCAGATTACACAAAACTATTCAAAGTTGTTAAAACACAGGTGGACTGAGAAAAATTGCAGGAAGACTTTAGGAAATTGGAATAATCCAAACGGCAGATGAAGTTTAATGTGGACAAATGCAAAGTGATACACATTGAGAAGAATTATCCAAATCATAGTTTCCTGATGCTAGGGTCCACCTTAGAGTCAGCACCCAAGATAAAGATCTAGGTGTCATTGTAACCAATACACTTAAATGTTTTGCCCAGTGTGCGGCAGCAGCCAAGAAAGCAAACAGAATGCTAGGAATTATTAGGAAAGGGATGGAAAATAAGACCAAGAATATTATAATGCCTCTATATTGCTCCTTGGTACCGCTTCACTTTGATGGGCATTTTCGAAAGAAACATCCAAGTTGCGATTTAGACGTCTTTGCAAAACGTCAAAATCCGGGGGCAGGGAAAACCGTATTTTCAAAACAAGATGGACGTCCATGTTTCATTTCGAAAATACTGTCAGAGACGACCAAATCCAAGGACGTCCTTAAATTTGGACATCTTTGACTTTCAGCGATTTTCAAAACCAAAGACGTCCATTTCTAGTGCACTGGTCCCCCTGACATGCCAGGACACCAACTGGGCACCCTAGGGGGCACTGCAGTGGACTTGATAAAATGCTCCTAGGAACATAGCTCCCTTGCCTTGTGTGCTGAGCCCCCCCCCAAAACCCACTACCCACAACAGTACACCACTACCATAGCCCTTACGGGTGAAGGGGGGGCACCTAGATGTGGGTACAGTGGGTTTTGGAGAGCTCGCTGTTTCCTCCACAAATGTAACAGGTAGGGGGGTATGGGCCTGGGTCCACCTGTCTGAAGTGCACTGCAGTACCCACTAAAACTGCTCCTGGGACCTTCATACGTTGTCATGGACCTGAGTATGACATCTGAGGCTGACATAGAAGTTAGCATGAAATGTTTTTAAAGATGTTTTGAGGGTGGGAGGGGGTTAGTGACCAGGGGCAGTAATGGGAGGTCATCCCTGATTCCCTCCAGTGGTCATCTGGTCATTTTGGGCACCTTTTTGTGCCTTATTCATAAAAAAGACATGTCCAGGTGAAAACGCCTGGAACAGGAAGATGACGTCAGCAGGGGCAAAGGACTGGCAGAGCTGACAGTGCATGCCTGAAGGCTGCTGCGGTCCTGTGCTTGCTTATTTGTTATGCCGTGGTCGCTGCTGCTTATCAGGAGAAGCAGCAGTGGCCAGGAAACATATACGGGGGGGGGGGGGGGGGGAGGGAAAAGGGCATGGAGAAGGAGGCAAGAGGTGCTGAATGGAAAGAGCAGAGGGGAGAAATGATAGAAGAGTGGGGGATGCTGTTTGTAAGAGGGGTACAGAGAAAGATGAGTGTAAAGATGGGGAGAGAAAGAAGAGACATGGAAAAAGGCAGGAGAGAAAGAAGCTTATGGGGAAAAATGGAAAACCCTGGCTGGATGGATGGAGGGAGAAAGAGGGGAGATTCTGGATGACAGGAGGGAAAGAAAGAGGGAAGATGCTGGAAGGATGGGGGCAGAAAGAGAGAAGATGCTGGATGGAAGGGTAGGGAGAGAAAGAAAGAGGAGACACACTGGAAGGATGGGGAGAAGGAGAGAGGGGGCACGCTGAATGGAAAAGGGTAGAGAGGGAGACACTGGAAGGAAGGATTGGGAGAGAGGGTAGATGGGTGGAAGGATGGGGAGAGAAATAAGGAAGATGCTGGCTGGAAGGGTAGGAGAAAAAGAGGCAAGACACGAAAGGAGGGTAGGAGAAAAAGAGTCAAAATGCTGAATGGAAGGGTAGGAGAGAAAGAGGGAAGACGCTGGATGGAAGGGTAGGGAGAGAAAGAGAGGAGACACTGGATAGAAGGATGCAGAGAGAAAGAGGGGGATACACTGGAATGATGGGGAGAGAAAGAAGGGAGATGCTGGATGGAAGGGTAGGAAGAGAAAGGAGCTGCTGGATGGAAAGGGGAGAGGGCAGTGTTAGTGAAAGACTGGAGAATAAGAGGAAGGGGGGCATGGGAAGAACAAGGGTGATGAAAAGATGAAAAGCCATAGGTAGATGAAGTAAAAAGAGGGAAATTAAAGGCTGGATAGTAAGAATGAATTGAATCTGGACAGAGAGAGGCAGAAAAATAAATGACAAAAACAAAGAAAAATGACAAATGGACAGGAAACCCTGGCAAGAGAGTTAAGAGAAGATGAAGGAAAGCAGAATCAAGAGACTGGTACCAACACAATAAGAAAAAGTAAATGGTCGGACAACAAAGGTACAGAAAATAATTTTATTTTAAATTTAGGATAAAGAAATGTGCTAGCTGTGTTAAAGGTTAAGAAATGAAAATAAAACACAAAATAAAAAATAAGGTGATACCTTTATATTGGACTAATTTTAATTCATTTTTGATTAGCCTTCAGAGACCAACACTTCCTTCCTCAGATCAGGAGAGCATACAGTAACAGCAGTATACTGACCTGACCTGAGGCAAGAGGTTTTGGCCTCTGAAAGCTAATTGAAAAGGTATTAGGCTAGTCCAATAAAAGGTGTCATCTTATTTTCCATTTTCAAGTGCCTGAACCGAGCATATGTGGAAGGGCCGGCATCGGCAGCATAACTGCTGAACTGCTCAAACAGCATGGTAGGGGGCTCATGCAGTGGATGTCTTCAAATAGTGGAGCTTGGGCAGCTCTGCCAGTGATTCTGCCAGTGCCGCAATTTCGGAGTGGGCTTAAGCTCAAAGTGTGTATGTGTGTGTGTGTGTGTGGGGGGGGGGGCTGAGGCCCCCTCACGATCATGTCCCTGGGGGGAATAGATGCTGGCTAGGGGATAGAATAGAGTGAACTGAAACACTCCCTCTTACTCATCCCTGCTGTCACTGGTGTAAATAAAATATTTTCTGGAATGGTCATGGGATTGAGGTGTGCCAGATGGCAGAGCCATGAGGTTGAGTGGGTGGATTGAAGGCAGAGTGGAGTGGGGCTGGGGGGTGTACTAAAATCTCCCTTTCAAAAATTAGGACCCCTTGGCAGCTCTGGGTTACGCTAGTATTCTATAACAGAATCTGGGTGCCCAGATGCCATTATAGAATTGGCCTTCACTATGAGGCATTAGGGAACCTAAAAAGAGGCAGAATATTATCACTGTCCATATAAGATGTCAGCCTGACCAAATCTCGCCCCAAATTGAAATGGCTGACATTGTCCATGTGCAACGTATTATAGAGAGAACGTGTAGAGGAGAATTCAAACATCCAAGTCAGGATATATGGAATTCCCATACTAGTTTATAAGAAGCTTTGCCAAACATAAAGCCTCTTGTAAAACAGGAGTAGGGCTGCACATCCTAGCTCCACACCCAGAAGGAACAGCAATTTTAGAAAGGCGGACATGAGGTGGAGGGGGGGGGGACCCTACTCCCTCCACTGTCAAGGGCCACATGCCCACCTGGCAGCACACCCAACATCACTCCAACAGCCCCAACCTCACCCCCAGAGGGAAATTCTATGGTGGCAGGTGGTTTGGGTGCCTTTAGAAGGGCTGTCTCTGTTGGTGTGGGAGGTGGGAAAGTTGTATATTTGCAAACATGCATACAGACAGGTGAACAAACAGATGAATAGACTGATTCTTCCCAAAAGGTACTATTGCTTTATTGAAATGTGCCTTAAAATGTCTGTTCCCTAAAAGCTCTGCTGTTACTACTGCTTTTTAAATTGTTTTAAATGCCCCCAGAACTCCCTCAGATATTGATAGGGCAGGAGTTATCCTCGGTTGCACATAAATCCTTGCTTTATATGTGCAAAACTTTTGAAAATTGCCCCCATAATTGTAGAAAAGTTCTTATGTGCATTTAAGTTGTTGTGTATTATGGGGTGAAGTTTGAGCCAACATGGTAACTAAATTAAGGTAAATGCTGAGTGTGTCATTTAACTCATTCCATATATTCAGCACCAGTGTCTGTACAGGTGGTAGAAGATGAGACTGGATGAGAATTGCTCTTGTGTGAGAGGGGTAAGAAAATATAACAGTGAGTGTGTAAGTAGAATATTTTGTTAAAACTAGTGCTTTTTCTTGTACCTTGGAGATGGCAGTTTGCCAGATGAAGATGCTTCTCCTGCTCTGGTATGTGGAACAGGAAGCATTACTTTTTTCTACCCCTAGGGGGTTGCTGAGTATTGGCTTTTCAGTCAAAAGATTCTACCAAAAGATGCATTTTGGAGGGCTCTATTCACAGACACTATAAGCAATGTGTTGTGGGCAAGTGTTTCTTTAGACTTGTGAGTCTGTTTCCATGTCATTTTGGTTTGCTGTGTTGAACAATATAACTCCTCTTCCCTACGATTCCCTAATGTGACTGTAACATATGAATCTTATTCGACCATAACATCACTTTGTATTTGTTTCATCACCGGAGTTGGCTAACGCCTCCACAGTATTATGTAAGCCACATTGAGCCTGCAAATAGGTGGGAAAATGTGGCATCAAATGTAACAAATAAATAAATAAATAAAATAAACAATATTTTTCAAATAATTTTGGAGGCATTTCATGTTAATTTCACAGGTTACTGTGGATTTTTTTTGCATTATATTACATAAGTACATAAGTAATGCCACACTGGGAAAAGACCAAGGGTCCATCGAGCCCAGCATTTTGTCCACGACAGCGGCCAATCCAGGCCAAGGGCACCTGGCAAGCTTCCCAAATGTACAAACATTCAATACATGTTATTCCTGGAATTGTGGATTTTTCCCAAGTCCATTTCCTTCCATTTATTCATATATTTAATTTATTTCCCTAGTGTTTGTTTCATTCAATGTATCTTATAAAGTCAACATATGCAATTATGTTCTTTAATACAAAAAAAAGGCTTCCAGATCCAGCAGTGCACAAATGAAGATACATCTTTTTTGAGGCAGGTGTTAATTTGTACATGTTCTCTATCCCCTGGATTCTATATATTAATTCATTAACAAACTTATATACTGCTTAGACAGAAGTGGTTTACAGTTTCATTTTACAGGTACTAGGTCTGTCCCTGGCGAACTCACAGTAGTACATTGTACTACTGTTGTACCTGGGGCAATGGAGCACAAGGTGACTTGTTCAGGGTCACATGGAGCTGTAGAGGGAATTGAACCTGGTTCCCTAGGATCTCAACCCACTGCTGGTCTGCAGACAGCGGTGGGAATTGAACCCAGTTCCCCAGGACCACAGCCTGCTGCACTAACCATTAGGCCACTCCGAGATTTTGGTGCCAAACGTTGAATGCAGATCCAAAATGTGTGCACATCTTAATTAGCAAACAAGCCATTAACTAGCAATTAATTGATGGTAATCAATTATTGCAGTTAATTGGCAATAATTAGGATTTGCGTGCCCATCTGCCTGTGTGTTGCACTATAACCCTGTGTGCCTAAATCCCCTAGCATGCAACTCAAAAGAGGGCATGGCCAGGGGAGGGCAGGAGGTCCAAAAAGTTGTGCGCTCATTTCCGCACACAAATCCCAGGAGTTCGGCACTGGAATCTACTTCAGTTTTTAGCTGGTGTAAATACTGGTGCCCAACTTTTGGCACAGAATTCAACAGTATGCACTATTCTATATCAGTGGCTACGTGGGGCCAGGGGGGCCTGGGCCCCGTAGATTTGACCCCCCTGCCGATGACCCTCTCTACTCCCCCTCCCGCCGCCAACCCTCCCCCGCCTTTGCCATGGGCTACCTTTGCTGGCGGGGGACCCCAATCCCCGCCAGCCGAGGAGGTCCTCTTTTTCCTCCGAAGGCTTCGTTCTGTTTCTGACGTCCTGCAGGACGTCAGAAACAGAACGAAGCCTTCGGAGGAAGAAGAGGACCTCGGCTGGCAGGGATTGGGGTCCCCCGCCAGCAAAGGTAGCCCACGGCGAAGGCAGGCTGGCGGCAGAAGGGGGGGGTCGAGAAGGTCGTTGGCAGGGTTCTCAAAGTTGGTGGTGGCGGATGGGGGGGGGGGGGGGGGCTAAAATGTGCCCCCTCACCTCAGGCTCTGGGCCCCCCTCCCGCCGAAGTCTGGCTACACCCCTATAAATGATGCTCATCCCAGAGTGCTGGTTATAGAATAGCACTCGACACCAATTTTTTTCGGTGCCATTTACAGAATGCCCTCCCCCATGGGTTTAGTTGCGTATGTTATATAAAATATGTACACTGTTCCAGTCCCACCCAAACTATATCCTGTCACTACCCACACATGGATATACCACCACTCAGTTTTCTAAAAGGTCTTTTCCACGTGCAAAACAAGCTTTACATACAGGAAAAACATTAAAAATGAATCTCTCCCCCCCCCCCCCCCCCCCCCCCCACACACACACACATAGTTTAATATGTATACCACTATCAATTCTGTCATATTAGTCAACTTGGATATGCAAAAATAAAGATCAAGAAATGTTTAATCATGTTTAGGCCTGACTGATAATGCCCACATTACTTCAGATCTGTAACCGTTGAGTATTTGTTTATAAAAAGAACCAGGAATGGACTGAAGATGGCAGAAGAGATCAACTTATTCAACATCTGTGCAAAAATATATTCTATGAGCCCTCAGCAGGTATGACCAGAAAACTGTGGTCTTGATTTATATGAGCTAAGCAGTTGAAATACGGTGATACATCTGAGCTGTATTAGCTGTAGCAAATCAAGTCAGCCCATCAGGGGGGCTAATTTAAGCTTGATCACAAATGAAATCTTTTTACATATATGCCTGAGATCATGCGAAGATATTCAACAATTCAAGCAGTTGCTAAAAACACACCTGAGGACTTATCTGTTTGCCTCCCCCCCCCCCCCCCTCTGTGACTACAGCCATTTTATTGATCATGTTTTACAATCATATGCTTAATGATTGTTACGTGTCTAGGACCATGTATGTGGCTATTGTTTAAGACTATGTATGTGACTATTGTTACCCGCCTAGGATAAAGGTGGGATAACTATTTAGTAAATAAATAAATAAATATCATCTATGCTGGGCCTTATATGCATACAGATCAATATTCAGCTGGTGGCGAGGCAGGTTTTTTTTTAAAACACTGACCACCAAAGACAGAATTAGGCCCTAATATTAATGCCAAGCCATGTCTGGCCACCAGCATTGAATATTCATGGCTGATTGGACAGGAGAAAGCTGTTGAGATTTATGTGGGTCCCAGCAATATCCAGCCAGACACCCACATAAAATACTTATGCATATCCTGGCTGAATGTCAGCTGGGATCCACATAAGTATCTGGCCAGGTCCAGCCCCCCCTGAAGAGCATTGTCATCCCCCTCCCTCCCCCCAGAAGGACACTGCCATCCCTCCTCTCGCTCTCCCACAGGACCCTACCCTCTTCCCAGACCCCTCTGACCATAAAAAAACGCCCCCCTCCCGTTCCTCTTTCACCCTTCCTTTAGGCCCCCCTGGGCCTACCTGTACGATCCGTGGTGGTCTAGCAGACAAAGAGCAGGAGTTTATAGTGACCTAAGATAGGCTATTTGGGTGGCCCGATTTGGTTGCCAAACTTAGCCGGCGATATCCTGGCCAGTTAAATAGTGCTGAATATCAGCTGGACTGCGTTTAAAATGCAGCAAGGGCAGGCATAACTTACAGTATTTTGAAATTTTATACATAATTGGCAACCGCTAACATCGTAACATAGTAGATGATGGCAGATAAAGACCTGTATGGTCTATCCAGTCTGCCCATGTGAATGCCCCTCTTGCATTTACACACTCTGCCAGTTATGTGTGGTCCCTTATAGAATAGCGCTTAGGTATTTTGCTGCCACTTACTCATGTAAGTGTGCATTTACCAGTGAAAGTATTCTGTACACTGACACACTCAAGTGGCACATAAATGTGGGCACCCAGTTATAAAATTGCCCCTTTAGGGTACAATATTCAAAGCTAGGTATCCAGGTAGCAGGGCCATTCAGGGAATTTCAGCAGCCTTATTAGAGTAGTGCCATTGAAAATCACCACAGGCCATCCCGGCACTTTCCAGATAGCACTAGGGAGGTCAGGGGGTAAAACCTAGGTGAAGCCAAGATTTATCCAGAAACCAGCACTATTCAGCACCGGTATCTGGATATTTATACAGATAACCTAGGACAGGAAGAAAGCTGGCCTAAGTGACCTGGATATATATGTGGATAATGGGGCTGAAAATCACCATTATGTGGATATTTGTGGTGGTTAGTGTCCTACCAGGAATTCAGCAATGACATCTAGGTATCAGCACATGCTGAATATACAGATAAGTTTTAACACCGCAGGCAGTGTTTAAAAGAAACGCTGACTGCAGGATTTGAATATTGCAAAACAAAACAAACCAGTGAGGTGAGTCCAAGGAGGATAATAAAAGATTCTTTATTAAAAATACATAAAAATAACCTGACATGGCTGTGTTTCGGCCCGAAGGCCTGCCTCAGGGGTCTTGATGAATCTCTGATGTTGTACTACTACTACTACTATTTAGCATTTCTATAGCGCTACAAGGCATACGCAGCGCTGCACAAACATAGAAGAAAGACAGTCCCTGCTCAAAGAGCTTACAATCTAATAGACAAAAAATAAATAAAGTAAGCAAAATAGGGTTTGACAGCAGGATAAATTGTTGTAAGGATCTAGCAGTAAAGTCCTTCGATTATCTTCTGTCTTGTGGATGCGCTGAGAAAACAGTGGCCATAATTGAAGGACTTTACTGCTTTCTCCCCAGGAACTGAGAGGATCTGACAGGCACCTGTGTTCTGTGCAGTTATCTCTCTGGTTAATATATTTATTCAGGCTGGAGGCAGGAGTAAATCCCTTCAACTCTTGGCAGCAGTTATATAGCTCTATTCAGTTCTGTAAATTCCGTCTTTCTCCTCCCTTCCCTTTTTCCTTCCTCTTACGCCTTACCTATTTGCAAGGCTGGATTCTCTTATACACCCCTAGGAGTGGGAACGGTTAAGGGGGGAAGTTATGAATGCAGACTACCGTTAACCCTAGTTATTAGTAACTAGGTATCATTACCTCCAGCTATCCTGTAATGAAAAAAATAACACTTCCCTTTCTTTTCACTTGGAGAGGCTCTATAGCTGTTTTCATCCTGACTTTATAGTCCCTCCCTGCCCACCCCACACCCGGGTACCCCTAGGCTAATGTAACCAGAGGAAAAAATATTTTTATTTAAAATTACCTACTTCCTGTGGCTTTGGAAATCTTTAGGAGGGGTTCTAGGTTTGGCCCTATAGGTGCCACACTCCTGTCATGACACGCAATATTTTGGGTCGTCCTGAGGTTAGAGGAAGCAGAAAAGGCATCTAGGAAAGCTCCTGGCTTTCTTGTGGCCTTCAGTGGGCTGAGAAAGTTGCAGGGAGGGAGGTGTAACAATGCGCTGTACAATGACATTACACGTTAATACACAAATGGGGAAAAAAAGCCCTGAGAACTCAGAAGCTTCCCAGAGCAGTTTTAGAAAAATTATCCTCAGTTTTAACATTTGAAGCTGAAAGAAGAAACAATTTGAAACCAAACACATTTTTCTCTATTAAGTTAGATTCTGAGTCTAAGTCAATAGTCAGGTCACCTGAATTTAAGACGGCAAAAGAAGATTTACTACAATTCTAGATATTTCTCAAGATATCACCAGTTTGGTGAGGATCCAGGTTCAGTGTGTGTGTATGAGTGAAAGTGAGTTTGCACAAACAGAAGAGAACTCTGCAGCACTTGTGAAAAGATCTGCTCTCTTTGGACAGGTTAGGAAGAAAAAAAAAGTAAAATAAAGTCAGACAGGAACGTAGAACAATAGATTTCATTTATTTTATTTTTGTTAAATCAGATTTTACAGTACAGGTTCCTGAAATAGGCAAGCTTCCATTTTGTAGCAGACTCTCTCTCTCCTTATTTTATTCAAGAATACTTACAGGAAGAAGATAAAGAATAGATGAAAAATACAAGACATATGAAGCACTGAATTCAAGAGAGCTGGAAGACAGATAAGTAAAAGCAAGAAGAAGAATTTAAAGGACATTTTTAAATTTCCTCAGAGACTGAGACCTTTCCATTTCACACTTTCTTATCTAATAGGAGATTCAATATTGGGTTTCTGATATTAAAATTTTTTGAAAGTTAAATTCATATTTACCTATTTATTGAAAAATATTCTTGCACATCTTAGTGTACATCCGGTTTTAATTAGTTGAACAGACTCTCCTGGATTCTACATAGTGCGCCTAGAGATTAGTGCCAAAATCCAAGTGTATTCTATAACAATGCGCACAACTTAATTGGCTTAACAAACTAATCAGCTTTGATATCAGCTAACAAGCAATAATTAGAATTTATATGTACAACTCACTAAGCGCATTCTGTAATGCAGTGCACCTAACTTCTAACGCACACAGGCAAAAAGGGGTGTGGTTATGGGCAGTGAAATGGGTGTTACATGGGCATTCCAAAATTTACATGCATAGTTATAGAATATGGGGGGGTCCAAGGAAACAAAGGGACAGACGATCTGCAAGCTCCAAGATGGAAAATATACAAAGCAGATCGTTGATGGATAAAAATGATTTTAATAATAAATTAGAATATGCATACAATAGCCCGACACAGGCCGTGTTTCGCCCTACTGGGCTGCTTCAGGGGCTACAAAACAAAATAATATATAATAAATAATCAAATATAAAGTTAAAATTGAAATTAGATAAGTGGCGATTTGATTGAGTGAATGCAAATCTTTAGCCAATTTTGCTATCTATTTTGCCATATTTCTGGCGTTTTAGGCAAGCTGGGAGATAAGTGGAGATTTTGCTATATACACTCCTATCGTAAGAATTATTGCTATTCCTGCATGACTACATACTTATGAGTGATACTATTTCATGCAGGCTATTGATCATTGGTTTCAACATCTCTGAGAGAGCCGTTTTTTCAAGATATGTGAGTCCTTTTTCTTTTATCTTTCTTCTTCTTTTTTCCATCCTTCATTATTCATTTAATTATTTTGATACCCCATAATCAATTTTTTATTCCATGAGCTTATGATCATTCTATTTTTAACATAATTGTTTTTCATTTTTTTAGTATTTCACAGTTGCTTTTATCATTTTACTCCTCCTTTGGTAGTGGAGAAACATTGAAGAGGTGGGTGTCTTATGCATTTCATTCAGTTTGTGTTTGTATTTACAAGCATAACATAATTATGATAATATTATTTAGAACATTGACTTTTTAATGTGATATTTTACTGTATATATATGTATATTTTGATTTATGTGACATATTATCATATATATATATGTATGTTTTGATTTATCTGTTCTTTTATATACATGTAAATTCTGTGGGATTTAGATTGAATTTTTTAATTCTAATTTCAATTTTAACTTTATATTTGATTATTTATTATATATTATTTTGTTTTGTAGCCCCTGAAGCAGCCCAGTAGGGCAAAACACGGCCTGTGTCGGGCTATTGTATGCATATTCTAATTTATTATTAAAATCATTTTTATCCATCAACGATCTGCTTTGTATATTTTCCATAGTTATAGAATATGGCCCAGTGTGCCTAAATCTCTATATGGTAAAATTATGTATCATACCTGATAATTTTCTTTCCATTAATCATAGCTGATCAATCCATAGACTGGTGGGTTGTGTCCATCTACCAGCAGGTGGAGATAGAGAGCAAACTTTTGCCTCCCTATATGTGGTCATGTGCTGCCGGAAACTCCTCAGTATGTCGATATCAAAGCTCCATCCGCAGGACTCAGCACTTAGAGAATTACACCCACGAAGGGACACTCTGCCCAGCTCACCACCGCCGAAACGGGGGAGGGGAATTAACCCAGCTCATCCCCACACAAGTGGGGGAGGGGAATCCGTCCAGCTCATCCCCGCGGAGTGGGGGAGGGACACCACACCCGCCGATGCGGGGGGGATCTGGCTTATCCTGCAACCGCAACCGCGGGAGGAGCTGACTGACCCTAACACTGCCGAAGCGGGAGGGGTACAAAGCTGCCCTACAGCCGCACGAAGCGGGAGGGAGTGCCAGCAGAATTTAAATCTCAATCCAGCCCCGTAAAACGGAGGGGAGAGGAATGCAGCAGCTCACTGTAACACAAACTCGTCTCAACTCTTGAAGAATCCAGGTGAAAGAAGAACTTGAACACGAAGTCCTCCTGAAGTAACTGAAGGCTAAACTTGAACCTAAAATTCAACCAGAATATAAACAGTACAGATATCTGGGAGGGGCTATGGATTGATCAGCTATGATTAATGGAAAGAAAATTATCAGGTATGATACATAATTTTACCTTCCATATCATCAAGCTGATCAATCCATAGACTGGTGGGATGTACCGAAGCAGTACTCACCCAGGGCGGGACATTGAAATCCCTGACCGCAACACTGAAGCTCCAAACCGGGCCTCCGCCCGAGCAGCCACAGTCAAGCGGTAATGCCTGGCAAAGGTATGGGCCTTCCCCGCGGCCACCTAAGCCGCTGCAATGGCTTCCTTGACCCATCTTGCCACTGTAGGCTTAGAAGCCTGCAGACCCTTACGAGGACCTGTAAACAGGACAAACAGAAGATCCGATTTCCGGAAATCATTGGTCACTTCCAAGCATCTGAAGATGACTCGTCTCACATCCAGAAATTGAGAGCAGAGTATTCCTCTGGGTAGACCTCCCTACAAAAGGAAGGGAGACAGAGCTGCTGATTCACATGGAAGCGAAAAACAATCTTGGGCAGGAAGGAAGGCACTGTGCGAATAGACACTCCTGCCTCAGTGAACTGCAGAAAAAGCTCTCGACCTGAGAGTGCCTGGAGCTCGGAAACTCTTCTGGCTGAAGTGATAGCCACCAAAAAGACTGCTTTCAACGTCAGGTCTTTCAGAGATGCCCTCGACAAGGGTTCAAAAGGCGGCTTCTGCAATGCTCTTAGCACCAGATTGAGATTCCAAGCAGGCACCACTGAGTGCTGAGGAGGGCGCAGGTGATTAACTCCCTTGAGAAAGCGCACCACATCTGGCTGCGAAGCCAGGGAAGCACCCTTCAGGCGGCCCCTGAAGCAAGCCAGAGCCGCTACCTGGACTTTAAGGGAACTGAGCGACAGGTCTTTCTCCAGACCTTCTTGCAGGAACGCCAACACTGAAGAAATCGGAGCAGTGGAGGGAGAAAGTGAGCCTGCTTCACACCACGCTGCAAAGATACGCCAAACCCTGGCGTAAGCAGTAGAAGTAGAGCGCTTCCTCGCTCTCAGCATAGTGGTGATGACCTTGTCTGAGAAACCCTTCTTTCTCAGACGCTGCCGCTCAATAGCCAGGCCGTAAGACCAAAGGGGGAGGGATCCTCCATCACCACGGGACCCTGATGTAAACAGGTCCTGCTCCACTGTCAGCCACAGAGGATCGGCGACTGAGAGCCTGAACAAGTCCGCATACCAGGGACGTCTGGGCCAATCCGGACCCACCAGGATTACCCTGCCGGGGATGCTTGCCACCCGGTCTAGCACCCTGCCCAACATGGGCCAGGGCGGGAACACATAGAGAAGCTCTTGTGTCGGCCACTGTTGGAGAAGAGCATCTACTCCCAGGGATCGAGGGTCCCGTCCTCTGCTGAAAAAGCGCGGCACTTGGCAATTGGCCGATGACGCCATGAGATCTAGGCTCGGCTGGCCCCAGCGCTTCGTGATGTCCAAGAACGCCTGAGCAGATAGCTGCCACTCTCCGGGCTCCAAGGTATGGCGACTGAGAAAGTCCGCCTTGACATTCATGACTCCGGCAATGTGGGCCGCTGACAGCTGCTCCAGGTTCACTTCCGCCCACTGGCAGAGATTCATAGCCTCCTTGGCTAGAGGGGCGCTCTTGGTACCTCCCTGGCGGATGACATAGGCCACAGCCGTGGCATAGTCCGACAGGACCCGTACTGGCTTCAACGCCAGTACCGGGATGAACTCCAGCAGCGCCAACCGAATGGCTCTGAGTTCCAGGAGGTTGATAGACCACTTGCCTCTGCAGGAGACCGGAGCCCCTGCGCTGTCCTTCCCAAGCAGTGGGCTCCCCAGCCCGTCAAAGAGGCGTCTGTCGTGACGACAATCCACTCCGGGGTCACCAGAGGCATTCCTGCAGACAACTTGACTGTCTGCGTCCACCAGCTCAGCGCCTTGCGCACTGCTGGGACCAAGGGAAGGCGCACAGCATACTCCTCCGACATCGGAGTCCAGCGCTGCAGCAGAAATTGCTGTAGTGGTCTCATATGAGCCCTGGCCCAGGGCACTACTTCCATCGTGGCCGTCATAGAGCCCAACAGCTGCACATAGTCCCAAGCCCGAAGAGGAGAGGCTACTAGGAACTGGTCCACCTGAGCCTGAAGCTTGACAATCCGATTGTCTGGCAGGAGCACTCTGCCCACTTGGGTGTCGAATCGAACTCCCAGATACTCCAGGGACTGAGTCGGGCGCAGCTGGCTTTTCTCCCAGTTGATGATCCACCCAGGGAGCTCAAAAGAGCAACCACCCGGTTCACAGCTTTGCCGCACTCTGCATAAGAGGGGCTCGGATCAACCAATCGTCCAGATAAGAATGGACTTGTACTCCTTCCTTCCTCAGGAAGGCCGCGATGACCACCATTACTTTGGGGAAGGTCCGCGGAGCAGTAGCCAACCCGAACGGGAGGGCTCTGAACTAGAAGTGTCGGCCCAGTACTGCAAAACGCAGAAAGCGTTGATGAGGAGGCCAGATGGGAATATGCAAGTACGCTTCCTTGATGACCAAGGATGCCAGGAACTCTCCTGCCTTCACTGCCGCTATAACAGAGCGGAGGGTCTCCATGCGAAAGTGCCGAACTTTCAAGGCCCGATTGACCCCTTTGAGGTCGAGGATAGGCCGTACAGAACCTCCTTTCTTTGGTACCACAAAGTAAATGGAGTAACGTCCCTTGCCAAGCTGATTTTCTGGCGCCGGAACGACCGCCCCCAGGCGGATCAGATTGTTCAAGGTCTGCTGCACTACCACAGCTTTGACCGGAGACTTGCAGGGAGAGAGTACAAACCTGTCTTTTAAGGGTCGGCAGAACTCTAGCTTGTAGCCGTCTCTGATGACTTCCAGCACCCAAGCGTCTGAAGTTATTGTGGTCCACTCGCCCATAAACGAGGACAGCCGTCCTCCAATCTGCACTGGGGCGTGGACCAAGGCCCCGTCATTGGGTACGAGACCCTGGGGGAGGACCGGAGGGAGCACCTCCGGGACGGCGGTCTCTGCGAAAGGAATGCTGCTTGGGGGAGACGTTCCTCTAGAAGGAAGAGGGGGCAGAGGAGCCCGACCTGCCCGGGCGGTACCGACGGGCTTTCCTGAAACCGTCCTCTGGAGGTACCAGGGCGAGTACTAGCCCGAGCCCTGACCTCTGGTAACTTCTTGCCCTTAGACGTGCCGAGATTGGTCACGATTTTGTCCAGCTCGACCCCAAAGAGCAGCTTGCCTTTAAAAGGCAATCTAGCCAGGCGGGATTTAGAGGCGTGGTCAGCAGACCAATGTTTCAGCCAAAGCCACCGCCGCGCAGAGATTGTCTGAGCCATGCCTTTCGCTGAGGCCCTCAAGACATCATACAGCAAGTCTGCCAAATAGGCTAAGCCCGATTCCAGGGCCGGCCAATCAGCCCTCAAGGAATGATCCGAGGGGAAAGCCCGCTGCACCATAGTCAGGCACGCCCTGGCCACATAGGAGCCGCAAATTGAGGCCTGCAAACTTAAAGCAGCTGCCTCAAAGGACGACCTTAAGGCCGCCTCCAATCTTCTGTCTTGGGCGTCCTTTAGGGCCGTGCCACCTTCCACCGGCAACGCCGTTTTCTTAGTCACCGCAGTGATTAAAGAATCCACGGTAGGCCACAGATAGGCCTCACGTTCACTCACAGCCAAAGGATAGAGGCGGGACATAGCCCTAGCCACTTTAAGGCTCGCTTCCGGGACATCCCATTGAGCCGCAATTAAGGTGTGCATGGCATCATGCATGTGGAAGGTTCTAGGCGGGCGCTTCGTCCCCAGCATAATGGCAGAGCCAACAGGGGCTGAGGGAGAGACGTCCTCCGGAGAGGAAATCTTCAAAGTGTCCATGGCCTGTACCAACAGGTTGGACAAATCCTCTGAGCTAAAAAGGCGCGCTGCAGAGGGGTCATCCGCTCCATCCGAGCGGGGATCCGTCTCCTCCAAGGAATCCGCAAAGGACCGTTGGGAGACCTCAGATACGCTGCCCTCATCTACATCGGAGGAGACAAAGTCCTCCAAGGCCTGGGAATCAACCCGAGGGCGTTTACCTCTGGGAACCTCAACCTCTTTACCAGACGAGGGAGCAGGGGCAGCGTTTTGCATAAGGAAGGCCTGATGCAGCAGCAAAACAAACTCGGGGGAGAAACCCCCCAGACTGTGTACTTCCGCAGCCTGGGCAACAGCCCTAGACGCACCCTCAACCGGCGCTCGCAAGAGCGGGGGAGAGACATGCTGCGCATCCAAAATGGCGTCCGGCGCGACACTCCGCGAAGGAGCCGCGCGGGAAGAACGGCGCTTAACTTTAGCCGCTTGTGTGCCGTCGCCCAAATTAAGGGCGTTCATGGCATTAATGTCTCCAACCTCAAGGGCGGCCCAAGAAGAAGCCGTCCGAGCCGCGTGGCCGACCAAGATGGCGGAGGCGAGGAGCGGGGGATGGGCGTTTATGGCGGGAAAAACCGCCACGCCGGAGGAAGGACCGGGACATTCATCGGCCACGAAACTGTCACCCAACAAGGGCGAATCAGGCTTTAAGACCCCCCGCATCCCCTCTAGAAGCGCCCAAGCGATCCGGGGAGCGACTCTTTACGCCCTCGCCCTCCGACGCCATATGCCACGTGGAGATAAATCGGGGAACCCCCTGCCCGCTATAAAAAGGTAAAAATTACCTGCTGTCCGCTCCGAGCTGTAACGACCTGGTGTCCCAGTGAGTAGCTGCAATAAACGTTTAAATAAACGTCGAAATAAACGCCTTTAAGGACGTTCAAAATTTTTTTTTTTTTTTTTTTAACGGAGCCAGCGGGAGGGGGGAGAAAAGGAGGGACCTGGCACCACCAGGTTTGCACTTGCTCAAAAGAGCCCTCAACCCCAGGCACTCAACAAAACCTAAAAATTAGGCTTGGAGGCCTAGCCAGAGCTGCTGCTGTGTGTGACCACCACCTGCTGAGATAGAGAACATACTGAGGAGTTTCCGGCAGCACATGACCACATATAGGGAGGCAAAAGTTTGCTCTCTATCTCCACCTGCTGGTAGATGGACACAACCCACCAGTCTATGGATTGATCAGCTTGATGATATGGAAATTTTTATTTATTTTTAGATTTTGCTTACACCTTTTTCAGTAGTAGCTCAAGGTGAGTTACATTGAGGTACACTTGATATTTCTCTGTCCCAGGAGGGCTCACAATCTAAGTTTGTACCTGAAGCAGCAGGATTTGAACCAGCCACCTCTGGATTGTAAAACCAGTATTCTAACCACTAGGCCACTCCTCTATGTCACATTTTCATATGTGTAAATGGAAGTGTGTAGTTTTAGGCACTGAGATATCAACTTAGCGTATTTTATATATGCGCCTAAATCCAGGTGCCGCTTATAGAATACGCTTAGTCATCACTGATTTCTGTGCCAATTTTTAAGACACCATATACAGAATCTCCCCCATTGTGACTGGATCCAGCTAGGATAGGATAAAATATTTTAAATGAAAATGTTTTAAATGGAAAAAAGTATTCTAATTATTTATTCTAAGGTTTTAATCCAAATTTTCTTTTACTACTATTTAAGGCTTTTAACATTTTAACTTTACATTTGTGCAATAAAATATTATTATTGCACTTTAACTCCTGTGTCTTCTTGAACATATTGTGCTTTGGGAAATTCTGTAACATTCAATTTGATTCTCCTAAAGAAAACCCCTATTATTTTTCCTAACTAGGTTCCCTGAACTTACCTATAGGTTAGAGGTGGTTAGTATTTGTCAGTCAGTCTGAGGTAATTCGGCTTAACACAACAACTAAAAGGTTAAAGTAGGACTGAGGAAATCAAGAGACAAGTATCTTCAATAAACCCTACATTGGCCAATCCTGCTCATTCATATCCCTTAACATAATCACCCTTCTTAATCATGTCAACATGAATGTTATTCAATGCAATACATATTGTCCTTTAGACTGAAACCTTAGAGCTTGCACCATCTGTCTCCATATATCAGCTATGACAGATGAAATCAACAACCCCAAAAATGAGTTGGCTACAATTAAGGAAGCATCCAGAATTACTCAATTCTCAGCCAATTTACCACCACTGCTACCACAGAGAATAAAGCAACAGAGGAATAGATGGGTCACAGTAGGCTCAGGTAAATTATGACCTGTGACACAGAGGCATTCACCCTCCCAGTGGTGTAGCCAGAAGGCAATTTTTGGGTGGGCCAACAGGTTGGATGGATGGGCACTAGAGAAACACCTGCCACCTGATATGCCCTGCCCACGCCCCTACTCCTACCCATTCCCAATAACTTCAATGGGAGTAGCAGTGCTGACCTCAGTGGCTGCAGGCCACATTGAGAGCTAGGGGAAATATAAGAGGGTGCCCTCTTCATCCTCCACTGAGCCACCAACACACATATGCTTCCACCAAATATGCCCTAAATATTACAGTGGGGCCCTAAAATATCAATACTTCTATCAAGAAAACTGAACAAGCCAAAGTACTATAGAATACTACATAGAAAATTGATGCTAACAGAATACTTTGGTCACACACACAGAACACAAATGCCAAATACAGAATAAGTGACCACAAACCATAAACAAATTAAATCAAAATCCCAAGAGGCCAGACCTTGCATGTAGCAGAGCATAGAGAAATACAAAGAGATGCATTTTCTCCTATACTGTGCAAAATATGATAGCACATACAAGAGACATTAATCTCATCCCATGGCTTTTCCTACCATCTCTATGCTGATGACTCCCAAATCTACCTTTCTACCCCTGATATCTCACCTTGCATCCAAACCAAAGTTTCAGCGTGCTTGTCTGACATTGCTGTCTGGATGTCTCAACGCCACCTAAAATTAAATATAACCAAAACCGAGCTTCTCATTTTCCCCCCCAAACCCACCTCCCCGCTCCCCCCGTTTTCTATTTCTGTTGATGGCTCTCTCATTCTCCCTGTCTCCTCAGCTCGAAACCTTGGGGTCATCTTTGACTCTTCTCTCTCCTTCTCTGTTTATATCCAGCAGATTGCCAAGACTTGTCGTTTTTTTCTTTACAACATCCGTAAAATCCGCCCCTTTCTTTCCGAGCACTCTCCCAAAACCCTCATCCACACCCTTGTCACCTCTCGTTTAGACTACTGCAATCTGCTTCTTGCTGGCCTCCCACTTAGTCACCTCTCCCCCCTCCAGTCGGTTCAAAACTCTGCTGCCCGTCTCGTCTTCCGCCAGGGTCGCTTTACTCATACTACCCCTCTCCTCAAGACCCTTCACTGGCTCCCTATCCGTTTTCGCATCCTGTTCAAACTTCTTCTACTAACCTATAAATGTACTCACTCTGCTGCTCCCCAGTATCTCTCCACACTCATCCTTCCCTGCACCCCTTCCCGTGCACTCCGCTCCATGGATAAATCCTTATCTGTTCCCTTCTCCACTACTGCCAACTCCAGACTTCGCGCCTTCTGTCTCGCTGCACCCTACGCCTGGAATAAACTTCCTGAGCCCCTACGTCTTGCCCCATCCTTGGCCACCTTTAAATCTAGACTGAAAGCCCACCTCTTTAACATTGCTTTTGACTCGTAACCACTCGCCTCCACCTACCCTCCTCTCTTCCTTCCCGTTCACATTAATTGATTTGATTTGCTTACTTTTATTTATTTATTTATTTTTTGTCTATTAGATTGTAAGCTCTTTGAGCAGGGACTGTCTTTCTTCTATGTTTGTGCAGTGCTGCGTACGCCTTGTAGCGCTATAGAAATGCTAAATAGTAGTAGTAGTAAAAGACATCCCCAAAACAATGACAGATTAACGCAAAGCAGAAAATTCTTACTGCTAGGAGACTCCATTATCAGAGGCATTAACTTAGGAACACAGTTCAAAGGACCCAACCTAGTAAAATGCCTTCCAAGATCCTTTGCTACCAGAAGTACCATCCAAATACTGAACGTTATCTGAGAAGGATTCTAATAATATATTGTAATCCACCTGGGGACAAATGACCTGGCCAACAATAGCAAGTTTAGAGCACAGAGAACATTCTGGAAGCTTGGGGAAGGACTCAAATCTTTGGTTCAGATTGCAGCTTTTTCTGAAGTTATACCTACATATGGGGAGAGGAAAGACTACTTAAAACAGAGGGGTTCAATAAGTTGCTTGACACTTGCAGTAAAGAAGAAGGTTTTAGATACAGAAGAATTGGGTAGTACGTGGAATAATAACAGGCTGTACTGTAATGATGGGCTACATCTTTCTGTGACAGGAAAAAGGATCCCGGGGACAAAATTCAAACAGTATGTTTCTAGATATTTAAACTAGAGGGTGGGGGTGACAAATGGAAACAAGGGAATTCAGAATGTCAACCCCAGAAAAAACACAATGGCAGAGGGAAAGGTCATATAAATAAAGAAAACTATCCAAACTCATCACATGGAAAGCAATTAGCACAAATGCTCATAGTCTAAGTGAAAAGATTCAAGATTTGCAAGCCCTGATGTTTGAGAAAAATTTGGATATTGTTGCTATTACTGAGACATGGTTCGATGATTCCCATGAATGGGATACGACTATACCAGGCCATAATCTTTTTAGAAAGGATATGGAGGGTTGAAGAGGTGGAGGAGTGACGATGTATGTGAAAAACAATATCAGAGTGGCTCAAATGCAGGGAACCTGGGGAAAAGAAGACGCTATATGGATCGTCCTGGAAAGAGAAGATGGAACCTGTATCTACACTGGTGTTATCTACAGACCTCCAGCACAAATGGAGAAGCTGGACAAGGATCTGACAGAAGATATCCTTAAGCTTGGTATGAAAGGGGAGGTGCTATTGATGGGAGATTTCAACTTGCCTGATGTGGATTGGAACATCCCGTTGGCAGAATCAGAAAGAAGTAGAGAGATCGTGGATGCCTGTCAAAGTACCTTGCTCAGACAAATGGTGACGGAACCCAAGAGAGAAGGGTCAACTCTGGATCTAATGCTCATAAATGGAGGAAGTATTTCCAATGTCCAGGTGGTTGCCCACCTAGGCAATAGTGATCATCACACAATATGGTTTTATATAAGAGCAAAAGCGGAGTCAGACACACAAAAAAGTACTGGATTTCAGACGTACTGATTTTAATAAAATGGGAGAATACCTGAAGAAGGAGCTGATGGCATGGGCAGACATAGGTGAAGTGGAAGTGCAGTGGTCCAAGCTGAAAGCTGCTTTAAAAAATGGCAACTGATCTTTACACAAGGAAAGTAAACAAAAACAAGAGAAACAGGAAGCCTATATAGTTCTCCAAACAGGTGGCTGAAAAAATAAGGGCAAAAGAAGCTTTGTTCCAGAAATACAGAAGAACATAAGAGGATCATGGAAAAGATTACCAGATTAAACTCAAAAAAACGAAGAGGGAAATACGGCTAGTGAAAGCATAGATGGAGGGAAAAATGGCTAAAGATGTAAAGAGAGCTGACAAGATCTTTTTTAGATATATTGGTTTTCTTAGGATTCAGAAGAACTTTGGACTCTTTAAAAATTCTATTGAAGGAACATTTTTTGAAATAAGCTGTAATCTAGTTTCATTACAGTGAGGACACCGTGCAGTGATGAACCCGTCTGTATTACTTGATTGGTGTGTTTGTTAAAGCTTATTGTATTGTTTTTATATAGTGTATGTGGTTTTTGTATCCCACTCTGGATAAGAGCGGTTTGTAAATGATAATAAATGAAATGAAAATGAAAAATATTGACTCCTAATTTAATCTCATCCATGATTTCATTGAGATCTTTACTAAATGGAATGTAAACAGACACATTGTCTGCATATATGAATGGATGAAACCCGATCTTTGCTAGTGTTTTCGCTAATGGTAGCAACATTATATTGAACAATATAGGTGATATGGGAGAGCCTTGTGGGACTCCACAGACTGGTTTCCAGGCAGATGATATTGTACTTCTCATCTTTACTTGGTATGTTCTTGAGGTTACAAAGCCCTCAAACCAACTGAGCACTACTCCACCAATCCCTATGTTGTCTAACAGCCTTAGCAACACGCTGGCAATACGCTTGATCTGCTCCTCACTCTAGAGGACTCCCCTTCTGTCCCGTCTTCTGTTTCATATGCTGATATTTCTTGGATGGATCAACATCTTGTTTGTTTCAAGTTCTCTTTATTCTATTACTTCACCGCCTTTCACGATCCTTGGGAAATGGTTCAGAACTTTCTCCAAAGTTGACATTGACAGTCTCTCTCTGACAGTTTTCCCAAGTACCTTCAGACTTTTTCTCTCTTCCTCTCAATTACCAAATTCAGAGTTGGTATTCTACTCTGAAAAATACCCTTGATCTAATTGTGCCAGAATCATTCTATTGTCCATGAACCACAAAAAAAACCCTCAGTGGTATACCTCTGACCTTCACCTGCTAAAACACCAGTATCACCAAGTGGAACGGCTCTGGAGGAAGTCCAAATCAAAGGTAGCGCTAGAGAAATCTAGGGAACTACACCAGATCTATAACACGAGTTTATAAAAGGCTAAGAAAGATTACCCACAAGCTTTTGAAATCCCCAAATCCATCAAGAGACCTCTATTCTATCTACCAGCACATGAGTAATCCTATCTCAAAATCATAGTTAATATATTCCATCAGCAGAGATTCTTTCTACATTTTTCATTAATAAGGTCAAGAAGTTTGTGAGTACCCTCCCCCATTTCCCTCTTTCTTCACTGAATTCCTCACATTCTGCTCTGCTGTTTAGTGTGGGGTCAGCCACGTGGTCATCCTTCAACCCTCAAACTCTTTGTTAAAAAAGATTCTATGTTCAATGAGACCAACCTTCTGTGCTCAAGACCTTATTCCACCATCATGGCTAAAAGCTCTCATGTTAGGCCTACTTATACCACTTCTATCCATTATTAACCTTAGCCTGTTCTCTAGCCAGTATCCTGACTCCTGCAAAATCACAATTGTTCGCCCCATACTGAAAAAACCTAATCTTGACCCTACAATCCAAAACCATTTTTGTCCAGTCTCAAACTTACCCTTTATATCAAAAGTCTTGGAAAAAGTAGTATTTCATCAATTCACCACCTACACAGATAACATTTCAGCCCTACACCCCAGACAATCGGGTTTTAGAACCAACCACAGTACTGAAACCATTATGACAGCATTACTTAGTGAAATTCACAGCTACCTAGACCAGCATAAAATTGTCTCAGCTGTCTCACTTGATATTAGTACAGCTTTCGACCTTGTCGATCATGCCCTGTTGCTGTCATGCTGCGTGAATCCTTGTGCCGTCCCTGGAGCAGTGATACCCAGGACAAGGGATCAAGTTCTGTTCCAGGAGCAGCAGTCGGCAAGCCTAGTGCTTCACCTGCGATGACCGCCATTCCCCAGTGGTTGAGCCCCAAGGTGCAGGCAGCTGACAGGACTTGGATGATTAGGGGCGCTGGAAGGAGAGGTGAGGTACCGGAACAGGAGTGGAGAGGGAGGCCCAAGAGGCAGCAACAGTAGACAGAGACAAGGATTGCTCTGGGCTCTGGTAGTCGGCAAGCAGAAGACAGCATCAAGATCTAGGCTCAGGGTTTGAGCAGGCAGCAAGCAGAAGACAGCGTCAAGGTCCAGGATCAGGGTTCAGACAGCAAGTAGAAGACAGCATCAAGGTCCAGGCTCAGGGTTAGGGAAGGTGGCAAGCAGAAGACAGCATCAAAAGTCAAGCTAGGGTTCAGGCAGGCGGCAAGCAGAAGATAGTGTCAACCAACGGTAGACCGAGGAACCTGTAGAATAACCGGAGTTGTAGCAGAGGCCCCGAGAGAGAGACTGAGCTAGCATCTGACATCGGGGGGGGGGGGGGGGGGGGGGGGCAAAACCAGGAAGTGCCCTTGCAAAGGGGAGCCATGGCAGTCAGGTCAAGCGGCGGGAATGAGCCGCGCACACCACGCCTGCCCTGACACAAAAAGATGTGTACCCCATTTCTGACCTGACCTGCAGGACCACTTCTGGCCCCGCTCCATGGCCAGATCGGCTCCCCAGTAAGGGTCATGACAGTTGCTCTCTCACCTTTTATCTCTTGGTATTTCCGGTGTAGTACTAAATTGGTTTCAATCTTTTCTATCTTTTATAGTGCTTCAAGTGGTCACAGCGTCTTCAACTTCAGAAGATAAAGGGTTGCACTGTGGGAGTCCACGAAGTTTAATTCTTTCCCCTATTCTGTTTAACCTATTTCTCAGTCCACTTGCACACTCATTCAGTCACTGAGAATCTCAGCATTCCTTCTAATCTTTCCCACCTGTTTGAGTGCTTCATCTTCTACCAAGATAAATCCTCTTCAGATCTGTTGAGAAGTGGTGTCCCTCTGGTTGAAAGACCACTATCTAATCCTTAAACCTGATAAGACTACAGCTTGTTGGTTTTCAGGGACTATTACCCCTCCATCTTCTGATCTTACTCTATTAGGTTCAAAAATCACTCCAGTTACTAATTTCAGGTACCTAGGCATTATTTGGGACTCTACTTTTCCTTTCAAACCTCAGATCGCACATTTAGCAAAGACTTCTTTCTTTCTTTTTTGCCAACTTCGAATGGTTCAACACGTTTTCAGTCACAAAGATTTTCATACACTTCTACTTTCATTTTTCAGTTTCAGACTTGATTACCATAACATAGTATATGCTGGTCTCCCACAGTCATCATTAAAAAAATTAAGTCGGAGGGGGATCACGTGGTGCTATGAGCTAAGCGGCAGCAGGTTGCTTGGGCTCCCGAACCCTCACCCGCAAAATACATAAATTAAGGATTGCACTCGAAGTGTCCTTTCACACCGAAGCGTGTGAACACCCCATGGATAAATATCTTCGTAGTACGCCCGCGATCAAGGCACCGAAGACTACGAAAAAAGAGAAAAACAAAGCCGCGATCGGCGAAAACAAAATGGCGGACGGCGCACATGGGGCGCCGGTGGTGGTCTCAGAAGCGCAACTAGAACAACTTACTTCCGCGATGACTAGAGCGTGGGAGCCGAAATGGGCAGCGCTAGATAGGAAACTGGAAGGGATCCAAACTGCGCTGGCAGGCCTGCAAACCCGTGTGAGCGACGCCGAAGTGCGTATAGCAGCAATGGAAGATGAGACACGTGCATATGGGCCGGATATCACTAGTCTACAGCAGCAGATGGACACGCATACCTCCAAGTTGGAAGACTTGGAGAACCGCTCACGTAGAAATAATATTAGACTGGTGGGACTCCCTGAATCGCTCCCGGAACGTAATCTGGAGGTATGGCTAGAAACATGGCTAGCGAAAGAATTGGCTTTAACAGACTCTATGGGGCCAGTGGTGGTGGAGCGGGCCCACCGAGTGGGGAGAAGGATGGAAGCGCAGGGAAGACCCCGAGTGGTGGTAGCAAAGCTGTTAAACTACAGACACAAGCAGGAAATTTTACAGGGCTTTCGTATGAAGAGAGAGACTTTCAAGTATAATGGGAGGAACGTTTTAATCTTTCAAGATTTCTCAGCAGAGGTACAAGCCAAACGTAAACACTTCCACCCTCTGTGCACTGCACTAATTAACAAAAAAATTCGTTTTGCCTTACAATATCCAGCACAATTAAAGGTGCAGTTGCAGGACCAGTGGCATACATTTCCAACAGTGGAGGCGGCGAAGAAATTCCTCCGGGACAAAGATATCATGGGAACAGGGCAAGAATCTGATAGCAGGCCCTGAAATAGAAGGGGTGCAGAGTTTGGACTGTACGTGAGTAGAGCGAAAAGCAATCCACACATATTGAACATGAAGGGTGAGGGGCAGTAGCCGAAAAACGTGATACAGTTCCAGAGCTAGGTGAGGCCTAGAGTATGGAAAAGGGGATAGATAAAAGGAAGCATGGGCGGGTGGGATTGGGGGGGGGGGGGGGGGGGGGGGGAAGGGCGGTTGGAAGGGGGAGTTATCACATATCACCAGAATAAATATGCACAGAAGATGGAGATATGTAGAATTAGCAGATGTAGGTACACATGCAGGAGCCCAAGGGTTGGTCGCGGAGGCAGTTTTAGGATCATCATGCCAGTACGGATAATAACGTGGAATGTGGGGGGGATTAGCACCCCCACGAAACGTTATAAGATTTTGCAAGCGCTGCGTAGACATAAAGCAGATATAGCGTGTCTGCAGGAAACACGGCTGAATGGCCAAGAACATGCTAAACTGAAAAAGACTTGGGTGGGAGAGTGTTATGCAGTGGATGCGCAGGGGAGGAGGGGGGGCCTGGCGGTCTTGATTAGAAAAGGACTTCCATGTAAAGTAGAGGTGTTAGCCCAGGGTGGGCAGGGGAGATATCTTATTTTAAAGATTTGGCTACAAGGAGTGGAATTTCTGCTGGTAAATGTATATGGCCCGAATGAGTACATACCCGGCTTCTATGCGGCCTTAGGAAGCGCCTGTTTGCAGTATAAAATGGCGAAACTGATGGTGGTTGGGGATTTTAATATGGTCTCGGATCCTGAGATAGATACCTCGAGCCCCACCTCACCACACTATCAAGGTCAAAGGCGCAAAGATTTCAGTGCTTTTCGGAAGCTGTTGGGGTTGGTGGATGTCTGGAGAACACTACACCCTGGGGATAGAGAATACACGCATAGATCACGGGCACATGGTACACTAGCCCGTTTAGACTATATACTGTTAGAATCCTCCATGTTTCCCTGGATGCGGGCCACAGAGGTGGGTCCGGAGGAAGTCTCTGACCATGCGCTGGTGTGGCTGGATATGGCTGTCCCGGCGGATAGGGAAGGGGGTAAGGGATGGCGGTTCCCGGCATATCTACATGGAGATGCACGCTTTCAGACATATTTACAGGAGAAGTGGGACACATATTTTAATACTAATGGGGTTCATGCAGAAACACAACCGGTGCTGTTTTGGAGTGCTTCCAAGGCAGTGATACGGGGAGATATTATTGCATATTGTAGTGCCCGGCGTAAGCGGCAACAAGCTAGTATCCTACACCTAGAGAAGCAATTTCAGAGAGCTAGACGCACACACATGCGTAAACCCACTCTGGAGTCTTTAGAAAGAGTGCGGGCGGTCCAAATAACTTTGAACACCCTCCTGCATGAGCGAGAGACACGATCCGCTATATATTATAAATATAAGCTAAGTAGATTTGGGAATAAAGCAGGACCCTTGTTGGTAAAAGTGATCAAGAATTGGGGGGGGTCTAGGGCCATAGTAGCGGTCAGGAATCAGGCGGGGTCCTTGGTACACTCTAGGGAGGAAATTGCACAAATATTTGATGAGCATTATGCCCAACTATATACAGCTGGGCCCTCAAGTGAAACGCAAATAATAGAGCAATACTTGAGGAAAGCTGGCTTGGATAGGCTAACTGAAGAAGAACAAGAAGGTTTGAACGCTCCTTTGACCTTAGAGGAACTGAAAAGAACGATTAAGGGGTTAAAGCTCAGGTCGGCTCCGGGCCCGGATGGGTATACGGGGGAATATTATAAAATGCTGGCCCCGGAAGCGTTGGCCTCCTTGTTGGAGTACTATGAGGGTGTAATAGATACGGGCCAATTCCCTGCATATGCAAACCAGGCTCTAATTACATTACTTCCCAAGCCGGGCAGGTCACCAGACAGTGCAGACGCATACAGGCCGATTTCACTACTTAATGTAGATATTAAAATCCTAGCTAAAGTGATGGCTGAAAGACTAGCTGACTGCCTACCTCGATTGATAGGTACTGAACAGGTAGGGTTTGTGAGAGGTCGGCAATCTACACAAAATGTTCGCAGATTGCTTATGGCAATGGCGGTATGCATAGAGAAAGCTGAGCCGGCTTGGATATTAAGCCTAGACGCGGAAAAAGCGTTTGATCGGGTGCAATGGGGTTACCTATTTCAGGCGCTTGAACATATGGGTATCACTAGCAAATTTCTAGACATAATTAGGGTTCTCTACTGTCGCCCCACAGCGCGAGTGTTAGTTAATGGCATGAAAGGTAATGAATTCGAAATAAAGCGGGGCACAAGGCAGGGTTGCCCCCTCTCTCCCCTGCTGTTTGTGCTGGCATTGGAGCCTCTGCTGCGCACGCTGAAGGCGGAGCAGAAAGTAGAAGGGGTCCAGGTGGGAGAGCGGTCAATTAAAGTGCTGGCATATGCGGATGACCTATTGCTAACGGTGACCAACCCGCAGAGATCTACAAAGGTCCTATTAGAACGTATTAGACAGTATGGTCATATTTCAGGATTTAAGTTAAATTTATCAAAATCAGTGGTGTTGCAGGTGGGGGGAGAGGGAGAGGGGGGAGCAGGGGGGGGGCAGATACCTTTCCAGGTAGCCCAAGGTAAATTCAAATATTTGGGAGTCTTGGTTTCTGCAGAGAGTAAAGAACTCTACGACCTTAACATACAAAGGCTGCTAACAGATACTAGAAATAGCCTACAAACGTGGACAACACTGCCTCTCTCTTTGTTGGGCAGAATAGCCCTATACAACATGGTAATGGCCCCGAGGTGGCTGTATGTTCTACAAACAATGCCGTTATACCTGAAGAAGAAGGATGAGAAAAAACTGGATAGAATGATTCAACATTACTTATGGCGGGGCAAAAAAGCTCGCTTGCCGATGAAGGTGTTGTGCGTGCCAGTGGAGTATGGAGGATTAGGACTTTTGAGTGTGCGGTACCTCAATGTGGCCTGTGGAATGAGAAATATAAACGATTGGTTCCGAGGAATAAGTGACTTTTCAGATACAGCTGTGGAACTGAGTTTAACTCTAGGGACTCATTTTAGCAATTACTTACACTCAACTGGGGCACCCGTACCACAGGTCTTGAAACAATCCCTGATTATGAGAACAGCGGCAGCAACCTGGAAATGGGTTAGCAGGATGCATCATTTTTCAACAAAGATCTCGCCATATTTGCCCATTTGTGACAACCTGGCCTTTAGGCCGGGCAATATGTATGGGACATTCAGGAAATGGAAAAAGCGGGGATTGGAGTACTTACTGCAGGTGCTGACCCGGGAAGGACACATGAAATCGTTTGAGGCCCTGAAAACAGAATATGGTCTTCTTGAAAGGGAGCGATTCCATTATGAACAGTTAAAGCATTATGTGATGTCTCTGCCCTGGGAACACCTGGCGGAGGATGCTCAGGAGGAACTTGCGTCGGCTTTCTCCCTGGGGGCCCAGCATAAGGTGCCACTTTCCCATCACCACAGGCACATAAAAGACACCATGCCAGAACCGGATTATAAAACTTTATCCCAACAATGGACAGCAGATTTGGAAACAGTAGTTACACCAGCTTTGGTGCGGTCTCATGTGCTATCAGTCAGAAAAGTGACGTATCAGTCTGCACATTGGGAATTACAGTACAAATTTGCTTTTCGGCTGCATATCCCCCCTAGAAGAGCGTTCTACATGGGTCTGTCGCCCTGGGGGGAATGCCCAAAGTGTGGAGCGGAAGGCGCCAATTTGGGACACATGTTTTGGACATGCAAAAGCATACAGGGATTCTGGAAAGTTATTATAAATTATGTTAATGACATCTGGCATCAACGTTGGAACTATGATCCGGTACTGCTGTTTGGACAACCCCAATTGCGGCAGCCACTGGTGAAGGGCTTTACAGCGTTTGTGACAAGATCTGTAATAGTTGGCAAACAGACTATCTTAATGGAGTGGCTGACCACTAAAGTACCCTCCCTGCAACAGTGGCGTTCGAAAATGTTGTTGATGATGCGGGTAGAGAGGGTGGAGATTGTTAACTTTGACTCACGGGCAGGGGAAAAATTTCAACAACTGTGGGCGCCCCTGTGGAATACATTAACTCCATCTGCACGAAGTTATCTGTTGAATGTATGAACAGTGTGATATTACTATACGGGAAGGGGAAGGGAGGGGGGGAATGGGGGGGGGAAAGGGGAGAAAATGTAAAAACTCCATTTCTGTAACAAAACAGTTCTGTTATTGTGTATTTGGTTTGAATAAATATGATTTAAACATAAAAAAATTAAGTCTTTGCAAAATGCTGCAATTAGGCTTTTATGCCATGCACGCCACTCAGACCACTGTACCCCACTTTTGAAACAACACCATTGGCTACCAGTTGCATATAGAATTCAATTTAAAATAGCTACACTGACTTTTCATGCTTGCCGCCTGGGGCTTCCGGATTATTTAGCATGCTTAACCATACCTTATTCCCCCTCCTGCACTCTTCGCTCTTTGAATGACTATCATCTGGTTCTCACTGGCCCCAAGCAAGCTTTCTATGATTCCACTAGACACAACTCTTTCTGTTTTTTCGCTCCCCACACTTGGAACAATCTTCTCTTCGGTCTGAGATGTCTTTCAAAACATTCAATTCCTTGTTTAAAACATGGCTGTTTAAATTGACTTTTTTGGTGAATCAGATTTACACGCTGTTTTGGGTTGCATTAGTGGTCTTTCCCTTTCCTATTTTACTCTTCCTCTTTTGCCCTCTTTTCCTTGGTTTGAGTGATACACTTCTCTGTCTTGAAATGGAGTTCTTTTCTTTTAATTTTAGTATGTACACCGCTTTGCTCTGCCTGAGGCAGTTATAGTGGACTATCAAGTTTTAGTAAATAAATAAATAGTACGATTTGATGATCTACCATGTCGAACACTGATGACATGTCAAATTGAAGAAGCAATATATTCTTCACTATACTGATCTCTTTCCTAAAATTTGATATCAACATTCTTAGGACCATTTCCATGTTATATTGAGGTCTGAAGCCTGACTGTGATTCATGGAGGATAGTAAAATTGTTTAGATATTCTATTAGTTGCTTAGCAATTATACCTTCCATAGCTTTGGCTATGGGGGGGGGGGGGAATTGATGCCACCAGCCTATAGTTCTTAACATCTGCCTTGCTGAGTTTTGCGGGGGGTTTTGGGATGGGAGTCAGCATTATGTTACCTCTGTCTTTAGGACAGAGTCTCTTGGATAGCATGAAAGTCATAAAAAGGGTGTAATGTTTGACAAAAGAGGGAAGGGCTTCTCGCATAACATTGTTTGGGCAGATGTCCATCATGCAGTGAGCTGAAGCAAATTTTATCAGCATGTGATGGACAAGTGTACAATTGGGTTTTTCAAATGTGATCCATAGTCTGTCAGCAACCACTTCTTTGTGGTTATTGATTTGTTTAATATAGCTACCAGTTTCTGTTCCCCTGCCTTTCAGTCCTGTCAAAATATCTGGCAAACTTGTCAGCCGAAGGTGGATGTTCATGTTTCCTAGTCAGTGCTGTAGTGTCTAGCAACCCATTTACCACTCTGTATAATTTTCTAGTGTTATTATAATCTGATCCTATTTGCTTGCAAAATAAAATGATAACTTGGTTTGTCTTAGTTAGGTCTTATATTTTTCTTCAGCCTTTTTCCAAGCCTTTTTTATTGACCTCTGGTTAGTATCTGCTCCAAGTCAGACAGACTGTAGAGGAGGAAAAATGGGGGCTGAATGATTCAATTAGGATCAGCAATAAGAAAATGTTAAAATTTGCAGAGAGAACATCACAAAGGTGACAGAGAAGAAATATGAGTACAGGACTGAAACCCATTTGGATAACTGGGAAAACAAGGCTTTACTACTACTTACTACTTATCATTTCTATAGCGCTACTAGACGTACGCAGCGCTGTACACTTGAACATGATGAGACAGTCCCTGCTATACAGAGCTTACAATCTAAATAGGACAGACAAACAGGACAAATAAGAGATAAGGGAATATTAAAGTGAGGATGATAAAATAAGGGTTCTGAACAAGTGAATAAGGGTTAGGAGTTAAACGCAGCATCAAAAAGGTGGGCTTTTAGTTTAGCTTTGAAGACGGCCAGAGATGGAGATTGACATACCGGCTCAGGAAGTCTATTCCAGGCATATGGTGCAGCAAGATAAAAGGAACAGAGTCTGGAGTTAGCGATGGAGGAGAAGGGTGCAGATAAGAGAGATTTACCCAGTGAACGGAGTTCCCGGGGAAGAGTGTAGGGAGAGATGAGAGTGGAGAGGTACTGAGGAGCTGCAGAGTGAATGCATTTATAAGTCAATAAGAGGAGTTTGAAATGTATGCGGAAACGGATAGGGAGCCAGTGAAGTGACTTGAGGAGAGTGCTAATATGAGCATAGCGACACTGGTGGAATATTAGTTGTGCAGCTGAATTTTGAACAGATTGAAGAGGGGAGAGATGGCTAAGTGGGAGGCCTGTGAGAAGCAAGTTGCAATAGTCTAAGCAAGAGGTGATGAGTGTGGATGAGGGATCTGGTAGTGTGCTCAGAAAGGAAAGGGCGAATTTTGGTGATATTATAGAGAAAGAAATGACAGGTTTTAGCAGTCTGTTGAATATGTGCAGAGGAGAGGGAGGAGTCAAAGATGGCCCCAAGATTACGAGCTGATGAGACAGGAAGGATGAGAGTGTTATTCAAAGAAATAGAGAATGGGGGAAGAGTAGAGGTTGGTTTAGGTGGAAAGATAAGAAGCTCAGTCTTGGTCATGTTTAGTTTCAGATGGCGGTGAGACATCCAGGCAGCAATGTCAGACAGGCAGGCTGATACTTTGGCCTGGAGTTCTGCTGAGATTTCTGGTGTGGAGAGGTAGATCTGGGAGTCATCAGCGTAAAGATGATACTGAAAACCATGAGATGAGATCAGAGTACCAAGGGAAGAAGTATAGTTGGAGAAAAGAAGAGGTCCCAGGACAGATCCCTGAGGTACACCAACTGACAGTGGGATAGAAGTACAGGAGGATCCACCAGAGTATACACTAAAAGTACGCTGGAAGAGATAAGAAGAAAACCAGGAAAGAACAGAGCCCTGAAATCCAAGTGAGGACAGCGTATCAAGGAGTAGGCTGTGATCAACAGTGTCAAAAGCAGCAGATAGATCGAGAAGGATGAGGACAGAATAGAGCCCTTTGGATCTGGCCAGGAACAGGTCATTGGAGACTTTAGCAAGCACTGTTTCAGTTGAATGAAGGGGGCGAAAGCCAGATTGAAGTGGATCAAGAATAGCTTGAGATGAAAGAAAGTCAAGGCAACAACGGTGAACAGCACGTTCAAAGCAAAAACAATGTGGACAATAACAGGAACTGGCAATGGCTGGAGCACCTTCAAGAAGAAGATGGAATAATTAATTTTTGAAAATCAGGAACAAGCATTACCAACTTAGGGGTCCTTTTACTAAGCTGTGGGAAAAAGGGCCCTGTGCTAGTGGCGGGAGCTCTTTTCCCATGCACAAGGGCCCTTTTTCCTGCAGCCTGTAAAAAAATGGCCACACTAGCCATTACCAGGTAACTGTCACACTAGCCATTCCTGGGGGTTTTATTTTCCCCCTGGTAACGGCGTGCACTCAGAGCGGGAATACTGCCGGCAGCCATGTTGGGCCGGTGGTAGTCCTGAAAGAGCAAGCAGTAAGCCTACGTTGGGCTCTTTGTAAACGGGCCCCTAACTGCATGAAAGTGAATATTCAACATTTTTTTGACTAATAGGAAATGTAGACTATGTAATGAAAATATAAAACCATTGACTACTTGCTTAGTGGATGTAGTAAAATTACCCAAACTGACTACAATCACAGGGTAGCTACAATGATCCACTAGAGCTTTTGCAAGAAGTAATTAGGAGCAACAAATGCTGGTATAACCACCATGTAGAAAAAGTCACAGCAAATGAAAAGTCAAGGTTTTATGGGACTTTCAAATTCAAATGGAACATATCACACCAGATACAATAGTAATTGAAAATAAAACTATGACGTTCATTGACATTGTAATACCAAGAGATACAAGTATTAAAGAACTAAATGCTAAGAAGCCCATAGGGATAAAATGGGTTTCAGCCTCAAATGGATTTATTAGAAAATGACCCGATTCAGCTAAGCTTCGGGACATCAGCCTTCGTCGTTTTAATTTTTTAAAATATTTTTTAATCTTTTTACTTTTGTATACCTTGTTTTTGATATTTTATCAATTTATTATTTTTTTATATGTTCACAGACCCTCAGACAAAGGCTAGTATGCCAAAACTTGGCCATGTTGGGTCATTTTCTAATAAATCCATTTGAGGCTGAATTTGAGACTCCTCCTTCCTTGGACAATCTCTGCTATATTTTGGTTTCTCTAGATTCTTTAAACAAATATCTCTTGTACTCCCTGTTATTTAATTAGTTCTACATTGTCAAATTATTTTAATGATTTCAATATAGAAATATAAATATCAACATAGATAATATAAAACATCTAACATATATAGCCCCACAGTGCTCCTAGCGTTGCTGGAGATTATCCCCCCTCAACCAGTCCCGGTCATTTATACTCATACATACACCATCACTCAACAGCTATGGAATATACCCAGCTAATTATAAGCTGATACCATTTAAAAAAAAAACATTTTCCATTGCTTATTCCAAGTTAAATAACCCGCAGGTACAAAGGACTGTCCTTGATGACTATCTATATTAGATTTTTTAAGGTAATCCACGTGGTAGTCAGTGTATTACTACATCCGTCAAAAGTCCTGCACCAACCAGCTTCAACTGCTGGTAACCCTCCTCAATGTCAAGGAGCTTTAAATTTTTTTTGTATATAAAGTATCCATGAGTGTAATCTTCTATGTTTTAAGACCGTCAATGATTAAGGGATCCAGCTACTGCGAGCACCTTCAGCGCGTTCTCACTTTCGGTTCTCAATGCGAGACCGCATTTCGCTCTAGGCTTCCTCAGGAGAACCGCAATCACCAACCTAAACAAACACACATAATTTCCTATATAACATGACTCCTTCACACTTTTTATACAACACTTATTAAATACATATATCTCACTTTTAATCCATCAGTAATAATATCAATTCAATTGGCAACTTACCCAGCGGGCTGATTCCCAACTCTGAGCAGACAGGAAATGACGACACACATACGGGCCGACAAGGGAGGGTCCACTGTGGTTTTAGATAAACAAAAATATGTAGAGGAAGGGTTGCGTCAACTGCAGCAGGTGGAGTTCTATGATAGCTTAAATTATGACCCCCACTGAGTATCTTAAAGATTTGATTGTGGTTTATGTGGGGAGAGCGGTGATGAATGGTATTCTTTCGGTAAAGGAACAGAGGTTCCTTTGCCACCCCAACCCGAAAATTCCTTATATATATTTCGTTCCAAAGGTTCATAAATCCATGGTGGACCCCCCGGGCCGGCCGATAGTAAGCACTAGGGACTCAGTATTAGAACCCCTTTCCAAATTTGTGGACAGGTTTCTTCAACCCTGGGTTAGTAAAGCAGCTTCATATGTCCGTGACTCTACGGATTTTATACATTCTCTGGACCAGATTAAGGATCGAGGTCTGATGATGGACAATATCCTCTTGGTAGGCCTGGATGTAGTAGCCTTGTACACAAGTTTGCCCCAGGATGGGGTTATAGAGGTAGCCTGGTCTTATCTGGAACAGTGTGATATCCCTAATGATAAGAGATTGACTTTACGCCAATTCTTAGTTTGGGTCATTGGGCTTAACTACTTTCAATTTGAGAAGACGTTCTATGTTCAAAAGAGAGGTATAGCCATGGGGGCTACGGTTGCTCCCTCATTGGCTTGCCTCTATATGACAAACTTTGAAGAGAAACACGTCTATTCTTCTCCATGGCACGATAATATTGTGCTTTGGCGTCGGTATATAGACGATGTGATATTGTTATGGAAGGGCTCTGAGGAAGATTTAGGGAAATTTATAGGCGATCTGAATAGGGCAGACCCATGCATTAAATTTACGGCACGAGTCTCCAGAGAGGCTATTGAATTTTTAGATATCAAAGTTAGCAAAACGGACTTTGATAGCTTATCTACCTCTATCTATAGGAAAAGCACCGACAGAAACACCCTTCTACATTATTCAAGTTTCCATCATGTTGCTTTGAGAAGGGGAGTTCCTGTCGGACAATACCTGAGATTGCGTAGGTTATGTTCCTCTCTGGAAGAGTTTAAAAGTCAAGCACAAAGTATGACGGAGAGATTTGTCCAACGAGGGTACCCCCTATCGGTGCTAAAACGGGCTTACAAACGGGCCCGGTATGCCCAGAGGGACTGGCTTTTTGTCCCGAAACAGAAATCGATGGTCAAACCACTTGCATGTGTTCTTACTTTTTCCCATCGAGCCTCGGCGATTGGACATATAATTCATAAATTTTGGCATATTCTGAGTGTCCACCCAGTTTTTAAAGAACACCCTAAAATGGCATATAGCCGTAAATCTAATTTAGGAGAGCTTTTGAAACGACCCAGTGGGAAGAGATATGGGGGGCATCATTCATCATGTAATAATTGTGTATATTGTAAACATGCTATTACCACGAATGCTATAAAAATTCCAGGGTCTCAGAGATTTTTTTATCTCCGGTCTTTAACCAATTGCAATAGCGAACGGGTTGTTTATTGCATAGTATGTCCGTGCAATAAATATTATATTGGTCATACTAGGAGGAAATTAAAGAATAGATTAGCTGAACATATAAGCAATGTTAGGAATTTAAGGGATGATGCCCCCTTGGTCACACACTGGGTGGAACACAAACAGACAATAGAAGATATTAAATGTATAGCGCTAATACAGGTTCCTTTATCAGATCGGGGAGGGAATGTGAGTGAGGTTCTATTTAACATTGAACAGCGCTTCATTTTCCAATGGAGAACTGTGGCGCCTTTAGGTTTAAACCTGGAGGTGGAATGGATCTGAGGCACTTACGTATTTAAGAGGTGTGGTCTGGGGAGATATATTAGGCATACCGGTACTAGCAGACAAATGAGTGTCGTCATTTCCTGTCTGCTCAGAGTTGGGAATCAGCCCGCTGGGTAAGTTGCCAATTGAATTGATATTATTACTGATGGATTAAAAGTGAGATATATGTATTTAATAAGTGTTGTATAAAAAGTGTGAAGGAGTCATGTTATATAGGAAATTATGTGTGTTTGTTTAGGTTGGTGATTGCGGTTCTCCTGAGGAAGCCTAGAGCGAAATGCGGTCTCGCATTGAGAACCGAAAGTGAGAACATGTTGGATTAAGGACGCGCTGAAGGTGCTCGCAGTAGCTGGATCCCTTAATCATTGACGGTCTTAAAACATAGAAGATTACACTCATGGATCCTTTATATACAAAAAAAATTTAAAGCTCCTTGACATTGAGGAGGGTTACCAGCAGTTGAAGCTGGTTGGCGCAGGACTTTTGACGGATGTAGTAATACACTGACTACCACGTGGATTACCTTAAAAAATCTAATATAGATAGTCATCAAGGACAGTCCTTTGTACCTGCGGGTTATTGAACTTGGAATATGCAATGGAAAATGTTTTTTAAAAAAATGGTATCAGCTTATAATTAGCTGGGTATATTCCATAGCTGTTGAGTGATGGTGTATGTATGAGTATAAATGACCGGGACTGGTTGAGGGGGGATAATCTCCAGCAACGCTAGGAGCACTGTGGGGCTATATATGTTAGATGTTTTATATTATCTATGTTGATATTTATATTTCTATATTGAAATCATTAAAATAATTTGACAATGTAGAACTAATTAAATAACAGGGAGTACAAGAGATATTTGTTTAAAGAACGTACTTTGTTTTTAAAATATAAGTTTTCCCAATATTTGTTACTATTCTCTAGATTCTTGCCATTTCTATAATCAGATCTCAGTATATTGTTTTTCAAATTCTTTGGGGCCCTTTTACTATAGGTTAGCATGTGCTAACAGAATTCGGGCACTTCTTAGTGCTACAGTGTTCCTCAGGGGGAGTTTGATTAATGTTTTGAGGTATTCTGGGGATTTGCCTTGTAGGATTGTAAAGACAAGGGCTGTAATCTTGACAATAGTTCTGGCTTTTATGAAGAGCCAATGGAGCACGTAGCAGGGGGAAGGCCCTGTGGTATCGTGGGAACCTAAAAATCAGACATGCTGCAGTATTTTGAATAGTTGTAGTTTTCCCACCTATTTGCAGGCTCAATGTGGCTTACATGGTACGGAGAGGTGTTGATAGACTCTGGAGTAAAACAAATTAAGTTAAGTTTAAGTTGAGGTAGGCAGGGAAGGGACCACATGAAGGAACATGTGGTGGGACCATAAAGAGGATAGCAAGAACAGATGAGATTGTTTGGTGATCATTACGGACTGTGGTGTTATAGTGTCACGGAGTTCAGGTATTTAAGTTGGGTCGGTGGGGTAAGCCTTTTGAAACAGGTGGGTTTTTAGTTTTTTCCTCAATTGGAGGGGGTCGTACGTTGTTTTCATGGTTTTTGGTAGTGTGTTCCATAGTTGTGTGCTGATGTAGGAAAAACTGGATGTGTAGGTTGATTTGTATTCTTGGGTAGTTGAGGTTTAGGTATTGTCGTGCTGATGGGGATGTGTTTCTGGTTGGTAGGTCGATCAAGTTCGTCATATATCCCGGTGCTTCACCATAGATGATCTTGTGAACCATAGTGCAGATTTTGAAGATGATGCATTCTTTGATTGGTAGCCAATGTAGTTTTTCTTGAATGGGTGTTGCGCTTTCAAATCGTGTTTTTCCGAAGATGAGTCTTGCCGCCATGTTTTGAGCAGTTTGAAGTTTCCTTAAGATTTGTTCTTTGCATCCCTCGTAGATTCCATTGCAATAGTCAGCATGGCTTAGCACCATTGATTGTATCAGATTGCGAAATATTTCCCTCGGGGAAGAATTGTTTCACTCGTTTGAGTTTCCACATTGTGAAGAACATTCTCTTTGTTGTGGATTTTACTTGGGTCTCTAGTGTTAGGTAGTGGTCTAATATTACACTGAGGATTTTCAGGCTGTGATCCGGGATGTTGATGGTTGTGGGGTTGTCTGTGTTGTACTGGGATGAGAGGATGAGGCAGTGTGTTTTTTCATTGTTGTGTTTTAGTTGGAATGCCTTTGCCCATGCGTCCATGATGTGAAAGCCGGCCTTGATTTCATTAGTGATTTCTGTCAGGCAGTGGCGTACCTAGGGTAGTTGACACCCGGGGCCGGTCATTTTTTAACCCCCCCCCCCCCCCCCAAATCCAGTACTAGGCATACCGAGAATACAAAACACTCAGGACCTATAGAGCAATTCTACCATACCATAAGCAGTCATTTCTACGAGTCACACAAGGAAAAGGAAAGTATCTTAAACACTACAGTGAGCACTAGAACATCAATTCACCTATTGTAAAACGAAAACAGACAGATTAGTACAGATCGTCGATCCTGCACAGTCAATGCCAACCGAAAGCCATGTCTTTTTCACAAACACAGATACACCCTAATCCACTATAGAATAAGTAATCATAAACTTTCTATTTAGACAAAAATTAAACTGAACCCCCGATGCCAGACTCTGCATACAATGCAACACCACAGAAACAGAAAATGTCCCCTAGTACTGTGCTAAATATAAAGACAGCAGATGTAAATTTGAAAAAACTAACAAATACTAATCACCACTTTACAAATTAACAAATAGAAATAAAAAAAAATACAGAAAATAAAATAATACCATTTTACTGGACTAATACATTTAGCTTCCAGAGGCCAAAATCTCCTTCCTCAGCTCAGTACAGTATAGTGCTGTTATATTATCTTATCCTGACCTGAGGAAGGGGGTTTTGTTCTCTGAAAGTTAAGTCAAAATGTATTAAAATTAGTGCAATAAAAAGATTACCTTATTTACATGTTCTATTTATAAACAACACAGCTACAATACTATATCCTAAAGCAAAATAATAAAAATATATATTTACAGTTTGTTGTCTCTGGTTTCTGCTTTCCTCATCTTCTTTTCACTGTCTTCCTTCCATCCAGGATCTGTCTTTGCTCTCTCTCTGCCATCCAGTGTCTGCCCTCTCTAATGTCCCTTCCATCCACTGTCTGCCCTCTCTGCCCCTTCCATTCACCATATGCCCCAGTCTGCCTTCTTTCTCTCTCCCCCTTCCACCCACCATCTGACCTTTCTCTCTGCCCCTTCAATCCGTCTGCCCTCCCTCTCCCATCCATCCAGGGTCTGCCCTCCCTCATGCTCCCCACTTCCTTCCAGGGTCTGTTGTCCCCTCTCTCTCTGCCCCCCCTTTTCAGCCTCCAGTTCCACCTGCCCCTAGTTCCAGCCCCAGCCCACATCTCCCACCTGCCCCCCTTTTCAGCCCCACTATCCCACCAGTCCCCAGCCCTTTTCTCCCATCAGTCCTGAGCTTCAGCCCCCAGCCACGTCTCCCTGTCCCCTTTTCAGCCCCTAGTTTCAACCCCAGCCCTTTTCTCTCACCAGTCCTGAGCTTCAGCCCCAGCCAGTTCTCCCTGTCCCCTTTAAAGCCCACAGTTTCAGCCCCTGCCCCGTTTCAGCCCACAGTTCTAGCACTAGCCTCCTTATCCCAAATACCCTCCTTTTCAGCCCCCTTCATCCACATGCTTTGCAACCCCCCTTTTCAGCCCCAAACCCATTCTCCCACCTGCCCCAGGCATGGACCCATTCTCCCTCCTGCCCCCTTGTCGGACCCCAGTTCCAGCTTCAGACCCCTTCTCCCCTCTGAGCTCCCCCAACCCTCCCCAGTTCCCTTCTCCCTTCTGCGAACCCCTCTGAGCTCCCCCCACCCCTCCCCAGTTTCCTTCTCCCTTCTGCGAACCCCTCTGAGCTCCCCCACCCCTCCCCAGTTCCCTTCTCCCCTCTGCGAACCCCTCTGAGCTCCCCCACCCCTCCCCAGTTCCCTTCTCCCTTCTGCGAACCCCTCTGAGTTCCCCCACCCCTCCCCAATTCCCTTCTCCCTTCTGCGAACCCCTCTGAGCTCCCCCACCCCTCCCCAGTTCCCTTCTCCCCTCTGCGAACCCCTCTGAGCTCCCCCACCCCTCCCCAGTTCCCTTCTCCCTTCTGCGAACCCCTCTGAGCTCCCCCACCCCTCCCCAGTTCCCTTCTCCCTTCTGCGAACCCCTCTGAGCTCCCCCCACCCCTCCCCAGTTCCCTTCTCCCTTTTGCGAACCCCTCTGAGCTCCCCTCACCCCTCCCCAATTCCCTTCTCCCATCTGAGCCCCCCCTCCCCTCCGTGGAGAGCGACAGAGCCCTTTTCTCCTGCCACCATCCTGCGTTTTTTTTTAAATCCATGCACCAACGCAGGCAGCGCCTCGTGTCTGCCCTGCTGTGTGCTGTCAAAAAAGAAAATCGCTTTGCCAGCGTCGGGCCTTCTCTCGCTATGTCCCGCCCTCGAGGAAATAGGAAGTTACCTCAAAAGTGGGCGGGACATAGTGAGAGAAGGCCCGACGCTGGCAAAGCGATTTTCTTTTTTGACAGCACACAGCAGGGCAGACACGAGGCGCTGCCTGCGTCGCTCGCTGAATGGATTAAAAAAATAACGCAGGGTGGTAGCAGGAGACGACGGAGCACCCCCCCACCCGCCGACACCTGGGGCGGACCGCCCCCACCGCCTCCCCCTTGGTACGCCACTGCTGTCAGGGTGGATCTGTACGGAATGTATCTAGTAACATCGTCAGCATAGATGAAAGGGTTAAGGCCATGGTTGGATAAGGTCTTGGCTAAAGGGGTAATCATTAGGTTGAAGAGGATCAGCGATAGTGGTGATCCTTGTGGTACTCCTCAGTCTGCTTTCCATGGTGGTGATATGCTTGCTTTTGAGTTTACTTGATATGCTCTTGTGGTTAGGAAACCTTCAAGCCATTTGAGTATGTTTCCTCCGATCCCGATCTTGTCGAGTAGTATGGTTTACCATGTCGAATGCACTAGACATGTCAAATTGGAGGAGGATGTTACCTATTGCTATTTGCTGTTTGAATTTGGCTAGGAGAGTGAGGAGTACTGTTTCTGTGCTATGTAGAGGGCGAAAGCCTGACTGTGATTCATGTAGTATTGAGAATGGGAAGAAGTTCCTGATTCTTTGTAATTTCCAGAGCATTCTGAAAGCTTTTTTGGAGACTGTGGCTATGTGGTCATCGAATGTTAGGTTTTGGTCGAGTAATACACTTTGTACTTTGAGGTTGCGTTCTAAGGGGAACCTGGTTCTGTCAATAGTAAAATAATTGCAGGATATCGGGCGGAAGTGACTTGTTATCACTAAGACTTTGGTATTTTCCCTGTTCAGCTTTCATTTAAATGTGAGGCCCATGTCTCCATGATGTTTAGGCAATTCTGAATTGTAGTCGTGATGTCTCCTATGTCTCCTGAAAAGGGGATATAAATTGTGACATCATCAGCATAGATGTGGGTCTTTAGACATCAAAGGCACAGAAATGCCTCATAATAAGATCACCAAATATTAAATACAGTGTGAGAACTGTAAATTGGACTAAGGCAGAGCTAGAAAATTTGGATCAAAACCACAAAAAATCATGACCGCCAGCCTACAGGATGTGTGCAATGATGCTGACAGACAGAAGAGGAATGCTGCAGGTGCTACAAACAGCGGAAGAGGAGAAACAAGGCCTGTTTTCCTTCCCAGCTGATAACAACAAAACATTTAGAATGCTAAGTCCCTGCTGCAGCCACAAGCCAGCAGGAGCTCATCTTGTGCTAGCTCATGCTGCATGCACTTGTCAGCACCCACAGAAACAAAGCCCTAGCTGCTATGAGCTCTCACCCTTGCCCTTCACTTCCCGTTACCTTGCCAGGGTCCTCCAGCATGGTTTTGTTTTTTCTCTCTGTCCTTGCATGTTTTCCTGCAAAGCTTTGCTTGCTGTCAGGCCTGTAGTGCACCCAAAGTTCATGCATGCATCCTCTACCTATTCATGTACATGCACTAACTTCTGGGTCCATGAGAAAAACAGTGCCTGGGCATAGCCGCCCAACACTGCCTGTTGGTTAGCCTCTCCACAGCCATTTTTCCTGCAGGTCCCTGGGGTTAGAAAAATCTTGCCAGGGCTTCCTCTGGTATGCGGCGCTTCTATGCCAGCTCCTGTCCTCTGATCTTGCTCTCTTGCTCATGCGTGCTAATATATGGGCAGCTGATCCAACACCCACGTCACTAATAAGTGCCATGGCTCTGAACCCCTAAGCCCACTCTAGATTATTCTGCGACACTGGCCACAAGCAGCCTGTGCTTGCAGTGGTCACTTCTCTGGAGCTGCAAACCCTTCTGGGTTGCAATTGCATTTCCTTCTGTCAGCATCCCTCTCTCACAGCTCCAAAACTTGAAAGCTACCAGTCCAAGAGTTTTTTTTTTTTTTTTTAATTTTCGGCACTTGATATACAGCAAGTGATCCCCGAGGGAACTTTGTGGTTTACAATTTCTATTATAGGTACTTTGCACTGTCCCTAATGGTGCAGGACATCAAACTCACAGAAACAGAACAAAGCCTTATGCCGAAAGAAGGGGACCTTGGCTGGCGGGGGTTGGGGTCCCCCGCCAGCAAAGGTAGGCAGCGGCGGGGGAGGGTTGGCGGCGGGATGGGGGGTCAAGAGGGTCGTCAGGGGGGGGGGGTCAAAGTTGTTGTTGTTGTTGGTAGCGGCAGGGGGGGTCGTCGGCGCTGGGGGGGGCTAAAATGTGCCCCCCATCTTGGGCTCTGGACCCCCTCCCGCCGTAGTCTGGCTACGCCCCTGGAATACGCTTGGGTGGAAATCTTTACCATGTTGATTTTTTAGGTGCCATATACAGAATCTGGCCCAATATTTTTAGATGGGAGTATGTGATGGGGAAAGTGTGAGGGTGGGTAGATTCTGCAATACTGCATCAGGAATAGACAGGCTAGATGGGTTGTACAATCTTTCTGTTGTCTTTGTCTTTGTTTCTCTGCACTCTTACTAAGAATGTCTTGGAGTTCTGTATTGACATACACTGTTTCACTGTCTGTTTCACAGTCTGTTTATATCAAACATGTTTTACAGATCTTCTGGTTTTATATATTCATCTTACCAAGTTAACAATAGAACTCTGTTTTGTTCTTATAAAATCAAAAACATCTGCTTAAAAGGGTTTTTTTTTTTTTTTTTTTTTTACAAAAAATTGTTTTTCTATGCTAAGTTATCTCTACCAGCATTATATCCATAATTGGTTACTATTAATACCGAGTGGAGGCACACTTCCAAAGTAAGTTAAATGTCAGATACGTAGTTTACATATTTGCTGCCTAAGGGTGACATAGAGAAACCTGGAGTTGCGAAAACTAATCTTTGCTGGGTGAGCACCATTTTAGATTTAAAAAAAAAAAGAACAAGACCTAAAGAGTATTATTTTCCTGAGCAAAAAACAAAGGCTCCTTTTACGAAGCAGCGCTACCGATTAGCGAAGAAGCCCATTCAATTCCCACGGGCTTCTTCACATTGGGAGCACGCTAGTTGGTAATGCTGCTTTGTAAAAGGAGTCCCAAGTAAATAACAAAACAGGATGTGAATCAGACTTTTCTTTCTTTATGGGCCTTAACATGCATGGTAAAAAAGAAGTTTTAGCATGTGACAATAAAATTTGTATGTGCACATTAATTTGAAACTTATGTGTAATGCAAGAAATTTTATTGAGGTCATCATGAAGTTTACCCTCATTAGTGTGATCTTGGTACTAATATAGTCTTTAACAAAAAAAAAAAAAATAACATAGGTGTGAGACCCCAGGTGAGGGTTATGGGGTGATCCTGTCAATAACACAGTTGGAAAATATTGTAAACATAAAATAAGTGTTTTTATTAACTTAAAGCTGGGGCCTGTTCCCTCACAGGCCTAGAACAAAAGAAAAGTCTCTTATTTTCAGAGGGGGAAAAGAGTTTGCATGGGCCTGTGGCCTACAGGGCCCAAAACACAGTCTATGGCCTGGGACAGTCCGCCCCAAACACAATTTGTAGGTTCTCTCTTTGTATTTCCAGGTCTGACTCCAGCCAGACCTCAAAACAAGGCTCACAATTGTTCAAATAAAAGATTGGCTTACCTCAGCCAAATTATAGCAGCTAGAAGCGTTCAGTAAAGGCATATGCTGGGGCTTCAGTTCTTCCTTCTCTGGGCCTCCGTCCTTACCCTCAGTCTAGCCCTGTCTTTTAAACTTCCCAGGTATTGACTCCACCTCTCCCAGCTCACTTCCTCCTGGGGCAGGATCAATGTTCTTAAAGTGGCACAGGTTAGTTATAGAGGGACTTTTCTTAAGGGTGAGGGGCAGTGTTCTATAAACCCCGTCACAATAGGGATTGATATTCAGCCAGTGGTGCTCAGCATTGCTGGTGGTGAAGTTGGAAATTCAATGCTGGTCTGTGGTAGTGTTGGCACGTGGGATTGCCGCCCACTGAGGTCACTTTTTAGCATGGCTGTAAAAAGCCTTTTTTGTACTGCGCTAATTTCACAATTAGCATGCAGCCCTTACTGCCACCTATTTACTTGGTGGTAAGGGCTCATGTGTTAATCTGGTGGTAATTGGGCAGCGCGTGGTGATTGACATTCGCTGCCGATTACCACCGGACATGCCTACTCCCTGCCCACCACACTAGAAAATAATTTCTATTTGCTAGCGTGGGAAATGACATGCTGAAGCCAGAACTAATGCAGGGTGTCTGACCCCGCCCTGTGGTAGTTCTGTTTTGCCCTACCACCCTTTAGTAAAAGGGCCCGTACATGTGATATTCACCACTTAAATGGCTATAGTTTACCTCATAAAGATAGGAGTGACTTTTGTGTGGTACTATTTATGCAGTTAACCTGGCCGGTTAAGTTCTGAATATCTGCAGTTAACTGGCCAAATACTGATACCCCCCCCCCAGTGCCGTAGCGAGGGCGGCTGACACCCGGGGTGGGTCACCGCTGTGCACCCCCCCAGGTGCAGCACGGCGCACCCCCCCTTGGCGCATACCCCCCCAGAGCGCATTCTTACCACGCGTAGGAAAGGGGACGGGTGGGAGGGCCACTTCGCCCTGAGTGCACGTCGCTGGGAGCTGCGTCGGCTCCGCTGGTTCCCTGCTCTCTCTGTTCCGGGGCAGAGAAAGCAGGGAACCAGTGGAGCCAACACCCCCCCAGCGACTTGCACCCAGGGCGGACCGCCCCACAGCCACTACTACTACTACTACTATTTAGCATTTCTATAGTGCTACAAGGCGTACGCAGCGCTGCACAAACATAGAAGAAAGACAGTCCCTGCTCAAAGAGTTTACAATCTAACAGCCCCCCTTCCTACACCACTGCCCCCCCCCCAATAGCTGTTTTTGAGTTCAACGCTAAATGGAAGTGAGGGAATGAGATACTGAATATTGTAGGGAGAAAGAGCCCTGAGTCAATGTCACATTTGGAAGTTTAAATTGGTTTCATAAATGACTAGTAAACTGTATAGTCAAGTCATCCAGTCTCTTCTCTTATGCCTTTTGGCCCAAACCCCATAACATTTTTTGTCAACTTCTCTGAACCGCTTCAAGTCTTTTTACATCCTTAGTAGAACACAGCCTCCAAAACTGAACGCAGTACTCCAAGTGTGGCCTTGTACAGGGGCATTATTACCTCCTTTTTTTCGCTGGTTATGGCTCTCTATGCAGCCTAGCTCCTTCTGGCTATGGCCACTGCCTTATCACATTGTTTTGCCACTTTTAGATCCTCGGACACCATCACCCCAAAGTCTTTCTCCTGATAAGCACAGGACATAAAATGAAGTGGCAAGGAAAAAGAATTAAAAGCACCATAATGTCTATGGGCTCTATTTACCAAGTGCGCTGTAGGTGCACTAGCATTTTTAGTGCACGCTAATGCTAGAGATACCCATAGAAATATATGGGTGTCTTAGCATTGTCTTAGCGTTAGCGCGTGCTAAAAATGCTAGCGCGCCTTAGTAAACAGGACCCTATATTTTCATTACTGACCACTCTTATGGACACTCTAGTATCACATTTGGTCCCCTAATTAGAAATATTTTTGTATCCCACCTTTTCCCACTTATTAGTAGGCTGAAAGTGGCTTATATAGTTCTGGAGAGGTGGTTACAGACTCCGTGTGAAACAAATACAGTGTAGGGGTACAATTACAGTGACAAATACAGTAAAGAAGTATTGTTAAATAGGTTGGGGTGTTTCAGACAAAATGTCAGGGTGATCATGCGTCGGGGTTGAGTTATTGTCAGTTCCTGATTAAATTGCCATATTTCAATATTCGGTAATTATCAGGCTTATTTTTGAAAGTGATCGCCGGGCATCTTCCGACATAAATCGGGAGATGGCCGGCGATCTCTCAAAAGCGGCAAAATCCGTATAATCGAAAGCTGCTTTTTTGACAGCATCACCGCTTTCCCGTCGCTGAGTCGGCGAAATTTCAAGGGGGCATGTCGACGGGCATGGGTGTGGCTACAAGATGGCTGGCTTTCGCGGATAATGGAAAAAAAAGCGGCGTTAATCAGTATTTTGCCGGGTTTACTTGGTCCTTTTATTTTCACAACCAAGCCTCAAAAAGTGCCCGAACTCACCAGATGACCACCGGAGGAAATGGGGAATGACCTCCCCATACTCCCCCAGTGGTCACCAACCCCCTCCCACACTAAAAAAATAAAAATACAAACCTTTTTTGCCAGCCTGTATGCCAGCCTCAAATGCCATACTCAGCTCCCTGACAGCAGTATGCAGGTCCCTGGAGCAGTTTTTAATGGGTGCAGTGCACTTCAGGCAGGCAGACCCAGGCTCATCCCCCCTCTACCTGTTACACTTGTGGTGGTAAGTGTTGAGCCCTCCAAACCCCCCCCAAAACCCACTGTACCCATATGTAGGTGCCCCCTTCACCCATAAGGACTATGGTAGTGGTGTAGAGTTGTGGGGAGTGGATTTTGGGGGGGGATTTGGGGGCTCAGTACCCAAGGTAAGGGAGCTATGCACCTGGGAGGTATTTGTGTATTTTTAAAAATTTTTTAGAAGTGCCCCCTAGGGTGCCCGGTTGCTGTCCTGGCATGTCAGGGGGACCAGTGCAATACAAATGCTGGCTCCTCCCACGACCAAATGCCTTGGATTTCGCTGGGTTTGAGATCGCCGGCATTTATTTCCATTATCGCTGAAAAACAAAACCGGCCATCTCAAACCCGACGAACTCTGGCATTTGGCCAGGCTAAACCGTATTATCGAAAAAAAGATGGCCGGCCATCTTTTTTGATAATACGGTTCCAGCCAGCTGTTGCGCCACCGCCAAAATAGATCGCCGGCGACGTTCGATTATGCCCCTCTATGTCAGTTCTGTGGGGTATGCCTTCTTGAACAGGTGAGTTTTTAGGGGTTTTTTTCAGAATTCTAGATGATTATTCATAGATTTCAGGCATTTTGGTAGAGTATTCCAGAGCTGTGTGCATATGTAAGAGAAACATGATGCATATGTTATTTATAATTCAGGCTTTTACAACTTTTTATCTCTCTAATTTCCAGCTCTGACATCCACAATGGCCAGTCACGAGCTCTCAGTGATCATAAGTTGACCCCTTTCATGATCTTGATCTTTTCCTTCTTTATCAAAGTTCTATAAAGGAGAAAAAGAGAAAAAAGAATCATCCACAAAAACTCATACTTACACGAGAAAATCGGATGATTTAAAAAACTCTTTTACACGATTTTCTCGTGTAAGTATGAGTTTTTGCGGATGATTTTTTTTTCTCTTTTTCTCCTTTATGGAACCAATGATAAAAACTTACTCCTAAATTTGATAGTGGTTTTGTAATACTGTATGTATTTTCCCTATCTGGAGCTTTGAGGTTCCGGTTGTGTAAATCTTGACTAAGGATTTCCTGATTGAAATCTTTCCAGTACAACGGGGAGACACACACAAACTAATTTTTTCAAACTTCCTAGTATTTGAATTATGTGTTGATTAAGTCTGAAAATCCCTGTCTAATTTTAGAGTTTGTCTAAGTAGTATAATATGCCATACTTTGTATTGTTATTTGAATATTTTACTGCTGTAATTGTCTATTGCTCATGTTTGATTTATTCTTACTGTACACTGCCTTGAGTGAATTCCTTCAAAAAGGTGGTAAATAAATCATGTAAAAGATGACATTTTGGGTCCTTGTCTGGTTTCTAGTAGATTGCTCTGCTTGCTTTTCTCTCAGCTACTAGGTTAGATATTTTCTGAGCGGTTATGTTAAGCCAGTCTGTCTGGTTTCAGTTCATCTCATCTGTTGGTGTTATCTATGGTGGCATTCTGGATCAGACCTTGTTCTGGTCTCTGGGCTTGGAGCCATTAGTTTGGCAACAGCCATTCATCCATCTTTTTGAGTGAAATACTTACGTACCTATACCAGACTCACTTGGGACATCATAATTCTTCTTGAGTTTCTCTTGCACAAGAAGAAGTTTAAAAGCAAAATAATCCATCTTTAAATCTTGGATATTATTATATAGTTTAAGGGTAGTTCCACATTTGACTTAAACCCTACATATTAAGGCCCATTTTGCATAGAACATTAACAGAGGAATTGTGTCATCCAATAGATCAACATCAAGATTTATACTTGCTACTTAGGATATCTAGGTTTCAGAAAAGTGTTCATATTGAGCAGTGCTCCACTACAGAGATTTGGGGAGGTTGTCTGCTTAATCCTCCAGTGCTTGATATCCTCCCCCCCCCCCAAAAAAAAAAGCCAAACTTGCAAGGGATACTGGACTCTGTGACAGCTTCAAGAAAAATACATTTTTATGTTTCTAAAATGGCTATGATAAACATTTATGTACATAAATATTTAGGGGGGAAGTTATGAAGATGTGGTAAAAGGACGAAGCACGGCCTATGTCAGGCATTGTATTGGTTTGAAGTTTGTATCCACTATTGATCTGCTTTGTTGATTTCCACGTTGGATTTTGTGGACCGGCTGCCCTGTTGCTTCTTGGGACCATATCAGTTTTCTAACCTGAAATGACAGGAACAAACAGAAATATCATTTTATTTCCAGAACACACAGCAAATATATTAATTAATAATCTCAAGAATATATTTGCAAGCAGCTCTTCCTAGTTAAACATAGCACTAGTCATTGTTGTCTTGTGCAGCTATGTAGATAAATAGAAACATCATAAGAACGTAAGTACATAAGTGTTGCCACACTGGGACAGACCAAAGGTCTATCAAGCCCAGCATCCTGTTTCCAACAGTGGCCAATCCAGGTCACAAATACCTGGAAAGATCCCAAAAAAGTACAAAACATTTTATATACTGGTTATCCCAGAAATAGTGGATTTTCCCTAAGTCCATTTAATAATGGTCTATGGACTTTTCCTTTAGGAAGCCATCCAGACCTTTTTTAAACCCTGCTTCATGAAAATATCATAGTTACATAAAAATATATTGACAGAAACACCCTCTGAAGTGGTAGATTTCAGGTGAGCTATCTGTTTACACTCACCACCATTTTTATCTTCATCAGGCTTCTTATACATATGGTAAAATTTCCAAATCTTCAAACATATCAGCTTTTTAGCTTTTTAGTGAATTGAATTTCAACTTTCAAAATACGTTAAACAGTGCAAAAACTTACACCATTACTATTCATTTTGCGTTTTTATGAAAAAAAAATCCTCATGGAAATTAAATACTTAGCTTTCAGTGTTGTTTGCTCCTTTAAGCAACTATGAGACCAATCACAAAAAAATACAACTGTGTTTGCTGCATGCTTTAAACCTTCTGATATCTTTCTTTCTGTTCAAAAGATGGTGGCAGTGTCTTACCTGCCCCCTTAAATGCACCTCCTATGTGGTTCTTATTATATACTGTTTAGCATTACAGAAGTGTCTGGACTCCTGAGGCAGGAGCATGCTGTACTGAAATGCAGGACAGCATCCAGTCACTTTTATGTATTGTTTGAGTCAATCTATTGCCAATAAACATCCTTATATAAGTACATAAGTATTGCCATACTGGGAAAGACCGAAGGTCCATCAAGCCCAGCATCCTGTTTCCAACAGTGGCCAATACAGGTCACAAGTACCTGGCAAGATCCCAAAATAGTACAATACATTTTATGATGCTTAACCTAGAAATAAGCAGTGGATTTTCCCCAGGTTCATTTTAATAATGGCTTATGAACTTTTCTTTTAGGTAGCTATCCAAACCTTTTTTAAACCCCACTAAGCTAACTGCTCTTGCCACATTCTCTGGCAATAAATTCCAGAGTTTAATTACACGTTGAGTGAAGAAATATTTTCTCTGATTCGTTTTAAATTTACTACTTTGTAGCTGCATCGCATGCCACCTAGTCCTAGTGTTTTGGGAAAGAGTAAACAAAGGATTCACGTTAACACGTTCCATTCCACTCATTATTTGATATACTTCTATCATATCTCCCCTCAGCTATCTCTTCTCTAAGCTGAAGAGCCCTAGCCGCTTTAACCTTTCCTCATAGGGAAGTTGTCCCATCCCCTTTATCATTTTCATTGCCCTTCTCTGTACCTTTTCTAGTTCCATTGTATCTTTTTTGAGATGCGGTGACCAGAACTGCACACAATATTCAAGGTGTGGTTGCACCGTGGAGCGATACAAAGGCATTATAACATCCTCATTTTTGTTTTCCATTCCTTTCCTAATAATACCTAACATTTTATTTGCTTTCTTAGGCACGTTACAGAATACTTGGATTTGCACACCCAACTGTTGTAAATTAGGCACCACTACCTACATCGGGTTTTGACAGGCATAAATGCTGGCGCCCAAGGTTAGGCAGAAATGTGTGCTAAGGGGCCCTTTTACTAAGCCATGTAGGCGCATATACGCATCCTACACATGTCAGTTTTGAACTATCGCCCGGCTACTGCATGGCTCGGGTGGTAATTTCATTTTTTACGCACATCCACTAAGCGTGCTGGAAATTTTCCAGTGGGTGGTGCTGAGCGGCAATCGGCATTGTATGCGCATAGACCATTATCGCCTGGTTAACGCATGAGATCTTACTGCTAGGTCAATGGGTGGTGGTAAGATCTCAGGTTGAAAATGGACGTGTGCCAGTTTTTATTTTGCCGCTTGTCCATTTTCGGCCAAGAAAAAAAGGCCTTTTTTGCAGGCACGCTGAAAAATGGACCTGCGCGTGTCTAATACACGCGTCTACACCAGCGCAGGCCATTTTTCAGAGCACCTTAGTATTCTACAAAGGGTGTTCTGAGCAGAGTGCTCACCCTTTATAGAATACTAGTTTAGCGTGATACGTTGAACCCATCTGCTCAGTGTGCAGCGGCAGCTAAGAAAGCAAATTGAATGTTAGGAATTATTACGAAAGGAATGGAAAACAAAACTGAGAATGTTATAATGCCTTTATGTCTCTCCATAGTGCAACTGCATCTCGAATACTGTGTGCAGTTCTGGTCACCACATCTTAGAAAAGATACTGTGGAATTAGAAAAGGTACAGAGAAGTGTGACGAAAAAGATAAAAGGGATGGGATGCAGGACGTCAGACTCACAGAAACAGAAGCCTGCCCTTGCAGATCAGCAACGCGGCCACGCCAGAGAAGAGGACTTTGGCTGACAGGGGTTGGGGACGCTGGGGGGGGGGGTGGTCAAAGGTGGTGGTGGCGGTGGAGAGGTCAAAAATGGGGGGAGGGGGTAAAAATGGCAGGGGGGGTTGGCGGCGCCGGGGGTGGAGCTAAAATGTGCCCCCTCACCTCGGGCTCTGGACCCCCCTCCAGCCGAAGTTTGGCTACGCCCCTGGTGTACACCCCCTTGCAGTTAGGTGCTATGGCATTTAGGCAGTACCTTTATAATAATAACATCTAGTGCACAGATGTGTCTAATTGTCAATTAATGGCATCTTTGACATGTGTAAGTGGCACATACCTCTGGGCGCCAGTTTATAAAACTGTTAATTTTCTACTTTCACTGCCAACTCAACTCTTTTCCTTTTATCTTGCTGCACCACATGCCTAGAATAGACTTCCTAAGCCAGTACGCCAAGCTGCAGCTCTGGTCGTCTTCAAATCTAGGCTAAAAGCCCAACTTTTTGATGCTGCTTTTAACTCCTAACCCCTTATTACTTGTCCAGTACCCATGTCTGTTTTATCATTTCCGCCTTAAGCAATTCCCTTATCCCTTATTTGTCTTGATTAGATTGTAAGCTCTTTCGAGCAGGGACTGTCTCTTCATGTTCAAGTGTACAGCGCTGTGTACGTCTAGTAGCGCTATAGAAATGATAAGTAGTATTAGCAGTAGTAGTAATTGAAATGAAACTGCTTTACAAGTGTGCAGCATAGAACAGTCATGCTAAACACAGATGAGAACGGCCATATTCCTTGAACTGCAAACATGTTTAGCTAATGCCGACTGCTACTTAAAATAGAGAGTAAAGAATGCTTCTTGGCTTCCAGGGCTCCTTGAAATGTCTGTCTGTTTCTTTTCACTGGGATGCTGTGCAGATGCATAGAACAAATTATTTTTACTAAGAATAATGCTGTTATAAATGCTTAGCAGTTCAGATTTTAATTATGTATTCTACTTTTTATAGTGGGATACCTCCCTGAAAAGAGCAAAATGTAATGGTATTGGTGGATCCTAAGAACCATGCTGAGGAGCAAGCAGAAGCCAGCAGAAGGGTGTGTGCTGTTTGTGTAGGTGCTCTGTGTCTATCTATGTGTATATATGTGGTGTACATGTGGTATATATATGTGTAAATTAATTAATTAATTTATTTGGATTTTGCTCACACCTTTTTCAGTAGTAGCTCAAGATGAGTTACATTCAGGTATACTGGGTAAATTCACGCATATGTCATCGCTATCTCATTTGGGACTCGCTGTGACTATTTGACCTGCCCTTTCCTGCTTGGACTAGTTTCCCCAACATGAAAATTGATTCCTATGTTTTTCTTTAAAGCAAGTCCTGTTCAAACACTGCTATTCATCTGTGCAGCCTTTCAAATTCTGTTTTTGCAAAGTGTCATACATGGATTACACCCAACTTCCTTTGGAAACCCGCTGCAAAATAGCTTATTGATGAGGTATGATTTGCACCTGCCGCCTGCTGAACCTCTGTAGGCTGCAGCTTCTCTAATGGCAAAAAAGGAATCTTTATGCAAGGATGTGTGCTGGACTTGAGACATCTGAAACAGACAACAGAACATGATGTCTACCAAATGTGTTGTGAAAGGCGACTCATGTCTTTTACAGCTTTCTTCAATTAAATGACTAGAGAATGGCAATTGATAGTAAAACGTTCATGACACGTGTGTGCAGAGTTCATTATACCCCTGATTCTCAACCCAATGCTAAGGACACATCTAGCTAGTCTGGTTTGCAGGACATCTACAATGACTATGCATAAGAAAGATTTGTGTGTACTAACTTCATTGTATGCAAGTCTAAGTTATGCATATTCATTGTGAATGTTCTAAAAATCAGACTGGCTGGATGTGTCCAGCGGATTGGGTTGAGAGCTATAATGTTACATAAGTTATTTCCCATTTCTGTCCTGGAGGCACACCTAATCAATCTGGTTTTTCTGGATAGCCATGATGAATAAGCATGAAAATAGATCTTATATGTTCATTACAGATATCCTGAAAACCACTCTCAAAGGTGTAGCTACCATTGGGCGAGCCTAGCAAAAAGATCAAGGCCACCTAATGGTAGGAGCCACCTGTTTCTAAAACTAAGGCCTGACAAGTTCCCCCATTCTACCTCTCCTCAATTCCCCTCCTTTTCTTTTTCTAACCCACATGTGTCTACCATAAAATGGCAGGATTTCACAGCTACTGCCTGCAGCCTGCCCTGGAGCCTTTCCTCTGACGTGTCCTGCCTATGTGGAAACAGGAAGTCATGTCATTGGGGTGGGGGTATAACATGCCAGAGGAAAGGCTTTCAGGCAGGCTGCAAGCAACAGCTGTGAAGTCCTGCCTCTGCAGCCAACCTTTAGAAATTTGGGAGGATACTAAGAAAAAGAGATGCTGGATCATGGAAGGGAAGGAGCCAGGGGCAGACAGACGGTGATCTGAGTCCCTGGGCAGTAAAGATCACTGACTCCCCCACCCCAGCCACCATAAATACATAAGTACTGCCATACTAGGACAGACCAAAGGTCCATCAAGCCCAGCTTCCTGTTTCCAACAGTGGCCAATCCAGGTCATAGATACCTGGCAAAATTCCAAAAAAGTACAAAACATTTTATGCTGCTTATCCCAGAAATATTTTCCCCAAGTCCAATTTAATAATGGTCTATGCTTTTTCCTTTAGGAAGCTGTCCAAACCTTTTTTAAACTCTGCTAAGCTAACCGCCTTTACCACATTTTCTGGCAAAGAATTCCAGAGTTGAATTACACGATGAGTGAAGAACAATTTTCTCCAATTCGTTTTAAATTTACTACTTTGTAGCTTCATCGCATGCCCCCTAGTCCTAGTGTTTTTGGAAACCGTAAACAGACGCTTCATGTCTACCCGTTCCACTCCATTCATTATTTTATAGACCACTACCATATCTCCCCTCAGCTGTCTTTTCTCCAAGCTGAAGAGCCCCAGCCGCTTTAGCCTTTCCTTATAGGGAACTCGTCCCATCCCTTTTATCATTTTTGTCGCCCTTCTCTGCACCTTTTCTAATTCCACTATATCGTTTTTGAGATGCGGCGACCAGAATTGAACACAATATTCGAGATGCAGTTGCACCGTGGAGTGATACAAAGGCATTATAATGTCCTCATTTTTGTTTTCCATTCCTTTCCTAATAATACCTAACATTCTATTTGCTTTCTTAGCTGCCGCAGCACACTGAGCAGAAGGTTTCAACGTATCATCAACGACGACACCTAGATCCCTTTTTTGGTCTGTGACTCCTAACGTGGAACCTTGCATGATGTAGCTATAATTTGGGTTCCTTTTTCCCACATGCATCACTTTGCATTTGCTCACATTAAATGTCATCTGCCATTTAGACGCCCAGTCTCCCAGTCTCGTAAGGTCCTCTTGTAATGTTTCACAATCCTCCCGCGATTTAACTATTTTGAATAACTTTGTGTCGTCAGCAAATTTAATTACCTCACTATTTTCCCCCTACTGCCACCCAGCCCCCACCTCCCCTGTTCCTCCTGTACACAGCAGCCCCCAACTTTGTTTCCAGCCCCCCTCCTGCACACTACAGCCCCTACCTTTGTTTCCAGCCCCATCTTGCACACTACGGTCCCCACCTTTGTTCAGGCAAAGTTTGTTGTGTTTAGCCCATTCTTGAATTGATGTTAGACAAGTGATCAGTTTATTCAAGGCTGTAGGTAAGTCAGGTTCAATGGGTATGAGTAACTGCACATTATCCGCAATATGGAATACATTGGCTAATATGTTAAATGACGTTTAAAATGTAACTTATACGTCATAGCAAACAACATATATGAGTCGTCATTAAAATAATAAAATACAAATTGATGAGACACGTGGCTAATATATGCATAAGATATTAAAAACACAATCAATAGTTGAGGATGTGTGAGTAACTGTGGTACTGCAGAGTACTGTGTTTAAATTATGATTATAAAGTACTCATGGCATTTACAACATAGCATTAAAAATGAACAGTAGTGGATAGTGCATTTTACAAAACATGGAAAAATAGATGAAACTAACCTTATTACTTTGTCTCAGGGAGCTACTTCACAAAGCTTACCGAATAGAGTCACTTGACAATAAACGTTCTGGTCTAAAAAATGAAATAGCAGTGAAGAGTGGGATGGAAACAACTAGACTGCACCCTTAAGCTAGGTCAGAACAGTTTGCATCGCTGTGTTCGGATAAATAAACGAGATGTATAAGGAACTATAAAAGGGGGTCTCTATGTGCAATTAAATAGGACTGTAGGCAGTGCTGGCAAAGACAAAATAAAACAAAACCAAGTGCAAAACAAAGCCGGTAAGGGGAAACTAAAGACTGACTAGTGGGGAAAAGGATACAGTGGCTGCAGAACAAAACGAAACAAAAAAAGCCCACGCAAGTGAAAGGGTAAAGAATGGAGATTCAGATAGACAGGAGACGTGGAGGGGCATAATCGAACGGCGCCGGCCAAATAGCTGGCTGGCCATCTTCGGGGCCGGCGCCGCAAGGGGGCGGAGCCAACCGTATTTTCGAAATACGGTTGGAGCCGGCTAAATCAATCGCTGGGTGTAGAGTAGATGGACGGCTTTGTTTTTCAGCTATAATGGAAACCGGGCCCAGCCATCTCAAACCCGGCGAAATGCAAGGCATTTGGTCGTGGGAGGAGCCAGCATTTGTAGTGCACTAGCCCCCCTCACATGCCAGGACACCAACCGGACACCCTAGAGGATACTTCTAAAAAAAAAAAAAAAACAATAGCTCCCAGGTACATTGCTCCCTTACTTTGTGTGCTAAGCCCCCCAAATCCCCCCCAAAACCCACTACCCACAACTTTACAACACTACCATAGCCCTAAGGGGTGAAGGGGGGCACCTACATGTGGGTACAGTGGGATTTTGCGGGGGGGGGGTTGGAGGGCTCCCATTTACCACCACAAATGCAACAGGTGGGGGGGGGGATGGGCCTGGGTCCACGTGCCTGAAGTGCACAGCACCCACTAAAAACTGCTCCAGGGACTTGCATATTGCTGTCAGGGAGCTGGGTATGACATTTCAGGCTGGCATAGAGGCTGGCAAAAAAGTTTTTTGTTTTTTTTTTGAGTGGGAGGGGGTTGGTGACCACTGGGGAAGTGGGGGAGTAAGAAGAGGTGATCCCCGATTCCCTCCGGTGGTCATTTGGTCAGTTGGGGCTCCTTTGTGAAGCTTGGTCGTGAAAAAAAAGGGACCAAGTAAAGCCGGCGAAATGCTCATCAAGCCTGGCTTTTTTTTTCCAATATCGGGCGAAGCCGGCCATCTCGTGAGCACGCCCCTGTCCCACTCCCGTCCCACCCCGTCCTGCCTTCAGTACCCTACCGACACGCCCCCTTGAAGTTTTGCCAGCTCCGCGACGGAAAGCAGTTGGCGCTGGCCAAAATCGGCTTTCGATTATACCGATTTGGCCGGGTTCAGGAGATCGCCGGCCATCTCCCGATTTGTGTCGGAAGATGGCCGGGGATCTCTTTCGAAAATGAGCTGGATAGAGGACAAGGCGTGCTTACCCTGAAAAAGGCTGCCCTCCACTTCAGCTGTTATATTAAACCAAACTATTTGATGGTCACTGCTGCCTAGGTGGGTACCCACTCGGACATTTGACACACTATCCCCATTTGTGAACACCAGATCCAGCGTTGCTCCTTCCCTCGTGGGTTCTGTCACCATTTGTCTGAGCATAGCACTTTGAAAAGCATCCATGATCTCTCACCTTCTCTCCGATTCTGCAGATGGAACTTTCCAATCTAAATCCGGCAGATTGAAATCTCCCAGCAACAGCACCTCTCTTTTCTTTCCCAACTTTTGGATATTTGTAATCAGATCTTTATCTAGTTCCTCCGATTGTGTTGGAGGTCTGTAGACAACACCCATGTGGACAAAGGTTCTATCATCTCTTTTTAAGGTGATCCATATTGCTTCTTCCTTTCCCCAGGCCCCTGTCATTTCAGTCGCTGAGATATCATTTCTCACATACAGAGCTACTCCTCCACCTTTACGACCATCTCTATCCTTCCTAAAATAGATTATAGCCGATTATAGTAATCAGCAGTGTACGCATGCTGATGATTACTGCCCGGTTAATGCATGAGACTACTGCTAAGTCAATGGGTGGTGGTATGGTCTCAGGCCCAAAATGGATGCGCGCCAATTTTTATTTTGCCGCACATCCATTTTTGGACAAAAAAAAACAGGCCTTTTTGCAGGTGTGCTGAAAAATGGACCTGCATGCGTCCAATACACGCTTCCACACCAGCGCAGGCCATTTTTCAGAGCAGCTTAGTAAAAGGACCCCATAAATCCCTGCACCTAAATTAGGCATAACCTGGCAGGTTATGGGCATGGAGCAGAAGAGGAGCGGGAACAGAACCAGGCTCATCAAGAAACAGATCGAAGACATTCAAGATTTGAAATATAATTTATTAAGTGAAGACTTTACAAGGTACTCTGTTTCAGCACTGAAAGTGCCTTCCTCAGGAATCTCACTATTATGTCTCAAGGGGTTAGTGGACAAAGTGTACAAGATAGAGTCGCTTGGGAGTAACGTCCTGGTCTTGAAAAAGACCTTCAAGGTACAGTAGAAAATATGTCAACTACACACTGCTAGTACACTGTAGAAAAGGTTATGAGCATTCCAAAAATTTGTGTGCACTGTTTACAGAAGACACCTGATCGATGCCTAATTTAGGTGCAGGGATTTATACCAGATTTCAGCTGGTGTAAAGTTTAGGCACAGATCCTGGCACTAGGTGCTATTCAATAAATAGTGCTTAACAATTTTTTCAGTGCCAATTTTTCAGTGCCATATATAGAATTTGTCCATAAAGCATTAGGGTTAAGCATGTTTAAATATATTTGGGATCTTGAGGATCATGTGAATTTCTGATTTGAGACTGATGCAGTGGTTTAATAACTGTACCATTGTTACAGCTAATAGACTGATGATCCTCTTCACAATTTATATTTTAGGTGTTATAGATTCCCGTGGTTTTATCTTGAAAAAGAACATTTATAAATGTCTTTGTTTTTTCCTGTTAGCTTTTTCTACATTTACATCTGACCTATGAGCAAGAAAGGAGAGACACGCCTGGATGGAGAAGATAAGGGGTCCTTTTACTAAGGTGCGCTGAAAAATGGCCTGTGGTAGTGTAGGCATGGGTTTTGGGCACGCACAGATCCATTTTTCAGCGCACCTGCAAAAAATGCCTTTTTTAAATTTTTGCCGAAAATAAACGTGCGGCAAAATCAAAATTGGTGTGCGTCCATTTTGGATCTGACACCTTAACGCCAGCCATTGACCTAATGGTACAGTCTCATGTGGTAACCAGGAAGTAATGACCTATGAGTGTCAAATGCCACTTGGTGTGCGTCCGATACATGCGTCCAAAAATAAAAATGATTTTCGAACACGTGCATTGGACGCACGCCAAAAATGAAATTACCACAAGAGCCATGAAGTAGCTGGGCGGTAACTCCGTTTTGGTGCACGTTGGGCACGCATGGATGCTTACGCGGCTTAGTAAAGTGAACAAATGGCAGCTGTTTCTGCAATGCTGGATTTACAGTAGGACATGTCTCTTGGCCATTCGTAACACACTGCAAATCTTCAGAATGGGACCAGTACTGTTCATCATACTGTGCTTGTAACATTAAACCTGAGATCCTCTGTCAGCAATACAACTGCTGCTGTCAAAGACAGTATTTTGTTGACAGAGGTATGTATTCAGATTTTGTTGAGGGATGCTGCATGACACAACAAATATACATGATTTAATACAAAGATATTTGTCTTTTCTTTACAGGACACCAACAATATTATAGTACAGAGTCTATCTTTAAAGTTGTTATTTTATTCTGCGATTAATCTGATTTTTGCAAATGAATTCTCAATCATTTAGCATGTAGGTCACTATAACCTCTGGATACAATTACACATTTTTTTTCTTTCAACATTGTGGTTGTAAGATCCATTTTTCATGTTAGGTTATTCATGGGAATTAACTTTTACATTGAAAAGATTTCCAATGTTCTGATCAGGCGCTTATGAAAATAAGCTTTTTAAATAAACCGTCTTGGGATTTAATTGAGATTTTGGAAGAGCTATTGAAAAAAAAAGAATGCCACCGACAAGAGAAGAGACTGATGAAATAGAAGCACATTTGTTCTTTTAGACCCTTACATGGTGGTTTTCAGTGATTGCACTTTGAAACACTGCCAATGTCAAACAAGTGAAAAAGAGCGGAGCTTTGGAATTTAAAGATGCAATGTTTCGTTTTCCTGCTGCTGTTTTGATGTCTCCAGCGGGTTCTCATGGGTCCCAGTTACGTTAAGTTTGGGATGGGAGAGATCGCAATGTTCCTTGGAGGTTTTCGCATTACTAAGTGAAAGTGAAAAGGTGAAAGAAGAATTAATGAGCTTTCCAAATAACCTGCCAAACTTTCCAGCCAGGAACAAAGATATCCATGTACTGGGAATACGAATAGATGGAGGTTGTGATGAAAAAAAATATTCTGGCTATAAATTAAATTTGAATATTACTGATATGGCTTGAGTTTCTCTTTTGAAACTTTGACCTTTCATGGTTTATATCCTCTTTAATGTCATATTAAATCATTTTAGGTCCTTCATGCTATTTAATAATTTCATTGTTAGAAAGTGAGGTAATGACCCAAAACAGGGCCTAAAATGCCAATAAAAAAAAGGGTTTGAATGATCCTTCCACCTCTGAGATCTGTACCACTAAAATCAGAATTGTGAAAGAGCAGAAATGTTGCAGCTGTGAAGTCTGGTTCTCAAGCTGCAAAAAGTGTCAGATATCTTCTCTTTATTTACTGCTTCTTTTAATGCTTCTTTGGTGTTGAAGGAAGAAAATGCTGGAGATTGTTTTACTGCTGGGAGTTTCTCAATTCTCAAAAAAAAAAAAAAAAGAGAAAACTGTAATTCACTCCCAAACATATTATTCTACTTTCCAAACTCGACTTAAAAAAAAAATTATTTCAATTGGACAGTACAACTAACAATTATAAATGGAATTTATTTGAAACCTTTACTCATAGGCACAAAATGAGGAAAATCTATTATAAATTTGAGGGTCCTTTTACTAAAGTACATTAAGGGCAGTGCGTTTTTTCTTGCAAAAAAGGTGCCGGTACTCAAATGCAAGGCCACTGTTCAGGGGTGGGTTGATCACTGAGAGGGACTCATCCCACAATAGCCAGGCCCCCTGCAACCAGTCACAGAATCTATGACAAAGTAGAATTGGTGTGTAGAGCATAAGCTCTTTCATTAAAACTTGAAGTCCAAGGGTCAATTTTAGCATGCAATGGAAAAGGTACTGGTACTCAGTACCCCTCACAAAAAGCACTGATTAAGGGGCTCTTTTACTAAGGTGCGTAGGTGCCAATGCTCATCCAACGTGCATCATTTTAGAACTACCGCCTGGCTACCGTGTGCCCCGGGTGGTAATTCCATTTTTTACGCACATCCGATACAAGCGTCAGAAAATATATTTTTATTTTCAACCGCATGGTGCTAACTGGGTGGTAATTGGCAGTGTACATGTGCTGATGATTATCGCCCAGTTAACGTGTGAGACCTTACCGCTAAGTTAATGGTCGGTGGTAAGATCTCAGGCCCAAAATGGACGCACGCCAATTTTTATTTTGCCACACGTCCATTTTTGGCCATAAAAAAGGCCTTTTTTTGCAGACGCGCTGAAAAATGGACCTGCGTGTGCCCAATACATGCTCCTACACCAGTGCAAGCCATTTTTTAGTGCACTTTAGTAAAAGGACCCCTAAGTTTCTTCAATTAACATGCTCTGACAACAAAAAATAATGTGCCTTAAGAGCAAAGGCTACATGCTAACTGTTGGTGGGGTGCTTTTGACTCCTAACCACTACTCACTTGCCCTGTACCCTTTTATTCCCACCTCTTTAATTCCCTTACCTCTTAATTGTTCTGTCTGTTTTGTCTGTCCTATTTAGATTGTAAGCTCTTTGAGCAGGGACTGTCTTTTTCTTGTTTGGTGTACAGCGCTGCGTATGTCTTGTAGCGCTATAGAAGTGATAAGTAGTAGTAGTAGTAGTAGTAATTACTGCTCTGAAATATTCATTAACACTACTCACAATTAGCAGGAACAGTTACCTCCTCCTATTGAGAAAGTGTTAAGTGATCCTGTGCTTACAGCACAATTGGCAATTAACAAGTGCTATGTTTTCCACAGCAACTGCAATATGCTACTACTACTACTTATCATTTCTATAGCGCTACTAGATGTACGCAGCGCAGTACACTTGAACATGAAGAGACAGAGCTCGACAGAGCTTACAATCTAATTAGGACAGACAAACAGGACAAATAAGAGATAAGGGAATTACTAAGGGGGGGGGGAATGATAAAATAAGGGTACTGAACAAGTGAGTAAGGGTTAGGAGTTAAAAGCAGCATCAAAAAGGTGGGCTTTTAGCCTAGCTTTGAAGACGGCCAGAGATGGAGCTTGACGGACCGGCTCAGGAAGTTTATTCCAGGCATACGGTGCAGTAAGATAAAAGGAACGGAGTCTGGAGTTAGCAGTGGATCCATGCCCAGTGTTTTCCTGTGCCCAGAGATTCGAGACAAAATCCAGGTGTATTTTATAATAGTGTGCATAACTTGATTGGTTTAACAATCTAATCAGCGTTGATAACAAGCAATAAGCAATAATTGGTGATAATTAGAATTTACGCGCACAACTCGCTAAGCGTATTCAGTAATGAATTGTGCCTAAATTCTAATGCATGCAGTTCAAAAGGGGCGTGACTATGTGCACAGAAATGGGCTTTTCATGGGTGTTCCAAAATTTACATGCTTAGTTATAGAATATGGCCCTTTGCATGTAAATCTACGCGCAGGGATTTACACAGTGCATTTTTTCTAGCAAAAAAAGGTGCCGGCACTCAAATGCTAGGCCGCCCTTCAGGGGTGGGGTGATCACTGAGGGACCCACCCCACAATAGCCAATAGCAACCAGTCACAGAATCTATGACAAGGCAGAATTGGTGTGTAGAGCCTGAGCTCTTTCATTGAAACTTGGGGTCCATGGGTCAATTTTAGCAGACAATGAAAAAGGTGCCAGCACTCAGTACCCCCAAGCAGCCCCTCAAAATAAAATCCCTGGATTTACGCCATATTTTCATTGGTGTAAATAGAGGCGCATAGTTTTAGGTGCTGGGATATCAACTACGCGTATTCTATATCCCGCGCCTAAATCTAGGCACTGTTTATAGAATACTCTTAGGTGGAAATGTTTACTGTGCAGATTTTTAGATGCCTTATATAGAATCTGGCCCTTAATGTGTGAATTGGTGTGTGCTGACCGCCAGACCACCATGCTGACAGTTGGTGTGCTTATATAGTGGTGGTTAATGCAAGCTAATTTGCATGTTAACCCCCTAATTCTGTAAAAGTTGCCAGAAATTGCACGTGTAAATTTGGGCACGTGACCAATTTGCATGAGCAATTCAATTAAATAGCAAGCTAATTAGTAACAAAAGTTGGCTTTGTTAACAAGCAATTATTGGCACTAATTAAATTTAGTTGAACTTTACGTGTCCAAAATTTATGCATGTTTCAAAAAAGAGGCACAGAAATGGGAGGGCCATGGGCAGAACGGGGGCATTCTTTAAATTAACTTGCTTTGTTATGGGATAAAAGGAACATGTGCCTAATGTAGCTGTGTACAATTTCACCACATTTCATTTAGCAAATAGCCACACCTAAATGTAGGTGCGATTCCTGGGCGTAAGTGCTATTCTATAACCCTCACCTAACTTTTAAGTGCAGCTTATAGAATAGTGCTTTTTTTCAGTGTTGATTTTTTGGTGCCATACATAGAATCTAGCCCTATGGGGATAATTCTCAAAACGTCACCAAAATTTAAGCACCAAATTTAGGAAGCATGAATTCTCTAATAACAGTTGTGTGTGCAGTTGCCGTTATGGAAAACTAGCATAAGTTATGCTCCAAACTTTAAGCATAAGCACTTATTCTAGCTCAATGGCTGGCGTAACTGTAGACAGACATGGAAATAATAGTATTTATTTATTTATTTAATTGATTAATTTATAGCACTTGATATACTGCAGTTGATCCCTGAAGCAACCATGCGGTTTACAATTTCTATTACAGGTACTTTGCACTGCCCCTAATGGACTCACAATCTAAGGGCTCCTTTTACTAAGGGGCAGTAAGCCCAATGCGGGCTTACTGCTCGCCATACAGGAAGTACCACCTGGTTACTGCAGCAGCCTGGCAGCAGCCTGGCAGTACTTCCAACCCTTACTGTGCCAGATTGTACCCAGTGGTAATCAGGCAGTGCCATGTGCTGCTTGGTTACCTCCAGGTTAACATAGGAGCCCTTACCACCACCTCAATGGGTGGCGGTAAGGGCTCCCCCCCCCAAATGGCCGCATGGCAAGTGCTTTACTTGCCGCACTGTCATTTCTTGCAGGAAGGTAAAACTTCCCTTTTACCACCTGCGGTAAAAGGGGGCCTTGGTGTGCGTGTAAAACACGTGCCAACGCCAGCACCGGCCCCTTTTGCCGCAGCTTGGTAAAAGGGGGCCCTAAGTTATATATTGTACCTGGGGCAATGGAGGGCTAAGTGGCTTGCCCATATATAATCTGTGTGCCTAATTGCCTGACACACCCCGACCTGCCCATTCTCCCCCAGGCCCACATCCCCTTTGAAATTGTGCACTCTGGAATTTTAGCACACAACTTATAGAACAGCGACTACTGGCAGTTATGCACATAACTACTAACTGGTGCCAATTAAGGCCAATTATAACCATTAATTGGTTGTTAAATCTAACAGACAGTTATTGAAGTCAGTTATTCACATAACTGGCCAATGTTCTCTCTAATTTTTGCTGGCCCATTTGTGCATGAAAACATTTTGGGACTCTTTTACTAAACTGCGGTACAAAGTGGTCGTAGCACATCCTTACACTGTTACTGCTCGGTTAGTGTGGGAGCCCTTACCACCACCTCAATGGGAGGTGGTAAATACGCCCCTCGAAATTGCCACATGGTAAGTGTTTCACTTACTGCATGGCCATTTCTTGACAAGAAAAAAAACCAGCCTTTTACCCTCTGCCGTAAAAGGGGGCCTTTGTGCACAAGTTTTCAACCTTCACTCAACGTGCAATATGGCCAATGTTCAGAATAAAGAAAGCCAGCAAAAATTTTGCAGGTGGTGTTGCTAGATGTGTGCACTCCCTTACTGATCCATGTGCACACTTGGAGGGGCATAATCAAACTGGGCACCCAGGTTTTCCTGAGGGTGTCCTCGCAGGACGTCCTCGGGAAGGGGCGGGGAAACCCGTATTAGCAAAACAGGATGGACACCCATCTTTCGTTTCGATAATACAGTCGGGGATGCCCAAATCTTAACATTTAGGTCGACCTTAGACATGGTCATCCTTAGAGATGGTCGTCCCCGGTTTTCAGAAATGACCAAATGCAAGCCATTTGGTCATGGGAGGAGCCAGCATTCGTAGTGCACTGGTCCCCCTGACATGCCAGGACACCAACTGGGCACCCTAGGGGGCACTGCAGTGGACTTCAGAAATTGCTCCCAGGTGCATAGCTCCCTTACCTTGGGTGCTGAGTCCCCCAAAACCCACTCCCCACAATTGTACAACACTACCATAGCACTAAGGGGTGAAGGGGGGCACCTAGATGTGGGTACAGTGGGTTTGTGGTAGGTTTTGAAGGGCTCACATTTACCACCACAAGTGTAACAGGTAGGGGGAGAGGGGCCTGGGTCCGCCTGCCTGAAGTGCACTGCAGTACCCACTAAAAGTGCTCCAGGGACCTGCATACTGCTATGATGGAGCTGGGTTTGACATTTGAGGCTGGCAAAAAATATTTAAAAAGTTTTTTTGGGGGGTGGGAGGGGGTTAGTGACCACTGGGGGAGTAAGGGGAGGTCATCTCTGATTCCCTTCGGTGGTCATCTGGTCAGTTCGGGCACCTTTTTGAGGCTTGGTCTCAAGAAAAAAAGAACCAAGTAAAGTCGGCCAAGTGTTCGCCAGGGACGCCCTTCTTTTTTCCATTATCGGCCGAGGACACCCATGTGTTAAGCATGCCCAAGTCCCGCCTTCGCTATGTTTCCGACACGCCCCCAGGAACTATGGTCATCCCCACGATGTAAAGCAGTTGGGGACGCTCAACATTGGCTTTCGATTATGCTGATTTGGGCTACCCTGGGAGAAGGACACCCATCTTCCGATTTGTGTCGAAAGATGGGCGTCCTTCTCTTTTGAAAATAAGCCTGATAGTAACATAGTAAATGACGGCAGATAAAGACCTGTATGGTCCATCCCGTCTGCCCAACAAGATAAACTCAGTTTACATGGTATGTGATACTTTATATGTATACCCGAGTTTCATTTGTCCTTGCTATTCTCAGGGCACAGACCATAGAAGTCTACCCAGCACTCTTCTTGTACTAAAAGTTCTGAAGCTAATGTTGAAGCCCTTTAAAATTTACACTCAAACCCATCCATATCTATTCAGTCATGATCAGGACGTAGACCGTAGAAGTCTGCCCAGCACTGGTTTTGCTTTCCAATTACTGGTGTTACCACCCAATCTCCGCTAAGATTCTGTGGATCCATTCCTTCCAAACAGGATTCCTTTGTGTTTATCCCACACATGTTTGAATTCCATTACCGTTGTCATCTCCACCACCTCCTGTGGGAGGGCATTCTACGTATCCACCACCCTTTTTGTGAAAACATACTTCCTGACATTACTCCTGAGTCTGCCCCCCTTCAACCTCAACTCATGTCAGCTAGTTCTACTGCCTTCCTGTTTCTGGAAAAGGTTTGCGGATTAATACCTTTCAAATATTTGAATGTCTGTATCATACCGATAAGATGTATCATGTAAAATGTAAGATGTTGCCAATAAGATGTATCATGCAGAGAAACAGAAGTGCTGACGGGAAAATCCAAGATGGCGTTTCAAAACGGACGTGCGTTCTAGTGTCTCCTGAACGCTAGTTAGATTCCTGGATTATGGTGCTTTCCCTATGAACACCGTGAGCTGGTTATGGGGAAAAGGAAAGCAAAAGTTAACGTGCTCACCTCCACGAGCCGTTCCGTGTCCTCCACCATGAGACAGGCAACTCTAGACGAGATGGTGACCCGAACGCCGGGGGCCTCAACGAGTGCTACGGTAAACCAGGAAGAACAATGGGAACTTAGTACCGAGGGAGTTACACTAAGTCCTCCCTCGATTACAGCCCCCCCCCCCCCCGAGACCCAGAGAAGAGTTTGCTTCGGTGGAGCAACAGTTTGGTGCACCCGAGAGTGGAGGACTCCCTGCTGCTGCAAGAGGAGGCCCCGTAGTGACTTCTTCACCTATGGGAACAGCGCGAGGACAGAATGTACATTCCCTTTCCTCTCAGGCACAGGAGAATCTCTCTGGAGCCCTCGGTGGGCAAAGACCGGCTGTAGTGACCCTTGATATTTTATGGGATGCAATACAGGGTCTGAATGCTACTCTTCAGCAGATATCTAATGCCACTCGTGGAGAAATGGCTGAAATTAAGCAAATTCAGGATTCTTTCTCTGCCCAGCTCGAGACTCACACAACTAAAATAGAGGTACTTGAGAATGATATGCAAACTTTTAAAAATTTCTCTTCCTCTGTTTCTAAAGATAAAAATATTCAAACCCGGAAGATCGAATACCTTGAAAATCAGATAAGGAGAAACAACTTAAGACTTTTAAATTTTCCCAAATCCCCATTGATACCTGCGTTAGAAATGTTTAAAAGATATCTTAAGGATGTTTTGCATATTCCTCCAGAGAATATTCCGCCTATTACTAGGATTCAGTATATTTCTGGTATGAGAAATGTAGAAAATTCAGCCTTACCAAATTTAAATTTAACTGAATTCCTTGAGACGTCACTGGAGGTTATTACAGAAAGGACCACTATGATAGTGACGTTTGCACTTGAACTGAATCGAAATAATATACTTAAATTGTTTTTCAGCCATGTCAAAGATAGTTTTCTGGGAGCAAGAATTCAAATGTTTCCAGACCTTTCTAGGGATACACAAAAGAGAAGGAAGGAATTTTTACAATTGAAATCAAGACTGCTAAATATAGGTGGAACCTTTCTTCTCATGTACCCCTGTAGATGTGTCGTTTCATTAAATTCCTCTAATTATATGTTTTCTGAACCTACTAAACTATTAGAATTTATTTTGTCTAAGGAGTAGAATAAGACTTTCTGTTTTGAAGCACTATGTACCGGCTGCATCCTTTGAGGAAACCCTTCCATTTCTTTTTTCTTCTTTCTTTCTTCAAATGTATTTGAAATTAATTTACTTAGAGCTTGGATCTAATTGTGGACAAAATTAACAAGCTTTTTCTTATGATAGAATTAATTTTGATGTTTCTGAATTTCTCTATGTTTATGTTTATGTTATTACATGAATGTAATTTAAAATTCATAAATAAAAAATTAAAAAAAAAAAGATGTATCATGCATGCACATGAGGTTTCTCCTCCTCTTTTTCTTGTTTACATCTTATTGGCAACACTGTAACTGACCTTATTCTCTATCTTGCATGCACACATTTGCATGCTAGTCAGAAATTTGAGTGTGCAAGTTTATAGAATTTGAGGTAAGTGCTTAACACATCTTGTTACAGGTGTTTTATAGATATCAGGTGAGTCTAGCATCTGTTCATACTCATTCTATCAGTCACAGTGTATACCAGCTGCTTCAGTGGATCAGAAGAAAAGAGAAGACCTTATTGGAGAAAAACAATCTTTAATGGGCTGTTTCAAAGCTCCCAGGACTTACAAATCAGTACTCAACATGGCCGGGGGCAATAGAAACTGTGACAATAAATATAAAAACGGACCCAGGAAGATACATATGTGAGTCAGCAAGTATATCTCTGTTTTTTGATGTACTTTTTATTTAGCTGTTTGGAGTGGCACCACCATAAGAACATAAGAGTAGCCATACTGGATCAGACTAGTGGTCCATCTAGCCCAGTATCCTGTTTTCTAAACAGTGGCCAAGCCAGGTCACAAGTACCTGGCAGAAACCCAATTCATGGCAACACTCCATACTACAAATCCCAGGGTAAGCAGTTGCTTCCTCATGTCTGCCTCAATAGCAGACTATGGACTTTTCCTCCAGGAATCTGTCCAAACCTTTTTAAAATCCAGATATGCTAACCACTGTTACCAAAGAGTTCCAGAGCTTAACTATTCATTGAGTGAAAAAATATTTCCTCCCATTTGTTTTAAAAGTATTTCCATGTAACTTCCTCGAGTGTCCCCTAGTCTTTGTACTTTTGGAACAAGTACAAAATCGATTGACTTTTACTCTTTCTACACCACTCAGGATTTTGTAGACCTCAATCATATCTCCCCTCATCCGTCTCGTTTCCAAGCTGAAAAGCCCTAACCTCTTTAGCCTTTCCTCATATGAGAGGAGTTTCACCCCCTTTATCATTTTGGTTGCTCTTCTTCGAACCTTTTCTAATTCTGCTATATCTTTTTTGAGATATGGTGACCAGAACTGAACTCAATACTCAAGGTGTGGACACACCATGGAGCGATACAAAGCCATTATAGTATTTTCAGTCTTATTTAGCATCCCTTTCTGTCACAGTTTCTATTGCCCCTAATGCAGCCTGTACTTCTGGTGAAACAAGGCCATGTTGGGCACTCGTTTGTAAGTCCTGGGAGCTGCATTTGGCCTGTGGTAGGTCTGTTTTACCATGCGGTACGCCCATGTTGGGCTTACTCCTGCTTTGTACAAGACCCCTTAAACAGCTAAGACTTTGCTTTGTTTGTTCAAATGCTTGTTCCTTCTCACACCGATTACTGTAATGTATTATATCTAGGCCTCTCAGCTAAACTGATGTCCAAACTCCAACTTATCCAGAGCACATCGGCCTGCTTGATTTTTAGACTGAGAAAATTTGATAGTCATTTCTTGTTTGAAACAGTTGCACTGGCTTCCCATTCAGAAAAGAGCACTATTTAAAGCTGCCGGTTGGAAAAGTAAGTTGTATATGGATAGACTTTGGAGACGTTGATTAACATTTTTAAAGATTTTTTTTTATGTGGACACTCCGCACTGTTAACAACAGTATCTGATATTCTGCTCTCCATGTGCCAAGAATGTTCGCTTTTTCAAATATTTTAATGTTCTGTTTTCTTTTATGGTCATTCCATTTTGGAATTCCTTACCTACTACAATACGCCTCAAATTCTCCTACTTCACTTTTAGAAATAAGTTGAAAACTTTCCTATTTGATGATTGATGCCTTTTGCGAAACCGACAAACTTTTCTGATGGCTAATATTAGATGGCTCATATAAAACGGTTATAATTCTACGGAAAATGTTTGATTTGCTGCTGTAATTCCAAGGAAAGTGTTTATTGGTTTACTGTAAACTATGGTGAACCCTCTTAGGGGATACGACAGTATTTAAACAATAATATTGATACTGAAATATATTAGAGCACCATTATACCTACTACGGTGAAACTGGAACAAGATGTACTGTTACAGATTCCTACACAGATACCACATGCCAGCAGAAAACTTTCACCTCAGTTGCAGATGCAGAACATGACTCTCACCTGATACAAAATAGGGAACTGCAAAACACATGCAGACAAAAACTGAAAGCAGAGATACCAAACTCTGCATGTCATGCAACACCAGATAAACAGAAAGAAATGTATGTCTTCCTGTACTGTGCAGAATAACACTGGCAGATGCAGTTTCTCAAAACTGACAAAATTCAACCACTAAATAAAATAAGATAATTGTTTATACATTTCTTTAGAGATTTTATTTTTCTAATCACCTTGTTCCTCGTCTCTGGTTCTGCTTCCCTTTGTCTGTGAGCATAGCTCTGATTTTAGGAGCTCCTGCCCAATGGCTGTTTTTCCCCTCCTCCTTTCTTCATTTCCTGCCCTACATCCAGGGCCGGTCTTAGGGCGAGGCGACCGAGGCAACCGCATAGGGCCTCGCGCTCAAGGGGGCCCCGCGCGGCGCGCCTCCACCCCGACCGCCCGAGTTCCAGTCCCCCTCCCTCTGAATTTTAAAAGTTACCTCGTCGGGTTACAGGCAGGCGGTAGCAGTGAAAAGCATGCGAGCTGTTTGGCGCTTCAGGAGCCTTCCCTTCCCTCTCTCAGCTCTGGTCCCGCCCTCATGGAAACAGGAAATGAGGGCGGGACCAGAGCTGAGAGAAAGGAAGGCTCCTGAAGCGCCGAGCTCGCAAGCTTTTCACTGCTGCTACCTGCTGCTGCCTGTAACCCGACGAGGTAACTTTTACAATTCAGAGGGAGGGGGACTGGAGCTCGGGAGGCCTCGGAAGGAGGGAAGCCTTGGAGCTGGGAGGGAGGGAGGGAGGCTTTGGAGCTGGGATGGAGGGGGGAGGGAGGGCCTTGGAGCTGGGAAGGAGGGCCTTGGAGCTGGGAAGGAGGGAGGGGCCCTGGAGCTCAGAGGGGGGCTGGGCCCTGGAGCTTGGAGGGAGGGGGCCTCGGAGGGAGGGGGGATGGTCCTGGAGCTCAGAGGGGATGGCCCAGGAGCTCAGAAGGAGGGGTGGCCACCCTGGAGCTCAGAGGGAGGGGTGGCCGGCCCTGTAGCTAGGGTGGGGCAGAGCTAGGATGGGGCCCCATCAAATTGGTCTGCACAGGGCCCCGCACTTGCTAAGACCGGCCGTGCCTACATCCATCTTTAGCACTGATCTTTTACATTCAGCTTTCTTCCATTTTCTGTCACCTTCTCAAGTTCAGTTTTCTCTCTCTTCCCTTCACTTCCATTCTTGTGCAGCATTTCCCCTCATTCTTCCCCCTCATTCTTTCCCCTTTCATCCATATGCATTTTCTGCTTTCCCTTCCCTTCTATCCATTTGTAGCATTTTCTCTTCTCCTCTTCCCTTCTATACATGTGCATTTCCCCTCACTCTCACTTCTGTTCTGTCCATGGGCAGCATTTTCCTCCCTCTCCTTCCATGTGCATTTTGCCCTCTGCCTTCCCTTCTACACGTGTGTTCACCCTCCCCACACACTTTCCTTCTATTCATGTGCAGCATTTTCTCCTTTCTTCTTCCCTTCCATCCATGTGCTTTTTCACCTCTCTCTTTCCTTCCATCCATATGCATCCCCCATCCTTTCCCTGCTATTTGCAGCATTTCCCCCATCCCTTCCCTTTCCTTTTATCTATGTGTCCCCCCACCACTTCCCTTCTATCCATATGCAGAATTTTCTCCTCTCCCTTCCCTTCCATCCATCCATGTGCATTCCCCACATCCCTTCCCTTCCATCCTATCAATGTGCTTTTTCCCCTCTCCCCTTCTCTTCTATCCATGTGAATCCCCCACTCCATTTCCTTCCATGTGCATTTCCTTCTCAATTCCATCCATGTGCTGAATTTTCCCTTCTCCCATCCATGTACAGTATTCTTGCTCCCCATTCCCCCACCCCTGCAGGTATGGCATGCCTTCCTACCTCTCATTGCCCCCTCCCTATGGGCCTACAGATTTGCAGCATTGACTGGCAGCGCCGGCAGCAATTACGTCTAGTTCCCTCCAGCTGGACTGAGGCTTTTCCTCTGCCACATCCTTCCCAGGAATTTGCGACAGAGGGAAGGACCCCGGGGCTGGCCAGAGAAAGAGCCTGCAGGAATCACTGCTAGCAGTGCCAGCTAACATTGCAAGTATGGAGGCCCCCGGGAACAGAGGGAGGTAGGAAAACTATGCCGGACCTGTAGGAGGGAACAGGGAAAAGGGAGGTAAGGAGGCAGGCAATGCCAGACTACTGGGGTGATTTTGATGTGGAAAGGCAATTTTTTGGGCTGACACTTGCCATCTCATAGTTACACCTATAATTGCGGGATCCCTGCAGACTACAAGGCACACCGGTTGAAAAAAAACACTGCTTTAGACCATAGTGGGGGTAACCCTATTTGGTTTGAACACCTCTTGTTCATACAAGTTAGTACACAATTATGACTTTGTTAAATAAAATGGACCTACAGACTTGCTAGGAACAGTCAGTCCAGTATTTAAATAGCACCTGCTATTTGGATAAATAGCACGGACTGGGGCCAGTCACTGATTTTCAGTGGCAATACCCTCTATCGACTAAATTTTGTATATGGCCCCAAAAATTGATGCCATAAAACTGATCACTAAGTGCTAGTCTGTAAACGGTGCTCCGAGTTGGAAATCATTTATAGAATAGCGTTTGGTGCAAAGATCAGTGCCCAGTTTTGCATGCGAGGATTTACACCAGCTGAAACCTGGTGTAAATCCTTGTGCCTAAATTAGGTGCAGATCTGCCTAGTTCTGTAACTGTGCACGTAAAGGAATGCCCCAGACTTGCCCATGCCTCTCACATGGCCATGCCCCTTTTTAAATCCATGCATAAAAAATAATGTGCACATCTTTACAGAATAGCAACTAAAAGATGCACACATACATTTTAATTGCCAATTAGCATCGATAATTGATTATTAGTGTCCAATTACTGATGCTAATTGGCTCATTATGCAATTAAACAGTGTGTGCACCCAAATTTGTGTGTGCAATTTTTAGCATCATACATAGAATTAGGGGTATATGAAAATCATTGCAGACTGCCACAACACTATCCAGATAGCACTGGGGTGGAGTCTGGGTTGATACAGAAAATATCCAGATAGCAGTGGTATTCAGAAACAGTGTCCAGATAATGAAGGGAAGAAAAAAAGCTGTTTGAAGTTATCTGGATAATGGTGCTGAATTTTGCCACTATTCTCATCATGGCAGTAGTCAGTGGTATATCCAGATATTCAGCGCCAGTCTCCGGATAGCAGCTGGCAGTGAACCTCTAGGCGCATTTAAATCACATGACTGGCATTTAAAAGAAATGCCGACTGTGCAGTTTAAATATTGATCTGAATGGACTAATGGGTGCCTGGATTGTGACGTATTAGAAGAGGTTACAATGATAAAGATTACTGTAGTGAAAAAATTGTGCCGCTCCCAGAAGACTACAATTCATAAGCTGCCTTTTTGGGACCAACACCAAAAACGACCTTATGAGTAAATTATGCCTCCCTTCAGAGATTACAGCACTGCTTAATCAAAGTGTACTGGAAATAGCTTTTGGCAATAAAGACCTTCCCCAAAACTCTTCAGGATCTTGAGACTGACTGGGAAAGCTGGGCAAAGCAGCACATTGTTTATAAAGAGCTAAGCGGAAGGTGAATGTAACATTTCTGTTTTATTAGTCCACATTGACATGGTTAAAAAATTGTGTTTATTGGTTTACTTGTGCATCGGCAGGTTACTTGTTGCTAAGAACATTGATCATGCCCAGTACGCTGGCTCATATTGTTTACGTAATACAATACATTCATTTTTTTCACATGTGAACATTTTTTTTTTGGCAGCCTTGGTGAGATATATTTCTCATTGCTTACAATGCGGTTCACACTCCATAGACTTCAAGAATGTTTGGAACCCAGCCTGTGTAACTTTTTTTATTGCCTTCAGTTTAATGAAAGTCTGGGCAATAAAAATGTCTTTCTGGAAACCTGTGAAGACACTTCTCATTAATTATTATTAGAACATAAGCTGCCTACCTACATCCATGTGCACAAAAAAACACATTGCTATATACAGTAATGTGCAACTTCTGTAACTGGGAATATCTGTCAATGAATTAGGTACATTTTGAAACAGAACACAGATCACACTGCCAACTATAGCAAACTGTTAAGACTTTGCCTTGGTTTGCAGATTTTCTCTGGGCTGTGTTAAGATCTCCCCTGGGCAAGATCGTAGATGGAGAGGTTAAGTCCAGCACCGAATCGAACAAGGCAGGATCAAGAACCAGACGTGGAACAGGAATTAGGCATGGAACAGGAATCACCGACAGAGGGGGAACCAACCATGATGTAGGAATCAGGTATGTGACAGCAGCCAAGGGAAAAGCAGGAATTGAGCGTGGGGCAGGTAGGGAAGAAATTGCACTGAAGTGGTACAAGTATCTGGGATAAGAGCAGACACATAAGAACATAAGAGTAGCCATACTGGGTCAGACCAATGGTGCATCTAGCCCACTGGCCAAGCCAGGTCATAAGTACATAAGTATTGCCACACTGGGACAGACCGAAGGCCCATCAAGCCTAGCATCCCGCCTCCAACAGTGGCCAATCCAGGTCACAAGCACCCGGCAAGATCCCAAAACAGCACAACACACCCCATGCTGCCCATCCTAGAAACAAGCAGTGGACCCTCCCCAAGCCCATTTCAACAATGGTCCATGGGTTTTCCTTTAGGAAGCCATCCAATCCCCCTTTAAACCCCACTATGCTAACCTCTCTTACAACACTCTCTGGTAATGAATTCCAGAGTTCAATTACACGCCAAGTGAAGAAATATCTTCTCTGACACGCCTCAAATCCACTACCCTGTAGCCTCACCGTGCCCCCCCCCCCCCCAGTATTGTAGCTTCATTGTAGCTCAGGTCCACCAAAAACTGTTGAACCACCAAGAGTGTGCCTGGCTGGACTTAGTTTTTAGCTGACAACCAGCATTCGCAGGAAGCACAAATTCCAGAGCCTGTTACCTCATCTACAGACGGTCTTTTTCAAGACCCTTATTTAGCACTTTAGCCTTTGAAAAAAGGCTCAAGTGTGCTTTTCACCACTGAAGACAGATTCAATTGTGACTATTATTTTTATGAAACAATACTAATCAGAGACTCCTGAGGCAGGCATGTCTGTGCCGAAACATGGTACCATGTCAAGTCATCATTAAGAGTCATCATTAAGAGTTATAACTTCACATTGGGTGCTCCTTGGTCTGTTTTTGAAGTGCCTGATCCAGCTCCCACGACTGCATATATTAATTATAAACCACTTTTTTAAATTTCTTTTTATTAGTTTTCAATACAAAGATAAACAACAGCTCACAACAAAACAACAGATAACACTTTACAGCAAAAAGTAACCCTGGAGCTCACAGGTGACAACAACTATCCATGTCTAGGTTAAGATAAAAGCAAGAAAAGAGAGAGGAAGAATAGGGGGGAGCTGGAGGAGCCAAATCAGAGTGTAGAGCATGCAAGAGACATGAGACACATCAATATTTATGCGTATCACTGTACAACGTTGAAGTGAGATACAAACGGTACCCATTTCTCCCTATAACACACAAACTGAGGAGACTGCTTAGCAAGGTGTGATTCATACTTGTATATTTGAAGCACTAAGTTCCACCATTCCTGGAAGGTGGCTTGCTGTAAGGACTTCCAATGCGAGAAGATTACCTTCAGCACTAAAGATACCATGGTGTTAATCAGAGACCCTTCACTATGAGGCAGCAAACTTCTATAGCACTGATTTCTAAGTATCACAAATTTAAAAGTGATTGAGCCAGGAAGGTGAAAAATGTCTACCAACTGTGACCAGACTTCTAGCCAGTATTGCCAAATGCATACACAGTCAAATATAAGGTGCTTTAAATTGCCCACTTGAGACAGATAAGACCAACAGATATTAGGGTTGCAGGAGGCAATAACATGCATCTTATAAGGCATCCATAAAGATCTATGCATACAAAAATACAAAGACTGTATAGTGGAAGAAGAACTGGAGCAAATGAAGAGGGACTTCCAAAGCTGTTCCCACAATGAATCAGGGATAGGCTGTTGAAGGTCCTCTTCCCAACACCTATGTAAACCCATACAAGCAGTGCGGGATTTGCTGAGAAGATACTTGTAAATGTGGGAAGCAGCGTGACCAGTATGCTGAAGCCTGAAATGAAAATCAATAAGCTTTGGGGTTTGGGTCAAGAACTGCATTTGCAATTTACCTTTATTTTTCTTTTTTAACATGGTGCTAATCTGAAGCCATTGGTAAAATTGGCCAACTGGCAATGAAAATTCTGCTTGCATATCTGAGAATGATTTCCAGGTCTGACTACTCAGATGGATCATATCTTTTAAGGACCAGATTCCAATACACTGCTTATTACCAATTTTAAAGTTGGGATTATTCCATAAACGAATGAGCGGTGTATTAGTCCAAGGAATACCCATAGATTTATCCAAAGATACCACTAATTTATAGGTGGTGCTAATGATCGGGTTAGAAACAATACTGTTAGGGAGGCACATGCCAATGAGATGGGAGTGCTCTAGCGGGTCAATGAGGGCTCGTTCAAAGGATACCCATCGTGGTGGGGAGGTGACATTCCCGGGAGCGAGCCAATCCAAGCCCTGTCGCATAATGAAGGCTTTATGATAAAGAAGGCGGTCAGGAAATTTTACTCCTCCATGTTTTTTTGAAAGCTTAAGTTTGCTCAAAGAGATTCTGGGCAATTTACAATTCCATAAAAAGTTGGTGAGCAGCTTCTCCAGCCGCCTATAAAAGACACAAGCGAAGAGAAGAGGGATCATGCTCATAGCGTATGTGATTTTAATAGTATCTAGTCTTCCCCACCAAGTAAGATGCAACGGGGACCAGGCCGCCAGGGAGGACTCAACCAGCGTAACAAGTTTGTCCGTGTTAGCTGTCCTATCTCCCCCTTGTTATTCAACCTGGCTCTGGAGCCTCTCCTAGGGGTAATTCGTGAATCAACAGATGTTGAGGGTATCCTTCTGGGTAAGGAGGAGATCAAGCTCTCTGCTTATGCGTATGATATTATGTTATATCTCACCAACCCTCAATCATCCTTGAAAGCCCTCTTTAATCTAATTTCTTGTTTCTCAAAAAATTCAGGATATAAATTTAATTGGGACAAGACAGAAAAGATGCCTCTAAATGACGTCTACCCTGTAAATGGATATCTTCTTCTATAAAATATCTTGGTGTCTTCTTTGATAGTGACCTTTCCTATACGATCAACAATCCAATTTTGAGAGCTGGCTTGATCTAGGCAGGGTGTTCATGGTGCCATATACATTCTACTTAATAATTATCATGACTGTGCTCCAAGGAATACTCAAGAAATTTACAGTTTCTTTTTTTATTTTTTTAAATTATTCTTTATTAGTTTCTTACAGTTTACAAAATAAACTTATAAGTTGCAACACAGCAGTAATTACAAAAGTAAGTAGTAATAGCCAAAATTATTAACAACAAAATCTTTGTATCAATTGTAAAGAAATAAAAAATATACTAAAGGCAAATACTCAGCTTCCTTAGACCACCATCAGTTTGGGAGGAGTACTCAAATAAGGAGTCTAATGACATATAGGTAAAAGGAAAAATGGCCTGATCCACAGATCCCCAGTATCTTTATATTTCCCTTAGAACCTTTACACCAACTATCTGGACAATTTCTTATTTTCTATGAACTTTTTAAGCTGATCTGGATCAAAGAAAATATATTTATTCCCCATGTACTTTATACAACATTTACAAGGATATGCTAACAAGAAGGTAGCTCCTAAAGATCTAACTTCTTCTCTATAAGCTAGGAAAGTTCTTCTTCGATCCTGCGTAATTCTCATCACATCTGGAAAGATCCACACTTTTTGTCCACAAAATATTTTTTGTGAATTTTTGAAGTATAATTTCAAAAGAGCCTTCAAGTCTTGTTCAAAAACAAACGATATCAGTAAAGTCCTTCGAGTAGACACTTCTGAAATAGATTCCTCCAATAAAGCTGAAATATCTTGAAGATTTAATTCAGGATTTTGATCATTAACTATTGGATTCACCTCAGACTGTTTAGATTCTGGAAGGTAATAAATTCTATTAATTGGCGGAATAGCAGACTGAGGGTATGCCAGAATTTCAAGGAGATATTTCTTAAGAAAATCCATTGGTGAAATTCCAATAGAAATAGGAAAATTTAAAATCCTAAGATTTAGTCGTCTATTATAATTCTCTAGCTGTTCCAGCTTTGAAGCAACTTTCATTTTATCCACTATTAACACATCTGTAACATTTTTAAGAGATGTCATATCAGTTTGTATCTGAATGTTTTGAGTTTTCGCTTCTTGTTTAACAGTCTCCAAGGCCAGCGATAAAGAATCTACTTTATTTATTAATAAAGCAGTATCTTGGGATGTTTTAGCAACTGCCTTGGTTAAATTTTGTATCGCTGCCCAGATAGTTTGTAAGGTTACCGCTTGGGGAGCAGCGAGCTCCATGATCGTCTCTTCTGCTACTTGGGGCTGTGCACCACCATCAGAGGCCCTTCGGTCACCGACTTCCGATTCCGTTGAGACCTCCTGCATGGCCCGAAGATTAGCATGACAAAGCGGTTGACTAAGTTCCGGCGGGGATAGCGATGTTTCAGCCCCTAATGGAGATGCCGCTCCTCCGGACGTTCCAACTGCGGGGTCCCTCTCGCCGGTTCCAACTGGGGTGCTCGATAAGAAGCGTCGCAGCGTTTGCTGAGTGGGGGTAGGTATAAGGGCTGACGATTGGAAACCCTTAACCACCCCTTTTCTCTTAGTATGAAGCATATTGTGAGAGAATTCAAAGAAAAATCAGAGAATTACAGCGCACTCCTCCGACGCCCTCTGAAGCTCAGATCGCCATCTTGACTCCTCCCCCTGATTTCACACCAAATTTACAGTTTCTTGTGTACACATCTCCTACTCTGTGCCTTTTTACAGTTTTGTCCCATAGTTCTTTGGCTGGCTCCTTGGTGCTCATAGCTGGGTCTTTACTTTGAAATGAATTACCCTGCAGATGGAACCAAAAGGAACTGCTGAATTTAGTCTGTCATCATGTGAAATGGTACACTTAAGACAGGTGGGCCACTTTATATGGTATTTGCCTTTGAAGTTGATTGGTTATACCATAGCTTTTAGAATTACAAGGGAGATGGAAAGACTTGTGCAAATTAAGGAGACCCAATACTTAGGAGAAAAAGATAGGATCCAGTTCCACACAGATTATTTCCAATAGTGGTAACCTAGTAAACATTACTTCTTCTTTTTGTCTGCTCCTGAGTGGAGCTTCTAGCTCCTTGTCTTCTCAGCTTGAGGCAGGGGCATAGCCAGCCCTCCAATTTTGGTGGGGACTGAGGGTGTACGGGGGGAGGGCAATGCATTCCTCTCCCCCCTGTGCGCTAACTATACCTTTGTGGGTGGGGTTGCTGAGACTCCATCAGCCAAATAAATACAGTGCTCAAACTGCTCCCCTCCACCTCATGCTGCTTCCTTCCTGCAGTCATTGGCAGCTGAAGGCATGCCACCAACATAGCGCAGGAAGGAGGAGAGCAGCGGCAGGGGCGTAGCTACGTGGGGCCACGGGGGCTTGGGCCCCCGTAGATTTGGCCCTGGACCCCCCTGCCAATGACCCTCTTGGCTCCCCCCCTCCCGCCACCAACCTGCTGTCGCGTCTGCTACCTTTGCTGGTGGGGGACCCCAACCCCCGCCAGCCGAGGTCCTCTTCTTCCTTTGTTCCGTGCAGGTTGTCAGACTCAGAAACAGAACGAAGGAAGAAGAGGACCTCGGCTGGAAGGTGTTGGGGTCCCCCGCCAGGAAATGTAGGTGACAGCAGGGGAGGGTTGGCGGCGGGAGGGGGGGGTTGAGAGGGTCATCGGCAGGGTGGGGTCAAAGTTGTTGGTGGTGGTGGTGGTGGCGACGGGGGGGGGGCTAAAATGTGCCCCCTCACCTTGGGCTCTGGACCCCCCTCCCGCCGAAGTCTGGCTACGCCCCTGAGCAATGGTACTGTATTTGTTTGGCTGGTGGGGCTTTGGCATCCCCACCAGCAAAGGTAAAAGGGTGCTGCAGTTCCGGAGGGGGCCTGAGCCCAAAATGGTGTGGGGGGCCCCTGTGGCTACTCTACTGATTTGAGGATCAAGCTGCTGTTCCACTCCTTAATTAAATTACAGGCAGAGGGATAGGTAGAATCTCTGTCATTCACATTCACTTCATCTTGGGCAAGTCACTTAACCCTGCATTGCCTCAGGTACAAACTTAGGGGGTCTTTTACTAAGGCGTGCTAGCATTTTTAGTGCGCATTAAAAATAGGTGTGCGCTAAATGCTAAAGACACCGATGTATTCCTATGGACATCTTTAGCGTTTAGCGTGTACCTATTTTTAACACACGCTAAAAATGCCAGTGCACCTAAGTAAAAGACCCCCTTCACAACGCAACAATGATTTTGCTACTGAGAGAAAAACATGTGATTTATACTAAATTGAACCCGCCGATTCCAAATATGAACTCCGAATTTGCCTGACACGTCTAGATTTTAAGTTATACATGCAAAGCCTATTCACTTATAATATTAATGGTTGGGATGCATTTGTGCTAGTAGTGCAGAACCTCCTTGGGAACAGACGAGCTGAAAACTATGCTGAACTAGTAGACAACTTGCTTAAAACATATGAACAACTTGGCTGCCGAATGTCATTGAAAATGCATTTCTTACATTCCCATCTTGACATTTTCCCACCCAATTTGGGACACGTAAGTGACGAACATGGAGAGAGGTTCCATAAATACATTTCTACAATGGAGAACAGATATCAAGGCCGCTGGAATCCCAACATGATGGGGGACTACTGCTGGTTTTTGCAACGGGAAAATATGACCGGTCACAAACGCAAAAGTAGATGCCTGAAGCACTTTTAACAGTACTGGGCCTTGCTGAAGTAAGACTTTTAAACTGGAATACGAGACTGTTTTGAAATGTTGTTATTCCATTACATTTTCATATACTGTTTACTACGAAAACTTTGATGTAGATCAGGTAATTAATTGTTGGAGTAAAACTCGTTCTGTAAAAAATTATTCAGTGCTTTCCAAGTGCTTAATTCATTTGGGCAAACTTATACATACAAAAATTTCCTGACGTGTTACAACACGTCTGACTTAGGATTTGGAATACACACACTGAATTTAGGACAAATGGTTTTTGCCCAGTAGCACACGAAAAAATTTTTGTGCTGTGTTGTGAGCCCTCCTGGGACAGAGAAATACCCAGTGTACCTGAATGTAAGTCACCTTGAGCTACTACTGAAAAAAGGTGTAAGCAAAATCTATACAAATAAATATTAGACACAAACTCAAGTGAGGCTTCATGAAGCTCTCTTTGGTACAAATAGGCGCAATCATGTTTCTCCTCTATTATTTCAGTTACATTGGCTCCCTATTAAGTTTCATTTTCCTTTCAAAATTCTCATGTTGGTTCATAAGACATATCACACTGGGGTCCCTTTGTATCTTTCAAATCTTGTTATTCCTTATACTCCTGTTCGCCAACTTAGATCTCTTGACTCCAATAGACTGGTTATACCCAATCCTCGACACACTTATTACGACATCACTTGGCATTCTGCTTTCTCTTGTTTGGCACCCTTTCTCTGGAATAGTCTCCCTGGGCCATTACGTTCTGAGCTAGCTTTCCAAAGGTTTAAAGCACTTTTGAAGGCCTATTATTTCCAACAGGCCTTTGATTGATAGTCTCCCCCTCTTTGGTTGATGACTTGACTCCTGGCACATAGCTTTTGAGTTTGCTTTGCTTGTTTGGTTACTGTTGTTATGAAAGATCTTGAATGTGTGTTTGACTTCTGTCCTATCAAAATCTGGCATTCCTTTCAAAATAATATACTATTTATTTTGTTTTTATTATAAACTGCTTAGTTCCTCTTTGTTGGTATTTGGTGGTATAATAAATTTTTTAATAAACATAAAAATACTATGGTAATTGTTAGCAGTACATTTTGGAGACTGAGGTCATACTCCACATACCCTGGCTTTCTCATGGTATGTGCAAAAGTAAATGCATAAACCAAAGAACAGAACCCACATAGTTGGACACACATGTGCGCGCACACACAGACACACACACACACACACACTGAGGGCGACATAAAGATAATGGACAGACAATGATAAAAATATCCAAATAGTTTATTAGTATCCAAGACTTGACATGGGCCGTGTTTTGGCCTAATAGGCCTGCATCAGGAGTCTGAAAACAAATGATAAACAATAAAAAATACAAACTGTAATCAATAAATAAATAGATCAAGAGAGACAATGCATATAATAAAGGTACATATGACAATATATAAATGACCCACAAAAAGACAATAATACAAATAAAAAGCAATTACTAATGAAAAATGGAAAAGAGACGGATGAGGGGAGATATGATTGAGGTCTACAAAATCCTGAGTGGTGTAGAACGAGTAGAAGTAAATTGATTTTTTACTCGTTCCAAAAGTACAAAGACTAGGGGACACTTGAGGAAGTTACATGGAAATACTTTTAAGACAAATAGGAGGAAATATTTTTTCACTCAAGGAATACTTAAGCTCTGGAACTCTTTGCTGGAGGATGTGGTAACAGTGGTTAGCGTATCTGAGTTTAAAAAAGATTTGGCCAAATTCCAGGAGGAAAAGTCCATAGTCTGCTATTGAGGCAGACATGAGGAAGCAACTGCTTGCCCTGGGGTTTGTAGTATGGAGTGTTGTCACGATTTGGGATTCTGCCAGGTACTTGTGAGCTGGCTTGGCCACTGTTTGGAAAACAAGATACTGGGCTAGATGGACCATTGGTCTAACCCAGTATGGCTACTCTTATGTAAGCTTAAAACAAAACCCTGCTTCTCACACAACAAACTCTAATCCATGACACACTCTTTAGGTAGGGTTCTGTGACTTATATAAAGGCAGGCAGCACCATTTTAGCCATCTCAGAAGGGCACCAACCAGATGGTATCACCAACTCTCTACTCGGACTTGATATGGCCCTGAATGCAGCAGCATACTGAGCTAGTGATGGTCCTGAAAGGATCCTTACAGTATTATAAAGGAAAAAGCAGACATCAAGGGGAGGCAACATAGTGAGTGTGGGATTTTCACAAGAATATAAATGGGATCTACTTTTCTTGATGTGCTAATTAGCTTTTCTGCTCCTCTTTGTATGGACATTGCCAAGCTGGCAATTCCTGAAATTGACTGATTGAGAAGCCGCTTTCCAAGACCTTGAAAGCATTATTAGCTCAAAAAATATCTGACAAATATACTTCATATTATGTTTTAGAATAAATCACTCTTCAATTTTTTTATATTGAGGTTAACATACAAGTCTGTATTGTGTAGGATTACTGACTGGATCCAGGTTCGCCTGACAGAGTTGATCCAGGTCTGGGTTTACCCCATTGCATGCTGGAGCTTATGGTTCTCATTTCCCTATTGCATTCCCTAAGAAAAGTAAGATTACAAGTCCCTGCATGCAATGGAGTAAACCCGGGACTGGATGAACTCTGTAGGGTCAATCTGAATCTGGTTGCCAACCTTAGTAGTGTGATAAATATCAGTATTTTCAAAATGTCAGTAAAATGTTTTCATGATAATGTTGCACAAGACCATGAAGTTAGTAACTGTTGTTCCAAGTAAAAAAAAAAAAGGATCCTAGCATAGGTGTCAGAACGGGAGTAGCTACATGTGCCGTGGCACTCCCAAAGCTCTCCTTACCACCCAAACGAGGTGTTTACCTCGCGTTCCCCAGTTCAGCGATGCCTGGCCCAGCTGATTTTACTGATTGTCTGGCTGTCTTTCCTAGTCCAGCGTCTCTCCCTTTCTCTTCCACTCTCACTTCACCTGCCCATGAACCGTCATCTTCCTCTGTCTCTCAACCCCCTTCCATCTCCCATCCTCTCCTCAGTGTACCTTTAAAACTTTTATCCACCCGTGGAGTTTGCCAGCAGTAAGCAGTGATTCAAACGCATTGCTCATGCCAGCTCAGTGCCTTCCCTCTTACTTGGTTCTGTCTTTGTAGAAACAGGAAGTCGCATCAGAGGGAAGGTACTGAGGGGGAGATGCATAAAACTTACTGGGCCTGCAATGTGAATTTTTGACCAGTTCAAACTGGTTTAGGGAGCAGGGAAGTCAGCGATGAATGCACAAAGAGGCTCTGTGGGCTTTTTTTTTATTATTATTACATTTGTACCCTGCGCTTTCCCACTCATGGCAGGCTCAATGCAGCTTACATATTATATACAGGTACTTATTTGTACCTGGGGCAATGGAGGGTTAAGTGGCTTGCCCAGAGTCACAGGGAACTGCCTGTGCCTGCAGTGGGAATCAAACCCAGTTCCCCAGGACCAAAGTCCACCACTCTAACCACTAGGCCACTCCTCCACTCCATTTGTGGCAGCAGATAAAACAGTTAATGTATTCAAATGTGCATTCCGATGCACAGTAAGGACCGCCTACCTTTAGCGATTGAAATTTAAGCAGCTGTAAGTAGCTTGTTATCACTGCTGGACCAGTCATTCTGCTATTGCTCTCGTGCTCCCAGCCTATGCAGTCACTGTTTCTCTTCAGCGCAGTGGGGCCGGACCACAGAGCTGCCTGTTTGCTTGCAACCTGCTCACTCTCCTCCCTCACCTCTCTGCCATAAGTTCTTAACTTGTATGCATTGTTATAGAGACTTTTATTTTCCACTTTAAAATATGCTTGAGAGGCGGGAACTCTTGGGCACCGAGCCGGGTGGCTGTAGCAGCAGCATTGCGGTGGAGGACAAGGGGCTGTGGGTATTCCAGAGCATCAAGGCGGGCTTACCAAAGTGCAGTGCAATGGCGGCTGGAAAGGCAAAGTTGACGCAGATGCTCTATGGAGTTTCCTTGAGCCGGAGCTGGAGGGGATGCTGGAGTTGGAGGAACAGAGCTGGACCCTTGAGGCAGAACTGGGACAGGGGTTTTCACAAGGAAAAAAGTTGAAAAGAAAAAAAAGCTATACATGGCTTTCATGCATGCAGCTTGTATACATGTATCAAAAGCCGTGTGTAGTACAAGCATGCGCAGATCAGCCATGCTTAGCAATTGACTACTCTGCGCATGCCCTGGCAGCCTTCCTTACCAAGTTGCATGGTAAAAGTCCATGCAGCTCATTTGCACAGGATTTCTTTTGTGAATTATCCGCTATTTCCACTAGGAAAGTGCATTGGCCCCTGAGGCCGGTGCAAGCAGTATGTTTGAATCACTGCTTGCTGCAGGTGACCTCCAGCAATGGAGAAAGGTTTTAAAGGAGAGGGGATGAGAGGGAGAGGGAGAGGGAGGGGAGATGCTGGACATGATGGGACCATGTGAGAGAGGCCATGAGGGTTATCATGGAGATGAACGAGAGGAGGATGGTCAACACAGAACAGTAGATGAAAGAAGGGAATAGGAGGCTGGGAAACAAGTGAGAGACAAAATGGGAGAGATAGGGACTGAGAGGAGGTGGAAAGTTGATAGGTAGGTGAAAAGTAAAAAGGAGGTGGAGAACTGGAGGAAGAGAAAGAAGGTGAAATTTGAGAGGACACAAAAGCAGAAAAGAAGGAAAGAACGAAAAGGGAGCAATCAATAATTCTAACTCTGCATAGTTCACATTTCACTGAATCCTTTGTTGGTTTGAAGTGCATTAAAAAACATCAGATGTGAGGGAATGGAAGAAGTCAGGAGGAGAGAGGAGAAAGGACAAATGAACAACAGTCACCTGAAAGAGTTAGCACAGGGGCGGGCAACCTTTATACACAGAGGGCTGCATGAATATCAGTACTATCCCTAGCGGGCTGCAATATTACATGATATTGGAATCAGAAATGCAGAAAACTCCACAGACCTTCTGTGATAAAAAAATCACCCCTGAGTTAGCAGAAAGACAGGAAAGCAAAAGAAAGAAACTGGGACCATAATGATTGGAAAAATAAAATGCCCAGACAAAAAAAGGTAGAATCACTAATGTCATTGAATTTTGTTTGGTAGAAGATGAAATGTATTTCTATTTTTATTTCTCCAGTCCTGTGGTACATGCCAAGTTTGACTTCTTGGGGTTCCCAGTTCAATTTTGTTTTTATATTTTTATTTCTAATTTCTGATCTGTATTTGGTGAGGGTTTATCTGTGCATATTGGGGGGGGGGGGGGGGGGGGTTAATGATGGGGTTGAGAACAGAGTTGGGGATGAGGGGCAGAGCTTGCCTCCCCCTCAAACAAAAAGGGGTGTTCTTCTGCCTTTGGATCCTGCTACTAAATTGTTTCCATTTTAAATAAGTTATTAAGATATTTCTGCTCAATTTTCATAACTTTAGGAAGAAGTTTCCATGTTACCAAAGTTTGGAACCCCATGTTGGCATATTTTGGCTGCAAAATCCTTTTTGAAACACATCAAACACATTTTCAACTTTTCCTTCTGCGTCTTTTCTTCCCAAAAAAATGTTTGGATGACATATCCTCTTCTACAAGGCTTTGGCATAAGAATGTACACACAAGTAAGAGAACATAAATATAGCCGGCACTGACAGAAAAAATAAGCATGGATAGAAACCAAACAAGCAAACAGTGCAGTCAGCGATTGCCCTGTTACATTTTCCATGTAATATTTCCAGCCTTTAACCTTCACTGCTTATTATTTCCATGGCTAGAGAGATACTGGGATGTGTGTTTGTTAATGCATATTCGGTTCATTAGCATCTTTAAAAAAATGGAGGGGCCCTTTTACTAAGCTGCGGTAACGCTACTGCGTGGGTAGGGCATGCCAAATTGACCCTACCGCCAAGGTTGTTTGGTCACCCGGCAGTAATTCCAAAGTAGGCGCATGCAGTTTCCTGAGGTAAAAAATAATTTTTTATTTTCTACCATAGGGGGGGGGGGGGGGGGGGGGGGGCGTTTTTGGTAGCAATCACCAGTGCAGCCACATTGCCAAGTATTGCCTGATTACCGCACGAGTTGCGTGTGAGCCCCTACTGCCTGCTAAATATGCTAAATAGGTGATGTTAAGGGCTCAGGCAGGAAATAGCCTGCACTATTTTTAGCGAACGGCCATTTACTGCCCCATTTAATAAAAGGCCTTTTTACCCATTGCGGTAAAAAATGGCCCAATGTGCACTAATTTCACATACCCACACTGGCGCAGGCCACTTTTTACCACAACTTAGCAAAAGGGCCCCTTTTAGTAGATGCAAAATCAATTTAACCAGTGCGTTTTGTCTAGCAAAAAAAGGTGCCGTTATTCAAATGCTAGGTCACCCTTCACGGGTGGGGTGATCACTGTGGGACCCACCCCACAATAGCCAGGCCTCCCGCAACCAGTCACAGAATCAATAACAAGGCAGAATTGTTGTGTAGAGCCTGAGCTCTTTCATTAAAACTTGGGGTTCCTGGGTCAATTTTGGCAGACAATGGAAAAGGTGCCGGTACTCAGTACCCCCAAGTACCCCCTCAAAAAAAGCCCTGAATTTAACACACATTAGTCTATGAATTAACAAACAAAACTTGATTTGCCATGTTTAAAATTCTAACACATTAAAATAGGTGAAACAAATTGAAAAAGACTGATAATAGGCTAAAGACCAAAACGAACCAAAATATTTGCATTGCCTTGTGCTACCAAGTGGTATATTGTGAAACTGAACTATCAGGTTTTAAAAATGAAGCAGGCACAGGTTGACAAAACACCAAGGGTAGCTGTGGATTTGTGGGCGTCGAGTGAATGTCTTTGTCAAGAGTCGGCAGCAGCTGCTTGCATGAAGCTTAAGTGCTTTTGTTTTTGAGATCGCTATATTTGTGTAATTTTTGACAAAATACATTGATATTGATTGATTGACTGGTAGCTTTAAAATAGAATAGGGCTTGTAATAGGATGCCCCATAAGAGGCCCAATAACCTGTTCTGAGTCTTTTCAAAAAACTCTGAAAAGACTCAAAACAGGCTATCGGGCCTCTTATGGAGCATCCTATTACAAGCCCTATTCTATTATAAAGCAACCAGTCAATCAATATACTACTACTACTTATCATTTCTATAGCACTACTAGACGTACGCAGCACTGTACACTTGAACATGAAGAGACAGTCCCTGCCCGACAGAGCGTACAATCTAATTAGGACAGACAAACAGTACAATTAAGAGATAAGGGAATATTAAAGTGAGGATGATAAAATAAAGGTTCTGAACAAGTGAATACGGGTTAGGAGTTAAAAGCAGCATCAAAAAGGTGGGCTTTTAGCTTAGATTTGAAGAAGGCCAGAGATGGAGCTTGATGTACCAGCTCAGGAAGTCTACTCCAGGCATATGGTGCAGCGAGATAAAAGGAACGGAGTCTGGAGTTAGCGGTGGAGGAGAAGGGTGCAGATAAGAGAGATTTACCCAGTGAACGGAGTTCCCGGGCAGGAATGTAGGGAGAGATGAGAGTGGAGAGGTACTTAGGAGCTGCAGAGTGAATGCACTTATAGGTCAATAAGAGGAGTTTGAACTGTATGCGGAAACAGATAGGAAGCCTCTTATGGGGCATCCTATTACAAGCCCTATTCTATTTTAAAGCTACCAGTCAATCAATCAATATCAATGTATTTTGTCAAAAATTACACAAATATAGCGATCTCAAAAACAAAAGCACTTAAATTTCATGCAAGCAGCTGCTGCCGACTCTTGACAAAGATATTCACTCGACGCCCACAAGTGCTCTTGTTTTCAGTTACAGTTAATGGCAGTTGTTCTGATCAGTGTGGTGTAAACACTACTCACTTTTTTATATTTGGGACCAAGTGGTATATAGCATTAAGGACTCGATTCTATATACGGCACTTGAACTAGCACGTTAAAAAAAACATGCCTAGGCGTATTCTCTAAAGTATGCCTAAATTTTATAAAATAGACACATTTCTGCGCGGCATATAAAATACACTGAGCAGCTTGCCACACAACTAAATTAGGTCGCATCCATTTAGGCTATGTTTTACTTGGCGTAAATCCAGACAATTAAAATTAGGCACAGATCGGGTGTATTCTTTAACGAGGCATATAGATTTTAGAACTGCCCAAGCCCCACCCATGACCATGCGCCTTAGAATTTAGGCGCACCACGTTATAGAATACACTTAGGGGCCCTTTTACAGAGCGGCAGTAAGCTCAATTATTATTAACATTTGTATAGCGCTACCAGATGCACGCAGCGCTGAACACCTGACATAGAGAGACAGTCCCTGCTCAATAGAACTTACAATCTAAAAATAATACAGACAGACAAGACAAGCTCAATGCAGGCTTACTGCTTGTTCTTCTGGGACTACCGCCAGCCCAACGCAGCTGCCAGTGGTAGTCCCGCCCCGAACACGCACCATTTCTGGGGGAAAAACTCCCAGAAATGGCTTGTGTGGCGATAACCCAGCGGTAATCAGGCATCCCTGCATGCTGTCCAGTTACTGCCGGGTTAGTGCAAGAGCCTTTATTGCCACCTCAGTGGATGGCGGTAAGGGCTCCCCGACGCATGGCCACACATTAAAATCAGACTTTATTCTTAGGTCCAATGCCTCAAAAATTTCACTAGCTAAGGAAAGAAAAGCCACACAGGAAATGTCCCGCACCATCCCTCCAAGGTACTTCGTTAGCAGAAAAATCAAAGTGAACCACTGAGGGGGCAATTTTATAACTGGGAGCTTCCTGGTGGCACCCAACGAACACCTATTCTATAATGGTAACTATGCATCAAGATGCCATTATAGAGGGACAATTCTCCACATGAGTGATGTGCTAAAACATTATGAGAAGAAACCTACTTCCCTGATGCAATTAAAGAATGGAGAATCTACATGCTTTGAGATAAGTGTCTGCTCACATAAAATTTATGAACTTTGATTGAGATTTGAACTTTTCGAAGTGAAGAGCAGTATGAAACTTACGAAATTTTTAAAAAAAACTTTTTTTTCTAAAATAGACCTATGAGGAAAATTGATGCTGGTATGTGAGTGTTCTTTGCGAAACATGTTTTGGATTTACCCACCTTCTGATGGTCCACAAAAATGTATTAGAGTAGTTGTATTATAGAATACTAGCATAAATCGCCATTGGTGCAGTTACACCATCTATGCTCTGCCTACGTGTACACCCCCTTCCAGGTGTGCCCCATAGCGCTTATGTGCATACTTCCAGAACAGGGGTCCTTTTACTAAGCCGTGGCAATAAGTGGCCTGCGGCAGTGCGAGAGTGTCTTTTGGGCACAGGCCGGGCCAGTTGTTACCGCATCCTGGAAAAAAGTCCTTTTTTTTAAGGGGCTGGAAAATGGACGTAAGGCAAAATAAAAACCAGCTCACATCCAATTTTGGTCTGAGACCTTACTGCCACTCATTGACTTAGCGATAAGGTCTCACGCACTACCCGGGCGGTAGGCATGCAGCGTGTGCCCGCTACCATTTACTGCTGGGTAAGCGCCACATGGTAGAAAATATAAAATCTTTTCTATTGTGTGTTTTCACCGCATGCCAAATTCAGAATTATCGCCAAGGTCTCGCGGTAACTGGGCAGTAATGCCAATTTGGCGTGTGCTGGATGCACATATGCCCTTATGTGTCTTTGTAAAAGGGCCCCACAGTGTTTCTCAAGTCCAGTCCTGGAGTATCCCTTTGCCAGTCAGGTTTTCAGGAAATCCACAATGAATATGCATGAAAGAGATTTGCATATAATGGAGGCAGTGGACTCAGTGGACTTGGGAAACATTATTCTAGAATCACACTTACCCTCGGATTCTATATAGTGCACCTAAAGGTCTGTGCCGAAATCCAGGCATATTCTATAACAATGTACATAACTTAATTGGCTTAACAAGGAAATTAGCATTGATTACAGCACTTAACAAGCAACAATGAGCATTAATTAATAATAATTATAATTTATGCACACAACTCGCTAAACGTATTATGTAATGCAGTGCGCCTAACTTCTAATAAATGCAGGCAAAAAAGGGGTGTGGTTATGGTCAGAATATGACCCAGTACATATAAATCTACATATCAGGATTTATGCCACATCTTCATTGAGTAAATGGAGGTGCGTAGTTTTAGGCACTGGGATATCAACTACACATATTCTATATATTGTACCTAAATCTAGGCTCTGCTTATAGAATATAATTATCTGGCAATAATTTCATGTGGAATTTTTAGGCACCATACATAGAATCTCCCCCTTCAGCAGAAGTCTCACGAGATCACTGCTGGAAGTCTTGGCAGACATTTTTAAAGAGCGATGCAGCAACAAGGGGGTCAGTGCCAGCAGCAGGCAGGAAACACTGGGGATCTTTCCTGTCCCGAAGACTCTACTAGACCACCAGGGTGGCTTTGGGTATGTGCCGGTAGGGCACCCTGCACCTCAGGGGAGGGGAGGCAAGAAGTCAGACCGCGGCAATGGCGGGGAGCAGGAGGGGGCGCTGTGGGGTCCCTGGAGGCAGTGGCGTAGGAAGGGGGGTGGGGCGGACCGCCCCGGGTGCACGCCGCTGGGGGGTATCGGCACCGCTGGTTACCTGCTCTCTCTGCCCCGGGTTACTTCCTGTTCCAGGGCAGAGAGAGCAGGGAACCAATGGAGCCGACGCAGCTCCCAGCGACGACGTGCACTCGGCAGGGCGGAGCGCCAGTGGTAATAATGCACTCTGGGGGGGGGGGTGCGCGAGCCGAGGGGGGCATGGGGCCCTGTGCGACCGCTTCTGCCTAAGACCGGCCCTGAATTCAGATACAGTTTTCATCTGTGCTTGCCGTTCAGCAGTGAACACAGAACAGAAATATTTGTTTAGCAATTCTGCTTTATCTTTATCAGCTTCAACATATTCCTCCCTTTCATCTTTGAGTCTCATAATGCTGCTTTTGCACTTTCTGATATCACTAACTTATTTAAACTAAACTATAAAATCCAAATTAAATTTGCAAAAAAAAGCTATTACTCAACCACCATTCAAAATGCAGTAACTCTTCACATAAATTGTACTCTTTTGTTGCTCAGCTTTTACGAAGACCTATCTTTAGTAGCACTCACTCTTCATTACCCGCAGATTCATTGGCAATATTTTTTTCTGAAAAGATCGATAAGCCGCATTCTTCTCTAACATATGTTGATAGCAGCTCTTTTTCTGAAGATTTAGTTTTTGATGCCTGTATTCTAGATACATGGAATGGTTTTCAAATGGTTTCTTTGATTTCTTTGTCAAAAAACTTTTTCTCCCTTGGATCCTGTTCTCTCTAAGTGGATCTGGCTCTTGCCCTTACTGCTTTCCATGGTTAATCATAGTTTGAACTTTGGAGTTGTTCCTACTTGTTGGAAACATGCCATTAAAACTTCTATTCTTAAAAAGCCTTATCTTAACTCTGAGATTCCAGCAAATTATCGGCCAATCTTTAATCTGTATTTTGCTTTAAAGGTAGTTGAGAAAACGGTGTTAAACCAGCTTAATGATTTCCTGGAGAAAAAGAAGCCGCTGCATCCTAGACAATCAGGTTTTAGACCTGGATGCAGTACAGAAACTGTTCTAACAGCTTTATTAAGTGAAATATAGGCAGTTTTAGATAGTGGCCAAATTGTTCTTGCTGTTTCTTTGGATCTGGTTTCCTCCATTGATCTGGTGGACCTTGAGATGTTGCTTACCTGCATAAAGGTCTGTGGTTTCTCAGGCGTAGTTCTAAAATGGTTTAAATCCTTTTTGTATGGTTGCTGTTTTCCATTGTCTAAGGGCACCTCTTTATCTAGGTATTCCTTTAGTTTGTGGATTACCCCATAGGCCCTCACTTTCTCTGATGCTTTTTAATGTGTATCTCAGCCTCTTGGCATCACTGGTATAGGAATTAGGTTTCAGTTTTCATATTTATGCTGATGACATCCTACTAATAGCCAGATTAGATGCTAACACCCCTGTTCTGAAGCCCTACAGTTCTATTTAATAATCATCATTCTTGGCCCTCCGTCCTCGGGTGCAGGCCCTGGATATGAGTTGTTTTTTTTTTTGCTACAGTTTCCTTGTACTTGTTGCCTCAATTTTCAAAATAATTGCTATGTCTTTAATGATCCTGACTGCTGGATGTGTGACAGGAATCAATCTCCTGAAACAGTTATCACAAAACAAGGATTCCTTGTCAGGATTTCAAGTGTGAGCTATGCCTGAGATGGTTGGATGATTTTGAGATATGTGCTTTTTATTATACTTTTTTTTTATTTTTCTGGTAGAGAATCTCTGCCGTCTTCTCTGCTCTTCAGTTGAACACTGTTGTAAGTGGAGATTTTTTTTATGACCTGATGATGGTTGGTGTTGGTAGGCTGTAGCCTGTGTGCTATTGAGCATTTACTGAGGTCTTTTTTCAACACTTTCCCTCGGATTCTATATATCACGCTGACATTTCCACGCAGAAATTGAAACGTATTCCATAACAATTTGCATAACCTAAATTGGTTAACAAGCCGATCACCACTGATAATTGCCAATTAACAAGCAATTGACGCTAATTGGCATTAATTAGAATTTACATGCAGAAGCATATTCTATAATGTGCTGCTTGTAAATTCTAAGTTGCATAGTTGAAAAATGGGCATTGCCATTGTCATGGAATGGGCGGGTCATGTGTATTTCTAAAATACACACGAGTATAGAAGAAAGTGGGATGTTTGGCCACGGCAAAACAAAACCTGGAGAGATGGATTTTAAAAGTACTTGTTTATTCATCAATAAACAAGTACTTTTAAGATCCATCTCTCCAGGTTTTGTTTTGTCGTGGCCAAACATCCCACTTTCTTCTATACCTGTGTTCTCCCGTGGGGCTTTCGAGTTCTCCGCTTGACTGCGGATTCATTTGAACATAAAATACACACGACCCATTGCTATAGAATACACCCAGTCCACGCCTAATTTAGGCATCAGCATTTAAACCAGGTTTTACTCGGTACAACTACCTGTGACTAAATTTATTCAAATGGAGCGGCGAACAGAGTATTCTATAAACCAAATGGAAATTTAAGCTTATTCTATAAAGTACACCTATATTAAGGTGTACTTTATAGAATGCACTTAAGCAAATTTCATTTAGGCGCCAAATGTTTGGGTGTGATATATAGAAACTAGTCCTTTATGTCTGTGTGTCCTTTACTGGATCGTACAGAAGCTGTTCTGACTTAATCGAAAGATTAAGTAGTCTGATTTTCAATATTGAAGTTTCTAGCTTGTGTACAGTTTAATTGATCCTAAGCAATTATTGGATCCCCTTTATTGCAGTTGAATCTTTTAAGTACTTGGGGGTGGTGATTGACTCCCAGCTTTCCTTTTCTCAACAAATTGCTGCAGTCGCTACAAAAGGGGTTTTTTTTTAACGTTGCATAAGATACGTACTTTAAAAGAATTTTAAAGTCCTTCATTCATTAAAACACACTTTGGTCCAAATTCTAAAAATTGCGCCAAGCGTTCAGTGAGCTATTCTATAGATGTCACTCAAGGTTAAGCACTATAGAATAGCGCTTAGCACCGGGATCCTTTAAGTGTAAGCATTTACACCAACTGAACCCAGTGTGCGTAAATTGTGGGATTGCCCCTGATTTGCCCAGGACCCTCCCATGGCCAGCCCCCTTTTTGGAGTCACATGTAAAATTTATGCATGGATCCAGGCACGTAAGTAAGCATGCGTAAATTTAAATGACTGCCAATTAACACTGATTATAGATTGTTAGGGCCCAATTAGCGCTAATTGGCTTGTTTTTCAATTAAATTGCGTGTACAAATTGGGCACGTAGCCAAATTTGCACACACAATTTTTAGCACCATTAATAGAATTTGGGGGTTTATATCTAGGTTAGACAATGGCAACATTTTATACATAGGTCTTTCTAATATGTCTCTGAAGCATCTTCAGACACTACAGAACACCACTATTCACCTTCTGGATAATACTCGGCATTGAGATCATGTTTCCACCTTTTTGTTCATTTTCATTGGGTTCCGATTAAATGCCGTATTTATTTTAAGATCTTGCTCCTTGCTTATAGGGCCTGCTACAAACAGGTTGCTATTTATCTTGCAGCCTTGGTTTCCCCTTATGTTTCTAATGGACTTCTTTGTTCCATTGCTGACTTTTAGATGGTTATTCCACATCCCTCTAAGGCTCCTTTGGTCTCCACTCAGGATTGTGCTTGTTTAAATTAGCCCCTTGCCTTTAGAATCAGCTACCTCTCACCCTTTGAATTAAAGGAAGTATGAAAAGATTTAAAGCCAGTTTAAACACACACTTTTATCAACTTTCCTTTGATGGCCAGTCCTTGGGCTGATTGGAACTCTCTCTCTCATTGTCTAGAGATTTTCTTTGTTTATGAAGAAGGAATATTTCTTTCCTATTGATTATTGTAGGTTTTTCTTTCCTTTTATTGATGTTAATTTTATTGTACACCACTGTGATCCTTCTGGCATAGTGGTATATCAAATCTCGAATAAACTAAACTAAACTAAACTAAAAAAGTCTTCTCTCCCCCCTCCCATTTTACCATATTGGCTATTTTTTCTTCTATTTGCATCTTTCTTTTCCTGACTACTCTACCAGCTTCTCTTAGCTTTCCCAGATATTGCCGCCTGTCTTCCTCTTTCTGCAATCTCTTGTAGTTTATGAAGGTTAACCTCTTTTCCTTGCCTTTTCAGCTACTACTTTTGAGAACCAAAGCAGCTTTCTTTTCCTCTTACGTTTATTTACTTTCCTTTTTGAAAAACATTTGTTGCCCTTATAATAGCTCCTTTCAGTTTTGCCCACTACTTCCCTATTTTTTCAAGATGTTTTCATCCAGATAACAGCTCCTTGAGGTAGTCCCTTATCTAAACTGTAAGGAAGGTCTCACAAAGAAATTCCTTTATTGACTGAGTATTTACAAAGAAAATCAAAGGAATTGGTCTATGAAACTCACCAGGATCTGGAAGCACCTTGTGTTTTTATAACCCCCCCCCAAAAAAAACAAACAAACAAACAATAAAGAAAAACAACAACAACACTATGCAGGCCTCCGTACAAAGAAGTGAAAGTACATTGCCTGGACTCCTCCCACTGCATGAACACAGCTGTTACGATTGGCTACTTTGAAAGTCTATGGAAGCTGAGCCTAGAGCAATAGCCAGAAGGGAAAAGAGAGGTATTGGGAGAAGGGTCTGCAAGCTGGCGAGAAGAGAGTCAGCTTCAGGAACTCACACAGGACCTGAAGAATCACAAGAAATAATTTGGACTTCTCCAACCCAAAAGAAAACACACAGCCACTGGATAATTTAGCTACTGTGCCTCTCAGACAGTGGAAGAAACAAAGGACAGGAAAAGAGTATTCTGTCCTTCTAAATTTAAACACAGGAGATATATCTTTCCCAAGTATAATGCAACACTGAGAGGGTTATTATACCGGCTGCTTGGAATCCAATTTGAAAGCAATAATGAGCTCCAATTGGACCCCATCACCCCTGCTATGTTATTATTGAACTGAATTTATTTTGAGTAACACATTTTCCCCCAAAGTTTATAAAAGTTGCCAAAAATTGCGTGCACAAATTTGGGCATGCACTCAATTTGTGCATGCAATTTAATTGCATATCAGGCTAATTAGTGCCAATAATTAGCATTTTTAACAAGCAATTAATGGCACGGATTAGATTTAATTGGAACTTACATATATAAGAGGTGTGGAAATAGGAGGGGCACGGGCAGAATAGGGGTGTTCCTAGCATTTACACATGTTATAGAATAATGTAGACAAGCACTTTTCACTATGTTTCAATTGGTGCAAATGGCTGCGCCTAAAGTTAAGCGTGACGTAAGAGCTATTTATAAACTGTGCCTAGCTTTAAGTGTGGCTTATAGAATAGCTCTTTTTTTCAGTGCTGATTTTTTAGGTGCCATATATAGAATCTAGCCCTCTTCTCAGGCTTAACAGTCTGACAACTGACTGAAATCTCAGGTCTTGCAGTAGGTTTTTTTTCTCTTGTATACATGCCTTACTGCCTTGTTATTCCTGTTTTTCAAGTTAAACCCCAGTTTAATGTTGTGAATTATATACTTGCCTCACTGGTCAATTTTTGTATGAAAATGACAGAGAAATCCTTTGAGCAGCCTGTCATACCTATCTTGTTCAAGTGGATCAGCGTCCCAGAACCCTGTTTTTCCACGCAAGGGAGGAAGTGTTTTTACCTATTCACATTCCTTCTACAGAACAAAGCTAGGTTTTGAAATCTAGAACTTTCACTTTTGAATGAACCCTCTCCACACCTTTCTTAATATTAAACCACATCAAGTGATCACCCATAAAGCACCACTTGTCAAAATGCAAGCTGAAACCACCATCCACCACTTACCAAAGTGTAAGCCAAAATCCAGAACACTGTTTGTCAAACTACAAACCAAACCCACCATCCATTGCTTACAAAAGTGTAAGCTGAAATCCAGATCTCTAAAAAGATCAGAACCAATTTACTTGGTCCTCCTGGGCTGCTAGGTCCTCTTAACAGGTCCCTTTCTCCCTCAGGGTGAAATGGTTCCACATCAACCACCTCTCGTTCAGGTCACCCCAGATAAGTCTAGGGCTTCAGTTTGGCCCTGAAAATCAATAGGTCCAACTCCCCCTCTCCTGGGGGTTTTAAATCAGTCCAAACTCTTGGGTCATCCAAGTATGCAAGTACACATGCAGATCACTAGTCCAGTCAATATTATTTCTTCCACAGATTCTTCTCATGCTATTAATCCACTCCCTGCCTTTCAGGACTGGGATAGTCTGTCCCTGCACCTCCCACGTAGACTCTACCCTGGACTACAACCACCCCAGCAGGGTCTCAGGGGTCTACCCTGAGTAGAACGGGAATAGACTACACCCAGGTGGTCTTCCTATGTTTGGCTGGGGGACACTCTCCTTTGCCTGGAGGTTCTACTCCCCAATGAGGGGATGTACACCCTGTCACACATAGTAATGAGAGGTTTTATAGTCATTTGCATGTTTTGCATTGTATTATTATTTAACTTGGGGTAACCTATTTAATGCTGTATTAGGGTACCACACCTAGCATTAGAGCTTTATACACAAGTTAAAGGGCAAGTAATGGAGGTTAGTGTTGTTGCAGAGGCATATAGGCTTAAATTGCATCACTTTCAGCTCTGAATTTAACTGTATATGTAGAGCAGTTTAACACTCTCATTATAGTTTTCTTTTGGCTGAGCTTTAACTACAAGAAATTTATGAGCTACAAAAATGGCCAAATGTTTGGATGTATTTGGCCCAATGAGATGTGGGTCAGCCCTGGGAATACTTGGCTGTGTCCCACAGAACTGTAATCCCTTTCATAATTACTTGCATACTGCTTAATTTAGTGAAATCGAGGACCTGCTGTCTTCGTGTGACAGCAGGTGGACAATATCTGCAACACATATTTCCTTGCTGTTTATTGGAAGGTCTGCATCTGAAAGAGGACTGGTATTCTTCAGCACTCTTGAACTGTGCCATTATTGTTTTACGTACAACTAATGAACGCTAGGCAGACCCATAGAGTTCTTTGCCTCTATTGTTCCCTCCAGTATTGTTCCCAGGGATTCCTGCTGCGTATCATCTGTCTGTATGATCTCCAGCCCTAAAGCATTCATTAAGAACCCCCACTGCTATCACAACCATCTACGTTTGTTTCCCGAGCGTTGCAACTTTTCGAAGAAAACTGTGCTGTCCTTCTCTCTTGAAAACCAAGTTGAACAAGAACCCATGTTTTTAGTTAGAAATCTGGACTGAGAAGCCAAACCACAAGCAAGGAAAATCTGTTCTTTGAGACTCTGTGTCAGCTAACATGATCCAGGGAAAAAGTGAACATTATACTATCACCACCTTTCTGAGAAAGAAGAAATTGGCAGTTTAATGATCAGAAGTTTCCTTTCAGCTATGCACTACAGGACAATAATAGAAAGAACACTCTTTAGCCAATTAAATACGTTTGCAAGATTTATAATGTTAAGAGTATATTTCTTACTGAGTACTTTGGAAATAATTAGTTTCTAGTGGAGCTGGATACTTATCCAGTCAAAATGACGGCACTTATGATGTACACAGCTAATAGCATAATTTTTGTTTTCTGAAGCCCTGTTTCCTCTTTCAGATGGAGAAACACACTGCAACAGTGCGAGTTATTTCCATTGAAAGTTTTCCAACACCTTTCACTCTGTAATTACAAATGCAAACACATTATCATGTGCATGGTTAAGGGGGGGGGGGGGGGGGGGGGGGGGGAGCCAAGCATAACTAGAAATTCATTCAAGAGTAACACAGCATGCTTTCCATTCAGCATATGCACAGAGATGAAGTGTAGAAAACTAGCTGCATAAAAAAAAAAATCTACATCATTTTTTTTTTAACTCCAAAGAATTACTTTGTGGGACGGTGGAAAACAGTATTGGATGGGAGGATCTGGTTTTCTCTCAAAGTAGCTGAAAAGTTAGAATATAAGCCATAGAGCAAGTATAACCAGAAAGGCCAGACAATGGTTTTCAGCCTGAGGATTGTAGGAGTGGCACATTGGACCAAGGATGGAGTTTCCTTAGAAACAAAAATGGAATCATTTCTAAGAAAATAACCGGTGTTGATACTTTTCGAGGTACAGGACCCATTTCATGAAAATGTCTTAAAAGTTTGCATTGCCCACATTTTAATGGCCAAAATTTATGCATGGTAACTGTAAGGCTTCTGTGCTAGCTGTTGAGGGTGTGTCCAGCACTTCCCAAACAGTTATTACAGAGTAGGGTTACCATATTTGTGGAGACAAAAAAGAAGACAAAAAAATAAATAAAAACAGTTGCTATCTTTGCTAAATAAATATTTAATCGTAATAAATGCGTAAATGGCTTTTAGTTAATGAACACACATCAAACAGTGACTGACTTACAGAACAGTAGTAGACAACAATCTACTTTTCAAAAACTTCAGATTTGAGTTTGACTGAGCCTGAGCCCAAGCGTACTTATCAGAAGATCAGATATCCCTCAACAACTTTGGTTGGCTTCTGAGAAACGCGTGAAAGTCTTTGCATGACATATGCTTAAAGTTCTGCTGCACAAACAAAATTCCTTTGACAAATTCAACCAGCAGGGAAGTAGACAGAAAATCAGCAATGCTTTTCTCTCTTTAGCACCCCCATGTGTCCAAACAAACTAATAGGCCTCAGATGGTTTCTCTTATTATGTGAGTAGTAGAGAATGACATGGGGACAAAGTCTGTCCCCATCCCCACAAGTTTTGACCACATTTGCACATTCCTCAAAGAGTTATGTAGTACAACACCTTAGATACAGAAAGAGATGCATTCACTCTTCTACTGTGTAAAATATAAAGATGGCACATTCTAGGGATGATGTTAAGGGAGTGCAACTAGGGCAACTGCCCTTGGCACCTGACCAGGGAGGGCCCCAAGCCTGCTGGAAGCTGAAGAAAGTGCAGCCTGGTAGTACATTATGGGTTCCCCTCCCAAATTTCTGTTCTGGGTTCCAACCATGTCTAACACTAGCTCTGGCAAGATGTACATTTCAAATCTGACATACTCTAATCACAAAATAAAATATGAAATTACTTTTTCTACATTTTGTTGTCTGGTCATTTAATTTTTTTAAAATTATGTTGATCTCAGGCTCTGGTTTCTGCTTCCCTCTGTCATCTCTTAACTCACTCACCACTGGTTCTGTCCATTTTGACATCTCTTCTGTCTCCATGTCCACCATCCATCTTCCATTTCTGTGTACCTATCGTCTCCCATATTCAGAATCTATTTTCTGTGTCCCTATACTTCCCTGTCCAGTATCTCCCCTGTGTTCATATCCCACATCCATCATGGCTTTTTATAAAATTGTGACCGGTGTAAAAGCACACTTTGATATGATGGTATGTACATTGTAGATAGGTGTGTATAGGGGTGGAGTTTGAAAAATAAAAATGTATAATAAAATACTGCGGTGGTGTATTTTAGCAATAAGACACGTGTAGTGTAAAGCCACTCCACCTTTTTATTATATATTTTTTTCATATGTGTGTATATTTTATATACATGCAGTTGTTTAGTTTTCTTTATATACTTTTTATACAACTGGAACATTGTATTCTCATTCTGTTTTTAGCTGTATAATATGCGGAATTCCATTTTGTCACTGTTTTAATAATATTGTGGATTTATGTAATAGAATTTGGATGTTTGTATTTTGTGTTTTTATGTTTCTTATTATCTTGTCATATAATTTTGATTTGGATGTTTTTTGATTTATTTATGTATTTATTAGGATTTATTTACTGAATTCACTCAAGGAGGTGTATAGTACAAATAAATCAAACATGAGTAATACACAATTACAGCAGTAAAAATATTCAAATAACAATGCAAAGTAAAATTACGGAACGTGTAGACAAACATGGTTTAATGGGACAGAGTCAGCATAGGTTCAGCCAAGGGAGGTCCTGCCTCACCATTTGCTTCTTTTATTTGAAGGTGTAAATAAACATGTGGATAAAAGTGAACAGGTTGATGTAGTGCAGTGTTTCCCAAGTCCAGTCCTGGAGCACCCCCTGCCATTCAGGCCCCCAGGACATCCACAATGAACATGCATAAACTTGATCTGCACACACTGCTGCCATTATATGCAACTCTCTTTCATGCATACTGATTGCTTTTTAGATTCCTGAAGCAGGTCGATAGGCTAAAACACGGCCTGTGTCGAGTCTAGCTCCACCTACAATAAAAGATTTTGAGACACCTTTAGCATACATAGAGGGGCATAATCGAACGGGGACGACCATCTGGCGCCTATCTCTGAGGACATCCCCACGAAGGGGCGGGGCATCCTGTATTATCGAAACAAGATAGGACTCCATCTTTCGTATACATGTTCAGCTCAGCAAGTCTCTCCTCATATGTTTTGTAATGCAAATCCCATACACATTATGTTTTGTTTCTCCTCTGCATTTTTTTTTTTTTGCTATTGTGATTCGAGATCTGTGGAGGACTGCTCTTCTGTTGTTTCTCTCCGAGTTTGCATGTACACACATAGATTATAGAATACGTTAATCTATGTGAATACTTAAACAAGCTAGGCATGGATGTTTACACCTGCAATGAAGGCAATATTTCTGCTGCAGAGTTTGGGCAGAGCAAGTGGAATTATGATTAAATGCATATTTTATATTTTAAAATGTGCATATATGTGTATTTAAGGTGTTAACATTCATACCTACCCCTGAGCAGGCATAAATATTCACAACTTCAATCTAAGCACAATTTCTGCCAATTTATCCCTAGTATTTGATAAAGACATGTGGAGCAGCATTTTCAAAAGGACATGCAGAGGGGAATTCCAATGTCTAAATCAGGACATGTGGAATTCCCACACTATTTTCCAAGAGGCTCTGTCAAACTTAAAGCCTCCTGTAAAATAGGAACTGGGCTGCACATCCAAGCCCCACCACAACACGATGAAACAGCGATTTAGAAAACTGGATGTGGGGGGAAAATGTACTTTTCTTCTCCACATAGAAGTGGGAGTAGCTTTTTAAAATTGCTGCTCCCTCTGCCAAAGGCACCAAAAGAAGCAATCCTTCCCATCAGCAGACCTGACCTTCCCCCAGCAACACAAAACCCATGTGTCACTTATTTTATTTATTTTACATAATTTATAGTCCACACAATCTCAATATTCTTGGTGGAGTGCAACCCCCCCCCCCCCCCATACACAATAATAAAAAGGATAAAAAACACTAGCCACAAAACATCATTAGTATCATATTCCTTCAACCTGAATAAAGTACATAGTTCCAAAACAACATTAAGGCTCCAAGTTCTTAATAATCTTCACAGACGTTTTGAAAAAATATCGTCTTAAGCTCTTTCTTGAATAGAGAAACTTCTGAGATCAATCTTATATCAAGTGGAAACAAGTTCCCTAATTTTGGCCTAGCAACAAAGAAAATGGATGATCGATATTCTTTAATCCTAATCAGTTGATAATTTGGCACATCCAACCCCAGCACTATGCTCCCTGTATCACAAATACAACCTCCACAGCAGCCACAAACACAACTTCTCCCACCTGCACACAACCACCCCCCCCATGCCAACCCAAACCCCCTTCCAGCTAGGACTCCCCCCCAAGAGAAGGCCCCTACATGTGGGCACAATCCTAACACATGGCAAGACCCTCACAACTGGCCTTCTAGCTCAATGCCTGACACTAGACCACAATGGATCCCACCAGGAATGGAGGTATGCCCTGGGTTTTTTTTAAATCTCAGATGTGGACTGATCTCGGGGGAGGGTTCAGGAAGGGGGTCAGAATTGGTGAGAAAATTCAGGAAGGGGTGTCTGAATTGATGGGGAGGGGGCAGAGAGGAGAGAAAAACTGACAGAGGCACTCATGTGGGTCCCAACCAATATTTAGCTGAGACCCGAATTAAATGTGAGCAGGCAGCAGTAGTCTGGTTAAACCAGACTATTCAATGGCAGCACCTGGATAGGGCTTGACATTGAATATTCAGGTCTAACTTAGCTGGCAATGGTCAGCATTTAAAATCACACTGACCACCGCCGGCTTAATATTGACTGGAAAATTTTATTAAATTCTTAAAATTAGCAGCATAAAAAATGGGTAGCAACCAGGGTGGATTAGGGTGGGGAAAAGAAGTTATGAGCTCAGCACTGATTTTCAGCACTAGGCTTATAAATCTAGACAAATAAATGGGAGGCCTAAATTTATAATCATATCTTTTAGGGGGTAGTTATTAAGATGTGCTGTAGCTATAACACATTATTTGACCATTAATGCACATTAAACGACGATAATGTATACTACTTTATTGTGGTATACATTATAATTAGATGCAAAGCACGCAAATGCAAATAAAGCACATCATTAATATGAATATTTAATAATCAGCTTGTAGTGAACAATGGCCCGGACAAGCTTTCCCCTCTGAGTAGACCTTCCTGAGGAGCTTGCTCTCCAAAGTTCCCCCCACCCCACCCCTCTGTAGGTCTAGCTTCAGACATTGTGTTATATAGCTTTGCTGTTGTATCCTGTGCTGTGTGTTTGAGGATGGCCTTTGCTTGATTATAGATATCTTAAGGGTGCAGCGTTAAAGGATCATTGGATGGATTTAGAGGATCATTGGACTTTGTATAGGTCATTTATATCAGAAAAAGGATTTTGGATCCATGTGTGCTAAAAACAAAATACCCTAGTATTTTAGAAAAGGCTTGGTGAAATCTGTCACCCTCTGGAGGGCCCTTCCCCCACACCCTCCTGCAACGATCCATGGTGATCTAGCATCAGGTAGGCAGGAGCGATCCCTGATTGCTCCTGTGAGTCCTGCCCTTGTCAGCCCTGGTAAAAAAAAAAAATGGCTGCCACAACCTCTAACAGTAGTCTCACTGTACTACTGCTGTAGATCAAGGAGCCATATATGGAAGCTTGACCCCTAGTAGAAGTACTGTGAGACTACCACTAGAGATCACAGCAGCCATTTTGTACCTGGAGCCAGCATGGGCAGGAGCGACCTCTGGAGAAACTCTCACCCCCCCTGCCCCTACATACACCCTATCTACAGGGATCCATTGTGGTCTAGTGTCAGGCGTGCAGAAGCAAACCCCAGTCGCTCCGGACCATGCTGGCTCCAGGTACATAATAGCTACTGTGATTTCTAGTGGTAGTCTCACAGTACTTCTACTAGGGATCAAGCTTCCATATATGACTCCTTGACTCATAGCAGTAGACTACTGTTAGAGGTTATGGCAGCCATTTTTTTCCCAGGGCTGACATGGGCAGGAGCAACCGGGGATCGCTCCTGCCTGCCTGATGCTAGACCTCAGGGGATTCCTGTTGGAGGGTGTGTGTGTGTGTGTGTGGGGGGGGGGGGGGGTATGAGCAGCCCTCCAGAGGGTGACAGAGTTCACCAAGCCTTTTTGAAAATACTAGGGTATTGTTTTTAGCACACATGGATCCAAAATCCTTTTTCTGATATAAATGACCTATACAAAGTCCAATGATCCTCTAAATCCATCCAATGATCCTTTAACGCTGCACCCTTAAGACATCTATAATCAAGCAAAGGTCATCCTCAAATACTCAGCCCAGGATTCAAGAGCAAAACTAAATAACATAATGTCTGATGACACATATCCTAGCCTGGATAGTAACCAAAACAACTACAATGGAGTTAAGGCCAATTTAAATTTGATACACTTGTAATTTCTATTTTTAAAACCTCCATGTTAATAAACATTAAAGAATTAGAGAAGGAAAGGGATTAGAAAAGCTAATTTCAAATTACTAGTTGGTATATAAATAATAATAGATTAGTGATTCATTTAATTTTGCATAGCTGCAGCAGGAAACATAGATCATTCCTGGCCACAGCACCACAATGAGAGCAGGCCCCAAGCCAAGCTTGCTGTCTTTAAAGGACTAGTACTTTAAAAGTACCCCATCCCTCTTCTCCCCATCCAGCATTAATGACTGTTCCACCTTCCTCTTCCTCCCTCCCTCCGCCCCAACACTAATGACCCCCCCCTCCACAAATGCAACCCCTTTAGTACCTACCAGGAGTCTCCATGGTAGGCAGTGAGTGGGGCAGGGCTCAGGAGTGATCCCAATATGAAAAATGGCTAACTTAGCCCCCTAGTGGTTTTCTAATGATACTACCTCTAGGGGTCAGGCTGCTAAATAGGGAAGTGATCCTAGCATTAGTACCATGAACCAGTGGCTAGGGTGCCAAAATAGCCATTTTGATGCCAGGAACCACTGCAACAGAAGTTTTTTGGGATTCCATCTCCCTCCCCCCGCACTTATCAGATCCTTGGTAGGTGCCAAGAGATGCAGAAGGTAGGGTAGCTTTAAAAAGGGGACTGGGAACTAAGGGGAGTTTTGCAAAGAGATTGGGGAGATTGTAGCACTTTGTTGAAGCAGTGACCCATATAAGTTGCTTTTTAAAAGCATCAGGCTACAGTATGTGTCAGCAGCCACTGCTCCTGGGGAGGAAAAATTAAAATACTTCTTGAGGTGACATTATCTTTCCATGAATACTGCAGCTTGTCAAGTTTCATACAAGATGCATTATTCATTTTGCATAATAATGAGTTGCTTTCCATTCATATCTATGCTTTGCATTTCATTATTACTTAATATGTGTTGCAATAAAAAATAATGCTTTACGGGAAAATAATAAATTACATATATCATTTAAAAAAGAACTCATGTCATCTTGAATGGTGTAAGTGGAAATAATGCACATTTTTGTCAATTAATCCATGGTAGTAACTTTTCTGATAGCTAACTAAAGACAAAAGGTATTTGAGGAAAATGCTTCTTCAACAATAACACAATAGAAAAAGAGTATATTGCTATTCAATATCTAACGTAAAAGGAACAGTAACACATTCTGGGGACCTTTTACTAAGCTGCGTAAGCGTCTACATGTGCCCAACGCGTGCCAAAATGGAGTCACCGCCTTGCTGCCGCGTGGCTCTTGTGGTAATTTCATTTTTGGTTCACGTCCTATATGCACGTCTGAAAAAGAATTTTATTTTCGGCCGCGCGTATCGGCCGCTCACCAAGTGGCATTTGACGCACGTAGGTTATTACCGCCTGGTTACCACGCGAGACTTTACCACTAGGTCAATAGCTGGCGGTAAGGTGTGAGACCCAAAACGGACACGCGGCAATTTTGATTTTGCTGCACGTCTATTTTCGGCAAAAATAAAAAAGGCCTTTTTTTACAGGTGCGCTGAAAAATGGTTAGGTGTGCACCCAAAACCTGCGCCCATACTACCGCAAGCCATTTTTCAGCACACCTTTGTAACAGGACCCTTCTATGATGTGTTTGACAATAATCACCTCTACACAGCCTTTGGAGATTTATGGTGTATATTCATTGTGGATATCCTGAAAACCTGACTGGCTGGGCTTGCCACAAAGACTGGGAAAGCAGTCGAGGGTGTGAAAAAATCGGCTTTCGATTATGCCAATTTGGATGACCTTGCGAGAAGGACGCCGATCTCCAAATTTGTGTCGAAAGATGGGCGTCCTTCTCTTTCGAAAATAAGCGTGATAATGGAACAAAACCAAAATGTCTAGGCTGAAAACTTCAACCTAGACATTGGTTTGGTCTAGATTTGCTTTTACAACAAATAAGGCACAGAAAGGTGACCTAAATGACCAGATGACCACTGGAGGAATCAGGGATGACCCCTTCTTATTCCCCTGGTGGTCACTGACCCCCTCCCAACCCTAAAAAATGTGAATAAAAAAATAGTACTCACCAGCCTCTATGACAGCCTCAGATGTTATAGCCAGGTCCATTACAGTAGCATGCAGGTCTCTGGAGTAATCTAGTGGTGGGTACAGTGCACTGCAGATAGGTGGACCCAGGCCCATACCTCCCCCTACCTGTTACACTTTTGGTAGAAACTGTGACCCTCCAAAACTCACCAGAAATCCACTGTACCCACATAGAGGTGCCTTCACCCATAAGGGCTATTGAAGTGGTGTACAGTTGAGGGTACTGGGTTTTGGGTGGATTTTGGAGTGCTCAGCAGACATTATTTTTATTTATTTATTTATTTGTACATTTATACCCCACTTTTTTCCACACGCAAGCGGACTCAAAGAAGGGAGTAAATGGAGCATTTATATGAAATCCACAGCAGGGGCCCCTAGGGTGCCCCATTGATCTCCTGGGATGTCTGAGGGGACTAGTCTGCTAAAAATGCTGGCCCCCTTCTATATCTCAATGGCTTGATTTTCTAAGTTTTTCACGTATACGTTTTTTTTTTAAAATTGGCCTGAAAAAATAAATGCACAGAGCACAAAAACTTGTTATAAACGGTATTTTTGAAAAGAAAAGATAGAGGTTTTGTGGTTTCAAAAATGATCATGTTTTCTATTCAGATTTGAGATGTTTAGTGCAAACTCTGGAATTCTATATATTGCACCTTGATTTCCATGTGGAAATCGAAGCGTATTCTAAAACAATGTGCATAACTTAATTAGTTAACAAGCTAATCAACACTGATAATTGGATGTTAAGCAATTATCAGCACTAATTGACAATTAGAATTTATGTGCACTACTTATTAAGCGTATTCTGTAATGTGGTGTGTGTAAATTCTAAGTTCCATAGTTAAAAAGTGGGCGTGACTATGGGAGTGGAGTGGGCGGGTCATGGGCATTTCTAATATCTATGCGCGTGGTTATAGAATACACCCGCTCCACGCCTAATTTAGGCATCGGGATTTACACCAGGTTTTAGTTGGCGTTATCGATGCGACTAAAGTTAGTCATGCAGAGCAGCACTTGCGTATTCTGCAATGTATGCCTAAATTAAAGTATGCTTTACAGAATATGCTTTGATTTCCACGTGGAAATCGATGCACAATATAAAGAATCTAGCCCAAAATGTCCAAAGTCTGATTTAGACATCATATCAAAAATGTCCCTCCCAGGTTTACAAAACAGCAGGAGCAGATTGGGAGCTGGAAGTATGAAAGCCGTCAATAGTGACCCAACAGGCAAATACTAGAGAGTCACAAAGATGGTAATTCTATAACAGGGTGCTCGCTATAGGCACTAGTTATGGTATTTCTTTTAATTCTATTCTATAAAGAATCATAGCCGCCTACATTTCTTTTCAGAATACTAGCACAAATGTGTGTACATTAAGGCACAATCATTTGCACCACTCCTATAGATGGTGTTTATCTGTGCGATTCAGAGGCGTAGCCAGACTGCATCGGGAGGGGGGTCCAGAGCCTGAGGTGAGGGGGCACATTTTAGCTCCCCCCCGGTGCCTGCGCCGACCCCCCCTGCCATTACCGACCCCCCCCCAGCGCCAACTTTGCTGACCCCTCCTCCCGCCACCAACCCTCCCCCACCGTCGTCGTGGGCTACCTTTGCTGGCGGGGGACCCCAATCCCCGCCAGCCGAGTAGGTCCTCTTCTTGCTCTGAAGGCTTCGTTCTGTTTCTGACGTCCTGCACGTTGTATGCAGGGGCGTAGCCAGCCTTACGTTTTGGAGGGGTCCAGAGCCCGGGGGGAGGGGGCACATTTTAGCCCTCCCCCCGGCACCGCCCCCCACCGCCGACATTGCCGCCCCCCCTCCCGCCGCGAACCCGCCGCCGCCGCAGCCTACCTTTAATTTTGCTGGCGGGGGATCCCACTCCCCGCCAGCCGACGTCTTCTTCTCAGTCGCTTCCTGCTCTTCAATTTGTTTGCTGACGTCCTGCATGTTGTACGTGCAGGACGTCAGACTCAGAGAACAGTTCTCTGAGTCTGACGTCCTGCACGTACAATTACGTGCAGGACGTCAGCAAACAAATTGAAGAGCAGGAAGGACTGAGAAGACGTCGGCTGGCGGGGAGTGGGATCCCCCACCAGCAAAAGAAAAGGTAGGCGGCGGCGGGGGCGGGTTCGCCGGGAGGGGGGTCCTGGGGTGAATCTGCGGGGGCCCCGGCCCCCTCAGGCCCCACGTAGCTACGCCACTGGTTGTATGTGCAGGATGTCAGACTCACAGAAACAGAATGAAGCCTTGCAGATCAGCCAGGCTTCGTTCTGTTTCTGAGTCAGAAACAGAACAAAGCCTTTGGAGCAAGAAGAGGACCTGCTTGGCTGGCGGGGATTGGGGTCCCCCGCCAGCAAAGGTAGCCCACGGCGACGGAAGGTTGGCGGCGGGAGGGGGGGTCGAGAGGGTCATCGACAGGGGGTCCAGGGCCAAATCTACGGGGGCCCAGGCCCCCAGGCCCCACATAGCTATGCCACTGGTGCAATCCAGCCATTTGTAGGTCTATGTGCATGACTCCTGGCAAAGTATGCAAAATCAAATCATGCTGTATACTTTTCTGCAAGTCAGTATTGTATACCAGGCTGCTTACTTGCATAAATGACTAGAGTATCACCATTCACGTGCCTTTTTGCTGCCTACAACTAAGTGACTCCATGGGGCGACCGAAACTGGTGCTTTTGGTTCCGAAAAAATCATGCCTGGCCCCCTGCACCCCCCCCTCGAGTGTCTGTAGGCACTCGCCAGGCCTACCTTAACAAGCCCTGGTGGTCTAGTGGCCTCTTCGGAAGCTGCTCAATGGCTGGTGCAAATGTTTGCACCTAACTGCTGTCAGTTAGGTACATAACTGACAATATTCCATAACCTTAACGTGTAAGTAATAGGCATGCCCATGGTTTGCCTATGTCCACAGCCCCCTTGCGGTTGTGCACTAAAGAAATTACGTGCTAAGGTTACAAAATACCAACTAAGTACAACTACATGCGTAATTGCAAATTATAGTCAATTATTGATTATTAATACCAATTAGTGCCTAATTGAACAATTGAATGTGCATTACTAGCAGTATTCTATAACCTGTATGCACAATTTTGTGTGCAAAGCGCAAAAGTGGATGCACAAGATTATAGAATTAGGAGGCATCGGTTTAGCTGTCCTGCTGGTTTTCCCATGTGGATAATTTCAGTTTACTTTCAATTGTTTGGTCTGGGGCCTACTACGAAAGACACTAGGAAGATTTGCCAGACCAGCATCTGAGCGATATTCCTGGTCTTCTGAGATGGTTCACCAGACTCTTCACAAGGAAGACCGAGTTTTATGCTAAACATGAAGAATTCAGGAGAAAAGGAAAGACTTGTGCATGTGCTCAGAGTAATAGGGACCAACCCTTGGACTGAGAAATCCTCAAACTATTGCTTAGAATTTGAGCTCCTCCTTGGTATATTCTCCTCTGGAGAATAAGTTGGAAAAGGATATTTTATTGCTGCTGTTTCTTAGCATAAGTTGATATAGTGATTTCATAATAAATTACCCATGGATGTGGAATTTGTAAATATTTCTGTTCCTGTGAATAAAAACAGACACATTTGAAACCACCAATACTGTTCTCAATTCAAATTGTTTTCCTGGGACTGGACCCTTAAGTTCATAATAGTTGTTTAGTGGTTTCTTCTGCATGTGATTATGTCTATGCCAGAAAAGAAGCTGTTGCCTCAAAGAGAGGCCCAGGGAAGGTTTTACTTTGGCTGCTCCACTACACTATCTGTTCATCTGCAGTGACACAAAAACTCAGTAACCCAGGTAGGGATTAAAACCCTCCTATTCAACAAGGGACCATATATAAAACGGAGGCACTGCATGCAGGTCTACCTCATAAATATTGATTATGGTTATCCTGAAAACCTGATTGGCTAGGGGCCTCCAGGTTTAGGAACTACTGATCTACAGAATGCTTTCAACATCTCGGCCACTATTATGAGGGATCAAACTACAGAGGCTGAAACATTCTGGGACATTATACCACATGACACAAACACTTATATGTGTTATGTTGTCATGGGTAAGGCAACTGAAGAACTTTTCAGTAACCACATGGCTTGAGTTGATTGTAGCCAAGAGTGGAAATAATAACATGCATGCATGAGTTTTATCTAGGCAGTCATTTCCTGTTGTCCCTCCTAGTTTATGGAGTCCATACTAATGGTGAAACAACAGGGCCACACAAAGAGGCTCTTACTCCCTATATACCTTCAGCCCTTTGCCTTCCTGTAGAATCTGCAAATTGACTACAGATGCTGGCATTTTGTCCTATGATAGCCATTTTCTCTGAAGACAGTTACTTGGATCGTCTTCAAGGGGTCATATGTTGCAGGGTGAAAGGCTATGCAAGCCAGAATTCAGCTGATTATGATTGGCATAAGGTTGCCATGGGTACTAGTCAATCACAATCAACCAATTTAGCAAGCACAAAATGCTACTAGCTGGATGCAGCTGTAACTTTGAGAGAGAAAGAACTGCAAGCCTTGGAATTCTCACAAAGAAATGGATTTAAACCTACTGTCTGTCTGTGGGTCGTATACACTTTCTTAATACATTTTATATTCAGACGTTTGAGACCACGTGATGCGTTGAGGGAGTAGTACGCGGATTCGAGCTCTCCGAGGTTCCTGCACCCATAAAATCAATTACTGCTGCAAACTCATCGCAATAAAATGCCTGATCGCTGGTGGGGATTGTTGGATGGACAAATACTTAACGTCAACGACACGCGGTAAGGCTAACAAAGGAACTAAGCATGAAAGAGAGAAGCCGCAAGCAGAGCTGGCCAAAATAGAAGACCAGAACTTACAAAATGGCCCAGCCTTCTCGACGGAACAATTATTACAACTGACGGCAGTGGTAAAGAAGGCAATGGAGCCCAAACTAGAACACCTTTCGGAACAGTTTAAAAACTTTGAAAGCATTTTGGCTGACGCCAGTAGACGCACAGGAAAACTAGAGCAGAGAATATCAGCTCTTGAAGACACATCTCCCACAACGGCAGAGATGGTGAAAACACTGCAGGATACGGTACAGAATTTGTCTGAAAAAGTAGACGACCTGGAAAACCGATCTCGCTGGTCTAATCTACGGATCATAGGCTTACCGGAGTCGGTGAGTGATAAAGTGCTGGCCTCGATGCTTGAGCGCTGGCTGGCAACGGAGTTTGCAGTGTCGGATTGGACAGGTCCGCTGTGTTTGGAACGTGCGCACCGCGTGGGAAAACAACAAAATGGCCGACAACTGCCACGTGCAGTGATAATTAAAGTACACAACTATACTCATAAAACGGAGATATTGCATGGTTATCGCTTAAAAGGAGGCAAGGTTCAGTATGATGGTCATCCTGTACATATTTTTCAGGACTACTTAGCTAGCCTGAGGGAACATAGAAAACAGTTTTCACCGATCTGCAGCCACCTCTATGAGAAAAATATGTGTTTCATGTTGCTCTATCCAGCACTTCTTAAAGTACAAATGCAAGGACGCTGGCACTCCTATGCTACGCTGGAGGCAGCGAAAGAATTCATTACAGAGTTAGAACATGCACAGTGTGGACATTCTTGAAACAGTGGGATTAAATGCTGATATGAGACTGATTAGATGCAGCAGATACGTATAATGCTGATGTTCTTATAAGGAATATATGTGATGTTTAATAATGCCTTGGATGGGTGAGGGGCCTCCTGTATTAAGTGGATCCTCATATCTATCTATCTGAGATATGATAGATATTAATAGGGAAAAGTTTGGGAGTTTAAGGGGGAGAAGGGGAAAGGGATTGAGGTTTCGGGTTTACTGTATGCATGAAGTTAAAGGGGGGAGAAGGCGAAGTATATTAACAGTACACGGTAACAAAGGGAGAGGCTGGGTAACTGGGACGGTATGCTTCTAGTTTTGTGAGAGTGGGGTTGGAGCCAATATGTGTGCACTGGGAGACAAATGGAGTAGCTCCGGGGCGAGGCTGGGCACCCCGGGGCCTTTTGAAATATTTGCTGTCAATTTACAGAGCAAGATAATTGTGTATCCTGGATAAATCTCTAATATATTAATACTGGATTAACCAAATGCTCAATAACTGTACTAAATATTATAAATATCAACAATTACACAGTTATACTTAACTTTTTATTAATTCTGTATGCTTTGAATCCAATCAATATTTCATAACATAAAATTACAAAAGCCTACATTCATACCACTCATTCATTCACATACATACCATCTCCTCCGTAGAGACTGCTGACTAATACAACTCATTAGCTATCTACCCCACCACAAACCTCATATAAATGATAGTCCAAATGCTTCTGCCCCAAAAAAGGGGGCAACTCCACCAGTCAATGTCCACATGGTTAACATGTAACCGAGCAGCGTAACTCAAATGGTCCACTCACAACAGGATTTAAACCAATCCAGGATCCAAGTTCACAAACTGCTGTTCCTTAAGTTAATTACATCTGCCCACTGGTGTCATTCCACCGTGTTTGTGGTTCAGGGCTTGATGATAGAATCACAACCACCAACTTTAAGCCAATCTCCACGTAATCCTCAGGCTGCTCGGTTACATGTTAACCATGTGGACATAATTGACTGGTGGAGTTGCCCCCTTTTTGGGGGCAGAAGCATTTGGACTATCATTTATGTGAGGTGGGGTAGATAGCTAATGAGTTGTATTAGTCAGCAGTCTCTACAGAGGAGATGGTATGTATGTGAATGAATGAGTGGTATGAATGTAGGCTTTTGTAATTTTATGTTGTGAAATATTGATTGGTACAAAGCATACAGAGTTAATAAAAAGTTAAGTATAACTGTGTAATTGTTGATATTTATAAGATCTGGATAAATCTCTAGTGCACAAGACCCGTATATTTTCTTGAAATGTGTGTGTGTGTGTGTGTGTGTGTGGGGGGGGGGGGGGTTCATCTCCAATTAAAAGAACAAAAATAATAGCATCCCTGAATAGATGTAAGGCAGATATAGTGTGTCTACAAGAGACTAAGCTCTCAGCAGAGGAACACTTAAAGTTGAAAAGTAGGTGGGTGGGGAGGTGTTTTGTTCCCCTGCATCTGGGCGAAGAGGGGGAGTAGCCATTTTATTGCGCAAGTCGCTGGCATGTCAGGCTAAGTTGTTGTTTGAGGGAGGAGGGGGTAGATATGTGGGATTACAACTCAACTTGCAGGGCCGAGAGGTCATGTTAGTGACAGTATATGCTCCAGCGGTTCCGTCTGACACTTTTTACTCTCAACTACTCACCACCTGTCAGCAATACTCACAATGGCCCCTGGATTGTGGCGGGGGACATGAACCTGGTATTGGAGCCCCATCTCTGACGACCATCTCTAAGGTCGACCTAAATGTTGAGATTTGGGCGTCCCCGACCTTATTATCGAAACGAAAGATGGACGCCCATCTTGTTTCGATAATACGGGTTTCCCCGCCCCTTCACCAGGATGTCCTGCGAGGACGTCCTCAGGAAAACTTGGGTGCCCTGTTTGATTATGCCGCTCCACCTCAGGCATGGACGTTATTCAATGTAAAAGAGGCCATTACAGCTAAAAGATTGTCCTTCAAAGAATGGAAAATGGACCCAAAAGAAGAAAATAAGAAGCAATGTAAGCAATGGCAAGTCAGATGCAAAGCATTAATAAAGAAGGCTAAAAGAGAATATGAAGAGAAACTTGCCATAGAGGCTAAAACTCACAGTAACAACTTTTTCAGGTACATCAGAAGCAGAAAGCCTGCGAGGGAATCCATGGGACCGCTATATCACAAAGGAGCAAAAGGGGTGCTCAGGGAGAACAAGGCCATAGCGGAGAAACTATTCAAGGTTGTTAGAACATGTGCGGACTGTGAAATATTGCAGGAAGACCTTAGGAAATTGGAAGGTGATGCACATCGGAAAGAATAATCCGAATCACAGTTACCTGTTGCTAGGGTCCACCTTGGGTGTCAGCACTCAAGAAAAAGATCTGGGTTTCATTGTAGATAATAAGCTGAAATCTTCTGCTCAGTGTGCGGCGCTGGCCAAAAAAGCAAACAGTATGCTAGGAATTATTAGGAAAGGGATGGTGAATAAGACTGAAAATATTATAATGCGTTTGTATCGCTCCATGGTGGGTCTGCACCTTGAGTATTGCATTCAGTTCTGGTCGACTTATCTCAAAGAAGATATAGCAGAATTAGAAAAGGTTCAAAGAAGAGCAACTAAAATGATAAAGGGGATGGAACTCCTCTCGTATGAGGAAAGGCCAGGGCTTTTTTTGAGGGGCTACTTGGGGGTACTGAGTACCGGCACCTTTTCCATTGTCTGCTAAAATTGACGCATGGAACCCAAGTTTTAATTAAAGAGCTCAGGCTCTACACACCAATTCTGTATTGTCATAGATTCTAAGACTGGTTGCAGGTGGCCTGGCTATTATGGGGTGGGTCCCTCTGTGATTACCCCACTCCTGAAGGGTGGCCTAGCATTTGAGTACTGGCACCTTTTTTCCTAGAAAAACAACACTGGGAAAGGCTAAAGAGGTTAGGGCTCTTCAGCTTGGAAAAGAGACGGCTGATTGGAGATATGATTGAGATCTACAAAATCCTGAGTGGTGTAGAACGAGTAGAAGTAAATCGATTTTTTACTTGTTCCAAAAAAAGACTAGGGGACACTCGAGGAAGTTACAGGGAAATACTTCTAAAACAAATAGGAGGAAATATTTTTTCACTCAACGAATAGTTAAGCTGTGGAACTCTTTGCTGGAGGAGGTGGTAATAGTGGTTAGTGTATCTGGGTTTAAAAAAGGTTTAGACAAATTCCTGGAGGAAAAGTTCATAGTTTGCTATTGAGACAGACATGGGAAGCAACTGCTTGCTCTGGGATTTGTAGTATGGAATGTTGCCACGATTTGTGTTTCTGTCAGGTACTTGTGACCTGGCTTGGCCACTGTTTGGAAAACAGGATATTGGGCTAGACCCAGTATGGCTACTCATGTTCTTATGAGGTGATGGCACTCACACATTGAGTGGGAAGGTACGCATGCATGCACGGTGTGTGCTGCTAGAAAGTTATACACGTAGCTAATAAGCATATGCGCTTGGCTTCATCGGTTGACTTTGCCCATCTGTGAGAATCCAATGGCCCGCTTGTCCTTGGGGAAACTTCATTTAGCCTATTGAGATAACATTTTACTAAAGTGCATTAAGATTTGAAGTTAACATGGCTTAATGTGTGATTTTACTGTAGAACCAGTTCCAGGGAGACTTCTATGTTCTGCTCCCCTAGGATAGCAGGAACAATTCAAGAATAAGTGCGTTTTTTGTGTCACATTCACCTAAAAGTTGATAACAAGCAAAATGTCAGTTTGCAACATTGTTAGATTGCTGGTTTAATCAAGTATTAACAAAGAATGTGACTATCCAAAATTATGAACCATTCTTCCATGATTGTATGACTTCCCTATTTCTTATGCCAGTATTTGATAATGATGGAGTGTAGCCTGGATGGAGTAGCAGATGTGGCTCTGGTCTCCTTATTGGGCAGTTTAGATGGACCATGATAAGTAATGCCACATTGGGAAAAGACCAAGGGTCCATCGAGCCCAGCATCCTGTCCACGACAGCGGCCAATCCAGGCCAAGGGCACCTGGCAAGCTTCCCAAACATACAAGCATTTTATACATGTTATTCCCGGAATTGTGGATTTTTCCCAAGTCCATTTAATAGTGGTTTATGGACTTGTTCTTTAGGAACCTTCACCACATTCTCCGGCAACAAATTCCAGAGTTTAATTATGTGTTGGGTGAAGAAAAATTTTCTCCAATTTGTTTTAAATTTACTACACTGTAGTTTCATCGCATGCCCCCTAGTCCTAGTATTTTTGGAAAGCGTGAACAGACGCTTCACATCCACCTGTTCCACTCCACTCATTATTTTATATACCTCTATCATGTCTCCCCTCAGCCGTCTCTTCTCCAAGCTGAAACGTCCTAGCCTCTTTAGTCTTTCTTCATGGGGAAGTCGTCCCATCCCCGCTATCATTTTAGTCGCCCTTCATTGCACCTTTTCCAATTCTACTATCTGCTATCTGCGGTTATATACTATGCTACTGCATGTTAGCTGCAAATCTAATGCAGCAATTAGTGGAGGCATTTAAAGTGTATATTTATTCAGGTCTTGAGTTAATGCTCCCATTAGCACATAGTACCTCTTCCCTCTCCCAGTTAACGCGGAATCACTTACTGCCTCCTATTTAGAGGTGCATAGTGCTCCTGAGTTAATTGCATGTTAGCCAGCTAGTGAGCGGTAAGTTTAATGCACTAGCTGCCTAATGCTTCCATACCACTCTCTGCTATGCCATACCCCCTGAATAAAAAAATCTTGAACAATTCAATACCATATGGTTTACTGTGCAATAACAGGCAAACTACCACAAAATGCCTTAACGAGGTTGCGCATTAGCCTGTTTTGCGCATCCCCCGTAATCTCACCACACTCATACCTTTACTCACAAAAAATGTATACCAAATGTTTCCCTGTTATTATATATTGCCCCTTTTTGTTTCAGTTATTTCCTTCCAATGTTTCAGTGCTCCTTTCCATTATTATATTCCTTAACGATACTTTTACGTTGTCTCGCATAACTCATCACAATGTAATCCATAACCAAGTTGTAACAAATTGTATTTCCATAATTCATAATGTATTGTAAGCCACACTGAGCCCGCAAAAAGGTGGGAAAATGTGGGATACAAATGCAATAAATAAATAAATAACCATGTGTTAAATCACGGATTCTATATATGGTGCCTAGATTCCGTGCGGAGATGTGTGCATAACTTAATTGGCGTAACAAGGTAATCAGCTTTTTAAACAGCACTTAACAAGCAGTAATGAGCACTAATTGACAATAATTGCAATTTATACATGGATATCGCTAAGCGTATTCTATAAGGAAATGCGACTAAATTGCAAAGCATGCAGTTCAAAATAAATGCACACAGCTTAAAAGGGGCATGTGTTTATGAGCGTTTCATGGGCATTCCAAAATGTCCACGGGTAAGTGCAGCCAGACTCATATTTGGTAAAACTAAATTCGAAAGTGCCACACCCTTAAGAGAAAAATTACATTGGCTTCCACTCAAGGAACGTATTGTGTTCGAGGTCTGCTGCTTGATTCATAAAATTATCTATGAAGATGCCCCGGTCTACATGTTAGATCTTATTGACCTACCACCCAGGAATATTAAAAGGTCTTTACGCACATTCCTAAATCTTCACTTCCCTAGCTGCAAAGGACTAAAATATAAGTTAATACATTCATCCAGTTTTTCTTACATAGGAATGCAGCTTTGGAATGCATTACCACTTGATGTGAAAAAAATAAGTGACCGTATCAATTTTCGGAAATCACTGAAGACCTATCTCTTCAATAGAACATATCATAACGACCCATCACCTAAACTCTAGTACATTACTGTTTTAATTGTTATTTCATTATCGATCTTGTTATACCTAATGTTTTATTCCACCATGTTACTCAAATTCTTGTGTTATTATTAATTGTATTTCTATTCAGCCATGGCAATAGTCAGGGCAGAGCGATGTAAGCCACATTGAGCCTGCAAATAGGTGGGAAAATGTGGGATACAAATGTAACAAATAAATAAAATAAATAAATACATAAATAAATAAATCTACGTGCATGGATTTATACCAGGTTTTTATTGACGTAAATGGACATGCATAGATTTAGGTGCTATGGTATCGACGAAGTATATTCTAAACACCGCACTTAAATCATCCTATATAATAAAATGCACCTCCAATATTCTGAAGCTGACTGCATGGCTGAGGCATTCCTGCTTTCTGTATACATCTCCTGAATTGACATCACATACTTCCGGGTTCGTCACAAGCAGAAGTGACCAACCACACAAGGTTTCTCGGCTTCAGAATGTTGGAGGTGCATTCTATTAAATAGGATTGGTCAGTTCCTTGAAGCACAGCCAGAGCTCAGCATCCTGCACAGTAACGCTCAGACACCAGAGAGAGAGGGGGGGGGGGGGGGGCTGACACCAGAGGGAGGGAGGGGGGTCCTGACACCAGATGGGGGGGGGGGAGGTATCTCTGTCACACACACACTCTCTCTCTCACTCTCACACACTGTCTCTCACACACTTTATGTCTCACACTGTATCACATTCACTCTTTATGTGTCACACAGTCACTCACACATTCTCTTGGTCTCATACACTCAGTCTCACAGAGAGTCTGTGTCTCACACACACTCTCTCTCTCGCACACACTGTATCTGTGTGAAACACACTCTCTCTCTCTCACACTGTGTCTCACATACGCACTTGCACACACTCTCATTCTCACACACACACTCTCTCTCTCATAGACACACTTGCACCCAGACTCACACTCTCACACACACACACACACACACACACACACTCGCACACTCGCACATTCACTCTCTCTCTCACACACAGTCACTCTCACATACACTCTCTCAAACATACACACTCCAAGGAAAAGCTTGCTAGCGCCCGTTTCATTTGTGTCAGAAATGGGCCTTTTTTACTAGTATAGAATATGCTTTAATTCCACACAGATTTTTTTAGGTGCCATATATAGAATGTGGCCCTAATGCACTTTAATAAAAGGGCCCCTAAGTGATCTGCTTTATCTTCTGCAGTAACATTTAAATCAAGATAAATTACCATGCATTACCTGCAAGATGCAGTCCATATACATGCCCTACCCATTCTCTTCCCCATTCCACACTGTACAGTTAATATGGAAATAAGCTTATGCTAAGCGATGAGCAACTGTATTAACAGCTAGCAGTTAGTGTGTGCTAATTCTCTTGTTAACTGTTTAACATACTTTAATAAAAGGCCCCCTTAGCAGAGCTGCCAACTTACCCAGTCCAGGAGGGAGACTGTTTGGCCGGTCCTGGATTTCTGCCAACCTCATCCTGGTGCATTATAGGACCTGCAGCACTGATTTCAATGGATAGAATCATGGACTACAAGTCCCACACTGCTTTGGGATGTAAGTTTAAAACCAGGACCGGCCAAAAAGTCTCCCTCCTGGAATGGGCAACTTGGCAGCTTTGCCTTAGTATGGTACAGAAACTCTGTTTTTTTTTAAAAATTAGCAAATGTAACCTTTATGTTTAGGATACAGGCACATGATAAACCTGCAGTAGCACTGACTTCATGAAAGTACACAACAGGTAGGAGTGCTTATTATTTTTAATGATCTAGCATATTATTGCCAGTAACTAAAACTGCCAACAAAGACTGAACAATCCTCTTAATTGTAACAAAGCAGGCTTTAATAGGCTAAATCTGGCTCGGATAATAGCCTGGGTCTGTTTGTATAGAACACAGTCGTGGACTGATTGCATGAAATACAGAGTAATACATTTGAGCATTTTCTTTGACAATTTGCCATTTAATAATGAAGACTCAATTATGAAAAAATGTTGACATAGCTTGTGTCTCTGTTGAAGTTCTTTGGAGATTTATCCCTGCTGGTTACAATGCTGCCTAGGTAGTAGGCTTGTAAAATATTGAAGCAGAATGTTGAAATCAAGCTCCTTAATTACATTTATTAAAAAGCCCACACAATGTGCTGCATACCATATATTAATACTGCCTTGGTCATAGTTAAACTTAAGGTATCTGTTCCTACAAAAAACAACAAATTCCAATGGCTCTGGAATGTACTACATCATGTAAACCTAAGATTTTGATTTTTAAAAAAATGTATATGTGCTGATAACTATAGTTCTGTTCATTTTCCTTTCTTGGCTTGCCCGAACTGTGGCATAAAAATTCAGAATTTTGACATGCACACCAGATGCCTTTTATGCCTTGGTGTAGAACACATTCAAAAGGACAGTAAGCATTGTGTTTGAACGTCACCATGAACATGAAGAGACCATCTCAAATGATTTAGAGAGCATTTGGATGCTGAAAAGAAATTGCTCCTGGAAGAAGTCCTCTTCAAAAAAACTATCTACTCATGTGTAGACCAGACAAAAATCTTCCACGGAGAAGCTCGAAATCAAGTCATCCAGAGGGAAGAGACTCTTGAATTATCTAAGCTCGTAGTGCAGCTGCTTTACGAGTGTCTGTGGCTGCTGGAGCAGAGATTGCTCACATAAATTTCAGCCAAAGAACTAGTTAAACACACAGACCAACAGAGATTCTTCACTGAGTATGAAGAAGAGAATATATGTTTATTCCTTCTTACCCTTTTCCTCTATCTCCAAGGAATGAGTCTTTTATGATGATATGGCTAAAGGGGTACCCTTTCCCCTTCAGCAGGAACTGGAATAGATATGGATGGGCTTGAGTGTAAATTTTAAGGGGCTTCGACATTAGCTTCAGAACTTTTAGTACTAGAAGAGTGCTGGGCAGACTTCTACGGACTGTGCCCTGAGAATGGCAAGGACAAATCAAACTCAGGTATACATATAAAGTATCACATACCATGTAAAATGAGTTTATCTTGTTGGGCAGACTGGATGGACCGTACAGGTCTTTATCTGTCGTCATTTACTATGTTACTATATATGTCTGACTTTTTAAAATATAGAGACGCCCAAAGACAACAGAGGCGGTACCTTTACATAGTTTGCTCAAGCACTAACAAATCTGCAGGTGACAAACTCCACTCATAATTCAGCCATCTCTAAACACTTTGATATAAATACAAAGTCCAACCATCTCCAGGATTAATCAAGTCCAGTTGTGACACTCTTCAATAGTCATATAGGCAGCAATGTGGAAAGCCAAACAATGCAGAGATTTGTCTAATATGCCCCCTGGCACTAGAATCTCTGCTTTAGCAATTATAGCTCAATTCCTAGCATGGTTGCATGCTTCAGGTTTATAGGAACATGTCCACTCACTGTAGCAGATGCTTCATGTACTGGACACTCAGTCTTTGGAGAGAAAGTTAGAGACTGTGGACATAATTAAAGACCATTGCTTCATACTTCAGCATCTTTCTGCTGTTCAAACCTCTACATTGACCTTGTCTGCTAGATGCGCCTCATGCAACTGGTTCAGACAGAGCCAACTCAACCATTAGACAGACTAGGCAGTCACCTATGGCATCAGCTTCTGGGGGCCAAGCAAAAGCAGCTGCAATCAAAGCAAAACAGTAAGCCGTGACATAAGAACATAAGTGTTGCCATACTGGGACAGACCGAAGGTCCATCAAGCCCAGTAACCTGTTTCCAACAGTGGCCAATCCAGGTCACAAATACCTGGCAAGATCCCAAAACAGCAAAACAGATTTTATGTGGCTTATCTTAGAAATAAGCAGTGGATTTTCCCAAGCCCATCTTAATAACGGCTTATGGACTTTTCTTTTAGGAAAGTATCCAAACCTTTTTTAAACCCTGCTAAGTTAACTGCTTTTACCACATTCTCTGGCAACTAATTCCAGAGTGAAGAAATATTTTCTCCAGTTTGTTTTAAATTTACTATTTAGTAGCTTCATTGCGTGCCCCCTAGTCCTAGTAGTTTTGGAAAGAGTAAACAAGCGATTCATGTCTACCTGTTCCACTCCACTCAGTATTTTATAGACCTTTATCATATCTCCCCTCAGCTGTCTTGTTTTCAGGCCACACAAAGAATAATCAGCAGGTGCTTTACCTGCAAGAGGAATGGGCAGTTTTGAAATAATTCATTTACCCTCGTGAATGGCTTTGGAAATTACACTCAAGTATATATTACAAAACAAAGTTTAATACTTAAAATATGAAGTCCAAATATGCATTTTGATAGGTTTTTTTCTAAGATCGATGGTGTTGGGATAATCATAATTGTTCAGTTTAATTATCAAAATCTTAAGGGAGTGGGTGGGTGCTAGAGGCTTAAACGTTATTTGAGAAGGGGTATAAGGCTGAAGACTCTCCTCTAGGGCACATAATACTCTTGCATCAGCTCAGTTTAGACATAGTTATTACCAGAAGAGTTGTCTTACATGCTATCTAGGTCATGGTGTTTCTTGTAGAGGATAGGATCCAAACATGCATGGCCCATGTTCACCACATACATTCATAGTAACATAGTAGATGATGACATCCAGTCTGCCCAACAAGATAAACTCATATGTGATACTTCATATGTATACCTGGTCTTGATTTATCCTTCCCATTTTCAGGGCATAGACTGTAGAAGTCTGCCCAGCACTGTCCTTGTTCTAAAATTTCTGAAGTTAACTCCAGAAATTTTAGAACAAGGACAGTGCTGGGCAGTGCTGAAGTTAACGTTGAAGTCCCTGAACAGCTCCATACCAGTGGCGTAGCTAAGGGTGGGCCTGGCTGGGCACAGGCCCACCCATTCTTGCCACAGGCCCACCCAGTCAGCAGCCCATGAGGCCCCCAAAACTCTTCAGTGGCTGCACCTCACTACTCTCTCTCCCTCTTTACTTGTGGCCTGGCATCTCCCCGTCTCTCTACCCCCCTCCCAGTCTACCTCAGAGCTACTGCCAGCGGCATCCTGCACCAGCCCTGCAGGCTTCTCTCTATCATGTCCCGCCCTCAATGATGTCACTTCTTGTTTTTTTGGTGGGAATGTGGTAGAGAGAAGCCTGCAGGGCCGGCGCAGGATGCCTATAGGAATTGCGACAGACAGCGGCTCTGAGGTAGGACCGGGGGAGGGGGTTCAGAGAGAAACGGGCAGACGGGTCATTAAAAAAAAAACAAAACACTATATTGTATGTATGTACAGAGGTAGCGTTGGGGGTGAGAATGGCCCACCCAGGTTAACTCTGGGCCCACCCAAAATGGCAGGTCTGCCTACGCCCCTGCTCCATATATCTCATCCAAATCTATTCAGCCATGATCAGGGCAGAGACCTTAGAAGTCTGCCTAGTGCTAGCCTTATTCTTCAACTTCTGAAGCCGAATCTGTCTAACCATGATCAGATCATAGGCTGTAGAAGTCTGCTCAGTACTGGCTTTGCTTCCCAATTACTGGTTTTGCTTCCTGATCTCTGCTAAGCTTCTTTGGATCCATTCCTTCTAAACAGGATTCCTTTATGTTTGTCCCACAGTTTTGAATTCTGTTACCGTTTTCATCTCCACCACCTCCAATGGGAGGGCATTCCAGGTATCTACCAGCCTCTCCATGAAAAAATACTTCCTAAGATTATTCCTGAGTCTGCCATCATTCAACCTCAATTCATGTCCTCTTGTTCTAGCGCATTCCCGTCTCTGGAAAAGGTTTGTTTGCAGATTAATATCTTTCAAATATTTGAACATCTGTATCATAACACCCCTGTTTCTCCTTTCCTCCAGGTTATACATGTTCAGGTCAGTATCAAGCTTATTTTCGAAAGAGAAGGACGCCCATCTTTCGACACAAATCGGAAGATGGGCGTCCTTCTCACAGGGTCGCCCAAATCAGCATAATCAAAAGCTGATTTTGGGCGTCCCCAACTGCTTTCTGTCGCGGGGATGACCAAAGTTCCTGGGAGCATGTCAGAGGCGTAGCGAAGTTAGGACTTGGGCATGCCTAACACATGGGCATCCTCAACCCATAATGGAAAAAAAAGGGTGTCCCTGACGAGCACTTGGACGACTTTACCTGGTCCTTTTTTTGTTATGACCAAGCCACGAAAAGGTGCCCAAACTGACCAGATGACCACCAGAGGGAATCGGGGATGACCTCCCCTTACTCCCTCAGTGGTTACTAGCACCCTCCCACCCTCAAAAAAATAGTTTAAAAATATTTTGTGCCAGCCTCTATGCCAGCCTCAAATGTCATACTCAGGTCAATCGCAGCAGTATGCAGGTACCTGGAGCAGTTTTAGTGGGTGCAGTGCACTTCAGGCAGGCAGACCCAGGCCCAAACCCCCCTACCTGTTACACTTGTGGTGGTAAATATGAGCCCTCCAAAACCCACCAGAAATCCACTGTACCCACATGTAGGTGCCCCCTTCACCGTAAGGGCTATGGTAGTGGTGTACAGTTGTGGGTAGTGGGTTTTGGGGGGGTTGGGGGGCTCAGCACACAAGGTAAGGGAGCTATTTACCTGGGAGCAATTTGTGAAGTCCACTGCATTGCCCCCTAGGGTGCCCGGTTGGTGTCCTGGCATGTCAGGGGGGCCAGGGCACTACGAATGCTGTCTCCTCCCACCACCAAAGGGTTTGCATTTGGTCGTTTCTGAGATGGGCGTGCTTAGTTTCCGAAAATCAGAAAAGACCAAGTCTAAGGACGACCATCTCTAGGGAAGACCTAAATGTCAAGATTTGGGCATCCCCGAACGTATTATTGAAACGAAAGATGGACGCCCATCTTGTTTCGATAATACGGGTTTCCCCGCCCCTTTGCTGGGCTGTCCTGCGAGGACGTCCTGAGGAAAACTTGGGCGCCCCTTTTGTTTATGCCCCTCCACGTCTCTCCTCGTATGTCCTGCAATTCAAATTCCATAACATTTTTGTTGCTTTTCTCTGAACCGCTTCAAGACTTTTTACATCCTTAGTAAGCCTTCAAAACTGAACAGAATACTCTAAGTGAGGCTTCACCAATGATTTGTAGAGGGGTATCAACACCTCCTTCTTCTACTGGTTATACCCCTTTATATGCAGTCTAGCATTCTTCTGGCAATAGCCACCACCTTGTCACATTGTTTGTCACCTTCAGATCCTTGTACACTGTCACCCTAAGGTCCCTCTCCTGAGCCGAGTTTACCAATCTCTCCCCTCCTATCTGGTATATTTTTGGGGATTTCTGCACTTCTTCACATTAACTGACAAACCCTTGACCATTCTTCTAACGTTTGGAGATCCTTTCTCATGGTTTCTACTCCCTCCAGGGTATCCATTCTATTGGCTATCTTTGTGTCATCCGCAAAAAGGCAAACCATTTCCTTCTAACCCTTCAGCGATGTCTCTCACAAATATATTAAATAGAATTGGCCCCAGCACTAACCCACTGAAGCACTCCACTACTCACCTTCTTTTCCTCCGAGTGGATTCCTTTTACCACCACCCTCTGTCACCTGTTGGTCAACTAGTTTCCAATCCAGTTCACCACTTTGGGTTTCAAATTCAGTCCTCTCAGATTATTCATGAGTCTTCTGTGAGGGATCACATCAAAGGTTTTGCTGAAATCCAAGTAGATTACATCTACAGCGCATCCTTCATCCAATTCTTTGGTCACCCAGTTGAAGAAGTAGTAAGTTAACTATTCTTTTCTTCAACAGTGACTCCATTATTTTTCCTGCCACTGACATGAGGCTTACTGGCCTGTAGTTTCTCACTTCTTCCCTGTCTCCGCTTTTGTGAAGAGGAACCACATCAGCTCATTTGCAGTCCTGAGGAACTTCTCCAATCTCTAAAGACCTATTAAATAAATCCTTAAGAGGTCCCGCCAGGACTTTTTTGAGCTCCCTAATCTAGCAGTGGGTGTGCCTATTACATCATGGCAGAATCATCAGTTAGTCTTTACTACAGATGCCTTAACTGGGATCTCATCTAGGCAACCAAGGAATGTGGTCAAGATACAAATTGACTATCCACTGCAAACATTTGGATCTTGCCCTAGTATTCCTTCAGTTCTTCACTGCTCCTCTCTGATGATTCAAATTGGCAATCAAGTAGCAATGTTGTACATAAACAAGCAAGGGGGCTTAAGTTCTCTTCGTCTCGGCTGAGACGAAGCCAGAATCTGAGAACTTTGCAATAGCCAACTCCATTCTGGTACAGGCCATTTACATGCCCGGCCACAGAATTAACTGGACAAAAAATTCATCAGGTTACTTTGATCTCATAAATGGTCTCTCAATCTAGATATTCTAATATCCTTCTTTTGAGACTGGAGATCATCATGTCAACTTCTGCCAGTGATTAGAATGCAAACATTCCTCTTTACTGATCCATTCTTCCTTCTCCCCTATGTCTTCAAATAGACACTCTGGGCTTTTGTTTCTTAGGGGCCCTTTTACTAAGCCTCTTAGGCACCTATGCGCACCCAACACGCATCAATTTGGAGTTACCGCCTGGTCACTGCATGGCCTGTGCGGTAATTTCATTTTTTACATGTGTCCGCTGCACGCGCCAGAAAATATATTTTATTTTCTGGCGCATGGCAAAAACCAGGCAGTAACTCTGACTTAATGCATGCAGGTGATTACTGCATGGTTAACGGGAGAGACCTTACTGATAATTCAATGGCTGGCGGTAAGGTCTCAGACCCAAAATGGACGCATGCCAATTTTTATTTTGCCACAGATCCATTTTTGGCAAAATTAAAAAAAAAAAAAGCATTTTTTACAGGCATGCTGAAAAATAGATCTGCACGCGCCCAAAAACACACGCCTATACTAGCGCAGCCCATTTTTCAGCGCACCTTAGTAAAAGGACCCCTCAATGTCTACCCTCTAGTTCTACTCATACAGAAGGTACTATACAAGTTAGAACAAAGCAATTGTAAAATGATTCTAAGTGCCTTACTGGCTTGACAGAACTGTTTCCTTCTCCTTCACAACCTCATATTTCTACATCTTCACAAGTTACTTCAGTTCCCAGCAATGATCACTCAACAGTAGGGCTAACTTCTTCATCTCTAACTTAAGTCTGTGGCCCTCAAAGTGTGGAAACTGAGCAGTTTCTAATGTCTTCTTGTAGAACTCCTTAACCCATCCAAGACATCTTGATAGTTGCTTGAAAGCCTTCCACCAGAAGAATGTATGCTTTCAAGTACAGAAGGGTTTCAATCTAGTGCTCTACTATCAGCCATAATTCTGTCATATGTTCTTCAATGATGATTCTACAGTACTTTTTCTTGTCACATGGTGTTTGCTGATCGGTTGGCTGTTCTTTTGTTCTCTCTGTGGATTAACTTGCATACATAAAGGAATTCAAGCCTATCAGCTTCTTCTCAGAGAAAGTTGATTGTGACCCCTGAGGCAGGCGCTTTGGCGCCGAAACACGGACCGTGTCAGGTCCTTGATATTGATATGAATATTCTGAATAAACTGGTTTTTGAGATTATCTCCCTATTGGTTTGCGCATTTGTCAGCCTCTACTTTTTGCTGTTTTGCTTCTACAGTACTTATACCATTTTTATTGTCCTGGGCTTCAATCCTCTTCTATCTCAGCCAAGTTTATCTCAGTGCTTGGCTGGCTTACCATTCACTAATAAATAACCTTCCAGCTTCATAATCACAGCTGGTCGCATGCTTTATGAAAGGCTTGCTTCATAATAAAACCTCCATTACAAAAACCTACCATGCACTGGAACCTCAATCCATTCCTCAATTCACTTATTAAGTCTCCCTTTGAACCTTTATAAGCAACATCTCTCAAGTTCTTAATTTGGAAACTGCTCTTCCTTGTAGCCATCATGCTAGCTAGGAGAGTTAGTGAGCTTCAAACATTGGTAACATTTGAAACAAGTACTAAATTCCATTGGGATAAAGTCATCTGTTGGACACATCCCAAGTTTTCACCAAAAAATGTTAACACCTTTCTTCCTGAATGAAGAAATAGTTCTTCCCACTTTCTCTCTGAAGCCACATTCAAATGCTTGAGCAAAAGCTCTTCATAGTCTAGATTAGACATGTGCAACCACTGCACTTGAGGGCCACAACCCAGTTGAATTGTCAAGTTTTCTATAATCAGGGCTTTTTGTGGGGGTACTTGGGGGTACTGAGTACTGGCACCTTTTCCATTGTCTGCAAAAAATTGACCCAAGGACCCCAAGTTTTAATGAAAGAGCTCAGGCTCTACACACCAATTCTGCCTTGTCATAGGTTCTGTGACTGGTTGCAGGGGGCCTGGCTATTGTAGGGTGGATCCCTCAGTGATCACCCCACCCTTGAAGGGTGGCCTAGCATTTGAGTACCGGCACCTTTTTTGCTAGAAAAGATGCACTGTCTGTAATGAATATGCAAGAGATTAATTTGCATGTAGTGTTTCCATTGTATGCAAATAGATCTCATACATTTTCATTGTGAAAATCTTGAAACCTGACTGGGTTGTGGCTCTCAAGGACCATGGTTGCCCACTCCTGGCCTAGATTGTAAATGGACTCTTGCCTGCTACTGGACCAGAACTGCTTCATTTTACCCAAATAAAACTGGGAGGCCAGCTACAAAAAGAACCTTTGTAGACTAGCTGGCCTCTTGCATACAATTCTACTATGACCAAGCACAAATTCCTTTCTAGTCCAAAAACAATTATCATCAAATGAGAGCTACAGAAACTGCATTAGCTCTCTTGAAATATCTCTCACTTACATTCTATAAGCCTATTACCTGGCCCTCTCTTTACACTTTCATTGTACACTGTTGTTGGGGCCAGGCTTCAGCACAGGACAGTGTTTTTGGCCAAGCACTAGCCAACCTGTCCTCGTTACCTAACAACTCTTGAACTTGGCTTTGTAGGCTGCTTTAAGGACTAAGACAATATAAAAGTGAGCAACCCTGAGCTTGGGAGTGACCTGCTTGTATGCCTGATTGAGTCCTGCTTGTCTAGGCAAAAAGCAATGCTGTTCACCTGTTACAGCAGTTATGTGTAGACAGCAGGATCAAAAAGGTATACAATCCCTCCCACCTCCCTCAGAGCTGATTGTGTTGAGCTTCAGACCCAGCTGAGGAGCTGAAGAGACACTGTGTACACCCTGTGCATGAAAGGGCCATGAGGGCTCAGAACTTTGCTCTATGCGGCGCCACCATTGAGTCATCTTGGAGAGTGCTGTCTTGCTGATTCCACCCGCGAAACTGGCCAGATTTGACTGTTTGCTGGCTGCCACTGTTTTTTCTTCTGCTGTTTACCATTGAAGATGTCTGAGAGTGTGTGGCTCGCTGCACCAGTTGCCCTGGGAGCAGGAGTGGATGGTTAGAGGAGCTGATTTCAACTCCATTTCCATCCTGCAAGGTCTTGATATATCTGGTCGATTTACATATCTTCTAGCCCGTCGATGTTCAGTCAACTCCATGGATTCTACGTATGACCTGAAGTCCTTCCTACCAACATATATCTACGGACCATTTTAGACTCTCTTATCCTTTCCCTATTTTCTTCTTTCCCTGTTCCTTTTATTCTAACCAATTCACTTGTAATCGTAGCACCTTTGATCTGGCGATAGACTATCAGTGCATTGTAAGCCACTTTGAGCCTGCAAAACTGAGGGAAAAACTGTTGGATTATTTGTAGTAAATAATTAGCAGATTTTAGTACACACAGCTTCAGCTTTAGAAATGTTAATTTCTTTCTTCATCTCTCTCTCATTCACCCCTGAATAATTCACTGCTGAGTCACTTTAAAGTTGAAGTAACAAAACATCTGTTTACTCACAGTTTGTAGTTAGATTATAATCAGACAGGCTTATATATACATATTACTATACATTTGTATTATCAGCTCCTTCCATGTGCTTAGATGGTAATGGATGCTCACACCACCATAGATCCTCTCAGGTTAGGAGAGATCATGAGCTCCATGTGCTCCATGTGCTGCATGTGCTGCATCTAACCCCCACAGGAAGTTGCATAGCTGTGTGACCTCTCTAAGTAATTCACATCAGAGGTCACAGAGTAATCACAGAGAAATAATAGGTGACAGGCAATGCATGTAAAATACAATTACATTCCAACAAACCCCTTCTCATGCATAACTGTCATGCAATTATTTATTCATACAAAGTCCAAGCTTTATACGCAGATTCACAAAATGTTCTCTGGGTAACGGTTTGGTCATGATGTCAGCTGTCATCTCACTGGTGTGACAATAGTGTAGACTGATGACCCCTTCTTTTGCCAACTCTCGCACGTTGTGGTATTTCGTTGCGATGTGCTTGGTGCGTGACTGAACCTTGTCATTCTGTGACAGTCGGATGCAGCTCTGATTATCTTCCATTATCTGGATTGGTCTCTGTTCAGCTATACCAAAATCCAGCATAAGTTTTTCAATCCACATCAGTTCTCTGCACGCTTCCGATACAGCCACATATTCAGCTTCTGTAGAAGACAAACTCACAATACTTTGTTTATGACTGGCCCATGAAATTTGTACATTTCCATACATAAACACATATCCACTTGTGGATTTATAATCAGAATGATCCCCTGCCCAATCTGAATCACAGTAACATATTAGTTTTGGATTACTATTGGCTGAAATCTTTAATTTACAATCAATGGTACCCTTTAAATACCTTACCATCCTTTTAACTGCAGTCCAATCTGATTTGGTAGGTGAGCTGACCCTTCTGCTCAAAATTCCTACTGCATTTGCTATATCAGCCCTGTATGTGGTAGCTAGATATAAAAGCTTACCTATGGCTGATCTATATTGGATGTTATCTGGTAAAGGTTCTCTTACTGTTTCATCCTTCAGAAAATCAGTGATCATGGGAGTGCTTACAACTTGGGCATCTTGCATACCTAAACTTTCAATAAGCTCATTTATTTTCTGCTTCTGGCTTAGAAGATAAGAACCATCATTTTGTTTCTCAATTTCTATACCAAGATAGTATGACACATTACCAAGTTCTTTTATCTCAACATTGAGGTTTAAACACTTTACAATGTCCTTGTACTCTTGCTCACTTTTGCTTGCAATGAGCAGATCATCAACAAAAGCTAAAATGTATGCATATTGTCCATTTCTGCACCTAGTGTACAAGCATTTATCTGCTTCACCTTGTTTAAATCCTAAATTTGTCAATATTTCATGCAATTTATCATTCCAACATTTTGCACTTTGCTTTAATCCATAAAGACCTTTGTTTAATTTACACACTAGCTGTCTTTGTTTTGTATTTATGAAACCTGTTGGCTGTTCCATGTACAAGTCTTCAGTTATATCTCCGTGAAGAAATGCTGTTTTCACATCAATGTGGTTGACTTGCATGCCTTTTGAGACTGCAATGCTCAGAAGTGTTCTGATTGTCGTGTGTTTCACTACAGGTGCAAACACTTCATCAAAATCTTCTCCATATTTTTGAAGATATCCCTTTGCGACTAATCTGGCTTTATACCTTTCCACTTTTCCTTGTGCATTCCTTTTTAACTTGAATACCCATTTGCATCCTATAGCTTTCTTGCCAGGAGGTAATTTTGTAAGAATCCAAGTATTATTTTTATCCAATGCATCAATTTCTTCTTGTGCAGCTTTATGCCATTCAGCAGCTTCTTCTGCTGGCATTTTCTCAATCTCATCCCATGTTAAGGGCTCTTGAGCTTCTGCTGACTTTGTTAAGTAAGACAGTCTTGGGGGTGGAACACCTTTGTTTTCCCTGGATGAGCGTCTGACAACAGGTTGGTCTGACCTTTCCGCATCCTCTAAATCTGAGAGTCCTTCTCCAATTGATTCCCCTTCTCCAACTGTACTGTCTTCTTCAATGATCCTTTCTGTGTCTGCTTCCTCTGCCTGTTCCTCGTTAGATACAGGTGAGTTACTTTCAGACATCTGCCTTGGTATGGCATTTATATACACTGGCATGTCTATTATGGTTCTAGTTTCATATTCTGGATGATAAGGCTCATCTGGGATAATCCAGCCTTTATCAACCCTTTTGTTTTCATCAAAATATGTAACATGTCTTATGCCAACAATGCCAGTTTTCAGATTCAAAATTCTATACCCTTTGTGTCCTGGAGCATAGCCAACTAAAATGCCCCTTTCTGTTTTGGAATCCAGCTTATGCCTTCTTTGCTTTGGTACATGAGCATATGCTGTACTTCCAAATGTTCTTATGTGTGACAGGTTTGGCTTCCTACCATGCCATGTCTCATGTGGTGTGCGCTCAGCGCCTTTAGTTGGCATTCTGTTTTGTAGGTACACTGCTGTGAGAATGGCTTCCCCCCATAGTCTTTTAGGGAGATTGCTATCTGTCAGCATACATCTGGTCATTTCCACAAGTGACCTAAATTTTCTCTCTGCAACAGAATTTTGCTCTGGTGTATAAGCTACTGTTGTGATATGCTGAATGCCTTCTTGTTCTAGAAATGTGCGCATGCTTTGTGAAGTGAACTCACCACCATTGTCGGTCTGAAGAACCTTTGGTTTTCTTTCAAATTTATTGCTCACCATGGCTACGTATTTCTTCAGCATGTCTGTGACTTGACTTTTTTCTTTCAGCAAATAGGCCACACAATATCTAGAGAAATCATCCAAGAATATTAGCACAAATCTGTTATTTCCCAATGATGGGATATTAAACGGTCCACATAAGTCACTGTGTATTAAGTCCAGCACTTTATTACTCCTATTTCCTGTGTATGCAGGAAATGAGGGTCTCACACCTTTTTGAGTAACACAGTCTATGCATTTCTCCATTTTACCAGCATCTGCACTTATCTGAATGCCGGTGGCCAGTTGCTTACTGTAAAGATCCTGGATCACCTTAGAATCACGATGTCCCAGGCGGCGGTGCCAGATTTCCAGACTACATTTACCATCATTCTTCCTTACTTGCGCCATATGTGAGGCTTCACCTGAAATGCTCAGTTTATAAACATCATTATGCATAAAAGCTTCAGCATACACTTCATCATTTTTAGAGATTGTGCACTTACTGTTTTCAAATGAATCACAAATCCCTTCTTATCTAATGTAGATACACTAAGCATATTGCAAACTGCTTGGGGAATATACAAGACATCACTTACAGGAATTTCTGTAACTTCATTAGACACTTTGCATTTTAAGAATCCAATACCTTTTGCTTGGATCTTAGCAGTCCCTGCGTTTGCAGTTTTAAGAATACCTTCCTCTGGACACATTTCCTGAAAGAAATCCTTACAATTGGTTAAATGGCATGTGCTCCCTGAATCCAAAATCCAAGTACTTTCATTTGAATTATTATTTACCATAGTCAAAGATTTTTCTGCCATTAGAAAGCCCTTTTGTTTATCTTTGTCCTTCATACATTTCCTGGTTTGAAAATTCTTTAGTTCCATTGGCTTAGGTGAGCTAGAGGGAGTGTTTTGTGTTTCCTTACACCATTTAGATACATGTCCCTCCTTTCCACATGAGTAGCAAATCAGCTTGCCCTTGGGTGGAGTTTTTCCATAGCTCCGCCTTCCTCTGTTCTTTGCCAAGAAATTTGTTTCATTTCTCTCTGACTGACTTTGAGAACACATCTCCTCAGAATCATTTATTATGCATTCCTGCCTTAGTTTTGATGTTGTCTGTTCAAAAGATTGCCCTTCAATGGCCTCATTTACAGACCTAAAACATCAAACTTCTTTGATAGTGAGGTAAAAAGAAATGCTCTTTTCAATGCATCACACATGGGAATTCCAGAAAGTTCTAACTTTTGAAATGAAGACATAAGATGCATAATGTGATCATTACATTTACTTTTATCCCTTAATTTGGTTTCATTCAACTCTGCCAGCCAAATTGGTTGCTGCTTTGCATATGTAGTTGCATACATAGTTCTCAGTTTATATAAAATGTCCTTTGGTGTATCTTTTCCCTCCACTAATATGGCTTGTTTCTCTGAGAGAGCTTCCAAAAGCATGCACTTCACATAATAGTTTGCATTGTCCCATTCAGCCATATTTTCAGCTGTTCTGTCTTGGTCTAAGCATATATTTAATCCTTTTGCTCGAAGGAGACATATGAATCTTAGTTCCCACTGCTGATAATTAAACTCAGTTAATTTAGGCACCTTGAGAGAATAGAACAATGGTGAATTTCTTCCCTCAGCCATTTTCTTAGCCTTCTGTCTGCTGTGTGGGGGGAGAGAGAGACAGACTGAATCTTTCCTTTAAGACTTAAGAGAAAAAATGTGGCCTTTTTTTCTGCCTGGTAATATTTCTCTTCTTTTTCAATTCCTGAGCCCTGGGCCCATAACCCTTTTGTTGGATTATTTGTAGTAAATAATTAGCAGATTTTAGTACACACAGCTTCAGCTTTAGAAATGTTAATTTCTTTCTTCATCTCTCTCTCATTCACCCCTGAATAATTCACTGCTGAGTCACTTTAAAGTTGAAGTAACAAAACATCTGTTTACTCACAGTTTGTAGTTAGATTATAATCAGACAGGCTTATATATACATATTACTATACATTTGTATTATCAGCTCCTTCCATGTGCTTAGATGGTAATGGATGCTCACACCACCATAGATCCTCTCAGGTTAGGAGAGATCATGAGCTCCATGTGCTCCATGTGCTGCATGTGCTGCATCTAACCCCCACAGGAAGTTGCATAGCTGTGTGACCTCTCTAAGTAATTCACATCAGAGGTCACAGAGTAATCACAGAGAAATAATAGGTGACAGGCAATGCATGTAAAATACAATTACATTCCAACAAAAACGTGGGATATAAATGTACAATCAATCAATCAATCAATCAATAAATAAATAAATAAATAAATAAAGTTTAAAGCTCTGGGAGAGCAGTTCCATCTTAGAGCTGTCAGATGATGTCATCCACCTATGTGCCTTATTAATCCTGCTGTCTAAGTAAAACATCTCTTACAGGTGTGCAACATTAATTTTGCTTTATAAATTACCCCCATAAAATGCTGTGGTTTGTAAAGCACACTGGGAGGACCCCAGGAATGCTGCAGTGAGGCTTGAGGAACTCAACCTACTTCCATTGCTTTGTGCTCTGTGAAATGTGCTGCAAAAGCATTGGCAAAAGTTCTACAAAAATAGGTTATCCAGTTTTATTCAACTGTGGTGTCTCACCTTAATCATCTTTTATGGAGTGGGTGAGAAATTACATTGAAAGCAACAATGTAAGCAGAATTTTTACTTCTCATAGTACTTGAAGTTATTTTATTGATATCTCTTTGTATCAGTTTCAGGACATTGGGTAACTTGTAAAAGTCTATTTTTCTAAAAAGTATTGCAGAATGCCTTTTGGGGGATGGAGGTGGGGGAGAAAGATGATTTGTGGTTCATTTTGTTTAGTGCTTTTCTGCAATAATGAAGGCATTATTGCCTCTTGCAGGGTTGGATTTCTGCATCTTTCCACAAGGTGGCAGTTGGCACTTTATTACACAGCCGGTTTCCACTATTTTCAACCATTTCTAACAAGAGTGATTCCAATTCGTTTGCATTATAAACCACTATTACTAGAAAATATATTTCAAATCATATTCTGTGTGTGCATTGTCAAGCCCTTTATACTTTTATGGCGTGATTGTAATCGTTTACACACTGGAAATCCTTTTCACCTGCACACCAAAATGTACCAATCCTATAATTTAACTACTCACAGGGCACAGTTTCTTGATGGTATAGTAATAGTTAAAGGCTCTTTGGGTTCAAGTAATTAATACCCACCATCATCTTGTCAAGAAAATGCGTACTTTGCTGGTAGGCATAGCCAAGGATGAAATAGTAAAACACTATAATCAACACGCATATTTGCAAACTTTACGCATGAACATTTATACCTGACCTCAAGCAATTGAAAATGTCTGCATTCAAGGTGCAATTCCTGCCACTAACACAAGTATTTTATAAAGACACATTGGGGCATAAGTCTGCACCTACTCGGCCTCTTAATCTAGGTGCCCTGTTATTAAAAAATTACCCTCTTAGCATAATATTAGTATGTATGCTAAAAGGTAGGCTCCATTGTGGATGCTTCCACTTACAGTAGAGGTTATAAGCTCTAAAACATTGTAAGAGTTCAAGCAGACATAGGATAGACACACAGGGCTAGATTCTATATATGGCAGCAAAAAACTCAGCGCTGAGAAAAGCCTTATTCTATAAGCTGTGTTTAGTTAGATAGGGTTTATAGAATAGCACTTATACCAGGGAATTGCACCTAAGTTTAGGTGCAGGCATTTGCACCAACTGAATGGATACAGGTGTGTATCCATGTTATTCTATAACAACATGCATTAATTATAGGAATGCCCTCATTTATTTTTATTACATTTGTACCCCACACTTTCCCACTCATGGCAGGCAATGGAGGGTTAAGTGACTTGCCCAAAGTCACAAGGAGCTGCGTGCACCGGGAATCAAACTCAGTTCCTCAGGACCAAAGTCCACCACCCTAACCACTAGGCCACTCATCATCTTCCACCTGTGATCCTTCCATTTCCGCGCCCCCTTTTTCAAATTGCATGTAAATTTTAGGTGCAGATTCCGTGCCTAAATTTAGGCATGTAAAGTTTAATTAACTTTAATTAGCATCAATAATTGCTGGTTAAAAAGCCAATTTTGTGCTAATTAGCTTGTTATTCAATTAAAATGTGTGCACAATTTTTGATGACTTTTACAGAATTAGGGGGACAGAAGGCAGTTCTATAAGTGGGAGCCTCTGTTTAGACACCCCGATGATACATGGTGAAAGCCAGGGCTGGCTCAAGGCAAGATGCTGTCTGAGGTGGAGCTAAGATGCCTCCCCCCCCCCCCCCCGGCTGAGATGCCGCCCCACTGGGCCGAAATGCTGCCTCTCTTCCTACCTCCAGCCCATTCACAGTGTTGCCCTGCCACCGGCACCCACCTCTTCCCTTCACTGTGGCTGCCTGAGCCTCTGATGAAACAGCAAGTTACGTCAGAGAGGCGGCCGCAGTAAAGGGAAAAGGCTGGTGCCAGTGGCAGGGCAGCATATGGGAATTGCTGCCGCTACTGGGTAATGCCACAAAGGGGGAGATGCGAAAGGTAGATATCAAAACTAGTAAGACCTCTGACAAAACAGTGTTTGGGTACAAAAGGGCAGAGTACATAGACCAAAACAGTCCCTTTTTGGACTACATTTTTTATTTTGCTATGCTTGTCTCTAATTTCAGCTTTCAAAGTCCAGTAGAGAGCAGTAAGTACAAGAAAGCCAACAGGATTCCATGGTATAGTACAGTACAAGCTCCAGAATGAACCAACTTTTTGTTTCACTTGGTAAGGAGACGCGGAGTGGCCTAGTGGTTAGGGTGGTGGACTTTGGTCCTGAGAAACTGAGTTCAATTTCCACTTCAGGCACAGGCAGCTCCTTGTGACTCTGGGCAAGTCACTTAACCCTCCATTGTCCCATGTAAGCCACATTGAGCCTGCCATGAATAGGAAAGCACAGGGTACAAATGTAATAAAAAAAAATACAGCAGTGATCCCCTTCTCTTCTGTGGATTGGGCCCATAAGAGCAGCTTCTGTTCTCTTCGTGTTTGTGGGAACCTCAAGGCCCCAGATTTTCTCCAGTTCTGCTCTTCTTTTTGGCTAGTTATTATACTCGTTCACACCTTGTATACGTGTTGTATGCAGGTCCCAATGACCAGTGCCATCTTATCTTTTTTTTGCAGCAGAAGTATCTCCTCTGTGTGCCTTTGCTGTGAGTTTGCTTGAGTGGAAGGTGCCTGCTGGGACACACAGTAACTCTTTGTGTGCTGCCAACCAGTAGTGCTCGGTGCAGGAGCCTCTCCAGGCATGGGAGGTAAGGGGGAGGTAGCTGGTTCAATGGCACTGATAGTACCACCTAAAGTTGGCCCTGGAGATGGAGGAAATGGGAACCTAATGAGAGATGGTTGAAGCCAAGTGACCCACAGCTGTAACCCCCAGACTATTTAACTGTCACATTTCAGATATATGTTTAAGAGTATTCAATGGCTGGCTACCAACATTAACTTATACAGTTTCAAGTTTCATCTGCCAAACTGATTGAAAGTGCCTAAATCACACTGAAATGTCCTGTTCATTAAAATGTCAGTAAATCTTGGCACAAAAACAGTAAGAAGAGAGTGAACTATTGAAAAATGAGATTGTAATGGCTGCGAGTAGGCTCTTGCACTGCTGGATTAATTTTGGTGTGCCACAAACATCTAGATGAAGGTTTTTTTAGACCACGAGCTAAATTATGAGAGAATTACTGTATTGTTCACTGATGCAGCTACCAAGATCTTCAATGCAGTGGAAACATCACTTCCTTTAATGCCACTACCGTGGGCATCTTGAAGTGCTACACAATAAAATCAAACACTGACAGCCAATTTAGAAAAGCTCTATCTCAAGGTTAGCCTCTGAACAAGAGTCTACTGTTGCACGGATCATTTGGCGTCTGATTCTGCAGCTCAGGGGCATAACTTGACATTTGATGGGCCTCAGAAATAGCAGCACTTCACTCAGAGGATTGTGTGCTGGTGAGAAGATGAATAGATCGAAAATAAATGCAGCCACAGAGTCTCATATTGCCTTATTACTTCCTTCTCCTTCCTGTTTCAAACACAGAATTAAAAATTTGACTTTTTTTTAAAATATAATGAAGGCTATTGTTCTGTCCCTTTTGAAAGCTTTATAAGGCAAATGTTCTATACACATATTGCATTTATGATTTTTAAGGTGTGTGTGTGTGTCTGTGTGTGTGTGTGTGAGAGAGAGAGAGAGAGAGAGAGAGTGTGTCTGTGTGTGTATAGATATAGATCGGGATTCTCAACCCAGTCCTTGAGACACACCTAGTCAGTCAGGTTTTCAGGATATACACAATGAATATCCATGAGATAAATTTTCATACAGTGGAGGCAGTGCATGCAAATTGATCTCATGCATATTCATTTCGGATATCCTGACAAACCGACTGGCTGGGAGGACTGAGTTGAGAACTCCTGATATAGATTGATCATCAAAGCGTGAAAATCCATCACAGTTCTTGGCATTAGCTAACAGTCATCAAAGCTTGAAAATCCATCAGTCTTTAGACTGATTGTGTCCTCCAGGGGCGTAGCCAGACCTTGATGGGAGGGGAAAGAGCCCAAGATGGGGGGCAAATTGTGGCCTCCTCCCCGCCACTGCTCTCTTGCCACCACTTCTGTCCCCCCCATGGCTGCTACCGGCTCCCTGCTGCTGCCCTCCTGCCGCCGCTTCTACCCCCCCCCCCGCCGCTCCCCCCTTACTGCCACTGTGAAGGTACCTTGGCTGATGGGGATCCCCAACCCCTGGCAGCTAAAGTATTCGCCCCACGCTGGTCTCACATTGCCTGGCGCCCTGTCCTGTTTTCAGTGACTGTGCACACTCGTTTAATTAAAATGAGCATGCACAGCAACTGAAAACGGGACAGGGTGCCAAGCAATGTGAGACCAGTGTGGGACAAACACTTTAGCTGGCTGGGGTTGGGGATTCCCACCAGCCAAACCAGGGGCCTCAGAGCCAATTTTTTTGGGGGGCCCAGCCCCCATGGCCCTCCATAGCTACACCGCTGTTGTCCTCCATGAATGCAGTTCCAAATAAGACTAATTTTTGTAGCAGCTAAGGTAGTCCTTCCAGGTTAAGTAATTCTAAATTCTTTTTAAGAGTGTGTCATGGCTCCCATAGCCCCAATTATTATTGCTACCGCCATTGATTTCTTTTTCCAGATGATCTCAATTTCATTTTGAAAATCCCAGAACAATGTGATCTTTTTAAATTCATTTTCTCCAACCCAGCTATCGCTTGGTATTTGACAGTTCAACAAACCGTAAATATTTCAGTTCTATCATTATATCAGTTTGGATTCTAAACTCCCACAATATCTTTTTGCATTTTTATTTTCTATGATTTTACCCTTAATTTCGTGTTCCCAATAATTTCAAATTTCTAGCAACACTGAATGTTCGGGTTCAGTGTGACTTATATCAAACTTTTAAAGCAAATTACAGTAAGAGAACTATAACAAAAATACAAAGCAATAAAGTAGGTTTTGAATCACTTGTTGTTGAGCAGCAAAAATTACTATTTCTGTTTCTTTTTTTTTTTTAGACTTCCATTCTGCATCCATTGTGAGAATCAGAGAAGCCACAGAGCCCAGAATGCAGGGGGGAAGAGAGAAAAGCCAGAGTGGAAAAACTACAGATCCCAGAATGCATTGCGGGAGGGGAGGAGGCAGGAGCGTAGAGAACACAGATTGGAGACTGCCTGGAAGAATAGGAGAGAGGAGGACAAACGAGTACCTGAGCCACAGGAGAGGAAAAGAGAGGGGGCTGATTGGGAGATGGAATCAGCTGAGGAGAGGATGGAACACCTGAGGGAGGGAGTGGAGAATGGGGGGATGGAATGGGAGGAGTTGAAGGAGGTAGGAGGAGAAGGTGTGGAAGAGGAAATGGAGGTGGGAGAGGAAGTGACTGGAGAAGAAGAGTGACTTCTAGAGGAGCCCAAAGTATCAAGAAAAGAATAATAGGAGAGATCCAGCGGGTGGTTGTCAAGAGGTAAAGTGTTGACAAGTGAGGGTGGTGGATCTTTAAAAGCCTGGCTAAGCCGTGCTGTGTTTAAGGCCTAGCTAAGTTGAACTGTTTTGAGGCCTTGCTGAAGAAGGTGGTGGGGGAAGGCCTGGCTAGCTGAACTGGGTTGGAAGCCTGGCTAGCAGAACTGTGTTTAAAGTCTGACTAGCTGAACTTTGTGGAAAAGCCTGGCTAGTCGAACTGTGTTTGAATCCCGGCTGGCAGAGCTGTGTTTAAAGCCTGACTAGCTGAACTTTGTGGGAAGTCTGGCTAGCTGAGCTGTGTTTGAAGCCTGGCTAGCAGAACTGTGTTTAAAGCCTGACTAGCTGAACTTTGTGGGAAGACTGGGCTAGCCGAACTGTGTTTGAAGCCTGGCTAGCAGAACTGGGTTTAAAGTCTAACTAGCTGAACTTTGTTTAAAAGACTGGAAAGCGGAACTGTGTTGCACCGCCTTGCTAGCGGAACTGTGTGGCAGTAAGAGTGAACTGCACTGACGAGTGTGGAGTCGGAAGCGGACAGCACGGATAAGTGAGAGAGACAACTACGCGGCCGGGAGGAGCGGCTGACATATGGTGGCAGTGGTGGGATTACAGTGAACCTTCACGGAGGAGGAGGAGAGGCCCCTGGAAGGCCGAGGGAGTGCCAGACCTGACCCATCGAGTAACCAGAGCGAGGTGGTGGTGGCCGGGAGATTCCTGAAGCCCGTCGAGGGGGCCAACGCTGACAAAGGCGCATTACTCGCCTACCCAGGTAAAGGGTACCTAGGGAGGAGGCGAGGGAGGATATAATAAACGGGGAGGCACAGTGCCTGTGAATTAGAATAAGGGTTTTGTGAAAGTCCGCACTTGGGTGGCTGTTTTTTTTTTGTTTCCCCTCAGATACCGTGGAGCCGGGGGACAAGATGGATCCTAAAGAACTGTTTGCGTTTATGACACACCAATTTCAGAAGCAGCAGGAAATGGCTCATCAACTTTTGGAGGAGTCGTTAGCTGCTGCCCGAGCCCAGCAACAGCCACTTTTGGATTTATTTCAAGAATTGCTGCGTAGTGGAGGTGGACTGCAGGGAGCAGGTTTGAACTTGAGGCCCATCCGTGTGGAGGAAGGAGCGGGGACTGCTGTGCTTCCTGGGGTAAACTGGCTGCCTTGGGGTAAGCTAACTGACTCAGACAATATTGAGGATTACTTGGGAGCGTTTGAAAGGGTGGCTACGGCAGCCGGCTGGCCCCAAGAGCAATGGACCATTCGTTTGGCACCAGCCCTATCTGGGAGGGCTCTGGCTGCTTTTCGGGCTCTCCCTACCCTGGAAATAGCTAATTATGCAAAACTGAAAGAAGCTATTCTGGATAGGTATGGGCTAAATTGTCAGACTTATAGGAGGCGATTTCGGGAGTGGAGGTGGACAGAGGGGGAGACACCTAGAGCACTGCTGCAAAAACTTTTAGATTTAGCGGGCAAGTGGCTAGAACCAGAGAAGAGATCTGTTAATCAAGTGTTCCAGGATGTAGTATTGGAGCAATTTTTAGAAGCTTTGCCTAATGCTCTTAGGGTGGATCTAGTGAGGAAGGGATGTGGGACCCTGGATGAAGCAGTCAGGAGTATGGAGAATTTCTTAGAGTCCCAGCATTGTGGTGAAAAGGGAGGTCAGTTAGGTGAAAGGAGGCAGTTAAGCTTGGGGTTTAAGCCTTCATCTACTGAGGAGAGGGTGTGTTATAGGTGTGGATGCAAAGGGCACTTGAGAAGGGACTGTGCTTCGAAGTTAGGGCTCACCTCTTATTCTCAGGGTTCAGTGGCTGAGCAGCTTAAACAGACTGTAGAGATCTTGGGGGTCAAGGTCACTGGTTTGTTAGATTCAGGAGCTGATCAAACGATGCTGTCCCAGGGGTTGTGGGAGAGAATAAAAGGAAAGGGGAAAGGGTGTTTGAACAAGAAGAGGCAAGAGGTAGGCATTCAGTGTGTGCATGGAGCGGTAACTAAGTACCCTTTGCAGCGAGTTAGTATAACAGGGCCTTTGGGTAGACACTGGGTCTGGGTGGCTATCTTACCCCGTCTTCCTCAGGAGCTTATTTTAGGAAGAGATTGGCCTTCTTTTTCTCACTGTTTAAGGGAGAAGGAGGGGTTGGTGGTTACGAGGGCTCAGGAGAGGGAGCAGAAGGATAGAGGGAAGGCATTAGCACAGATATTTCCCTTTCATGATGATGTGTTAGAGAGGCCCGGAAAGACGCGGGGGGAAGGAAGGGTAAAAAAACTAGCGCGTAGGGGGAGAGCGCAGATGTTGGAAGGAATGAGGCACACGGAGGACTTCCCTAAAAGGCCCGGGGAGTTGTTGGAGCAGTTTCCTTCTTTTCTTAAGGAACAGGAATCGGACCATACGCTGCAGTATGCGTGGCAGAGGGCCAGGGAGGAAGGGAGAAGGACACAGGGACCAGCTTTTATTATTGAGAAGGGCTTATTGTTTAGGGTAACAAAAGCCAGAGAAGGGGAGCCGTTGGTGAAGCAGTTATTAGTCCCTCGTGGGTTTTGGGAGGTGATAATACGAGTAGCCCATGATCACCCATTGGGAGGACATAAAGGGACACAGAACACCTTAAAACAACTGCTAGGTCGGTTTTATTGGCCCGGGGTGTATAAGGAGGTGGAGGCTTACTGTGATTCCTGTGGGTTATGTCAGAAGGTGGCGGAAAGAGGGCCAGGGCCAGTACCCTTACATCCGCTTCCTCGGATTGGGGTTCCATTAGGGCGAATTGCTATGGATATTATAGGCCCACTTATTAGGTCCACAAGGGGGTTTATGTATATTCTGGTGATCATGGATATGGCTACGCGGTTCCCGTGGGCAGTGCCTCTGCGTACCCTATCAGCCAAGGTTATTGCAGCAGAGCTTATTAGGCTGTTTTGTGAGGTGGGGTTTCCTAGGGAGGTATTGACTGACCGAGGAACGAATTTCAGGTCGGGCATGCTTACCCAAGTATGGGAAGCTTTTGGTATTGTTCATATTAACACCTCGGCATACCATCCCCAAACTAATGGGCTAGTGGAAAGGTTTAATAAAACCTTGAAGACCTTGTTGAGGAAAGGATTAGGCTCTCACTATGAAAATTGGGACCAACTACTGCCGTTTGCTCTATATGTGAGCCGAGAATGTGTTCAGTCCTCTCTTGGGGTTTCGCCCTTTGAGTTGATGTATGGGCGAGCTCCGAGGGGGGTGCTTGACATGGTAAAAGAACAGTGGGTTCCACCGGGGCAGGAAGATAAGACAGTGGTCTCATATCTGTATGACTTAAAGGGGCGGTTACAGAGATTAGGGGCGTTATCTAGGGAAAATCTCAGGAGAGCCCAGGAGTATCAGAAAGAGAGGTTTGATAAAGGGACTCAGGAAAGGTCATTTGAAGAAGGGGATAAAGTTCTGGTCAGGATCCCGGATGGTCCTCATAAATTTACTAGTAGATGGAGGGGACCCTGTACAGTGAAGAGGCAGTTGGGGCCCGTGACATATGAAGTGAGGAATGAACGGGGGAAAAATCAAACCTATCATGTTAATTTGTTGAAACTTTGGATAGAGAGGAAGGTCTTTGTGGGGAAGGTATGGGAGGAAGAGGAGGAAGACTTAGGGCCTCAAATCTCGGAAATCTTTAGCCCCAAAGAGCCAGTGGTGGGGGAAGGGCTAGAGAAGCAACAGAAGGAACAGATTCAGGCTCTTTTGAGAGAATTTCAAGATGTGCTTACGTCTTGCCCTGGTGAGACACATCTGATAACTCATAATGTTATTACAGAAAAAAGGAGGGTGGTGCGACAGAAACCGTATAGGTTATCACCAGTTAAACAGCAGGAAATAATCAAGCAGGTGAGGGAAATGCTGGATTTTGGGGTGATAGAGGAGTCAGGGAGTCCCTGGTCTAGTCCGGTGGTGCTGGTGCCGAAATCGGATGGGACGTGGCGCTTTTGTATTGACTTTCGTCAAGTTAATGCCCTGTCCCATCCTGATGCTTATCCTATGCCCCGTATTGAGGAGCTGATAGACAGGCTGGGGCCTGCGCAGTTCTTGTCTACCTTAGATCTTACAAAGGGATATTGGCAGATTCCCCTTTCATTGGAGTCTCGACAGAAGACAGCATTTTGTACACCGGTTGGGCTGTTTCAGTTCAAGAGGATGCCTTTTGGATTGAATTCGGCGGCGGCATCCTGCCAGCGTCTGCTGGATAGGGTTTTGAGGCCGCATCAGGAGTATGCGGCTGCATACTTAGATGATGTTATCATTCATAGTACTGATTGGAAAACTCATCTAGTACAGCTGAGGAAGGTATTACAGTGTTTTAGGGAAGCAGGACTAACTCTGAATCCACAAAAATGTCATTTTGCAAAAAGGGAGGTTAAGTATCTTGGATATAAAGTGGGGAATGGACAGGTGAGACCCTTGTGTGACAAGGTGAAGAGTATCCGCCAATTTCTCTTGCCCACCACCAAGAAAGGTTTGAGAGGGTTTCTGGGGTTAATAGGATACTACAGAAGGTTCATTCCTCACTTTGCCTCTCTGGCAGCTCCATTGACAGACATGTTGAAAGGGAATAGACCTAATCAGCTTAGATGGGGAGAGAGAGAGAAGCAAGCCTTTTCGGCTTTACGGTTAGCATTGTGTGAGGAACCCCTGCTTAGAACGGTGGACTTTGAGAAACCTTTTGTGTTGCATACAGATGCTTCAGGTGTGGGGTTAGGTGCTGTATTATCCCAGGTACATGAGGGGGAAGAACACCCAATTTTATATTTAAGCCGGAAGCTGCTGCCTCATGAAACTCGGTATGCCACCATTGAGAGGGAGTGTCTGGCCATTAAGTGGGCTATTCAAGAGTGTCAGTATTATTTGGAGGGACGCCCTTTTAAACTGATTACTGACCACGCTCCTTTAAAATGGTTAGGGCAAATGAAGAACAATAATGCAAGACTCATGAGGTGGTATTTGGCATTACAGCCCTTCCAGTATTATATTGAGCATCGGGCGGGGAAGTTATTGCAACATGTGGATGTGTTGTCCAGGATTGCTAGTCTGGATGGGGAAAGTGGTAAAAGGGAAAGGACTAGCAATATTTTGAGCAGGGGGGTATGTGAGAATCAGAGAAGCCACAGAGCCCAGAATGCAGGGGGGAAGAGAGAAAAGCCAGAGTGGAAAAACTACAGATCCCAGAATGCATTGCGGGAGGGGAGGAGGCAGGAGCGTAGAGAACACAGATTGGAGACTGCCTGGAAGAATAGGAGAGAGGAGGACAAACGAGTACCTGAGCCACAGGAGAGGAAAAGAGAGGGGGCTGATTGGGAGATGGAATCAGCTGAGGAGAGGATGGAACACCTGAGGGAGGGAGTGGAGAATGGGGGGATAGAATGGGAGGAGTTGAAGGAGGTAGGAGGAGAAGGTGTGGAAGAGGAAATGGAGGTGGGAGAGGAAGTGACTGGAGAAGAAGAGTGACTTCTAGAGGAGCCCAAAGTATCAAGAAAAGAATAATAGGAGAGATCCAGCGGGTGGTTGTCAAGAGGTAAAGTGTTGACAAGTGAGGGTGGTGGATCTTTAAAAGCCTGGCTAAGCCGTGCTGTGTTTAAGGCCTAGCTAAGTTGAACTGTTTTGAGGCCTTGCTGAAGAAGGTGGTGGGGGAAGGCCTGGCTAGCTGAACTGGGTTGGAAGCCTGGCTAGCAGAACTGTGTTTAAAGTCTGACTAGCTGAACTTTGTGGAAAAGCCTGGCTAGTCGAACTGTGTTTGAATCCCGGCTGGCAGAGCTGTGTTTAAAGCCTGACTAGCTGAACTTTGTGGGAAGTCTGGCTAGCTGAGCTGTGTTTGAAGCCTGGCTAGCAGAACTGTGTTTAAAGCCTGACTAGCTGAACTTTGTGGGAAGACTGGGCTAGCCGAACTGTGTTTGAAGCCTGGCTAGCAGAACTGGGTTTAAAGTCTAACTAGCTGAACTTTGTTTAAAAGACTGGAAAGCGGAACTGTGTTGCACCGCCTTGCTAGCGGAACTGTGTGGCAGTAAGAGCGAACTGCACTGACGAGTGTGGAGTCGGAAGCGGACAGCACGGATAAGTGAGAGAGACAACTACGCGGCCGGGAGGAGCGGCTGACACCATTTCCATGCTAAATTGTCTGTATTGCTTCTACATTTTCTGTGTGTGTGTATGTATATATATATACACACTCACACTCACACTCACACACACATTCACCTCATTCTCTTTCTGAGGGGCCCTTTTACTAAGATGCATAGGTGCCTACACTACAACGCGCGTCCAATTAGAACTACTGCCCGGCTACCGCGTGCCCTGGGCAATAATTCAAATTTTGACACGCGTCCAAAATGTGTGGCAGAAAACAATTTCTATTTTTTACCACATGGTGCTAACCACCAATGTATGCGTGCTCACAATTACTGCCTGGTTAACGCGTGAGACCTTACCGCTTAGTTAATGGGTGGCAGTAAGGTCTCAGTCCCAAAATGGATGCATGCTGATTTTTATTTTGCCGCACATCCATTTTCAGCAAAAAAAAGGCCTTTTTTACAGGCGCATTGAAAAATGGACCTGTGCGCTTCCAGTACACGCGCCTACACCAGTGCAGGCCTTTTTTTGATGCGCCTTAGTAAAAGGGCCCCTATACAGTGGAGGAGTGGCCTAGTGGTTAGGGTGGTGGACTTGGGTCCTGAGGAACTGAGTTTGATTCCCGGCACAGGCAGCTCCTTGTGACTCTGGGCAAGTCACTTAACCCTCCATTACCTGCCGCATTGAGCCTTCCATGAGTGGGAAAGCGCAGGGTACAAATGTTAAAAAAAATATATTTGTGGGGTCCTTTTACTAAGGTGCACTAACAGATTTAGCACACGCTAAATGATAAGATGCCCATTATCTGCCGGATTCTATATAGCGTACCTAGTGTTCTGCACAGAAATCTAAGCATATTCTATTACAAAACATGTGACGTAATTGGCTGAACAAGCTAATCAGTGTTGATAACAGCACTTAACAAGCAATAATGAGCACTAACTGGCAATAATTCGAATTTACGTGCACAGCTTGCTAAGCATATTCTGTAATGAACTGCAGCCAAAATCTAATGCGCACAGTTCAAAAGGGGCATGGTTAGGGCACAGAAATGGACATTTCATAGGCATTCCAAAATTTACACATGTAGTTATAGACTATGGCTCAGTACATGTAAATCTACACACAGGGATTTACACCATGTTTTTGTTGGTGGAAATGGAGGTGCGTAGTTTTAGGTGCTGGGATATGAACTAAGTGTATTCTATGTACCTAAATCTAGGTGCCACTTATAGAATACATTTAGGTGGAAATGTTTACCATTTGGATTTTTTAGGTGCCATATATAGAATCTGGCCCTATATCCCTATGGGCGTTTTATCATTTAGCACACGTTAATTGTTAGTACACATTAAATCTGTTAGTGTGCCTTAGTAAAATGACCCTATCTATCTATCTATCTATCTATCTATCTATCTATCTATCTATCTATCTATCTATCTATCTATCTATCTATCTATCTATCTAGGGGTCCTTTTATTGAGGGCTTCTTTTAGAAAACCACGCTAGCAATTCCTGTGTAGTAAATGAGAGGAAGCCCATTCAATTCCTATGGGCTTCCTCTCATTTGCCATGCGGGAATTGCTAGTGCAGCTTTGTAAAAGAAGCCATAAGGCACGGTAACAGATTTAGTGTGCACTAACGATTAGCATATGTGAAAGGATAAGATAGTAACATAGTAACATAGTAGATGACGGCAGAAAAAGACCTGCACGGTCCATCCAGTCTGCCCAACAAGATAAACTCACATGTGCCATTTTTGGTGTATACCTTACCTTGATTTGTATCTGTCTTTTTCAGGGCACAGACCGTATAAGTCTGCCCAGCACTATCCCCACCTCCCAACCACCAGCCCTGACTCCCACCACCGGCTAAGCTTCTGGGGATCCCTTCCTTCTGAGCAGGATTCCTTTATGTTTATCCCACGCATGTTTGAATTCTGTTACCAAAAACAAACCCCAAATAATCCAGATGGTCCTTATAGTCTGATGGGCATCTTATCATTTAGTGCATGCATCTGTTAGCATGTCTTAGTAAAAGGACCCTTATAATTTCTCCCTGTTACCAATATATTAGTATTGAGTTCTTTAGCTAATTTGGAATGCTCCTTGCAGTGATTACTTAGCCAGGCCTAACATTCATTTTCATTTTTGACTCCTGCTGCTCTCATACACTAATTACTGGGAGAGAACTATACACTTAAACTCACCAAGCTAGATACAGCAAATAAGAATAGTCAATATTGCGTGCTTAGATGTATCCAAATAGAATGGCAAACAAGTATCTGACCTGGCATATTATATCATGTTTTTCCATTGGAAAAGTAAAACTTTTCAGGGTCTTGGATTATTTGGGGTTTGTTTTGGATAAAGGTTTAAACTCACATATTCCCATCACTGTTGCCATCATTGTATTTAAGAATTCAATAACTTGTGAAATAACACATGAGAGTGATGTCATTACTTCCTGGCATGCAGCATGCTTACCAGGGCCAATAGATATCCACACAGATTATTTCCATTATAGAGAAATCTGTGATCTGTATATTTTTAAACTAAAATAGAAATAGGGACTCTGTAACATGTAATTCATGTTTATGGTTAAACTGGTTGGCTTTCTAATGATGATGTAATGGAAAAATGTAATGAAGGTAAAAAATGTGAAAGCAAATTCAATCTGCCTTGCCACCTCTTTGAAGAATTCTATCAATCTTTTTCACTAACATGAAGTAAAGAGCTCCTTAAAAATCTGTTCAAACTAGAAAAGTCTGAAAAATGTCCTTTTCAAGATGAGTTGAGGTAATTTAATTGCATTTAATTGCTCTTTGGTGAGTGTTATCGGTGCAGTGTATATTCTACTTTCATACTTTAATGCAACTCTATAATCAAATAGGGATTTTTCAAACTTAATCAATATGTAATCCAAATACGCAAGGAAGTTTGAAAGGTTAGTTTGTAGGTGTCTCACCTTTGTGTAAAAAAGATTCCAATTAAGAAATCCATATTATCAATTACCACAAAAAGGAACCTCAAAGCTCCAGATAGGGAAAATACATAATATTACAAAACCACTATCAAATTAGGAGTAAGTTATTATCATTGATCCGGAAAGGAGAAAAAGAGAAAAAAGAATCATACACAAAAACTCACATGTATATGAGAAAATTGGATGATTTAAAAAACTCTTTACCTCCTAAAACTAGACAAAGTGAGAGACACCTTACACCAAACCAATTGCACGGGATTAACCCGATACAGACTGTACACGACTATACCTCAATCAATCAGTGACAAAAATATTTATTTAATACAGTGGGTCCATCCCGCATTACATGTAATGCCTGATAATGTAGGTGCTCCTGTGCTCTCTGGCACTGTTTGTAATGCGGTACCTCTGCAGTAACTCACTGCCCTGTGTGGTGAATGAAAGGCAGATTCTGGGCATGCCCTGCATTCGCTGCAATGGCTTTGCATGTACCCCAGCTTAAGTTTGAATTTTAACGAGGCAAGTGCAAAATTTACTGTACTTTAGTAAAATGGCATCTAGGTTATTTATTTTAATTTTATTTCCAATATTTCCAGGACTTTTTTTGAGGGGGTACTGAGAACCGTCACCTTTTCCATTGTCTGTTAAAATTGACCCATGGTCCCCAAGTTTTAATGAAAGAGCTCAGGCTCTACATACCAATTCTGCTTTGTCATAGATTCTGTGACTGGTTGCAGGGAGTCTGGCTATTGTGGGTTGGGTCCCTCAGTGATCACCCCACCCCTGAAGGGTGGTCTGGCATTTGAGTACCAGCACCTTTTTCGCTAGAAAAAATGCACTGAATATTTCATATGCTTGGCTCAACAGAATGGCTGGAGCCAAGTTAAGACCTTATCCAGTGGTTCCCAAACCTGGTCCTGGAGGCACCCCAGCCAGTCAGGTTTTCAGGATATCTACAATGAATAGATATGGGTAAAAAGTGGGATGTTTGACCACGGAAATACAAATCCTGGAGACAATATCATAAAAACTGTCTCCAGGATTTGTATTTCCGTGGTCAAACATCCCACTTTTTACCCATATCTGTGTTTTCCCGTGGGGTGTTCGAGTTCTCTGCTTGATTGCGGATTTTTTTGAATATCTACAATGAATATTCATGAGAGAGATTTGCATGCACTGCCTCTCTTCATGCAAATCTCTCTCATGAATATTCATTGTGGATATCCTGAAAACCTGACTGGCTGGGGTGCCTCCAGAACCAGGTTTGGGAACCACTGCCTTAATTTCATTCACCATTCTTCCACCCCCCCATCCCATCTAAAACAATCAGCAATATAATCTGCACCCATAACTTGCTCAATCCACTTTACAAACAGCCATGCCTTAACTTTCTGATAAAAAGTAGCATAGACCCTTTTCTGTCACACTGCCATTGGTAATGAATTCCAAACACATGGGCTTGATCCTCAAAAGCTTGATTAACTGTACACTGCAATCATACCCCACTTGGAACTGTTAATAATGGCCGCTGAGAACATCTAAGACTTGTCACTGGTACATAATTGGAGGAGTGGCCTAGTGGTTAGGGTGGTGGACTTTGGTCCTAGGGAACTGAGGAACTGAGTTCAATTCCCACTTCAGGTACAGGCAGCTCTTTGTGACTCTGGGCAAGTCACTTAACCCTCCATTGCCCCATGTAAACCGCATTGAGCCTGCCATGAGTGGGAAAGCGCAGGGTACAAATGTAACAAAAATTAATAAAAAATAATGCTGCAACAATGATTTTAGATGTAAAGGCCCATTAAGATATAAACCCTGAAAAACTGAACAAATAATCTTGAATTGAATGTAGAATTTCACTTGTAATTAATGGACAATGTGGTCAGTAAACATTTTATTTACTAACAGCTGTATATGGCAGTCACCACTACTACTACTACTACTACTACTACTATTTAGCATTTCTATAGCACTACAAGCCATACGCAGCGCTGCACAAACATAGAAGAAAGACAGTCCCTGCTCAAAGAGCTTACAATCTAATAGACAAAAAATAAATAAGGTAAGTAAATCAAATCAATTAATGTGAACGGGAAGGAAGAGAGGAGGGTAGGTGGAGGCGAGTGGTTACAAGTGGTTACGAGTCAAAAGCAATGTTAAAGAGGTGGGCTTTCAGTCTAGATTTAAAGGTGGCCAAGGATGGGGCAAGACGTAGGGGCTCAGGAAGTTTATTCCAGGCGTAGGGTGCAGCGAGACAGAAGGCGCGAAGTCTGGAGTTGGCAGTAGTGGAGAAGGGAACAGATAAGAAGGATTTATCCATGGAGCGGACTGCACGGGAAGGGGTGTAGGGAAGGACGAGTGTTGAGAGATACTGGGGAGCAGCAGAGTGAGTACATTTATAGGTTAGTAGAAGAAGTTTAAACAGGATGCGAAAACGGATAAGGAGCCAGTGAAGGGTCTTGAGGAGAGGGGTAGTATGAGTAAAGCGACCCTGGCGGAAGATGAGATGGGCAGCAGAGTTTTGAACCGACAACAGAGAGGGGAGAGGTGACTAAGTGGGAGGCCAGCAAAAAGCAGATTGCAGTAGTCTAAACGCGAGGTGACAAGGGTGTGGATGAGGGTTTTGGTAGAGTGCTCGGAAAGAAAGGGGCGGATTACGGATGTTGTAAAGAAAGAAACGACAGGTCTTGGCAATCTGCTGGATATGAGCAGAGAAGGAGAGAGAAGAGTCAAAGATGACCCCAAGGTTTCAAGCTGAGGAGACAGGGAGAATGAGAGAGCCATCAACAGAAATAGAAAACGGGGGGAGCGGGGAGGTGGGTTTGGGGGGGAAAATGAGAAGCTCGTTTTTGGTCATATTTAATTTCAGGTGGCGTTGAGACATCCAGACAGCAATGTCAGACAAGCACGCTGAAACTTTGGTTTGGATGCAAGGTGAGATATCAGGGGTAGAAAGGTAGATTTGGGAGTCATCAGCATAGAGATGGTAGGAAAAGCCATGGGATGAGATTAATGAACCAAGGGAAGAAGTGTAGATAGAAAAGAGGAGGGGACCAAGAACAGAACCCTGAGGTACGCCGACAGGCAGAGGGATAGAAGTAGAAGAGGATCCACCAGAGTGAACACTAAAGGTGCGGAGGGAGAGGTAGGAAGAGAACCAGGAAAGGACAGAGCCCTGGAATCCAAGTGAGGACAGGGTATCGAGAAGTATGCTGTGATCGACAGTGTCAAAAGCAGCGGAAAGATCAAGAAGAATGAGGATGGAATATTGACCTCTGGATTTAGCCAGTAATAGGTCATTGGAGACTTTAGTAAGCGCAGTTTCGGTTGAGTGGAGAGGGCGAAAACCAGATTGTAGTGGGTCAAGAATAGCATGTGAGGAGAGAAAATCAAGGCAGCGGCGGTGAACAGCACGTTCAAGTAATTTGGAGAGAAAAGGAAGGAGGGAGATGGGTCGGTAATTAGAGGGACAAGTAGGGTCGAGTGAAGGCTTCTTAAGGAGAGGTGTGACCACAGCATGTTTAAAGGCAGCAGGGACAGTCGCAGTGGAAAGTGAGAGGTTGAGAATGTGACAGATAAAAGGAATAAGAGCAGGAGAGATGGCATTAAGAAGGTGGGTGGGAATGGGATCAGAGGAACAGGTGGTACATTTTGAGGAAGAAAGGAGAAGTGTAGTTTCCTCAATAGTAACTTCAGGAAAGGAGGAAAGGGAATGAGGGGAAGGAGAGAGAGGGGAATGGACTAGTGGAGGGAGAGGTGGTGAGGTAGAGAAAGCAAGGTTTATCTTTTCAACCTTGTTGTGAAAGAATTCAGCAAGGGTCTGAGGAGATAATGAAGGGGGAGTTGGGGGAGGGGGCACCTTGAGGAGGGAGTTCAATGTGGTGAAGAGAAGTCGAGGATTAGAGCCAAGAGAGTTGGTCAGTTGGATATAATAATCCTGTTTGGCACGTAAAAGAGCAGATTGGAAGGAGGTCAGCATGAACTTAAAGTGTAGGAAATCAGCAAGGGCCCGAGATTTCCGCCAGAGGCGTTCGGCGGAGCGGGTACAGGAACGTAGGTAGCGGATATTAGAAGTATTGGCTATACTTATAAAATCAATATTCAGCTATATATATAGCTATGGCACTCATTTTCAAAATATCTCAAAAGTGGCACAAAGTGGCAGGTGGATGATTTTCTCGCTAAAAAGTCTAAATCATGATTTTAGAAAAGGCAAAACTGGGACATTTTTCACGGACTTTGTCCAAATAGCAAGGGGGCATGCTAGAGGCATGTTTTAGGCGGGCTTTAAGTCTGGATGTTTTTCTGCAATAATGGAATAGAAAAAAAAGGTCCAGGGCAGAAAAGAAGTATGATTTTATGTAGACCTGTGTCAGTCACGATTAAGTCAGAAAAAGGTGCCCCAACTGACTAGCTGCCCACTGGAGGAATTAAAGCATAACCCTCTTCAATCCCCCAGTGGTCACTGACCCCCCTCCCACACCACCAAAGATGTGAGAGTGACAGTAGATATCAAGCTCTATGATAGCTCCAGATCTTATGGCTATTCCTAAGAAAGTAACAAGGAAGTGGATGGAGTAGCCTAGTGGTCAGTGCAGTGGATTGTGAACAGGTTCAATTCCTACTTAACGCGTTAATTTCAGTATAAATACGCAATCCCTTCTGGAACATAAAAATACCTCCTGCACCTAAGTATATAAGTTACCTGAAAGCCTGTAGCTGTGGTCCTTTAGGTACAGTAGGTTTTCTCTGTTCCTGGAATGCTCACCATAGAATATGAAGGGGTTAAGGTAGGATTTGTACCTGATTCCCTTTATGTGAAATCCATTTAACTGACCACTAGGCTGCCCCTTTGCACTGCAGGAATATCTATGTGACTAGTTCACTACAAATACTGCTAGACAGATGTCCCTATAGCTGGTTGAAAGATAGGAAGCAGAGAGTAGGATTGAATGGCCAGTACTCTCAATGGAGAAGAGTAATTAGTGGGGTCCCTCAGGGGTCTGTGCTGGGACCGCTGCTTTTTAACATATTTATAAATGACCTAGAGATGGGAGTAACTAGTGAGGTAATTAAATTCGCAGATGACACAAAGTTATTCAGGGTCGTCAAGTCGCAGGAGGAGTGTGAAAGATTACAGGAGGACCTCGCAAGACTGGGGGATTGGCACATCCAAGTGTTGACAAGTTCAAAGTGATGTATGTGGGTAAGAGGAACCCGAATTACAGCTATGTCATGCAAGGTTCCGCATTAGGAGTCACAGACCTAGAAAGGGATCTGGGAGTCATTGTTGATAAGACAATGAAAACTTCTGCTCAGTCATAGGCATAGACTGGGGGGGGCGAGGGGGGGCAATGCCCCCCCAAACGACGCGAGGCGCCGCCGCGCCATTAGTTAAAACAAAAAAACCACATGCAGGCACGCGCTCCTCTCCATCCGCTTGGCTTCCCTGCCCTCTCTATCTGCGTCCCGCCTTCCTCTGACGTCATTTCCTTTCGGGCGGGACGCAGACAGAGAGGGCAGGGAAGCCAAGCGGATGGAGAGGAGCGTGTCCATCTACCCCTCTCTTTTCCTCCCTCCCTCCGGCGCAGGCAGCAGTCTTTTCCAGCATTCCTGGCAGCGGTAGCGTTGTACACGCTGCCTTTGGCTCTGCCCCGAAGCCTTCTCTTCAAGTTCCTGTTCCCGCATAGGTGGGAACAGGAACTTGAAGAGAATGCTTCCGGGGCAGACCGAAGGCAGCGTGTACATCGCTACCGCTGCCAGGAACGCTGGAAAAGACTGCTGCCTGCGCCGGAGGGAGGGAGGAAGAGAGGGGGTAAACGGAGTCACCATCTTGGACCTCGCGGGGGGGTGGGGAGCAGAGGGAAGATGGATGGGACGGAGGGATGGTGAGCAGAGGGAATGAGCAAGAGATGGATGGGACTGGGAGGGGTGGGGATCAGAGGGAAGGAGCAGGAGATGGAAGGGACTGGGAGGGGTGGGGAGCAGAGGGAAGGAGCAGGAGATGGATGGGACTGGGAGGGGTGGGGATCAGAGGGAAGGAGCAGGAGATGGATGGGACTGCGAGGGGTGGGGAGCAGAGGGATGGACCAGGAGATGGATGGGATTGGGAGAGGTCAGGCACAGCAGAGGGAAGGAGCAGAAGATGGATGGGACAGAGGGATGGAGAGCAGAGGGAAGGAACAGAAGATGGATGGGACTGGGAGGGGTGGGGGGCAGAGGGAAGGAGCAAGAGATGGATGGGACTGGGAGGGTGGGGAGCAGAGGGAAGCCTACTGGAAAGAAGACACTGCATAAAACAGAAGACACTGGGATCAAAGCGAATAGAAAAACTAAATGATCAGACAACAAAGGTAAATAAAAGTATTTTATTCATAATTTATTAATTGAAATGTGTCAGCTTTTTGAAATGTGCATCTGTGATATTTTGCCTGTAAATTTCATTTCCTTCCTCCATATTAGCATATTCATTTGCATATGTATATATGCAAATGATATGCTAATATGCTCCGCCCATTCTTTGCCCCCCCCAAATGAAACAGTCAAACTACGCCTATGTGCTCAGTGTGCTGCGGCGGCTAAGAAAGCGCACAGAATGTTGAGTATTATTAGGAAAGGGATGGAAAACAAACACAAGGATGTTATAATGCCGTTGTATCACTCCATGTTGCGACCGCACCTCGAATATTGTGTCCAATTCTAGTCACCACATCTCAAAAAAGATATAAAGGAATTGGAGAAGGTGCAGAGAAGGGCGACAAAAATGGTAAAAGGGATGGAACGACTTCCCTATGAGGAAAGGCTAAGAAGGTTAGGGCTCTTCAGCTTGGAGAAAAGACGGCTGAGGGGTGATATGATAGAAGTCTACAAGATAATGAGCGGAGTAGAGCGGACAGATGTGAAGCGTTTGTTTACACTTTCAAACAATAATAGAACCAGGGGGACACAAGATGAAGCTAGAATATGGTAGATTTAAAACAAATGGGAGAAAGGTTTGCTTTATTCAGCGTGTAGCTGGACTCTGGAACTCGTTGCCGGAGAACGTAGTGACAGCAGCTGGCCTTACGGAGTTTAAGGGGGGTTTGGACAGATTCCTGAAGGAATGGTCCATTGAACATTATTAAAAAATTATTATATATTTTTTTTTTTTTGGGGGGGGGGGGGGGGTTGCTGCGTTCTTGAAGCCTGGATTGACTGCTGTCGGAGACCGGATGCTGGGCTTGATAGACCCTTGGTCTTTTCTCAGTATGGCGGTGCTTATGTGCTTGTTTTTCTCTGTTTTTTCCCTGGGACAAATTTTACCCTGAAAATAGTACGTACAGATGAACATGTTAAGCATAAAAATGTCTATCTCAAAGCCGTAATCAAACCAGAAATTTAGACATTTTTCTGGTTCATTTATGGCTGTGAGCTGTACATTTATTTGAGATATTGTTTTGGCAAAACAGCTCAATTCAGACTTAAGCGTCATATCAAAAATGCCCCTCCATGGGTTTTTATCTAGGACAACTTTTTTCCTGGCCTAAAATAAACCACATAACTATCTGGATAGTACCTGAATATCATCAGTATCCATATAGGTGGACATTTCACCCTTGCTCTGCCCTAACTCTACCTCAGCACTATCCATTTGGTGCTGCTGAAAATTCACAGGAAGGGGACTTAAGCATTTAGAACATCATTCTCGAAAGAACATAAAATAAGGATGTCTAGGTCAGTATGTTGCTTGTGGTGGTAGCATTTTAGCCGACATACAGCATGTTTTTAAATACATGCAAAATGGATGTTTATGTGTTGGTTACATACAGATGAACATCCATTTTACAAACTGAAACATCCAAATTATGAATGGGGCAAAAACAAGGGACATGGATGTCTTTGTGGCAGCACAGGAACATCCATAATAGATGTCCATGTGGAGTGAAGGTATAGTCTAATAGAGCAACAGTCAGAGAACTATGCCACTTCAGCTTTTTGTGACTATTTTTTTATTGTGACCCTCCAGGAACAGAAACCTACCTACTGTGCCTGAATGTACACTTCTTCAATAGTCATCAGGCTTGCAGGCTTCCATTCGGGTACAGTAGGTATTTTCCTGTCCCCATAGGGCTTACGTTTTCTCAATATTCCACAATTTAATTACTTCTCCTGCTGTAAATAGAAGATCTTCTAACACGTCCAATGCAGATTCTCTTTCTGTTTTTTTTCTCCTCCACAGTACAGGCTTTGATTGATTCTCTACCACCACCTCCCCCACTTTCTCAATTTCTTCAGTCATCTTCTTCTATAAGTGGCTTACCATCATGGTCTTCTTTTCAGCTCCAGATGCTTCATTCAAGCAAAAATCAAAGTGGGAGAAGTGATCACCTGGCCTGATGAGGGTTCAGTCTTTTGGCTTCTTGTAAATATACTAAATTCTTATGGTCGGTGGTGAAGGTGAATGGGTGCGCAGCCCCTTCCAAAAGGTGTTTCTACTGCTCCAGGGCTAACTTAATGGCTAGAAGTTTGTGATCCCAATAGTATAGTTCTGCTCGGCCAGGGTGAACTTCCCAGAGAAGAAGAACAAGGCAAAAGTCTCTCACTGGGGGAGGCCTGAGAGAGGACTGACCCAGCACTATGGAGGAGACATCCACTTCAACAAAGAAGAGGTGTGATATGCCAGGTCGTCACAGTACTGGAGCCAACAGGAAGGCCTCCTTGACCTTGGAGAAGGCCAGCTGAGCTTCGATTGACCAACCTCAGTGGCCACCCCTTTGCAAGTGAGGGTGGAGAGATGTGCCTTAAGGCTGGAGTAATTGTGGATAAATTGCTGGTAATAGTTGACAAAAACCAGGAATCCCTGAAGAGCCTTAAGGCCTGTGGGTTGTGGCCAGTCCTGGATTGCTGCACATTTGTCTGGATCCATCTGAAGGCTGGGAGAAGAAACTATATATCCCAAAAAGGGAAGGGTCGTCTGCACAAAGGAACATTTCGCCAGCTTAGCATATAGGCCAGTCTCCTCTAGGGACTGCAGCACCATGAATTCGATGCCTGGACAGGGAGGTAGAGAACACCTATATGTCATCTAGAAAGTCCAAGACACAGGAGTAAAGGAGGTCTCGGAACACCTCATTTATAAAGTATTGGAAAACAGCAGCGGCATTGCATAATCCAAATGCCATCACCAAGTATTCATAATATCCATCCTATGTGTTGAAGGGTGTTTTCCATTTATCACAAACTCAGATCTGGATTAAATTATAGGCCACATGGAGGTATGGTTTAGTGAAAATGATGGCCTCCTGTAAGTGGTCAAATAGCTCTGCTGTGAGCAGCAAAGGGTATTTGTTCTTCTTAGTGATTGAGTTCAAACCATGGTAATCAATACATGGCCACAAGGATCCATTCTTCTTCCCTACAAAAAAGAATCCTGCTCCTGACAGAGAGGTGAAGGGATGGATAAAGACCTGTCACAAATTATCCTGGATGTACTTCCACATAGCTTTGATTTCCGGAATAAAGAGTGCATAGACCTTGCCCTTGGGTGGCATGTTACCTGGTAAGAGGTCAATAGGGCAGTTATATTCTTGATGAGATGGTAAGGTCTTGGCTTGCTTCTTGCAAAACACATCCATGAAGGTATCATACACCCAGGGAGCGGGCATGACTCGACTTTAGCCAGAGGTAGCTGATGATGCCCTGGAGAGGCAGGAATGAAAGAAGGTTGGTCACCAGGCCAAAGTTCCCCCAGAGCACCAGTAAACCTGGGATTTATATTTCTGTAATCAGGGAAGTCCAGAACGATCTGGTTGACTGACTTAGGGGGTACGTAGAACTCTATGACTTCCTGGTGCAAAGGACCACTTGGAAAGAGATGGGGCTATTTATCGTCACCAGTTGTCCAGGCAGTAAATCTCCGTAGATTGATGAAATACAAAGTGGTGACAGAGGGGATTTGCAAGGATACCATGTTGATATATCAGTCGCTCATCCACAAAATTCTCATTGGCCCCTGAGTCAAGGAAGGCCTGAACCAGGATTCATTGTTTCCCCAGCAGAGTGATGAGGAAGGATGATGTAGTTCGAGGTGGGCCTAGGGGTGCCTCCCCAGCCAATTCTAGGCCTTGGAGTTTCCTGATTTCTTGGAACATCTAGTGGTATAATGTCCTGAGTCTGCACAATATAAGCAGAGGTCTTGTGCTTTGTAGCATTGCTTTTCCTCCTTGGAAAGTCAAGAATGGCCCATGTGCATTGGAATCTCCTCTAACGGGGTAGCCACAGTGGGGGGAGAGCCTGTGGTGGTATTGTCTTCTGAAACCGGGGTACCAAACATATGGTCTAGGCCTGATCGTCCCATTCCTTGGCCCCCTCCTGGAAACAGACATCAATCCTAATGCAGAGGGATATGAGGTCATCCAGATTGGGTGGCAGGTCCCATCTCGCAAGCTCATCCTTAATGCACCCAGCCAGATTCTGCAAAAACACTAACACCTGGACTTCTTGGTTCCACTGATGTTCTGAAACCAGGGTCCAGAACTGCAGAACATACTGGCCCACAGTCAGTGTTCCTTGTTTGAGGCTCAGTAGCTCAGACGCTACTGAGGAGGAGTGTCCCAGCTCTCGAACACCCGCTAGAAATGGGTGAGGAACTCCACCAGGCTGGACATAATCAGGTGATCCTGCTCCCACAGAGGGGACAGCCTGGCCAGCACCTGCCAGAAAGGAGAGACAATGAAGGTGACCTCAATGCAGTCAGTTGGAAAGCTGATGGGCTGCAGTTTGAAATTCATCAAACACTGATTAATAAAACCATGGCAGGCCTTGAGGTCTCCATCAAAGCAAGGTGGTGCCACGACTTGAGGCTGGGGCACTGGTGGAGTCAGAGGTGGAGCCACTGGGGTGGGCCCTGGAGGATTTGGCACCACAAGGGCTGCAGTACGCATTGCCATTAGCTGTGCACACATACTCTGAAAGGTTTCCATCTGTTGTTGTAACTGAGCCTGCTGTTGTTGGACCACCTGGGATAGGTCCTGGAAGAACTGAAGAGGTAGCTTATCAGCTGAGCTCATGGCTTCAGAAAACTGTCATAGTTGAGGAAGGTGAGCCCTGGACTGTCACAAAGTTGACTCTACCTGTGTGGCATAAGGACCTCATCAATGGTTGCTGACGGGACCACCTGGCAGAGTCCGGGAGCTGGAGAAAGCAGGACCTGACTTGGAGCGGCAGAAGCATACGACTAGCAGATTGGCTGGAATATGACAATGTTTGTCCAGAGGTTGGCTCTTAAGAGAGCCCTTGGGAGCTGGCCCGACAGTCGAGGCCAGAGAGTAGCTGAAACAGCAAGGCTGGAGACAGGAACAAGCAGGGCTGGATGACTGTAACAGGCAGGGCTGGAAGCAGGAACAAACAGGGCAGGAACAAGCAGGGCTGAAGCAGGAACAGGCAGGGCTAGAAGCAGGCACAGGCAGGGATGGAAGCAGTTACAAACAGGGCTGGAAGCAAGAACTGGCCAGGCAATGAACACCAGAGAGGCACCACTTTAGAAGCCTGTTGCCCAAGCATTGTAGGAGTGTAGAGCACTTCCCTAAATGTACCTAGCCAGGAAGTGAGGCTACCTGTCAGCTCCCCATCCAGGGCTATAAAAGGGAAGTACAGCAACCAGGAAGTAAACACTCACAAGACTCTTTGGCAACGGCATGTTGCAGGACTCTAGTGGCTTCCTGATCCAGGTGAGCTTCATGAATTTACATATTATATACAGGTACTTTCTCTGTCTCTAGAAGGCTCATAATCTAAGTTTCTGGAAAGTGGACAGTATGTAGCTCCCATAGGAGGTCTTTTACAAAGCTGCAGCAAAATGTAGCCCTAGTGTGCCCTTCTGTGGGTTTTCCCCACACACTAAGGCCATTCCTTCCACAGCCAGAAAATGTTTGATTTTCCATTTTCTAATTTAATGGCCATTTGCTAATGTTGCCATTAGTGCGCGGTCATTAACAAAGATTAGCGCAGAACCCTAGGCGGTAAGGGCTCATGCACTAATCACACACGAATCGGTTAGTATGCGGTAATGTGGCTGCACTAACTGATTAGTGCAGACATGTCCTCTCTTCACTGTCCAGACATGCCCCCTAGGCCAAACAATAAATGGTGCCCCATGTTATGCTATTTTAAGCTGCAGCTTGGGTAAAGGACCCAATAGAGATGGATTAATTGTATACCCTTCTCTTCGGTAGTTCCACGCTTGTAAAATCCTCTTCTGAGCAAAGCCTGTCTAGTACTGATTTATTCTGGTTTAGGAAACCAGTCAAAATGTGGCTATTTACATCAACGTTTAAGTGAGTGCTTGTTTTGGTTGGCAGTCAAGAAATTCCTTTCAGTTTTATCTGGGTATTTTAGCTGGTTTGTTTCACTGAATACCTTGTTTGGGAATTTAGAAGTGCATTTTTGGTTACGAGTTCTTTGAAATGTAGTGGGAGCACTGACAGGGGTCTTATATGGGGCAATTGTATAGCTTAAGCACTAACATTTTCACGCCCATTATGTGCATAATTTTTTAGAATAATGACATTTACTTATGCATCTAGATCATAATCATCCAAATATTATGTAATATTATGAAAAAATTGATGTCTGTACAATATGCAGAAACACATGCAGCAGCATTTTCAATTGCAGGGGCCTACCTTATGGAATGGGCTGCCTGCATACTTGAGGTTATGTAAGAGCTTGGAGCAGTTTAGGAAAGGCCTGAACACACACTTTTTGTTAAAGCATGGGGCTGATCCTTTTTCTGTGACTGATTATGAACAATTTGGCCTTCTGGCTGTTTTTATTATGTATATTTTTATGTACTCCACTTAGTTGTAGTTGTATTAGAAATTTTTAAATAAATAAATGATTTTTGGCTAAGGTTAGAAACAGTAATTTTAGATACACTTCCTTGAGGTAACTTTTAGAATTTTTAGGGCTAGTATTCTATAAAGCAAAGTAGGCACTTACTTTCCTGTATAGAATATGTGCTCCTCAGGCACCTGCTGCCAGTCACCATAGCATTGCTAAGACTGCTGAGTAAGCTTGGGAAGCACTTATGTAAGGTAGCAGATAAGATGCTCCATATGGAATTTAGATTGTGGTGTGTACTGTTTAAACAGCTTGGCTTGCTTTAAATATATGTTCTATCCAGGGGCGTATCTGCGTGGGGCCACAGGGGCCTGGGTCCCCGCACATTTTGCCCCGGACCCCCCTACCGCCGTTAACCCTCCCTCCCTCGCCTACCGCCGTCACCTACCCCGAGGTCCGCTTCCTCCGGCTTTTTAAAATATTGCTTCAGCTGGCGGGAGACCCCAACCCCCTGCCAGCCCAGCCGCGATCTTTAACTTTTTCATCCTCGTCGTGCAGCGCGCTGTGAAAGCTGCATGCATCTTTAGATCCAGTTGGAGTCTGACGTCGCAGCATGTTGACGTTACAACATGCTGCGACGTCAGACTCCATCCAACTGGATCTAAAGATGCATGCAGCTTTCACAGCGCGCTGCACGACGAGGATGAAAAAGTTAAAGATCGCGGCTGGGCTGGCGGGGGGTTGGGGTCCCCCGCCAGCTGAAGCAATATTTTAAAAAGCCGGAGGAAGCGGACCTCGGGGTAGGAGACGGCGGTAGGCGGGGGAGGGAGGGGGGGGGGTTGACGGCGGTAGGGGGGGTTGACGGCGATGGGGGGGGCTATAATGTGCCCCCTCACTCTAGCCCCTGCCCCCCCTACCGCCGAACCTCAGATACGCCCCTGGTTCTATCAGTGCATTGTCTTAGTCAGTTACTTTTTCTAAGCTTGTTTGATAACCTGATCAGCCAAATGTTGTTAGCTTTAATATTGAAAGGGGGTTTGGTATGTTGCAACAGTTCTGATTGAAATAGATGATTGTATATCTACCTATACAAGTATCAGTAAAGAGCACTGCATTACGTGCCAGTTGTGCTGAGTGGGATTGCTAAATGATACAATCATCAGGGTATATGTGGTTGCAACAGTAATGATTTAAATAGATGTATGTACTGTATATCCACCCATTCATATAGCAGCATAGAGCACTGGATTGCCTGTGAGTTTTGCTGAGCGCTTCTGAATCAGTATTGCTACATCCACTGAAAATATTTTTTTTCTAATGATACAATCATCAGGGTAAGCACGTTTGGTACGTTGCAACAGTAACAATTTTAACTGATGTTTTTATATCCACCCATTCAGACAACAGTAATGAGTGCTGGATTGCCTGATTAGTGCTTCTGAATTAGTTTTTTTCATGGTCACTGTGTAGTTCTTTTTAATAATTTCTTTTTAATGATATCATCATCAGGGTATATGTGATTGTCACAGAACAGTATGATATTTTTAGGTAGTGTTTACTCTAAAGTTAATTTTTATTAATTTCTATTGATTTGAGTTGCTATCTGTTAGAACATAGAAACCCACTGATTCTTACATTACTAAATATTAACTGAATATTAATTTCAGTATTTTTAGATCATTGACTGTGCATAAGAGACGGCGATTGAGGCTAAACATTGTGAGATTTTATTTTATTTATTTTGCATTTTTTAGGTGGTTGTATGACTACTTTTAGGGGTTCACTTTGCTTTTTACCCCTACTAGGTAGGTGATATTTAGTACGTACGGTCATTCAGGTATTTTAGTGTTGTATATCTTCACCTATTTGTCTTATGCAGTTCTGTTGATATATATTTTGAGTTAATATTATGTTTTGTTGATATCTTATGTCTTGTATTAAAATTATTATTTTATTGCATGCATATTTAATTTGAATGTGTTTAACTGATATTGATTTGATATTACACTTTATTGAATTATGTTTTTAGATTTGATCTGTTTTTATCTTATATGATTTGATTGTGGTTTTAAATATGTTTTATTATAAAATATACAATGTGATGTTTATGTTTTATTCATTATGTATTTTTATTTTGTAGTTTTTTGTACCCCTGATGTAGCCTGAGGGCAAAACGTGGCCACGTCAGGTAACTTGTAATAAACCACTTCTTCTGTTACCCTCCTGTTCCATTTTTTTGTCTTTTTTGATCTGATTTTTTTCTTTTGGTTTGCTATTTCTGTGGCAGATCTTTGCCTTTTTTTTGTTTCTGTCTACAATCTGGACACCTATACATAAGTACACATAGAATGAATCCCCATATGTATAAAAGCTACATTTCAGAATAAAAGAAGATAGCTAGTGTCCCATCTCTTCTTTACTCTTTGTCTTATGTATGGAACTCTAAGTTTACAAATTATGACAGGATATAGCTGTCTCTGGGATGCAAATTGGCTCTGATGATTTACTTTTTTTTTTTTTTTAACACAGCCGCAAAACATTCTTTCAAGAGTGTTCCATCATTGCGGACACTATATACTTGTTCTATACGTTATATATATATATATATATATATATATATATATATATATATATATATATAATGTGGCCTGTTTCCTCCACCAGGTGAGGGATTGGGTACAAGGTACTAATCGGTTTTGTCATGTAGCATTAGAACAGTAAATAGTAAGGCCTTACTCTTTAGCATATGTATTACATGCAGCTGGTAAGAATCTACCCCAGACCATTAAGGTGGTCATCATGTTTTAAATGTCTCAATCCTGGCATGTGTACATTTTTGTGGACAAAATGTATATACCAGAATTTTACAAAAGGGCCAGAGAAAACATTTAAGCCACTAAAATGTATGGGGCCAATGGAAGTTTGTCGAGCAGTACTGGGGAATGTGAAGGGCAGCACTGTGTCAGAGATGTTTATCCCCAATTTCAGATAGCATGCTTGATGTACATCCAATACCAGATGAACGTCGGGTCTTAGACCACCTTTAAATCACAAATAAGTGCTGCCACAGCTTGTCCCATTGACAGTTTGGTGTTGACTGCAAGAGATCTGAGACAAAGTCTGTGAGCTTGAGTGATATTTCTGTCAACCCAGGTCTCTTGTCTGAAACCCCTCTGTCTCCACATCTACTACCTCCCCCACCTTCCAATACCATACCAAATACCTTCTCCTCCACCGTTAACTCCAGACTCCATTCCTTTTATCTTGCTGCACCATATGCCTGGAATAGACTTCTTGAGCTGGTACGTCAAGCTTCATCTCTGGCCGTCTTCAGATCTAGGCTAAAAGCCCACCTTTTGATGCTGCTGTTAACTCCTAACCCTTACTCACTTGTTCAGTACCCATGTTTTATCATTCCCACCTTAGTAATTCCCTTATCTCTTATTTGTCCTGTTTGTCTGTCCTAATTAAATTGTAAGCTCTGTTGAGCAGGGACTATCTCTTTATGTCCAGTGTATAGCGCTGCGTATGTCTAGTAGCACTATAGAAATGATAAGTAGTAGTAGTAGTAAATACCTCTTGCTCCTCATTTGTCTCCTTCCCCTCCCTTTCTGGGGTACACCAGGTCCTTTCTGTGATTCTATCTGTGTCTCAGTATGTTCATCATTTTGCCCCTTGAACCATCTGAGGTAAGATTTCCCTTGCGGGACAAGAACTGCTACTTTGGAGCCTGTATAAACCTTCCCATGTAGATTCTGCCAGAGATTGTAAAATGGCAAGCATAATGTTTGTATATACCTTAAAATATGTCTAGGTGGGAGGGCAGTAAACATTACAATTTGGTATTTCCAAGTTTCTGAAATTGCAGGCAGCTCTAAATTCCCTTAGAAACGTCTATGTCTGCCATTTTACAAAGCTAGCAGCTTCTTTGGCTCAGTATTGAAATGTGAGCCAGAGTTTTTTTTATAGAAGATTTAGGTGGCACAACATTTTTCAGTTGCTTTTTATATTTGCTAATGGTGTATTTACCTTGTCACGTTTCTGTGCACTGCTAAGTAAATAAAGGTTTAAAACAAAAAAATCCTGATGATAAATGCTTTGCACTGCTCTGAGGGGGATTTGAACCAGGCACCCTATGATGGTAAGTCCAGTGATCTAAGCACTAAGCTACTCCTCCACTTCAGGATAAGGTGCAAAATGTTTTATCATGCTCCAAGGTACAAAACATTTTGCCTTGTTTGTGGTGTTGCTGAGTGGTTAGAGCACCAGGTATGACGTCCAGGGGTGTCTGGTTCAAATCCCACTTCTGCTTCTCATGATCTTGGGCACATCACTTAACCCTAAAATGTCTCAGGTGCAAAATTACTTCCAGGGTAAGGGAAATACTTAGTGTACCAGAATATAATTCACCTTGATCTACTACTGAAAAGGTGTGAGCAAAATATAAATAAACAAAACTTTTGTACCTCAGAGCAGAGCAAAGGGTTTTGCAATACAGAATGGAGTGGAGTGATAGCTTAGTGGTTAGAGCACCAGCATTTATTTATTTATTTATTGCACTTGTATCCCACATTTCCCCACCTATTTGCAGGCTCAATGTGGCTTAAAAAAATCTGTTATGGCAGCGCCATTCCAGGGTAAAAGATACAGTTGGTGTTACAAAAAGATTAAGGTTAACATAAAAGAACTAAGCAACAGTTATAGAAAGAAGACTTCCGAATAAGGGTGGAGTGTTATAATTAAGCTAAGGATTGCCCCATGAAAATCCCACTACTGCTCCTTGATTCTTGGACGTGCCACTTAATCCTCCATTGTCTCTGGTGCAAAATTAGATTGTGAGCCCAAAAGGGGTAGAGTTACTGCTGAAAGAACTGTGAGCAAACTTAAAATAAATACATAAATAAATAAACATTTTGCATCATAGGTCAGTGCAACATGCTGTTTTGTATGCACTATATGTTTTATACCATCATCACAGGTGGTACTTAGATGTTTTCCTTCGCAGGCACTGAATGGACACCAGGGACATGGCAAGGACCTTGCGGACACTATATACTTGTCCTATACATACTTACACACATTATATATATATATATATATATATGGGCATAATTGAACGAAAACGTCTATCTCCATGGGCGTTTATCTCCGAGAACGGGTCCGTGAAGGGGTGGACCGAACCGTATTTTCGAAAAAAATAGACGTCCATGTTTTATTCGACAATTTGTGAGCTGGGCGTTTTTGTTTTTCAGTGATAATGGAAAATGAAAGCGCCCAGCTCAAAAACGAATAAATCCAAGGCATTTGTTCGTGGGAGGGGCCAGGAATCGTACTGCACTGGTCCCCCTCACATGCCAGGACACCAACCGGGCACCCTAGGGGGCACTTTTACAAAAACAAAAAAAAAGGTAAAAGAGCTCCCGGGTGCATAGCACCCTTCCCTTGTGTGTTGAGCCCCCCAAATCCCCCTCAAAACCCACTGCTCACAAGTCTACACCATTACTGTAGCCCTAAGGGGTGAAGGGGGCATCTACATGTGGGTACAGTGGGTTTGGGGGGGTTGGACGACTAAGCATTAAGCAGCACAATTGTAACAGGTAGGGGGGGATGGGCCTGGGTCCACCTGCCTGAAGTCCACTGCACCCCCTAACAACTGCTCCAGGGACCTGCATACTGCTGCCAGGGAGGTGGGTATGACATTTGAGGGTGAAAATAAAAAGTTGTGAAACATCATTTTTTGTAGTGGGAGGGGGTTAGTGACCACTGGGGGAGTCAGGGGAGGTCATCCCGATGGTGGTAATCTGGTCATTTAGGGCACTTTTTGGGGCCTTATTTGTGAAAAAACAGGGTCCAGGAAAAGTGCTCTAAATTCTAGCTACAAACGCATACTTTTTTTTCCATTATCGGCGAAAGGCGCTCATCTCTGTTCGGGTGATAACCACGCCCCCGTCAACTTTGTACGCTTCCGCGATGGAGTGGAGTTGAAAACGTCCAAGTTCGGCTTTTGATTATACCGCGTTATTCGTTTTTGGGAGATAAACGCCTATCTCCCGATTTAGGTCGCAATATAGGCGTTTTTGTCTTTTGATTATAAGCTGGATAGTGATAAACATAGGACTGCCCAAGCCTGAGGAGGCCACCAGCTTATTATTATATTGTTATACGTGCAACTGACCATATTATGACAAAAATGATAAAGGGAATGGGAGGACTTCCCTATGAGGAAAGGCTAAAGCGGCTAGGGCACTTCAGCTTAGAGAAAAGGCAGCTGAGGGGAGATATGATAGAGGTCTATAAAATAATGAGTGGAGTTGAATGGATAGATGTGAAGCGTCTGTTCACACTTTCCAAAAATACTAGGACTAGGGGGCATGTGATGAAGCTACAATGTAGTAAATTTAAAACGAATCAGAGAAAATGTTTCTTCACTCAACGTAGAGGAGTGTGGTAGCCGTGTTAGTCCACTCTTAAGGTTATTCATCTGACGAAGAAGGGCAACCTTCGAAAGCTAATCAAGAAATGTATTAAGTTATGTCCAATAAAAAAAATATCATCTTATTTTCTTTTCCATGTTTTATTTTGTTTGATTTCTATTCACTCAACGTGTAATTAAACTCTGGAATTCGTTGCCAGAGAATGTGGTAAAGGCGGAGTTTAAAAAAGGTTTGGACGGCTTCTTAAAGGAAAAGTCCATAGATCGTTATTAAATGGACTTGGGGAAAATCCACTATTTCTGGGATAGGCAGTATAAAATGTTTTGTACATTTTTGGGATCTTGCTGGGTATTTGTGACCTGGATTGGCCACTGTTGGAAACAGGATGCTGGGCTCAATGGACCTTTGGTTTTTCCCAGTATGGCAATACTTATGTACTTATGAGGCATATTTTCAAAGCACTTTGGGAGGCTAAGTTCCATATGTTTCTATGGAACTTTGGGAGGCTAAGTGCTTTGAAAATAAGCCTCTATGTATTCTTAACTTGCACATGCAACTTTGCACACTGACCCCTAGGTTCTATATATGGTGCTCAAAATTGGATGCCAATATTTGAATGCTGACCATTAAATTGGCTAAGGAGCTAATTAGTGCCAACAATTGCATGCTATTTGGCATTAATCAGCACCAAGTTGGAATTGGGTGCACATTTTGCTTTGTGCTTTTCTATAACAACGTGTGCCCAGATCCCATAGCATGCAATCCAAAAGGGGCTGAGGTTTTCCTAAAATTTGCATGCAGTGTTGTAGACTCCTGGGGATGTGCACCCAGATTGGGCACTGGGAATTACACTTAGTTTCAGTGGGCATAAATTTTGGTGCCTAAGGGCACTCAATTCCATTCCATAATGGGCGCTTATCTTTGAGTCCCCATTATAGAATACTATTGAGCGCCGATTTTTTTAGTGCTAAAATTTGGTACACAAATATATAGAAGTTCCCCCATAATGTGGTCACTGAAGCCAGCTATATTTATAACAGCAATCTTCAGCAACTATCTATATAGTTAAGTGGTTTAATTATGAGTTGTTGTTTTTTTTGCAAGCGTAAATTAAACTGCTTAACTAAATGGATAGGAGTTGACTATTTCTATATATACAGAGAGTTATTCCACTCTAACTGTGCATCAGCATTAACTGGATAGTACCATGGTGCTTTGAGGGATATTTGGCAGCATATTGCCATTGAAAATCTACAGATAAGGAACTTACACATACGGGTATAATTCTATAATGTATGCATTAATTACATGCGTAAATGCTTAGAATACAGGCATATATACTTGTATGTATGCACATATACACACAAAAGCCATGAATAAACATGGTTTAATGGGACAGAGTCAGCATTGGATCAGCCAGGAGAAGTCTTGCCTCACCAATTTGCTACATTTCATTGAAGGCATGAATAAACATGCGGATAAAGGTGAGCCGGTTGATGTAGTGTATCTGGATTTTCAGAAAGCTTTTGACAAAGTTTCTCATGAGAGACACCTGAGAAAATTTAAAAAGTCATGGGATAGAAGGCAATGTTCTGGTGTGGATTAGGAATTGGTTATTGGACAGAAAACAGAGGGTAGGGATAAATGGTCATTTCTCTCAATGGAGGAGGGTGAATAGTGGAGTGCCGCAGAGATCAGTACTGGGACCGGTGCTATTTAACATATTTATAAATGATCTGGAAATCGGGACGATGAGTGAGGTGATTACATTTGTAGATGACACAAAAAAATTCAAGGTTGCTAAAACACATGTGGACTGTGAAAACTGGCAAGAAGACTGTAGGAAATTGGAAGACTGGGCATCCAAATGGCAGATGAAATATAATGTGGAAAAATGCAAAGTGATGCACATTGGAATAGATAATCTGAATTATAGTTACCTGATGAGAGGGCCCACCTTAGGGGTCAGCACTCAAGAAAAAGGTCTAGGTGTCATTGTAGATAATATGCTGAAATCTACTGTTCATTGTGAGTCAGCAGCCAAAAAATCAAAGAGGATGCTAGGAATTATTAGGTAAGGGATGGTGCCTTTGTATCACTTCATGGTGTGTCCTCACCTTGAGTACTGCGTTCAGTTCTAGCACCGTATCTAAAAAAAGATATAGCAGAAACAGAAAAAGTTCAAAGATGAGCGATCAAGATGATAAAGGGGATGGAACTACTCTAATATGAGGAAAGGCTAAAGAGGTTAGGGCTCTTCAGCTTGGAAAAGAGACAGATGAGGGGAGATATGATTGAGGTCTACAAAATCCTGAGTGGTGTAGAACGAGTAGAAGTGAATCAATTTTTTACTACTTACAAAAGTACAAAGACTAAGGGACACTCGAGGAAGTCAGAAGGAAACACTTTAAAAACAAATAGGAGGAAATATTTTTTTCACTCAACCAATAGATAAGCTCTGGAACTCTTTGCCGGAGGATGTAGTAACAGCGGTTAGTGTATCTGGGTTTTAAAAAGGTTTGGATAAGTTCCTGGAGGAAATGTCCATAGTCTGCTATTGAGACAGACATGGGGAAAGCCAATGCTTGTCTTGGGATTGGTAGTATGGAATATTGCTTTTGGGGTTTGTGCCAGGTACCTCTGACCTAGATTGTCCACTGTTGGATACAGGATACTGGGCTACATGGACCATTGGTCTGACCCAGTATGGCTATTCTTATGTTCTTAAGTGTTATTGTGGAAATACACATATATCTTACATGGTACATATTTGACAGGTAGGCATACACATGGGTGGAGTCTGGGTATGGCATACATATTCATGTGCATATACCCTGTTAATGCTAGTATTCCAGACAAGAAAATAGGTGCCTATGTTCCTTTATAGAATATGCTCCCATACAGTACCCTCTAGGCACCTATGCATAAGTGCACAGTTATAGAATTACCTCCCAGTGGTGGTTGATAAACATTTGTGACCATTTCTGTGAAAAGGTGACTAAAGTCACCAGAAACAAAAGAATTAAAACGTTACATTCAAACATGTAACTTTTGCAGACTGCTTATAGACTCATGATATGAAAAATCGGCCATTCTCAACATTTTGGATCCACTGCTTTAAGTCACCTTTTCCCAGAGATGGTCACATATAGATCCTTTTGAATATTGACCCATTTGTCGACCCATTTCTAAATCTAGAAAAACCCACTAAAAATTGTGTGCGCAAATTTAGGTGTGTGCCCAATTTCTGCGTGCAATTTAATTGAATAATGAACTAATTAGCATCAATAGTTGGCTTTTTAACAATCAATTATTGGCACTAATTAGATTTTTAGTTGGCATTTACGTATGATCTGAAAAAGGTGGCACGGAGATGGAAGGGTCATAGGCATAATTGGGGCATTCCTAAAATTAACATGCATTGTTATAGAATAATGGGGATTCACGCCTAATGTAGGCACGTACATTTGCACATTTCAGTTGGCGCAAATATCTGTGCCTAAAGTTAGGTGTGATTCCCAGGTGTAAGCACTATTCTATAAACTGTGCCTAACTTTGGGGTCCTTTTATGACGCTGTGGCAAAAGGGGGCCTGTGCTGGTGTCAGCGAGTGTTTTTGACACACGCTGAGGTTCCTTTTTATTGCAGCAGGTAAAAGGTAGGTTTTTTTAATAAGAAATGGAAGTGAAGCACTTGCCACGCACCCACTTTGAGTGGGAGCACATAAGGACTTGTATGCTACCCCACTTGTAACTGGGCAGCGTGTGGCACTGCCCAGTTACCACCAGGTACACACTAGCGCTGCAAAAATAAAAATATAACACTGGAAATGGCGTACGCTAGGGGTGGGAACTACTACTGGATTGCTGTGTTAGCCCAGCGGTACTTCCCTTTTATTTATTTATTAGGATTTATTTACTGCCTTTTTAAAGGAATTCACTCATTTAGCAAGCGGTGAGCCCGCATTAGGCTTACCACCGCTTTGTAAAAGGGACCGTTTATGCACGGCTTAAATTATAGCACTTTTTCTGCGCTGACCTTTTTGGCACCATATATAGAATCTAGCCCCAAGTGTATTCATTCTTTAAATTTTACACTTATCATGGCTTTAATCAAATTCTACTAAGCTATATTTTCTCTAACTCTTCAATCCTTTTGGCAACTGGAATCGTCCTTTACTTACTGCCGATTATGCACAGATGTAGCTTGTGCAATACTTGCAAGAGGCAGGCTGTGGAGCTTATATGACTACGGTAAAAATATCACCTAAATGCCCAAGTGAGGTACAATAACACTGCTGTGAAGTGATGATGTGTTTATATACCCTTTTCTAAAAGGACTGGGGTTTTCCTAATTGTCCCTTGCCTGAACCTCATGTAATGTTTTGGTGTGTCCTATAGAATAATATTGAAAAAATGAACAAATCAGTGGCCAAAATCTTCTGAGATTTGCTTAATTACAACTTAAATTGTTCCCACATTGAAAATTATATGACTATATGGCCTTTTGGAGAAGAAAATATGAGAAGCACATAAAGGTCAGCCAACAATACTTCACAGTGAGTTCTTTCTACATGAACACTTGTAAAGCCATATATAAACTTGCCGCAAAGAGGATTTATTGTCTCTTTTATTGGCCTGTATTTTACAGTGCTCACATCCTCACTATCATATTCCAATTTGAAAATATTAATGCTTAAAACTTAGTGGACTAAAATTATCTACAGTATAGTGTTTACTGAATGCTCAAAGAAATGAATTTGAAATGCATTCTGTGGTCATTCCAGAAGTGAGACCGGCCAAGAGATCATGATCATGAATTGTATTTCAGAACTCCACCTCTAATCCTAGATTTGTCCCATGGCCAGGGTTTATCCTTGATTGTGAACTGTATCCTTGATACGATCCTTGAATTAGAGGTGGGGATTTGGAATTCAGTTTATGATCGTGACCTCATGGGTCATCTCTATTTCAAACATGTTGTACAGGTTTGTTTCAGAGCACATTTGATTTCAGTTATTATATGCATTTTAAAAGGGCTGTGTCATGTACACACTGAAAGTCTTATGAGATAGATTGTTTATAATTATTATGTAGGCTGAGAGTTATCAGCATTGATCAAGGATAAGCTACCTAGTTCATTTTTATGGAATCACTACTAAGAGGAAGAATATAAACACACGAGAATTGCCATACTGGGTTGGAGCAAAGGTCCATCTAGCACCAGCATCCTCTTTCTAATAGTGGCCAATCCAGTTCAGAAGTAGCTGACAAGTACCCCCCAAATAAGGAAGATTCTATGCTACTTTCCCTAGGGATAAGCAGTAACTTTCCCTACTCTGCCCTAATAACATTTATCGACTTTTCTTCAAGGAATTTGTTCAAAACTTCCCTAAACCCAGATACGCTAATTGCTTTTACCACATTCTCTGGCAATGAGTTCCAGAGCTTATGCATTCAGTGAGAAAAATATTTTGTCCAATTTGTTTTAAATGTTCTATTTAGTAACTTCATGGTGTGTCCCTTAATCTTGATACTTTTTTTGAAGAAATAAACAATCCATGTTTACCTGTTTCAATTTACTTAGGGGTCCTTTTACTAAGGTGTGCTGAAAAGTGGCCTTTGCTGATGTAGACGTGTATTGGACGTGCGCCGGTCCATTTTTCAGCACACCTGCAAAAAAAGCCTTTTTTGGCCAAAAATGGATGTGCGGCAAAATGGTGTGCGCCCATTTTGGGCCTGAGACCCTACCGCCACCCATTAACCGGGTGGTAATCGTCCGTGCACGTACAATGCCAATTACCGCCTGGTTACACCATGTGCTGGAAAATTTCCGATGCACTTACTGGACGCATGTACAAAATGAAATTACCGCCCGGGCCACACGGTAGCCGGACAGTAGTTCCAAATTGCTATGCGTTGGCTGTGCATAAGTGCCTACACGGCTTAGTGAAAGGGACCCTTAGGATTTTACTGATCTCTATCGTATCTCCCCTCAGCCATCTCTTCTACAAAGTCAAGGACTCCAGTCTCCCTAGCTTTTCCTCATACTAGAGTTGTTCCATCCCTTTAATTGTTTTGGTTGCCCTTCTCTGTGCATTTCCTAACTCCACTATATCTTTTTTTAAGATACGGTGACCAGAACTGAACATAGAGCTAGATTATTATATATGATGCCTAAAAAACTGGCACTGAAAAATGCCTGCATAAGCTGTGCCTCATCTTCAGCGTGGTTTATAGAATAACCACTTAAGCAGAGAGATTGCACGTAAATTTATGTGCCACCATTTGCACCAATGAAAATGTGGTGCAAATGCCCATGCCTAAATTACGCACAGAGCACCCATATTCTGTGATTACACATGTAACTCAAAATCATGCTCTTTTCCACCCTGAAATTCCCATGACCTTCCCACATGGCTAACTTTATTCATGTTAGTCCCAATTAAATCTAACTAGTGCCAATAATTGCTTGTTAAAAAGTGTATTGGCCACTGCTGGAAACAGGATGCTGGGCTTGATGGACCTTTGGTATTTCCCAGTATGGCAATACTTATGTACTTATGTAATTAGTGACACCAATTGGCTCATTATTCTATTAAATTGCCCTTGCAAATCAGGAACACGCCTAAATTTACATGTGCAATTTTTGGCGACCTTTATAGAATTAGGGGATAATGGATGTAATTCCATAAATTGGGTGTTACCATTTACACACTGACTGCTCATGCAAATCATTAGAATAATGATATATATGCATGTCCATGACAAAATTCTGCCTAACTTAGTGTGCATTTGACAGATGGGCATGCACATGGGCGGGGTTTGGGCAAAGAGTGGGTGTGGCTCAAATAAGTGTGTACCTCATAGCTATGTGGGGCCACAGGGGTATGAGCTCCTGGCTCCCCCTGCCGCCAATCCTCCCCCACCGCCGCTGCCTCGGGTACCTTTGCTGGCGGAGGTCCCCAACCCACGCCAGCTGAAGTCTTCTTCTCCAGCACGGCCGCGTTGCTGATCTGCAAGGGCAGGCTTCTGTTTCTGGGAGTCTGACGTCCAAAATTGGGTTTTGATTATACCGATTTGGACGTCTCTGTGAGAAGGATGTCCATCTTCTGACTTATGTCAAAAGATGGACGTCCTTCTCTTTCGAAAATGAGCCTGATAGTGAATTATATGTGAAAAAAAGTATGGTGCATAAGTTTCTAGATAACTAGTGAACACAGATCATAACTAAACTCAAAAGGGACAATACCTAATAAGGGGTAAAAAGGTGCTTCCCCTTAAGTAGCAAATCTGGACCAGACAGCCTGAAAAGATTAAATTCAAAATCAGTCTAACATTTTGACAGTTTAATGATACTTCAAATGAATGAATGAAGCATTAAAACCAAAACACTTACAAATAGCAGCTCCTGGAAATGGAATGACAGCTCAGACTGCTGAACCATCAATTCCTCCCTCACTGAATTTGTGAAGAATCTGCCATCTTGAATAAGGCTACCACATTTATACACTGTGATTAGGTTAAAAGTCACTAGTCTGATGGTTTATTAAAACTGACTATGTAAAAAAAAAAAACTTTTAAAAATACTATAATCATCAATTCTATAAAAATAAATCCTCTAAACTAATGCTCTGGTTTAAACTGTTTGCTGAAATAATAGCGCATAAATTGTAGGGCTTTAAAAATGGCATTTTTTCAACTACAATGATTTAACAAGTTGATGGCATAAATAAGAAGAACTCACGTTACCCTTGTTAAAACGCTAATGGAATACTCAACACACTATGAAATTCACTTGAAAATCGCATTTAAAATCTGAAAAATGGCATTGTCGTAAAAATCACAAACATGAAAACCAATAATATATTTCAATGGATCTCTTAATGCTCTTCTCGAATTGCTAATTTTTTTTAAATGAAAATTTTTTTTGTTACATTTGTACCTTGTGCTTTCCCACTCATGGCAGGCTCAATGCGGCTTACATGGAGCAATGGAGGGTTAGTGACTTGCCCAGAGTCACAAGGAGCTGCCTGAAATAAAGTGAAAAAATGCTATGCATTCCAGCAGCCATCTTAAATGCGTGCCAGTGACGAAAATGAGATCTTGGGGTTTGGGAAGCACCTGAATGCATTATGCCTGAGAGTATGTGGATTCAACAATATTAGCATCTAATAACAATTTAAATGGAGTTTTAATAAATAAGATGTATTGATGTATTGAGCCTGCCATGAGTGGGAAAGCACGGGGTACAAATGTAACAAAAATAAAAATAAAAAAATAAAAATAAGAATAACTTGCCATGTAAAAAAACAATATAAAAATTATTAATATGTATTCCTTATCTAATGACTGATAAGTACACAACACTCAGTTTAGTTTTTATCAGATATGTCCCTTTTGATTTACAGAAATACTGAAAGGTCAAACTCTTGATTTAAATCTGCTGGCATCACTGTGTTGTCTAAAATTTAGCTTCTGCTTTTCCTGCAATAACAGCCTATCAGTGTCACCTCTTTTCCAGTAAGGTCTGATCTTATGTTTTGCCGAGAAATGCAATTCTTCAAACCTATGTCACTTCTTTAACATATGTTCCAATAATGGTTTTTCAATAGCTCTTATTATTATTATTAGAACTCCAATGTTCAATGATGTGTTTGTTCAGTGCTCTCATTGTTTTGCCAATGTACAACAATCTGTTTTGGACATATCACTAAGGGGTCCTTTTACTAATCTGTGTAAATGCCTATGTGCACCCAACGCACGCCAATTCTGAGTTACCGCCCGGCTACCTCGTGGCCTGGGCGGTAATTTCATTTTTGACATGCGTCAGATATGCACGTCAGAAAATATTTTTATTTTCTGGTGCGCGGGCAGTAATCGGAATTTGGATGTGCTTTGACCATTACCACCCAGTTAACGCATGAGACCTTACCGCTGAGTCAATGACTGGCGGTAAGGTAGCAGACCCAAAATAGACATGTGGCAATTTTGATTTTGCCGCACGTCCATTTTTTACAGATGCGCTGAAAAATGGATTGGCGCAAGCCCAAAGCCCTCACCTACACTACCGCAAGCCATTTTCAGCGTACCTTAGTAAAAGGACCCCCTTATCTGTTTTGTAATTGGAATAGTGTCTTAGTTCATAGCACTCACCAGTTGTTGGATGTATAAAAACTTTCGTTTTCAGATTTATATGACAAACAGAACATTGAGAACATGGAAAATGTTCCCATTTTATATGTTTTTTTATGTGGCATTGGCAATGCAGAGGGTGCTAAAATGCCCTTTATCTCTTAAATGCAATTAAAATGTCCTTATTTTCAAAATGTGATATGATCTGGACAATATGCCAGTGTTTCCGTAACATTTTTATAACGTCATGAGACAAATGATGAAAAAACAGAGGACATACTATTTTATCCTGTGAATTATTTGGTTGTACCATGAGTAAAAAACTTCTCTCTTTCATGCTGGCATTAGAAAAGCCTTCCCTCACACAATTTTCTGGGTACCCTCTATCCTGAAATCTTTTATACATATTGTTCATTTGTTGTATGGTTTCTTCTTTAGCTGAACAAATCCTTTTTACTCTGAAAAACTGACTCACTTCTGATTAAATTACATTGGCTTCCTGCTGCTTTTTGTATTAGATTTAAAGTTTTGGTTAGTCCATTTAACTTTGCATCATTTTTCCTTATTTTATTTCTAGAGAATTTTACAGTCTTCTGTTCCCGTGAGATCATTATGATCTGACAGCACACTCAGTATTTTGGTTACGGAGTTGTGGTAATTCAGACATGAGGTGATGAGGAAAGTGTCTTCTCTGGGGCTGGTCTCAGGGAATGGAATCAATTACCATTACTGCTTAAAAATCTTAGGGGTCCGTTTACTAAGGTGTGCTGAAAAATGGCCTGCGGTACTGTAGGCGTGGGTTTTGGGCTTTCCCTGACCTGGAATATATGCTGTACAAATTCTGCGATGATTCAAAAGAGGCAAATCAAATCGCCCTACTTCTCCTCATTTACCATCCTTTGGGAGCTTGGTCCAAGGCAGAACCTCGACTTGTAGAGATTACTTCCTCTGCCACGTCCCAGTTTTCTAGGATAATCTGTCTGGGAGACTTAAACCTACACTTCGAAAATAATGCGGACACCAATATCCACAACTTCAAATCATTCCTGAAGGACTGCGAACTAACTACAATCTCTGAGGATGCAACTCATGAAAAAGGCCATATGTTACACTTCATGACTTCCTATCCTAATAGCTTGATCAGTTCATTCAAATGGAAGCCAGTACCATGGTCTGACCACTTCCAACTGGATTTCACCATTTATATCTTTATGTCAAGCTTAACCAGGCACAAGTCCTCCAAACTCATCTCCACCAGAGGTAAAATCAATGAGGTCACTTTCTGGTCTGAGCTAACAGATTCCTTCACTACTTCATCTCTTACACATAGTTTGATCAAATCCCACTGGGATACCAAGGTGAAAGCTATACTAAACAAAATTGTTCCATTTACCACTAAAAAGGTCAAGACATCCAGAAATTCACCATGGTTTACAGAGGAACTATCCATCCTAAAAAGGGAATGCTGATGCCTTGAAAAGCAATGGAGAAAGAACAAAGATACTACTGCTAATCCAAATGGATGTCTTATTTTTTTATTTTATTTATTTTTGTTACATTTGTACCCTGCGCTTTCCCACTCATGGCAGGCTCAATGCGGCTTACATGGGGCAATGGAGAATTAAGTGACTTGCCCAGAGTCACAAGGAGCTGCCTGTGCCTGAAGTGGGAATTGAACTCAGTTCCTCAGTTCCCCAGGACCAAAGTCCACCACCCTAACCACTAGGCCACTTCAAAAAGAAGGTAGCTGATTCAAAACTTCATTACTATAGCAGCCTAATAGGTCAAGATGATCTTGACAACAAAAACTTTACTTCTTAGTTAAAACACTAGCTTCTACTAATGATGATGAACATTCACAGAAAACATGTCCCACAGCCCAAGACCTAGCTGATCATTTTGCCAATAAGATCCTCCAAATTTGGTCTGAACTATCTAAAGCTACTCCAACAGAGGAAAATAGTTCAACTAGTGGTTCAGCCTGAATCGCTGTTGATCCTACAATCCAAGGACTCAAAACTGATCAGCTGACCCTCAGGGGGAGGAATGCTGACTTCGGCCTAACCCCTGTTAAGCCTTTTCTTGGCTGAGAGGTGCCCAGCTCTCCCTCCAGCTGCCTCCCAGGTGCTGTGGAGGACTTGCAGCTCATCTGTATATCCTCACGGCCTTTTCCAGGGTGACTCCCAGGTCCACTCCGATCCACTCAGGGCTTTCGATCGAGGTGCCCAGTGCTCCCACCAGGTGCGGTGGAGGACTTGCAGCCCTGACAGCGCACGGAGCATTTTCTCTATACATTTCATATTTTCTCCCATTTACTACTTATGGCTCCACTTCGCTTTCTTTTCTTGGTACTGTCCCTTCCTAATCTGTTTCTCCATCTGAAACCACTGTATACTGCAGGAACACATTGCCCACCCTCTGCTTTCATCATCTCACCATCTCTTTTGTCTTCTTCATTCTTCTCAGCTTTCAGCCTTCAACATTTCCTTTCTTCAGTTCAACCATCTCCATTCTTTCTTCACTGTCATCATGCCTCTCCTACTCTTCTCCCTACTCTCTTGCTGCTTCTCCTGCTCTCTGCTGGGGACATCAATCCCAATCCTGGTCCTCCACATCAGCTCTCATCCTATTTGTGCAGGTCACACCATGATGTCTCCAATCTAATTTCTGTCCCTCTCCTCCCCCCTTCTTCCCTGCCTTTCTTTTGTGCTCTGTGGAATGCCCGCTCTGTCTGTACCAAACTTTCCTACATCCATGACCTCTTTATCTCTCATACTCTACATCTGCTTGCCCTAACTGAAACTTGGCTTTGCCCTGAAGACTCTGCTTCAGTCATGGCCCTGTCCCATGGAGGTTCTTTTCTCCCATACTCCTTGCCCGGTTGGCCGTGGAGGTGTCGGGCTAATACTTTCACCCTCCTGTATATTTCAACCTCTTCTTCCATATCAGTCTCTCTGCTTTTCTTCCTTCAAAGTCCACTCCATCTGTCTGTTCACTCTTCTGCCTCTCCGAGTAGAAGTCATTTATTGACTCCCTGATAAGTCCCTTTCTTCCTTTCTCACTGTCTTTGACGCCTGGCTTTCCTTCTTTCTTGAACCTTCATCTCCTTCCCTCATTCTTGGGGATTTTAACATTCATGCTAATGATTCCTCCTACTCATATGCTTCTTAGTTTCTCACTTTAACATCCTCTTTCAATCTTCAACTGTGCTCCAGTACCCCCACTCACCAGAATGACCACTGTCTTGATCTTATCTTCTTCTCAAACTGCTCATTCTCCAGTTTCTGTGCTTCAGCTCTTCCCCACTCTGACCATCATCTGATAACGTTCACACTTAAACACCCTCCTCCCCAGTCCTGTCCAATCTCAACCAATACATTTAGGAATCTTCAGGCTATTAGCCCTTCTATTCTGTCCTCCAGTGTTTCAAATCTCTTCTCAACCACTATGTTATCTAAGTCTGTCAATGAGGCTGTCTCTTCCTATAATACTATTCTATCCTCTGCTCTGGATACTCTTGCTCCTCCCATCCCCCTTTCTGTAAGGTGTACCAAACCCCAGCCTTGGCTGACTTCTAGAATCCGCTACCTATATTTCTGTACCTGCTCTGCTGAATGCCTTTGGCTGAAATCCCATGCCCATGCTGACTTCATACATTCAAATTCTTGCTGACCTCCTTCCAGTCTGCTCTCTCACTTGCCAAACAGGATTACTACATCTAGTTGACAAATTCTCTTGGCTCAAAACCTCAACTTCTCTTTGCCACACTGAACTCTCTCTTCAAAGTGCCGTCACCTCCAACTCCCCCTTCACTTTCTCCCGAGACTCTGACTGAGTACTTTCATGATAAGGTTCACAAAATTAAACTTGAATTCTCAACCAAGTCACCTCCCCCTCTCCTTCCCTTAGTCCATTCTCTCAACCCTCCAACCCCTGCCTCTTCTTCCTCCTCCCTTTCCTATCCAAGATACTTGAACGTGCTGTTCAACACAGTTGTCTTGACTTTCTTTCATCTCAAGCTATTCTTGATCCACTTCAATCTGGCATTCACCCTCTTCATTCAATTAAAACAGCGCTTGCTAAAGTTTCCAATGACCTGTTCCTGGCCAGATCCAAAGGTCTCTATTCTATCCTCATCCTTCTCAATCTATCTGCTGCTTTTTGACACAGTTAATTACAGCCTATGCCTTGATACGTCGTCCTCACTTGGATTTCAGGGCTCTGTTCTTTCCTGGTTTTCTTCTTATCTCCCATCGCATTTTTAGTGTATACTCTGGTGGATTCTCCTCCACTTCTATCCCACTATCAGTTGGTGTACCTCAGGGATCTTTCCTGGGACCTCTTCTTTTCTCCATCTATACTTCTTCCCTTGGTACTTTGATCTTATCCCATGGTTTTCAGTATCACTTTTACGTTGATGACTCCAGATCTACCTCTCCAAACCAGAAATCTCAGCAGGAATCCAGGCCAAAGTATCAACCTACCTGTCTGACATTGCTGCCTGGATGTCTCACCGCCATCTGAAACTAAACATGACCAAGACTGAGCTTCTTATCTTTCCCCCTAAACCAACCACTCCTCGTCCCCCATTCTCTATTTCTGTGGATAACACTCTCATCCTCCCTGTCTCATCAGCTCATAACCTTGGGGTCATCTTTGACTTCTCGCTCTCCTTCTCTGCACATACTCAGCAGACTGCTAAAACCTATCACTTCTTTCTCTATAATATCTCCAAAATTTGCCCTTTCCTTTCTGAGTACACTACCAGAACCCTTATCCACACTCTTATCACCTCTTTCTTAGACTTGTAACTTGCTTCTCACAGGTCTCTCTCCTCTTCAATCTGTTCAAAATTCTTCCAGTGTCACTATGCTCATATAAGCCCTCTTCTCAAGTCACTTCTCTGGCTCCCTATCCATTTCTTCATACAGTTCAAACTCCTCTTATTGACTTACAAGTGCATTTACTCTGCAGTCTTCAGTACCTCTCCACACTTATCTCTCCCTACACTCCTCCTCAGGAACTCCATTCACTGGGTAAATCTCTCTTATCTGCACTCTTCTCTTCCACCACTAACTCCAGACTCTGTTCCTTTTATCTTGCTGCACCATATGCCTGGAATAGACTTCCTGAGCCGGTACGTCAAGTTCCATCTCTGGCAATCTTCAAATCTAGGCTAAAAGCCCACATTTTTGATGCTGCTTTTAACTCCTAACCCTTACTCACTTGTTCAGGACCCTTATTTTAACATCCCCACCTTAGTAATTCCCTTATCTCTTATTTGTCCTGTTTGTCTGTCCTAATTAGATTGTAAGCTCTGTTGAGCAGAGACTGTCTCTTCATGTTCAAGTAGTTTTTCAAATCTTACAGGGTTTCACCTCTGAACTGCTAAGACCACTTCACTACCTTTGGCCCAGTCTTACAGACTGAAAGAGCAACTGATGCTTGCATCACCGTTTCAAAAGATAATTCAAAATCAGAAGATTTCCAGCTCTCTATTCCCTGTACTTGAAGTTAAAATATGGAACTCTCTACCTACTGCCATCAGAATAGAAAACAGCTACCTTATCTTCAGGAAGAGGCTAAAAACCTTTTTCTTCCCAAAGACTACTTCATTACAATCCATTGACTCTACCTCCTAGTATCATCCATTATCCTTTCCTATAATGTTTTTGGTTTCATGCATTACACCAGTGGTTTCTAATTGTTCTCATACCTTACACTAACATTATCGGCTTTTGTCTTACCTAGAATGTAAACCGCACTGAACCCTGCAAAGGGAATATTAGAGGTATACAAGAATTGATTTGAATTGATTTTCATTTGCAGACAGCAAATTTCTAGCAAGGCTGTTTCTGCACAAAAAAAGGTGTTATTTTGTCCTCCCAGGCCACAGAAAGTCCTCTCTTAGGTGGCAGTAAGTGCTCCGCCCCCCGAAATGGCCATGTGGCATATGGTTGATTTGCAGCTTGGCCTATTTTTCAGCATGGGATTAGTGCATGCTAAGCAGAACACTACTGAGGGACACGTTTCATGGTAGTGCTCTTTTAGCCTGTGGTAGGCTCGCATTAGGCCTACTGTGCCTTAGTAAAAGGGCCTCAGAGTTAGGAGAGCGTATACATGTTGAGGTTCATGAGCCTGTCCCTATGAACCTCAATTGGGCATCAGTCTGAATATCAGCCGGTGCCCGCTTAACTTCTAGGTGACTACACTGCCCTTGATATGAAATGCTGCTGCCCAGATATGGCTCGGCATTGAATATCAGGGCTATCAGAAGCTTTAAACTGCTGACTTCTGTGGGTTGAACACTGGGCCCTAAGTTTGTAGGGGAAAATTAACCTAAATTTATGGTTCTAAAAATTATACTGTTAAATTTAGGACTGCCATTCATTTTTTTTTAGATTTAAGACTATAATTCTGCTACCTAGTACAGAAATTAATTGTTAAACTCCTAAATTTACCCCTGCCCTGTGTCCACTCTTGTTGCCACCCACTTTTTTGGCTCCTACATCTAGGATCCTAGTGAAACTAGGAGCATAAATTTATGCACTCAACTCTAGTAAATGTTAAAAGAGGCAAATTTATCAGCCTGCTTCTGAAAGTTAGGAGCCTAAACCCTTTGCATATTGGCCGCCAATAGGTTTAACTTAAATATTCATCCATAACACTTGTTTATGGATGAATGTTATTGACTGAATATGTTAAATAGCAAAGATACTAGGAGAATTGAGCTTTCATGCAGTGCAGTTTGCCAAAAGGTCAGGGCTAAACTGAGAACTTTTCTGAAAGAAAATTAAAATAAAAATGTTTCGCATAATATGATAGCATCTTTAGTGAATGCACCTGCTCCGCTCATGCCCCTCCCATGGCCATGCCCCCTTTTAAATGGCATGTTATAAGATTTGCAAGCAGATATTTCTAGCATAGAACTCAGCAAGATGCGTGTGCAAATCCAAATTGTCTGTGGATAATTTTGCCAGTGGTGAATTACTACTAAAAATATTTCATGATTTTTCAGTTTATTATCAATTTAGTATACATTTTACCAGTACATTAGCTAATGCAAAATTACATGCAGAAATATGACAAGTTTCATGCAGAAAAAGTTTACAAATGTGACTATGCATACATTTTGCCATAAGGAAGGACAATTTTCAAAAATATTGTTGTCCAAAAAGAACATGTATGAGCTAAATCTGTATACATATAAACAGAGTCCGAATGAAACGGCTTTTTTTCAGTTTCTGCCAAAATCAAAAGTGCCACTGAAACTGTCTGAAAGCTTTTGACCGAAACTGAAACTGCAGCTGAAATTCATCACCTGATTTCAGCTGAAGCTGAAACCAAAACTGAAAACCCAAAGTTTGATTGTGTGAATGTGAACCAATGAGGGCTATTAAGGATTGTCAGAGTTTGCAGTCTGCATCCCTCTGCTAAACCTGCGAGTATCCAAGCCAGACTATAATAATCTAAATAATGAAAGACCATATATTGCCTCCAAGCAAAATAACCTCCACACACATGGACTGCAGCCAATGAAAACAGAAACTAAAAGCCAGGGTGCTTTTACAGTTGTTGACTGTGCTACACTTGGAGTGACAGCTGATATAATGAGACTAATTCCAACGAGCTTATCATCCCAGATTTACAGACTTAAATTCCTCCTAAAATTTGTGTATCAAAAGCATTTATTTGGAGCACTCCATTTACCATATAAACTATTGTGCAAGATTATAACTACATCACTTGCAATCAGTGGCGTACCAAGGGGGGGCGGTGGGGGCGGTCCGCCCTGGGTGCACGCCGCTGGGGGGGTGTTGTGCACCAGTCAGTGTCGTTGGTTTCCATGCTCCCTCTGCCCCGGAACAGGAAGTAACCTGTTCCGGGGCAGAGGGAGCATGGAAACCAACGATGCTGACCGGCGCGCGGCACCCCCCCCAGCGGCGTGCACCCGGGGGAGTTCTTTCACCAGGTGAGGAGTGTCCCTTCGCCGGGGGGGTCGCACTGCATGGGGGGCGCTGCACCCGGGGGGGCGGGGCGCATCGGCGATCCGCCCCGGGTGTCAGCGCCCCTCAGAAAGCCACTGCTTGAAATCATAATATAAAAAGAAAAGAATACATTAGCGCCCTCCCCAGGACTTCCTTTCTCTTACAGGAGCCAGCAAGGTTATAAAAATATACATGGGAAGGGTAGACAAGTGAGAAGAAATACATTTGTGAAAAAGGTATCTTTGAATAGACTTAGGCCCTTATTTTTGAAGTATCCCTATGTGTAAATGGGAGCATTTAAATGTTTAGAGAGGCTCAGAGATTTAAAGGTCATTCCAGAATAGGGGCTATTCATAGGTGGGGAAGCTAAAGTGCTCATTTTTAAAGCAGATGGATGTCTTAAAATGCCTTAAAAAACATCCACCTGCTAAAAACAGGTAGAGGGAGGATGACTTTGGAATGCGCTACCATATGAGTTGTAGAGTATTAACTTGATATTACAGTTTAGAAAACAACTGAAGGCACATCTCTTTCTTCAAGCTTATTGTACTTAAGCATAGCAGTCTATTTTTTGCTGATTGATTTAATTTAGAAAGTAATATAGCATAATTAATGTATTATGTGTTTTGTTGATTTTGTCTTTGGCTTGTTTTGGTTTTATGTTGTATACTGCCTTGAATTGTAAGATAGTGTGGTTTTGAAATATCCAGATATGGCCTGGCACTGAATGATAGGGTATAGAAAAGCCCTTGGAGGCAGCATTTAAACAAAATGTTAGCTGTCACAGGCTCAATATTAACCTCTCTGCTTCTGAAAAGATGTGAACATCTTATAGAGGCCAAGGGTACATTGCAAGTTGCTGACAGCCTACCTGCTATTTGGTGTGCTGAGTTTTTCCTTTAATTACATGCGTGTAATTGAAATTTCAAAAGTACCCACAAAAGAAAAAGGGCCCAAGGCATCTTTTGCTACTACTGGTCATTTCTATAGCATTAATAGGTATACACAGTGCTGCACAGATGCAGAAACATACAGTCCCTGCTGCATGGATCTTGCAAACTCATTAAGACATGCAGACAAGACAAATAATTTGTCAATCATATGGAGGCAACATATATACCTATGCACCCTTATAAAATAGCTTTCCCGACAGCTTCCATACAAAATTACACCTGACCCAAAGTGGGATTAACTTTGTGCATGTATGTAGGGGCTTATTGTGAAATTAACTTCCAGAAGAAACATAACTTTTTGTTACATTGACCCTCTCTTACGGAACTCCTTATCTGCAGAAGTGAGCAGTTTAACAAGCTACTTTGGGTTTCATAAGATTCTCAAAACATAGATTTTTGAGAATGTCTGTCTTTGCCGGATTAAAGACATATTAAGTCAACTTCTGATTGTGATGATTGCTGATTATTTACACTGATGCTGGTTAGGCATTTATATTGTTTGGATTTACTTGTTAGAACATTCATTGTACTTGTTCCTGCTTTATTGTAAACTGCTGTAAAACTTAACTGTAATAAGCAGTATATTAAGTAATTAAATCAAATCAAAAAAGTCCCAATCCTGCTTCTAGTCCACCCATTACCCATCCCTGGGAATGTCGACACATGCATCACATAAAGGTGGGTGCCGTGTTTTCTGAGTTTCTACTTTTACATGGGTATACCTTGGGGCAATTGCAGAAGTGCCTATTTGAGGGGTCCTTTTAATAAGTGATGGTAAGCCCAATACAGGCTCACTGCACAATATTCCAGGACTACTGCTGGCCCAACATGGCCACTGGTGGTAGTTCCAGGTCAAGCGTGCGCCATTTCCTGGGAAAAAAATAAAACCCCTGGGCATGGTTAGCGTGGCAGTAACCTGGTGGTAATTAGGCATCACCATGCACTGCCCAGTTACTGCTGGGTTACCGCGGGAGCCCTTACCACAACCTCAATGGGTGGCGGTAAGTGCTCGCCACCACATGGCCACACAGTAAGAGTTATCTTACTGCATGGCCATTTTTTGGAGGCTGGCAGATGGGAAAAATGGCCCCCACTACTACCACAGGGCCCTTTATCCTGCAGCTTGGTAAAAGGACCCCTGAGTATATAAAATGATATTCTATATGCTCCACTTGCTTATAAAATCGCCTCTTTAGAAGCTGATGAATTTGAAAAGTCTCATCTGCCAAGTACAAAAATAGTAAAATGTAATGTTTTTTCTGCTGTTTTCTGCATTTACAACAACATTCAGAAATTTGACCCCTCATGGCATAAACCTGCATGTGCGTGCTGCTACATTAGAAAGTTTATTTAAATTAAATAATAATAAACTGCCTGTATCCAAAAAACAAGTAAAGTGGCTCATTACTTAGTGAAGACTGGCAGGTGAAAATGTGTTTGTAGGCTAATTTTTGCCAAAGAGGTAGAGGAGTGGCATTGTATATGAAAAACAAAATCAGAGCGGCTGAAATCTGGGATACCTGTGGAAAGGAAGAAGCTATATGGATCATCCTGGAAACAGAAGATGAAACCTGTATCCACATGGGTGTTGTCTCCGGCACAAATGGAGAAGCTGGACAAGGACCTGATAGAACAGTGGTTCACAAACCTGTACCTAGAGGCATCCCAGCCAGTCAGGTTTTTGGAATATCCACAATGAATATTCATGAGAGAGATTTACTGTCTAGGTTTGGCTTATTCTTGCTGTACACCACCTTGGGTGAATTTCTTCATAAGTTATGCACCTAAAGTGAAAATCTGCCTATGCTCTTCCCAGACTCTGCATATGTGTACGCTCACCTGTAAAATATGTGCTATGTAAGATATGACGTTTAAACAAAAATCGACACTAGTTCAGCAAAACATTTTTCATTTGGAACATAGTGGTTAAGGATGGATTAGTTCCAGAAGCACTTAGTCCCCTTGTAAAGGGGGGGGGGGGGTCCGCTTCCTCCTCATGGGTGGAGCCAGTAAGCCTGTGGGGCTCCCAAGGTTCCAGGACAGAATACTGCTGATACTGGGACTCAGGGCCAAAGTATTATCAAGGCAATTTCATACCAAAAATCATAATTATATTCTTCATAACAAAAGATACAGCCCACTTAATATAGTCTTCAAAAGAAAAAGGTACAGTCCTCATAAGATAATCTTCGAAAGGAAAGAGGTACAGTCCAGGTCCCAAAATCCCTCAGCAAACACTCAGCTCCTCAAGTCCTCCAGTCTTCTATTAGGCATTAGCTTTCCCTTCCCCCTCCTTCAGAAGGGTTTAGTAAGAGTTCAGCACCAGTGGCGTAGCCAGACAGCCAATTTTGGATGGGCCTGAACTCAAAGTGGGTGGGCACAATATTTTCTCTGCCCTGCCCTACCGCAAAATATAAATACATTAGCTAATAAGGATCCTCAAACTCTGTCAGTTGAAGACTTTCTCTGAAGGTGGCCAGAACTCCCTTTTACCAAACTTGACAGGCAGTAGCAACATCCGTAAGCCACTGATGCCAGCACCCTATCCTGCTTATAATCGAACGAGAAAAACGCCCAAGTTCCGACCTAAATCGGGAGATGGACGTTAATCTCACAAAAACGAGTAAATCCATATAATCGAAAGCAATGTTTCAGTGCGTCCGTGTCGCTCGTACGTGGACGTAAAAACGCCCAAATAAGAGGCGTGTCGGGGGCGTGTTAGGGGCGGTGATACGACGTGGACGGGTACAACGTATAACGAATAGCGAAATGGCTCTGGTTGAGCGGGAAGATGGGCGTAATATGATGGACCCGAAATAAAAGCGACCAGAGCAAGGGGGAAAGCGTCTTTAGACCCATTAGCGATTGTGTGTAGTTGGAGAGTGGCGATATTGTTGGTGGAAGAGCTGAAGTGGTGGTTGCAGAGAGAAAGCCGAGCGTGTTCAGTACCTGTGACGGTCGTCTGTGTGCCCTGCCTCTTTTTGTGTCATACCCTTTCACCGTTCCTTACTCCTACTCCTTTGCTCCATCGCCCCCTTCCCCTCCCCCTATCCCTCCCCATTCACTCTTCCCACGTGTATACTCTATTCCCTGACCTCCGTTTGTCTCTGTGTGCCTGTACTGTTTGGCGAGTGAGTGGCCAGAGGGCGTGGTGGCTGGAAGTGACAGATCTGTGTGTGTTGCTGTTTGACTACTAGTCCTAATACTTGCACTGGTGGTGGGGATATGGATGCACTTAATGCACTTGTGGCATACATGCTACACGAAGAGGCCACCCACCGCAGGAGGTATTCACGGCCCCGAGTGTTTAGGCCCCGCACCACCTTCCTACAACTCACTGACCAGCAGTGTCTAACAAGGTTCAGGTTTGATAGGGCCACTATTCGTCAGCTGTGTGAGCAGCTGACACCCCTCCTTCAGCCCCAGACACGTAGGAATAACCCCATCCCTGCCCACCTCAAAATCACTTCCGCTCTCTCTGTCCTGGCCACTGGCAGTTTTCAATCCGTATTAGCTGCTAACACAGGCCTCACCCAGGCTTCTATTTCACACTGTCTCACCCAGTTCCTGGATGCCTTCATAACTCACACCTCACACTACATCACTTTCCCCACCACCCCCCAGGCCCTGCACAACAACATGGCCGCCTTCTATGCTGTTGCTAGATTCCCCTCGGTCATCGGTGTGATAGACTGCACACACGTAGCCCTCAGACCCCCCCGGGCACACGAAGCCACCTACAGAAATAGGAAGGCATTTCATTCTATGAACATGCAAGTTATATGTGATGCCCAGGGGGAGATATTAGACGTGTGTGCCAGGTACCCCGGCTCCAGCCACGATGCCTACATCCTACAGCACTCGGGCATCTTCCGCAGGTTCCAGCGAGGGGAGTTCATTGGTGGATGGCTACTAGGTAAGTGCAACATGCATGTACCACCCATACTAGACCTCCTCCACTGGGCAACCCTCCGCCCTGGCTTCCTCCACCACAACCCACTATCCAAATCCCCCCGCCCGCCCTGTACCTGCTCCAAGCGATACACACTCATCTATCTCATTCTGCTTTTCTGCAAAGGTGACCGAGGCTACCCGCAGAGGACATGGCTTATGACCCCCCTGATCCACCCACAACCAGGGCCAGAAGAAACCTACAACAGGAAACATCGCAGCACCCGGGGGATCATTGAGCGCACCTTTGGTTTATTGAAAAACCGCTTCCGCTGTCTGGACCGGTCTGGAGGAGAGCTGCTCTACAGTCCAGAAAAGGTGGCCAAGATCTTTGTGGCGTGCTGTATGTTACACAATTTGGCCCAGCGCAGAGGACAGCCTCTCCCAGAGGAGCCACAGCCACCACCAGAAGAGGCCCCAGATGAGCTGGAAGAGGAGCCCCCTCCACCCCCAGCCCACAGAGCAGAGCTCAATGCCTACCAGCTTGGCGTAAGAGCAAGACAAAGACTCATTGAAACAAGTTTTAGGTGAATGTAAGTGAACATTTATTTTTTACATACAGTGCATATGTGTTTGTTCAAGCCCACCACCACCACCCCCACCACCCCCCTCCCACACCCACCCCCCTCCCACCAACCCTCACCCTACAGCATGTCCCATCATTTTCCCCTTCCCTTCCCCCGTCCCCTCCTACCCCTCCCACGCCCTTCCTTTGCAGCTGGTGCTGCATGGGAAGTCTCTTCTGAGCTGCTGCTCCCAGTGTCCTCTTCCCTATCCCCATGGCAGCCTGCGGCTTCGGCTGCACCGTGGAAATCGGGCCACCTTCTTGGTTCTAGTGGTCTGGCCACAGGACCCAGAATGGGAGCAGCAGATTTGGCGGGTGCTGCAGGAGTGGGTGCAGAGGCTGAGGATCGCAATGCCCACCTCTTAGCTGGTGGTTGCTGGTGGTCAGTGGAGGAGGAGAATGTTGATGGCAGGGGCTGCTCCAGCAGCACGGGGGCTGGAGTAGGCACGGTGCCCTGAGGGCGCAGGTGTTGGATGCTCTGCTCCAGCCGTCTCAGTTGCTGGAGCACCTCCTGGTGGCCTTCACGTTGCGCCTGGAGGAGTTCCTGGTGTGCTCGCTGCTGTGCCTCCAGTGCTTGGCGCTGCAGCTCCAGTTTCTGCTGGCGGTACTCCTCCAAGCGCACGTTGTGGCGGAGTAATTCCGTGGCCAGCCGCAGGAGTTGCCTCCTTTGGCCGGATGGCCTCTGGCGGGGAGCTGGGCCCTCCTCCTCCTCACCAAAGTCCTCCGGTGCTGGAGGTGCAGCCTCTGCTGGTGCAGGTGGTGGTGGTGGTGGTGGCAGAGGCTGTGCAGCTGGTGGTGGTGGTGGCAGAGGCTGGACAGCTGGTGCAGGTGGTGTGGTGGTGGCAGAGGCTGGACAGCTGGTGCAGGTGGTGGTGGTGGTGGTGGCAGAGGCTGGACAGCTGGTGGTGGTAGAGGCTGGACAGCTGGTGCAGGTGGTGGTGGACGCGGAGGATGCACAGCTGGTGCAGGTGGTGGAGGCTGGACTGCTGGTGCTGCAGGCTGTGGAGGTTGAGGCTGGACGGATGGTGTAGGGCGTTGGCCTTGCAGGCCACTAGGGCCAGCCTCCTCTGAGTCATCACCTGTAGAGCACAAGAGTGAGGAATAGTGTTGGTGCAAATAACCCACTTTTGTCTTTCAGCATTCATATATATTGGTATGTCCCCCAACCTGATGACCCAGCAAAGAGATGGTGAGGAAGAATGGAATTGACACGGGTACGAAAGAGAGAGGCCCACAGGCAGCTGGGTAGAGGTGGTGGATGAGCAGCCAAGAGAAGGACACCACTCACAACGTTGTGCTCAAGCTGTTAGTTGTATAATTGTTAAAATGAACAACATTGCAGCATGTGTTGTGTTACTACTGACTTGCTAAACTGCATAGAACTGCTTTATGACCCCCATTACAGGCTCCTTCAGTTGAATGCATGTGGCCCACACTCAGTAGAGCACAGAGGTCACAGGAGGAACTAGGCACAGTTTGGTAATGGGAAAATAGGAGGGAGTAGTAGGGAAGGACGGCCCCCAGAGTTCTGCCACAGTAGTAACCTACACACACCCATAGGAGCCAACTGGAAAGTAGTATTGGGGGTGCTAAGCCCAGTGACCAACACTCCTCCCTGCACAGCTACATGATCTTTCCTCAATATTGGGGGTGCTCACACACACACACAGCACCCACCCTGTCTGCTTGCTCCTATAACACACATGACCACTACCACTACTCAAATAGAGCTTACAATTAATTCTATAAATATGGGCACACAGGACAAGTAAGAGGAAACCCAATGACAACGGTAGGGATAGGGAGTAAGGGTAGAGAGCTAGTGAGTAGGGGTTACCAGGTCACAATAGCATCATAAAGGTGGCCTGTTAATATACATAAAGACAGCCAGAGATACTCCCCCCCCCACCTACCTCCCTCCTCCTGCCCCCCACTCCTCACCTCCCTCCCCCTGACCCCAACTTCTATAACACAAGTGTACTGCAGCACAACAGATACCCAAACTGCATAATGAAACACCTACCTGAGTCCTCAGCCTGGCCCGAGGTGTCCAGGGAGCCAATCCCGTGGATGCCCTCCTGGGGTAGGAGGGAGTACACCATCAGCTCCATGGGTGTAAGGTTGGCAGTGTCATTGCCTGGGGGATTGGCCCCCGCCTTCCTCCAAACATCCCTCCTCAGCTTCCGCCACTTCCTCTTGCAGTCCTCCACGTCTCTCTCAGCATGGAAGACAGCATTCAGGCTGTCCCGTACTGCCTCCCATTCGCGCTGCTTTACTGTTGCTGCCAGCCTCTGCCCTGTGGGAGCAAACAGACTCCGGTGCCGCTGTACAATTTCATGCACCAGGAGCTCCACCTCTGCATCGACAAAATTACCCTTCCGGGTCGGCGGCATGCGTGGTGGCATTGTACCAATGGGGTTTTCGAAAATACGGAGTGGGCATTTATATAGGCGCCAAGAACGCCCATTGAGACGGGGGAATAGGCGATTCTGATATGGGCGTTTGTTTTTCAATTATACACATAATTCCTAAGCGTGCCCAGCTCAGATAGCGATTAGGAACACATGGTTTCGATTATGAGTAGATAAGTATGGGCGTCTCCACCTGCCTTCCCTTTCTTCATTGCCATTTTACCTGCCATTCCCTGCACTTAGACCTTGCCGGTTGTTCGTAATAATCATTTACAGGGTTTTACCCTCACTTATATGAAGGTATGTGTTTAGCAATGTATGCTTGGGTACACCTGTGTATTTAGGGGGGGGGGGGATTATTGTTGGCCCTCAGCCACCACGCCTTCCGTTTCCTCTCTTCCACATCCCCTGATGCTCCCTTCCTTTCTCCCATTCTCTCTGCCTGGTTGTAGCAGGCAGTGTGTGGGGGCCACGAATTTGCTACACTCACCCCAAATCAAGCACCCCTCGGTAAGGGTAATTTCAATCAGGGAGATGTGCAGCTAATGTTCCCGAAGATAAAAGGCGCACTACACAGTCTTGAAACAGACGTTCATGGTAAGCTCTCGTTTGTCTGCCACCTCTTCTCTTTGTGCTCATAGTCAAGGAGTGTGCATTCACTGTATGTACAGTGGGGGAAATAAGTATTTGATCCCTTGCTGATTTTGTAAGTTTGCCCACTGACAAAGACATGAGCAGCCCATAATTGAAGGGTAGGTTATTGGTAACAGTGAGAGATAGCACATCACAAATTAAATCCGGAAAATCACATTGTGGAAAGTATATGAATTTATTTGCATTCTGCAGAGGGAAATAAGTATTTAATCCCTCTGGCAAACAAGACCTAATACTTGGTGGCAAAACCCTTGTTGGCAAGCACAGCGGTCAGACGTCTTCTGTAGTTGATGATGAGGTTTGCACACATGTCAGGAGGAATTTTGGTCCACTCCTCTTTGCAGATCATCTCTAAATCATTAAGAGTTCTGGGCTGTCGCTTGGCAACTCGCAGCTTCAGCTCCCTCCATAAGTTTTCAATGGGATTAAGGTCTGGTGACTGGCTAGGCCACTCCATGACCCTAATGTGCTTCTTCCTGAGCCACTCCTTTGTTGCCTTGGCTGTATGTTTTGGGTCATTGTCGTGCTGGAAGACCCAGCCACGACCCATTTTTAAGGCCCTGGCGGAGGGAAGGAGGTTGTCACTCAGAATTGTACGGTACATGGCCCCATCCATTCTCCCATTGATGCGGTGAAGTAGTCCTGTGCCCTTAGCAGAGAAACACCCCCAAAACATAACATTTCCACCTCCATGCTTGACAGTGGGGACGGTGTTCTTTGGGTCATAGGCAGCATTTCTCTTCCTCCAAACACGGCGAGTTGAGTTCATGCCAAAGAGCTCAATTTTTGTCTCATCTGACCACAGCACCTTCTCCCAATCACTCTCGGCATCATCCAGGTGTTCACTGGCAAACTTCAGACGGGCCGTCACATGTGCCTTCCGGAGCAGGGGGACCTTGCGGGCACTGCAGGATTGCAATCCGTTATGTCGTAATGTGTTACCAATGGTTTTCGTGGTGACAGTGGTCCGAGCTGCCTTGAGATCATTGACAAGTTCCCCCCTTGTAGTTGTAGGCTGATTTCTAACCTTCCTCATGATCAAGGATACCCCACGAGGTGAGATTTTGCGTGGAGCCCCAGATCTTTGTCGATTGACAGTCATTTTGTACTTCTTCCATTTTCTTACTATGGCACCAACAGTTGTCTCCTTCTCGCCCAGCGTCTTACTGATGGTTTTGTAGCCCATTCCAGCCTTGTGCAGGTGTATGATCTTGTCCCTGACATCCTTAGACAGCTCCTTGCTCTTGGCCATTTTGTAGAGGTTAGAGTCTGACTGATTCACTGAGTCTGTGGACAGGTGTCTTTCATACAGGTGACCATTGCCGACAGCTGTCTGTCATGCAGGTAACGAGTTGATTTGGAGCATCTACCTGGTCTGTAGGGGCCAGATCTCTTACTGGTTGGTGGGGGATCAAATACTTATTTCCCTCTGCAGAATGCAAATAAATTCATATACTTTCCACAATGTGATTTTCCGGATTTAATTTGTGATGTGCTATCTCTCACTGTTACCAATAACCTACCCTTCAATTATGGGCTGCTCATGTCTTTGTCAGTGGGCAAACTTACAAAATCAGCAAGGGATCAAATACTTATTTCCCCCACTGTATGTAGTCTGGAGTCAGATGTTAGGTAGCTCTCTTTTCACCAGGTTCCTGTGCACTGTACTGTGGGGTTGGCAGGTCCTCAGTGGTGTGGGCCAGCTGTTGGAGGTGCTGTATTGGTTCCCGGTAGCTTCCATCTTCCTTGTTTATGTGGTGTACCCCAGTCCCCATTTATGAAGTGGCCACCCATTCTCAAGGTCCATAGGCGGGGGAGGGGAGAATGATTAATGCAATGGATGTGTATAGCACATTATGGAACACCTTCCTAAATTGCTCCATAGGTAGTAGGGTAGGGAACATGCACATTACATTGTTTTTAATCGGTAGCCTGGACAAAATGATCGAGGTGGCTACAGGTAGTGCCACTGAGGCCTATGACGTGGTGGTGAGGGAGAGGGGTGTGTGTACAGGTACCAACCCAAAGTAACTGGTGGTGGCTAAAACCTGGTAGCTGCTGTGGCCTAGTGGTTAGAGCACCAGCCTTATAATCATAAGGTTGCTGGTTCAAATCCCACCTATGGCAAGTCACTTCAGAGACAAAGTTTGACACAAACCCAGAATACTTGAATGTAACACACCTTGATCGACTACTGGAGAAAGTGTCATCACAGCTGCAAATAATAAGCACCATTTTTATTTGTGCCCTTCCCTAACACAAGTATTACATTGCAACTGTGATGAAGTAACCATCCATCTATTGGGTTTCCCATTGTTTCCCTTTTGCTCCTCAGCATTATATACCATAGCTGATGTATTCAATGTGAAAATATGAGCCAGCTGTTTGTAGGTCCTTCTTGGCCCCCCCCCCCACCAATGTGGCTTGTGGGTAAGGATATGTGTCCATCAGACAGCAAACACTTTGTATGTGGTACCTGGAGTTATGTGGAAGTGTGTACCTGGCAGATCACACGTGGTACACTATTAATCTCTTATTGATGGCACTCTGTATTGTGGGTCAGTATGGTGGAGGGGAGGGAGGAAGGGAGAGAGAGATGCTGGCTGGCCATTTTTATTCATGAACACAAATATCCATCCAGCCTCCCCGGCCCAACCCCCCTGCACATATGGCCATGCAGGTTGGAATGAACAGGTGGCGTTCTGTATGGCCAACATTCTCAGACATACATCACCTTCTCATTCACACAGCACATTTAATGCTATGCATATTGCTGCCTCCTTCCTCTCAACTCAACAGCACCATTTGGTGATATGTAATGCACAAGGGAGACAAACACACACACACCCCCTGATAGTTATATTGTAAGAGAAACATTTATTTCCCCCCACCCCCACCCCTACAAAATAAACCCCAACAATGCCCTCCTCCCCCCCACAACTCCCCACACAACCCCAACAATTCCCTCCCCCACCCCCCACAGAACCCCCAACATTTCCCTCCCTCCCCCCACACACACAACCCCAACAATTCCCTCCCCCACCCCCCACAGAACCCCCAACATTTCCCTCCCCCCACACACACAACCCCAACAATTCCCTCCCCCACCCACTCCCCACACCCCCAACAGGCCCCCCCTATTTAAATTAAGGGCGGCCACGCCCTCTTAGTAAGGCCCTCTGTAGCAGGGCAATGAGCAGCCCCAGCAGTACCCTTAGTGGGCCCTGGAGCTGCTCATTGCCCTGCCGTAGGGCTGTCACCTCCTGCAGCAGCTGTTGCTGGCCAACTATAAGCTGGTGCTGGCCATCTACCAGCTGCTGCAGGAGGCGCACTACAGTAGCCGGGCCAAAGGCTGGAGGTGGGCCAGGGGACACGGAAGATGGCCCAGGGGATGGAGGTGGGCCAGGGGACACAGAAGCTGGCCCAGGGGATGGAGGTGGGCCAGGGGACACAGAAGCTGGCCCAGGGGATGGAGGTGGGCCAGGCGATGGCGCTGCATGTGGGGAGGGAGAGGCCTGATACGGAGCTGCAGATGGGGAGGGGTCCTCATGAATGTCCAGATCCTCATCTATGATGAGGACTCCCTCCTCCTCCTCCTCCTCCTCCTCTTCTTCCTGGTGGCCCGCCTCCTGGCCTGGCTGCTGCTCCTCCTCCTCCTCCATGTGCCCCTTCTCCTGCTCCTCCTGCTCCTCCTCCTCCTCCTCCTCCTCCTCCTGCTCCTCCTCCTCCTCCTCCTCCTCCTGGAGGTGGTGGCCCTCCTCATCCTGCCGCTCAGCTTCCTGCTGGTGGAGCCCTGTGTATGTAAAAGGAGTGTGATTGAGATCAGTGCATACACCATGGCTTGCATAGTGCAGTAGCTGGGTGGCGTGGGGCAGGGGATGGGGCAGGGTGTGGTAAGGCGTAGCCTATGCCCATGGGGAATGAGCTGCATCAGATGACATGAAACAGAACCCTGGACCCTCCTCTGACACACACCACACAGGACATGTGGCCATACCAAATTCATTGCTGACCAGCATGTTTGCATTGTGAGATGCAACGAGGGGTTGATGGGCAGTTGTTGTAGGAGTTATTGGGGGGGGGGCAGTGGGAAGGGTGTTGAGCACAATTCTTTTATGTGATTTAGGCCATAACATGCAGTAAAAGTAGGGCCTCAGGCAGCTGTACCAGGACACAGTAATCAGCCACCACAATAAGGGGAATAGTAAAGTGTGGCATATCATCTCATTCATCTCGGGGGGATGGTCGGACGTTGCAAGCACGCTCATGGGAGAACCCCTGCAACCTGCATCCTTGATCTGGGACAGATATGGTATTACTAGGTGGCTATTAGGCACATGGGAAGTGATATTGTACAACACATTTGCTTTATTCATGAAATGTATGTAGTAATGTGTACAGGTGTCCTGTTTTTGAATACTTACGGCGAGCCCTGAGGTGCCTTCGCACCGCCCGGATGAGGTCGGGCCTCTCCCGCCTCACCCGGCGGAACCGCCTCCTTAGGGACTCGAGGTCCCGGTGGACTCCAAAGCGTCTGTAAGATATAAGTTTGTAGAGCAGGGGTCAGGGGTGTTGGTCCTTTTTGTCCTCTGCACACATTCATTTGCTATTCACATACCAGAGAGAGAGGGTCTACAGTGTTGGGGGGGGCACCTCCATTGGTAGTGAATCATAGGAGCCACCTATTTACCATTTTGGGGGGTGGAACCCCCAGTGGAGATGACCCCTCCCTCCATACATATTTGATATTGGGGGTGGGGTGGTCAAGCACCCACAGCAGCCACCGAGTTGGTTCCTATGCAGATGATGCCAGAGAGGTGGGCATGAGGCCAGACAGTACCGTTTGTATACATTATAATGTATGCTTGTTAAACTACTTTATATGTGTTATCATGACCATGTTATAAAGTATGGTATAGGTTTCATTGGTCTCATGCTTCCACTATTCGGAGGCGTTGTAACCCACTGGCTGCAAAGAGGGGTTGGAAAATGTGGCCTTCACATAACTAACGAAATTTTCACATAACACTAATAGCATAGTCACGATACTAACCTAACGAAATACATTCTTGTAGGGATGTGGGAATGGTGGTCGTTTAAATAACATACAAATTATTAGTGATTGTGCATGTTCCTATATTACTCATGATCCTTGCATGGACACTCCATTTACTGCTGGTAACATTGATGACGGAGCTGTTATATGTGTAGGTACAGGAGGGGAGGGGGGTTGGGCCATAACCTTACCTTTGTAACCTTTCCCGGATGCGGGACCAGGCTCGCATGGCCTGCAGCCTGGGGGGCAGGTGGTGGTGCTGTATGAAGAGGGTGTGCCGGTGCCTTAGGCACAGCCTGACGAGCAGCAAACTCTCCTCCTGTCCAAAATTCGGCTCTCGCCGTTGTGCCATTTTTCCACGTGTTGGAAAAGAAGTGCCTTATATAGACGACCTTGCGTGAGGGACGTCGTTTCATGCACAGCTCCATATATGGATGACCATTCCATATATGGCCCCTATCAGCACGTGGACGCCCTCGTAAGCATAGACGTCTTTGACGTGCACATGCCTGCAGGAGTGTGAAACGTGCCTTATATAGATGAGTATGACGCACCCCACCCGACCCTTTTCACATATACACAATATGCATTTACTGCATGTTCAGTAGGTGTACAGTGCATGCAGATCCGGACATTCAGATGGGCACATATGATGAAAGTATGGGTGGAGCAGCATGATATGTCTGTAGTTGACACATATATGCGTTCCTCATATATTTCCGTACCCGGATGGCATGAACAACATGTACTGTACTTGCGATACACCTTTGTACATTATTTTACACACCACGTGATTTGGTCGTTTGCACCTGCAATAATCGACCATCTTAGGGCGCCCAATTTAGTCACGCTTATGCGCTCGTCATTTGATTGTTTTCTTACAGGGATAATCGATTATCGAAAAACGCCCACACTATTTTTCCATTATACAGGTCTATTTTTGGGCGTTTTCGTAAGAACGTCCTAATTCGTACTTGGACGATCTTTCCATTATGCCCCTCCATGCGTGCTTAGCTGTTGGTGACTCAAGCATGCTGGCACTGACTGCAGAACTTGGTAGAAGGAAGTTATGGCCATCTTTAGAGGAAGTCCTCAGCTGGGGAGGCTTGGGATCCCTACCAGCTATATAGCAAGGGTCAGAACTGATGTTAGACATACTAGGGCCCCCTCCCTGATCCCCTCTCCTCCCTGCCTTCCCTCCAATTTCCCAACCTGCCATTACTGTCACACCAACAGACCCTCACCAAATACAGAACATGGGATCGCGTATCAGAAATAAAAATATTTAGACAAAAATTGAACTCGGAACCCCAAAAAAGTTAAACTTAGCATGTACTTCAACACTGGAGAAATAAAAACAGAAATGCATTTCCTTTCTCCTGAACACGATACAAACACATTTGCTATGTAGATTTCCCAAAGCCAACATATTCCATTTAAAACATTCAAAATACATTGTTTTCTACCTTTGTGGTCTGGACATTGTATTTTTCCATCATGTTGGTTGCAGCTTCTTTTCTGCTTTCCTGTCTGTCATCTTCTAATTCTCTTTCAAGCGGCTGCTACTACTACTACTACTATTTAGCATTTCTATAGCGCTACAAAGCATACGCAGCGCTGCACAAACATAGAAGAAAGACAGTCCCTGCTCAAAGAGCTTACAATCTGCTGTTCATTTGTCTTCTTTTACCTTCACTACACATGCTTCTGACATATTGACTTCTTATTTTTAGCTCTTTCCTCTCTTTTTTCTTCTTTCTGCCTTGCTGTCAACTCAAATTTCACCCTCTCACTGTTCTCCTCCTTTTTAGTTTACAGCTACCTATCAGATTTTCATCTTTTTCTCTCACCTACTAGCTTTTCCATTTCCCCATCTCACTCCTTCCTCAGCCCTCCATTCCCTTTCATTACCATATTTCTATCCTCTGTAATCACTATCTTTTTATTTATTTCCTTGCAACCTCTTCCTCTCCTCCCTGGCCTCTCCCACATGGTTCCACCATCTTCCTTCCCTCCACCCTTGTAGCCCAGCATCTGCTCCCTCTTTCTCCCCACCCCACTCTTGTAGCCTTACATCTCTCTTCCCTCCTGCCCTCTCCCCCATGTTCCAACATTTCTCCCTCTCTCTTCCCTCACTCCCACTGTCCGGCATCTCTCCATCACCCTTCTGCTCCTGAATCCAACATCTCCTCCTTTCTTCCCTCTCCACCTCCTGTGTTTTTCTCTCCCTCTCATTCACCCCCAGGTCCAATATATCTCCCTCTCTCCCACGTTCTACCATTTCTCCCTCTCTTGTGCCATGGGTCCAACACTTCTCTTCTCCCCTCCCCCCATGCAGCATTTTCTCTCTTCCTCCCTTCCACTGCTGTGCCATGTTCAACATTTCTGCCTCTCCCCCTCCCTTGTGCCCCATCCAACATCTCTCGCTTCCCCCTACAAATCTCTTCCTGCCCTCCACCATCATGCCCAATTTTTCACCATCTATCTTCTCCTCCTCACCACCCCCTGTCCAACATTTACCATCTCACCCTCCCCACTACCCCCCTATGTCCAACATTTCTCCGTCTCTTGTCCCTCTCCCCTCCCCATACAAGATTTTTAACTTTCTTACCCCTCTCTACCCTATGTCCCATAATTCTCTCTCTCTTGCCCCTCTCCACCTCATGCCCCCCCCCCCATGCAGCATCTATCTTATGGAGACCTCCCCCCAACTCTCCCACTCTTCAATGGGGCACCACCCTTAAAAGGCTGAGCTCCGATCCTGCATCTCCCTCCCTCTGTCCCACTGCAGCGCTTCCCAGACGCTGCCTACCTACCACCACCACGATCCAGCATGTACCTCCCGTTTCAGCAGCAGTGGTAGCGATTCATGCTGCTGCTGCTTTGTACTAACCCGGAAGAGTCTCCTCTGCCGAGCGCCCGCGTCCTGTCCCAGCAGAAACAGGAAGTTGTAATAATGGGGGCGGGACGCTGCAGAGGAGACGCTTCTGGGTTAGAACGAAGCAGCAGCAGCATGAATCGCTACCGCTGGTCCATGCTGCTGCTGAAACGGGAGGATCGTGGCGGTGGTAGGTAGGTAGCGTCTGGGAAGCGCTGCAGTGGGACACAGGGAGGCAGATGCAGGATCGGGGGAGCTCAGCCTGCTCCCTCTGCTGCCGTTTCAACAAAGGTGCTCTGCTAGGTGGGCCTGAACCCAAACTGGGTGGGCCTAGGCCCACCCAGGCCCACCTGTGGCTACGCCCCTGTTCAGCACACTTCCAATATAGCACAACAGTTCAGAACAAATCTTCATGGACAGTCTTTGCACATCAAACCAATACCACAAATCACCTGCCTTTTCACAGCACAGAGGGAACCCTGTAAGGAGCAGGGTTGGCAGTTTCTCCCACCTCTCAGCACCATGCCCGGTGTGGCCTCCTCCACTGCCTTCATGTGCTGGGCAGGGCAACCTTTGAATTCTCCTACTCCATGGTAGCTGGCTCCTCTCCCTTGGGCAGCTCTAGTGGCAGACTATTCCCTTCCTCCACATACTCCATGGAATCTCTCTCTCCCTGCGTCTCTCCTCTCTCCTGGTGACTGAGAGCCTCCAGGAAATCTGCTCTCCCTTCTCACAGCTGGGGGGAATTATATACCGATGGCGAAACCAGGGGAACTGAGTTTCATCCTTCCCTCTTCCTCTAGTGGGGAAGGGAGTAACAGGCTTACCCTGTCTCGAGCCATTGCTCCCCCTGCTGGGGCTGGGAATCCATTCCATCATCTTAGGACTACTCTCTTCTCTCATTCTTGCAGGGACTTCTGGGACCCATAGTTCTGGGCTCAACTGCTTCACTGGGGAATCTCTGGGGCTTGCCTTGTCACACCCTGAAGAAGCCTTATGTAGAGTGAAACGGAAAGCTCCATTGGGCAATTTGCAAGGTAGGTGACTTCATTTATACTCCTGAATTAATATGTTTTTCACGATAAAAATGTTTTTGAAAAATTAAGAAACAGATGAAAAATTGTAAAGTTTACCTAACGCAAGTGGTGGTTTTTGACCCATAATAATACCGTAGTCTATAAAATGCCAGCACGAAGAAATTACTCTTGCTGCTGTGCAAAGACTTCTGAGGTCTTTTTCCTCCATTAATAATACAAAATTCTAAATATTTCTAAATGTTGACAGTGTGAATGAATGTAAAATTGTGAATGTTTGTTTTTAGCTTTAAAGGTTGTCTATGTAAGATATGTGCATATTTACAGAATAGCACTTAGGCAGAATTTTGCACACATTCATATGTATTATGTCATAATTCAAAGGAATTACCCTCATAATCTGCACCTAACTGTTAGTGCACACTTTATAGAATTGCTTTGTATCTGCATGGCGCCAGGGTGGTTAATAGGTGGAGAGAAGGCAGAACGGCAAGTTAGCTGGCGAGTGGTGCTATTCAGGCTGCTACTTAGATAACTAGATAAAGTAAGGACAGCAAAAATGAGGATTCTGGATAGCACTTGCGCTGACAGTATGGAGCCAGTTTTGTAAATGGTAGCACCCAGGGTTGGCCCAAGGCAAGATGCTGCCTGAGGTGAAGCTTGCATGCCCCCCCCCCCCCGCCGGACTGAGATGCCGCCCCCCTGGGCATTTTACCTGGTCACAGTGAGTTTCCAAACCCAGCAGCGATTCCCATACGCTGCCCTGCTGCCGGCGGCACCCACCTCTTCCCTTTACTGTGGCTGCCTGAGCTAATTACTTCAGGCGGCCGCAGTAAAGGGAAGAGGTGGGTGCCTGCGGTGGCAGGGCAGCATATGGGAATCCAGTAGCGTAGCTAGACCTCAATTTTTGGGTAGGCACGGGGGTGGACTGGGTGGGCATGACCCACATATTTCCTTTCTGTCCATCCCCCTCCCGTAAAGATAAATACCTGGGCTGGTGGGGATCTCCGGGCCCTGCCAGCTGAAGAATCTTCTGGAGGCCCCCAAGGCTTGAGAAGTCTCATCCATGCGCCAGTCACCAGCGTGGCAGCAAGCAGCGTTCAGCAGCGTTGCCTGCGTGCCTGCCTGCCTTTTAAAATAATTCGTCTCCCCAGGCTCCACTGCATTTACTTCTTTGCCCGTCGCAAAGCGCTGCCGTTCGCACAGGCAGCTCCACTCCCCTTTGCCGCGTCCATCCGGCCCTCTCTGATCCACTTCCTGTAGTGGATATGTAGGGCCAGATGGACACGGTAAAGGGAAGCGGAGCTGCCTGTGCGAAGGGCAGCGCTTTGCGACGGGCGAAGAAGTAAATGCAGCGGAGCCTGGGGAGACGAATTATTTTAAAAGGCAGGCAGGCAGGCAACGCTGCTGAACGCTGCTTCCCAGACCCAGCGGAGCCGCGGGAGAAAAGGCAGCGACAGCAGCAGGATGTTGGATGGGCGGGCCTAGAGGGAAAATGGCTGGGCCTGGGCCCATCCAGGCCCGCCTGTAGCTACACCCCTGTCAGGGAATTGCTGCCAGGTTTGGAAACTCACTGTGACCAGGTAAAATGCTGCAAAGCCGCCTCCCGAGATGCCGCTCCTAAAGAATGCCACCTATGGCCCCAGCCTCAGGTGGCCTAATGGTCGGGCCGCCCCTGGTAGCACCATTCTATAAGCGGCACTCCAAGTTGTGCAGTTTATAGAATATTGCTTAGTACTGAGATCCGCGCCCAATTTTGGGTGCAAAGATTTAAACCAAATGAAAGCTGATGTAAATCATCATGCCTCAATTGGTCACGAATCTCTCTAATTCTGTGCACACATTCCACGAGCGCCCTTGACCTGCCCATGCCCCTCCCATGGCCATGCTGCATTTTTGCATCCTTAGATGCGCATCTTTATAAAAACAGTGACTCTAAAGATGTGCGTGTAAATGTTAATTATGGCCAATCAGCACCAATAATTGATCGTTAGTGCTCAATTATTGGTGCTAATTGGCTCATTGTTCAAATAAATCGCATGCACAAATTGGGAATGCCCAAAGTTGCAAGTACAATTTTGAGCGTCATATATATAGAATTAGGGGGTTTATGGCTATTTATCACTCCTTGCTGTCTGGCGCAATCACAGGCAGGATTGCATTTGATGAACTTTATATCATTCAATCCCACCTATTTCTGAGAGTTCACAACAAAAACCTATGGTTGTCCCTCTACACTTGCTCAGTGATCCCTTGGGCCAAGCACAGCAGGTCTAACCAGAGGCATTTCAGGATTATACCAGAAACACTATCCAGCTGAAATTCGAAGCCTCTCTTGCCCGCTTAAATCACTTGTCCATGACTAATCACAAATATTCAGCAGCACTAAACTGGTTAGTGACACTGAATTTTCACTGTTGGAACCTTGACTAACTTGTGGGCATTCCGGGGGAGGGGGGGGGGGGTGGAGTTGGCACTTATATGGTTAAGAGCTGATATTCAGCCCTTAATTGCATACGATAACCGTTTAAATTGGGCCGCATAAATAGCAGTACTATTTTTAAGTGTTTTAAATTATGCGGTTAAGGGCTGAATATTTCACTTAACCGCATACATTTTGGCAGCCTATAACTGGATATTTAATACCAGTGGCCAACATGGCCGGGCATTGACCATCCGGGAATATAACTGGTGGTGGACATAAAAATACTGACTGCTGCTGGCTGAATATCGGCCGGAGGGGGGTACAATTATGATTTATGTAATACACAATGACATTAACAATAAAGTTCTTCTACAAAAAGCATAAGGCATTGTGGATCACAAATCTGCTTTATACACAGAACATAAATGGGCAACTACAGTTATAAAAATGTCAGCTTAGAATAGAAATATTTGCCTTGGGACTATTCACTGTCTTCCTTGGGACTTTTCTTTCAAGTTTGTCCTTTTACAACAATATTAAAATTCTCTCCATTCTGAGATAATTTTCCATAATTTTCTATTTTTTCTTTCCCATTAACATTCTGTCATCGTTCATAACCATCTTAGCCACCAACCGAAACCAAAAACAGATGTTCCTTGCCTGGCAGATTCTGGATATTACAAATGCCATCCCTAGCAGCATGTTTACAAAGCATATTACAGAGAGGTGAATTTAGTAAATGTTAACATGGCTGGGATTTTTATGCAAAGAAAGCTTTATAACTACTATCCTTCCCATGAGAATGATTTGTACCAGGGCAGGTGTTGGAGGAGGGGCAAACAGGGCAGCTGCCCTGGGCCCCACAGCTCCAGGGCGCCCTGCAGTCCAAGCATCTCTTCCCCTTCTCCCCACCTTAGTCTGTCTCCTCTTCCCTTCCCCTCACCTTCCCGATCTTATTTAAAAATTTATTTCCCTTCTCATAGGGGCCCCCACGCAGCAGCCATCCTCACTAGCTACTTCCGGCTGCCCCGAAGCTTTCCCTCCCACCCGCAATCCACCTCCCTCTGATGCAATTTCCTGCTTTGTCCTGGGCAGATTACAGCAGAGGGAAAGCTTCACGGCAGCTTGTGAGAATGGCTGCTGTATTGAAGCCCCTCTGAGAAAAGAAATAATTTTCAAAGAAGACCGCAAGGTGAGGGGAAGGGAGGGAGATGGACCGTAGTGGTGAGGATGGTAAGAGATGCCCGGACTGTGTAGTAGCAATGCAGGTGGGGAGATCGGGGGGAGGAGGAGGAGAAATTTCTGCCCTGGGCCCCACCATATCTAAAACTGGCCCTGGTTTGCATATAACATTTAAGATAACAAAAAAGATATAGTGGAATTAGAAAAGGTACAGAGAAGAGCGATGAAAACGATAAAGGGGATGGGACGACTTCCCTATGAGGAAAGGCTGAAGTGGCTAGGGCTCTTTAGCTTGGAGAAAAGGCAGCTGAGGGGAGATATGATAGAGGTCTATAAAATAATGAGTGGAGTGGAACGGGTAGACATGAATCATTTGTTTACTCTATCCAAAAATACTAGGACTAGGGGGCATGCGATGAAGCTACAAAGTAGTAAATTTAAAACGAATCAGAGAAACATTTTCTTCACTCAACGTGTAATTAAACTCTGGAATTTGTTGCCAGAAAATGTGGTAAAGGTGGCTAGCTTAGTGGGGTTTAAAAAAGGCTTGGACGACTTCCTAAAGGAAAAGTCCATAGACCATTATTGAAATGGACATGGGGAAAATCCATTGCTTATTCCTGGGATAAGCAGCATAAAATGTATTGAACTTTTTGGGGATTTAGCCAGGTATTTGTGACCTGGATTGGTCACTGTTGGAAACAAGACACGTGGCTTGATGGGCCTTTGGTCTGTCCCAGTGTGGCAATACTTATGTACTTAATGGAGTGGAGGAGTGGCCTAGTGGTTAGGGTGGTGGACTTTGGTCCTGAGGAACTGAGTTCAATTCCCATTTCAGGCACAGGCAGCTCCTTGTGACTCTGGGCAAGTCACTTAACCCTCCATTGCCCCATGTAAGTCACATTGAGCCTGCCATGAGTGGGAAAGTGCAGGTTACAAATGTAACAAAAATAATAAGTATAAAAAGACTTTGAGGGCCTGGAGGCATATTTTCAAAGCACTTAGACTTACAAAGTTCCATAGTAACCTATGGAACTTTGTAAGTTTAAGTGCTTTGAAAATGAGCCCCCTGGTATTCCAAGCCACTTATGCATTCAGCATTGGCACTGACCACAAAAGCCAGTGAATAAGGCCCTTTTTTGCTATCTAGTTCCTGTTACTCTACCTTATCTGTCTATATGTGCCACCTCCACTTATACCTTGTGTTGTCTATTATGAAGTTTTAATGTATATTGTGTTGACGTTGTAAGTAGCATACAATGCCATATTGTGTACTGTTAATTGAATATATATACTGTTGTAATTGTCTATTGCCTATGTTATGTTTATTCTTTCTTCACATTGCCTTGGGTGAATTTCTTTTAAAAGGCAGAACATAAATCCTAATAAATACATTTTAGACGCCCTATTTGCGTATATCACATTCACGTGTAAAACCTGATTTTAGAAAGCTGTTTTTTTTAACACGTATTTAACTCCACTACATGTAGATTGCAAGTGAGCATGGTTTGGGTAAAACCAAAAGCTATATTTGTATTTCCCATATCTGAAAGGGAATTCACATGTATATCCCAGTATTTCACCACTGGGATCTACAACTGCTGCCTTGCAAGTGTAGGTTTGAAAAAAGTGTTCATTTGGACCAGCCCTTAATCCCCCATTGCTTATTTCCCTCTACAAAATTAAAATAAAAAAGAATTGCAGCTTCTGTTATTAATTACTTAATCACTTCCTCTTTCTTCCCTACTTAATCTCTACACACTACTAACTGTATCTGATATTCTAGAATGACAATGTCATAACAAATCTATGTAAGCCACATTGAGCCTGCAAATGGGTGGGATAATGTGGGATACAAATGCAATAAATAATAATAATTAGCAGCATGTCCATATGTTGGTTTGCAAAATGGCAGGCATACACATGTAATTTACACCAGGGGCGTAGCCAGACACCCAATTTTGGGTGGGCCTGGGCCCACGATTGGTGGGCAGAAGAACTCCGCCTTGTCCCACAAGTAATTTGGTCTCTCTCTCTCTTGCCTGCATGCCATATGGTCTCTCAAACATCCCCCTCCCCTGCATAACTTTTAAATAGCAGATTTTCACTGGCAACGAGCAGCAACTAATACACAGTGCTCATGTTGGCCCCACAGCCTTCCCTCTGATGCAGCTTCCTGTTTCTGCATAAGCAGGAATACATTGGAGGGAAGGATGCAGGGCCGGTGTGAACAGTATGTATCAGTCACTGCTTGTAGCAGGCAAAGATCTGCTATTTAAAAGGTATGCAGGAGGGACAGTTGGGAGTTTTCCGCTGGTGGGGCTTGGGAATCCCTGCCAGCCACATTAGAGATGTGCTGCTATTGGGTGGGCCTGAACCGAAAATGGATGGGCCTAGGCCCTCCCTTGGCTATGCCACTGACTTACACTAACTCAAATGAGCACTTTTTACAAATTTACACGTGTATAAGGGTATTAATAATCTCTCCCCCCTTCTTGATTTTGATCTCCTCCAAGAAAAGTGCACTCTCCTGGCCTTGCAAAGCATCCTCGCCCCCAGAAGGCCTCTCTGAACCTACCTTCATATTACATGGTGCATAGTGATCTTTGGGGCAGGAGTGATGTGTACTTGTTCCTGCCCATGCCAGCTACAGCCTCAAAATGGCTGCTGTAACCTGTACTGCCAATCTCACAGTACTGGGTAGGCCTAGGTGGGCCTTCCAGGGGTGCTCCTGGAAAAGCAATTCTGCTTTGGAGGAAGCCAGGATGGGATGCTTTTCTTAGGAGAGGGGCCACATAGAAAGGGGTTGTGTCTTGCCTGGGGGGGGGGGGGGAGGGAGGGGAGTATAGACAAGATTCCAGCAGTGACTGGGAAGCTATGCAGTTGCCAGCTAATATTCAGTGCCATCACCCATGTATCTGATTTTTCTGTGGTCCTTCACCAGTACCTGCATACCTGCTGGCTCCTCCCCAGCTCCGCCCGCCTTTCTAATGGCAGGATTTTACATGGCCAGTTACTGCAGATATGTAGTGGCACTGCCTAGTTAAGTGCCATTGAATATCAGCAGCTGGCTCCAGGGACATAGCCAGAACTCTTTCTTTTTTTTTTGGGGGGGGGGGGGGTAGGGATGGACTTGGAGGCCAAGCATTTCCTCACAGTTTCCCCCTCCCTCCACCTGCCTGTTCACTGTTGCCGCTACCGAAAAATCATACATCATACCTTTGCTGGTGGGGATTCTCAAGCCCCCCTAGCCAGAGATTCTTGGTTTCCTACTGTTCAGGTAGCATGGCAAGAACTTGTCGTGAATCTCTTTGGCTGAAGGGGCTTCAGCATCCCCACCAGCCATGAATCCAGTGCTACCATTTTGAAGGGGGCTGAGCCCAAAGTAGAGGGGGGCCCAGGCCCCTCAGGCCCTCGTGGCTACGCCCCTGGCTCGCCCACAGGATGATTATTGCCTTGAATATTGACCCCAAAGTTCAGTAGTTGCAAAAAGAATCAAAAAGTGTCCATGAAGTGGTAACGCTTGGTCTTCTCTGAGCAGTACTCTTTATATCAAACTAATGCATCTTTCACGCTTCCTTACAAATTGGATAGTTTTTCAATCCTAACTGTCATGCAGTGCTGGGCAGTAGTTAACTACTTTGCAACTACATAATTAAACTACCTTTCAGTAGTTAATCTAAAAAGTTTATCTACTCAAAAATAGTTGGTAGTTGCCCAATAGTTAAACTATATTTAAAGTAGTTAATTATTAAATATTTGAACTACATTTTAAGTTGTTAACAACAAGAAATTTCAGTTGTGTTTTTAAGTTCTTCTGCACTGCTTGCTTACTCACTTATTAACACCCCAGCTAGCACATTTCTCTTGTAATATAATATCTTTGGTTCTGGAGAAAAGTGATTAGATAAAATGAGAACCTGCATTGTGATTGGATAAAATGAGAAACTGTACTGTGATTGGGTGGATAGGAAGGAAGAACTTGTCTGTGATTGAATAAAATGAGAAACTACATTGGGAACATTTCTTTTGTATTATGGTATAGCTAGTGTTTGTTGATGATATAGGAATCAGTTACTGTTTAATAAGCCAGAATAAAGAGTTTAGAAGTGAGGGAATTTTATGAGAAATCAAGATTGAAAAGTAATAAACAGGATGAGAAAAATTTTGTTGAGAACTGTAAATTCTGTATACGACGTGAGATCAGTGGCAATATCACTTCAAGCACCAACTTAATCATGCATCTTCATTGCATTCCTTCATTTATGCATTATATTCTCTTCAGTGAGACTAAGGATGTTTATTCTAACTTCTATAAATTAACTTATGTACAAAACATTGCATTAAAACAGGAAAAACATAAATGTCATCATGCAAGGTCAAGGCCATGCAGTCAACAATAACAAAGAACATCAAGAAGTGGCATGCTGAAGGAGATGATCAATCCAATCATCCAGAGCCACCAGAGAAAAAAACTATCCAAGTTCCACTCAACAACTCTCTGCCTAGACAAGAAACTATTTCACAGAAACAGTTTGGTCATGAAGTCTTGTTGATGACTTCAGAAGATATGGTGCCACTTGCAACAGTTGAAGGAAGTGGCTTCAGAACGTTTTGCCAGTGATGTATGCCTGCTGTCCAACTTCCAAGTAGATGAAATCTAACACGAAGCTTAAACGAACTGTATGACATTCACAGGAACTTGCTTATTACAGAATTACAACAGGGGAAATATGTTTCTGCAACAGCAGATCTTTGGAGAAGTCACAAGTGCAGTTTTCTTGGAATGACCATTCATTGCATAAACAAGGAAACAGTATTGTGCCATTCCCATGCTTTGGCTGTTCAAAGGTTTAAACTTTCCCACACAGGGGAGAAGATTGCTCAATTGATAGTTGAACTATTTATGTGACTTATTCTAATCACTAAACATAGCTGGTTTGGTGCTGAATATCCACACCTAACTGGCTATGTCTCGCATATAGCTGGTTAGCAGCTAGCCACTAACCATAAATATTCAGCAGAGGTAACTGGTTATCTCCTGCTGAATATCCATGGTTAGGTGCTAAAATGTTATTTAACTGGCCAGGAGCTGTTCCTGGCCAGTTAAACAGTTTTGAATATCAGCCAGATTGACTCCAACTGGTTTCAGAAGCACAATCTTGTAGCAGCTGTTGACAGCTGTGAAGCACGAAAAGCTTTGTGCTACATGGGAATGTTTGACTGGGCTATGGGGTTCTTAACAATGTAGTCAATCAGAGAATCAAACATGTAGATGGTGTGGAAGAGGTGTCTGGTCTTACATACTCCAATCCAAACCGCACAAGGTGGGTTTCAGATTACTTAGCCATCAGTCAACTGGTTACAGTTGGAGTGGAGAAGACACAAGAATGTCAACAAAACTAGGACTAGAACTGATGACTGACATTGAGATGGCATTCCAGAGGAACTATGTCAGCGTCATGAAGCCATTGTCAACTGCAATGGATATTCTGCAAGTTGAAAATGACTGCTATATTGGACAAGTAATCCCAACGATAATGGGAATTCAGTCAAAATTACAGGGATTGGCTGATGATGTCAACTTTGATAAGACAATGCAGCCACTAATCACAGCTCTGGCTAAAGGAATTGCTTCAAGGTTTGGTCCAGTATTTGAAGATGAAGACTACTATATTGCAATGATGCTTGTTCCAAATTTCAAGTTGAGATATCTACCAGACAAAAATGGAACAAGAAGATGCAGCTGCTCATTTGTGCTGTGGCTACAACAGAGACTGAAGTCAGAGCTAGTGGCATAGTTCCCTTTTCATTTGTGCAGGAGTTACAGTCAACCTCCAAGGAAAAGACTGCTACTGGAGGTAAAAACGTCTTTGATTTTCTGTCCAGTGCAAAGAATAACATTCCAGCAGCCAAATCTGGAACAAAGGAAGAGGTTGAGTGTTACCTGGAATGTTCACACACTTCCACAGACAGCTTGCTTGCATTTCCAAAAGTGGCAATAGCTTTTATCGTGTTAAATGTTGCACTTCCCAGTAGTGCAGCAGTAGAATAGCTCCTTTAGTTGCTCAGGAGAAATTTTAGTTCCACGACAATGTTCTCTTAGTGACCAATAACTTTGAGAAACTGCTTTTTCTGCAGTATAAACTGAAATGATATATTGAGAATTCTGAGACTTTAAACATAAAGGTGGGTAATCATAAAATATTTAGCATTAGTTAATTAGTGATTTGCTGAGAATTTATCAGTTCTGTTTTCAAACATTAAACGCATTTCTTCCTAACTGCAATAATTGTGCAATTGATTTTAAAGCAACTTAAATGTCACTGAAGTAGTTAACTACATTTGCAGTAGTTGTCTCATGTAATTAAACTGCTAGAAGAAAACTGTAGTTAACTGCATAGGGCTGTCATAAGATTTGCCTCTTTGTGGATGATACCAAAATCTGCAATAGAGTAGACAGAGAATACTATTAAAAGGAAATCATAGACCAATTTTCAGCACCAAAGTCATCAGTGTCTTGTTTCTCACCATGCTGTTTCTTGAAGTTTATGCTGTTTCTCTCCTTCCATCTTTCCAACCATCCAACAGTGGCTTTGAATTCAGTTAGTCCAAGACTTTCAGCTAGCTGGTTAGCTTTCTCCATAAGCAGTGGACCATTGACAGGAAACTGTCTGCTCCTGACTCGAGAAAACCACCGAAGAAGAGCATCTTCTACCTCCTCAGCTTTTCCCGCCCGTTTTCGTTTCCGTTGTGGATTTGTATTGTTTTGACAGTCTTCCAGAAGCTGGTCTTTCTGCTCCAAGACACATGAAATTTGACTGGGATTGACACCATATTCTTTGTTTGTTTTCTAATTTTTTAAGAACTTCTATTCGTTCAGCCAGTGTTAAGTCTTACAGTTCCTCTGTGACGACAATGACGACCCCAGTGTACGCTCTAACAACATTCTTTCGCTTATTCTGCCTGTGGCAGTTAAAGAGGCAGTAAATTTGAAATCTCGTTGGTTGTCACGCGCCAATCGGCTTCCATATTTCATGCGCACGCTTATGCGGAGTCTTTTCTGCAGAGGAGCGGTGTTGAACCATGCATATAAGTGAATCTTGCACTTATCAGTGGTGTGCTAAACTGAAGTTTGTCCCCATAGAAATTGATGGTGCCAAAAACGGGACCGAAGTACGGCATGCAGTTAAACAGAGCATGCGCTTATCCGACGTGCACTTAAATGGAGGTCATAGTACATGATGATTTAGCTAAATGGGTCAGTTCTAAACTATCCATTACAGGTTGCCAATAAATATATCCTCACCATAAGAAAACAAATATGCTCCTTATGGTAAGGAACTAGCACTTGAACTGCTCATGACAATATCAAATAGAATGGGAGAAAGTGGTGATCCTTGTGGTACCCCACATACTGGAGCCCAAGATCTAGATTTTTCACAACAAAGTAATTACATTTTTTTTTTTAGAAAATCCTGAAACCAAGTATACACCCTACCAGAGATTCCAAACTCCTTAAGATTTGCAAGTAATATAGAACAATCCACAGTTTCAAATGTCCCAGAGATGTCAAATTGAAGTAACAGGGACTGAATGCATTGACTCAATGAGTTCCTAATCTTAGTCAGCAAAACAAACAAGCAACAATGATTCAGTGGTATGATTACTTCTGAATCCAAATTGAGAAGCATGAAGTAGTGAAAATTTCTCCAAATAACATGTCAATCTTCTTCCGACAATAGCTTCTATCAATTTGACAAACAAAGGAATTCTAGCAATTGGTCTAAAGCTAGCAGGTTTAGACATATCTAGATTGTTAGACTTTGGAATTGGTGTTAACGCTATTTGTCCTAGCTCAGTAGGAAAACAACCCTCATGCAACATGGTATTAACTAAAGCAGTAATCCATAATAAAATTTGAGGAGGTGAATGATTCAACAAGTATGATAGACAATGGTCCAATATACTATGGATATGAGAAAATTTATGAACTAGAGAAGCAATTTCTGTACAAGAAACTAAGTCAAAAGAAGACCAAAATCTATCCACATAAATATATCTACTTACATCTAAAGATGATAAGTCTTCCTGATATCCTGATAATGATTACATAGTTTCCAATTCTGCCTTTATCTTGCTGCCTTTTGAAGAAAAACCTTTAGCACGAGATTGAGCATCCAGCTGAGCAGCAGTGATAGTTTCACTTGGGTTAGATAAACAAATTAACATATTAATTGTCTGAAAAAGCACTTTAGAAAACAACGAAGAATCTATGATACCCAGCATAATAAATTCTTTTTTGCTAAGTTCATTTCAGATTTATACTGCACTATCAATACTTTCATGATTGTTTAATAGCTTCATTATTAAAACTTTAACCATAACCTCTTTAGGTGATGACATTCCTATTGCTGTCTTTGTAACTTTTGATCATAACAAGCCAATTTTTTGACTACTTTAATTTTCTTCTTCACAGGTGCAACTCAATCTAGTACCTTAAGTACTGAAGAATTCCAATTAGATATTAATTGACATGGATCTTCAAAACTGTCAAACATATCTGTGTCAATCTTGGCCCTAGTTTAAAAATATGTCATACTTAAGACTAGAAAATTATTTAGTCGCAGATATATTTAGATTAAAAGTAAATAAAAATGGTCCAACCATAATACCAACTGCCAGTTGGAGTTATATATCAGATTAGATGGGTAAGAAACAATCAGGTCTAAAAAATGACCCTTAATATGAGTTTTAACTGGGGTATAGTTAATCAACTGTAATGAAATGTAAAAAAGATTCCAATTGGCACATTAATATCTGAATCATTCTCTAAATGTAGATTTAAATCATCTAACAAAACAAGCCTAGAAAATAGAGAAGAATAAGAAATGAAGGGCCTCTTTTACTAAACTGCACTAGCAATTCTTGATGCGGCAAATGAGAGGAAGCCCATAGGAACTGAATGGACTTCCTCTCACTTGCCATGTAGGAATCGCTAGCACAGTTTAGTAAAAGAGGCCCTACATCACACAATATCTGTTGAATTTTAGACATAAGCCAGGTGGGCAATAGATAAGAATAAATACAACTAGACTAGACATTTTAATAGAATCATCAGTTAGTTAAAAGATTCCTAATTCCAGTTCCTCAACAACTTTAGTCTACAAAACTTTCAAATTAAAAAATGATTTAAAATAATACAGCTACTCCACTTCCTTTTTTTACATAATCAACATTGATGGAGAACACTATAACCGGATGGACAAATCTGTGATATAGTAGGGCTAGCTAACTCCTTTAACCATGTCTCTGTTATAAAAAAACAAAGCTCGGGTCAAAATCCTAAACTAAATCATGCATTAATTGTTGGAATGTAATTGTATTTTACATGCATTGCCTGTCACCTATTATTTCTCTGTGATTACTCTGTGACCTCTGATGTGAATTACTTAGAGAGGTCACACAGCTATGCAACTTCCTGTGGGGGTTAGATACAGCACATGCAGCACATGGAGCACATGGAGCTCATGATCTCTCCTAACCTGAGAGGATCTATGGTGGTGTGAGCATCCATTACCATCTAAGCACATGGAAGGAGCTGATAATACAAATGTATAGTAATATGTATATATAAGCCTGTCTGATTATAATCTAACTACAAACTGTGAGTAAACAGATGTTTTGTTACTTCAACTTTAAAGTGACTCAGCAGTGAATTATTCAGGGGTGAATGAGAGAGAGATGAAGAAAGAAATTAACATTTCTAAAGCTGAAGCTGTGTGTACTAAATTCTGCTAATTATTTACTACAAATAATCCAACAAAAGGGTTATGGGCCCAGGGCTCAGGAATTGAAAAAGAAGAGAAATATTACCAGGCAGTAAAAAAGCCACATTTTTCTCTTAAGTTTTAAAGGAAAGATTCAGTCTGTCTCTCTCTCCCCCCACACAGCAGACAGAAGGCTAAGAAAATGGCTGAGGGAAGAAATTCACCATTGTTCTATTCTCTCAAGGTGCCTAAATTAACTGAGTTTAATTATCGGCAATGGGAACTAAGATTCATATGTCTCCTTCGAGCAAAAAGATTAAATATATGCTTAGACCAAGACAGAACAGCTGAAAATATGGCTGAATGGGACAATGCAAACTATTATGTGAAGTGCATGCTTTTGGAAGCTCTCTCAGAGAAACAAGCCATATTAGTGGAGGGAAAAGATACACCAAAGGACATTTTATATAAACTGAGAACTATGTATGCAACTACATATGCAAAGCAGCAACCAATTTGGTTGGCAGAGTTGAATGAAACCAAATTAAGGGATAAAAGTAAATGTAATGATCACATCATGCATCTTATGTCTTCATTTCAAAAGTTAGAACTTTCTGGAATTCCCATGTGTGATGCATTGAAAAGAGCATTTCTATTTACCTCACTATCAAAGAAGTTTGATGTTTTTAGGTCTGTAAATGAAGCCATTGAAGGGCAATCTTTTGAACAGGCAACATCAAAACTAAGGCAGGAATGCATAATAAATGATTCTGAGGAGATGTGTTCTCAAAGCAAGTCAGAGAGAAATAAAACAAATTTCTTGGCAAAGAACAGAGGAAGGCGGAGCTATGGGAAAACTCCACCCAAGGGCAAGCTGATTTGCTACTCATGTGGAAAGGAGGGACATGTATCTAAATGGTGTAAGGAAACACAAAACACTCCCTCTAGCTCACCTAAGCCAATGGAACTAAAGAATTTTCAAACCAGGAAATGTATGAAGGACAAAGATAAACACAAGGGCTTTCTAATGGCAGAAAAATCTTTGACTATGGTAAATAATAATTCAAATGAAAGTACTTGGATTTTGGATTCAGGGAGCACATGCCATTTAACCAATTCTAAGGATTTCTTTCAGGAAATGTGTCCAGAGGAAGGTATTCTTAAAACTGCAAACGCAGGGACTGCTAAGATCCAAGCAAAAGGTATTGGATTCTTAAAATGCAAAGTGTCTAATGAAGTTAAAGAAATTCCTGTAAGTGATGTCTTGTATATTCCCCAAGCAGTTTGCAATATGCTTAGTGTATCTACATTAGATAAGAAGGGATTTGCGATTCATTTTGAAAACAGTAAGTGCACAATCTCTAAAAATGATGAAGTGTATGCTGAAGCTTTTATGCATAATGATGTTTATAAACTGAGCATTTCAGGTGAAGCCTCACATATGGCGCAAGTAAGGAAGAATGATGGTAAATGTAGTCTGGAAATCTGGCACCGCCGCCTGGGACATCGTGATTCTAAGGTGATCCAGGATCTTTACAGTAAGCAACTGGCCACCGGCATTCAGATAAGTGCAGATGCTGGTAAAATGGAGAAATGCATAGACTGTGTTACTCAAAAAGGTGTGAGACCCTCATTTCCTGCATACACAGGAAATAGGAGTAATAAAGTGCTGGACTTAATACACAGTGACTTATGTGGACCGTTTAATATCCCATCATTGGGAAATAACAGATTTGTGCTAATATTCTTGGATGATTTCTCTAGATATTGTGTGGCCTATTTGCTGAAAGAAAAAAGTCAAGTCACAGACATGCTGAAGAAATACGTAGCCATGGTGAGCAATAAATTTGAAAGAAAACCAAAGGTTCTTCAGACCGACAATGGTGGTGAGTTCACTTCACAAAGCATGCGCACATTTCTAGAACAAGAAGGCATTCAGCATATCACAACAGTAGCTTATACACCAGAGCAAAATTCTGTTGCAGAGAGAAAATTTAGGTCACTTGTGGAAATGACCAGATGTATGCTGTCAGATAGCAATCTCCCTAAAAGACTATGGGGGGAAGCCATTCTCACAGCAGTGTACCTACAAAACAGAATGCCAACTAAAGGCGCTGAGCGCACACCACATGAGACATGGCATGGTAGGAAGCCAAACCTGTCACACATAAGAACATTTGGAAGTACAGCATATGCTCATGTACCAAAGCAAAGAAGGCATAAGCTGGATTCCAAAACAGAAAGGGGCATTTTAGTTGGCTATGCTCCAGGACACAAAGGATATAGAATTTTGAATCTGAAAACTGGCATTGTTGGCATAAGACATGTTACATATTTTGATGAAAACAAAAGGGTTGATAAAGGCTGGATTATCCCAGATGAGCCTTATCATCCAGAATATGAAACTAGAACCATAATAGACATGCCAGTGTATATAAATGCCATACCAAGGCAGATGTCTGAAAGTAACTCACCTGTATCTAACGAGGAACAGGCAGAGGAAGCAGACACAGAAAGGATCATTGAAGAAGACAGTACAGTTGGAGAAGGGGAATCAATTGGAGAAGAACTCTCAGATTTAGAGGATGCGGAAAGGTCAGACCAACCTGTTGTCAGACGCTCATCCAGGGAAAACAAAGGTGTTCCACCCCCAAGACTGTCTTACCTAACAAAGTCAGCAGAAGCTCAAGAGCCCTTAACATGGGATGAGATTGAGAAAATGCCAGCAGAAGAAGCTGCTGAATGGCGTAAAGCTGCACAAGAAGAAATTGATGCATTGGATAAAAATAATACTTGGATTCTTACAAAATTACCTCCTGGCAAGAAAGCTATAGGATGCAAATGGGTATTCAAGTTAAAAAGGAATGCACAAGGAAAAGTGGAAAGGTATAAAGCCAGATTAGTCGCAAAGGGATATCTTCAAAAATATGGAGAAGATTTTGATGAAGTGTTTGCACCTGTAGTGAAACACACGACAATAAGAACACTTCTGAGCATTGCAGTCTCAAAAGGCATGCAAGTCAACCACATTGATGTGAAAACAGCATTTCTTCACGGAGATATAACTGAAGACTTGTACATGGAACAACCAACAGGTTTCATAAATACAAAACAAAGACAGCTAGTGTGTAAATTAAACAAAGGTCTTTATGGATTAAAGCAAAGTGCAAAATGTTGGAATGACAAATTGCATGAAATATTGACAAATTTAGGATTTAAGCAAGGTGAAGCAGATAAATGTTTGTACACTAGGTGCACAAATGGACAATATGCATACATTTTAGCTTTTGTTGATGATCTGCTCATTGCAAGCAAAAGTGAGCAAGAGTACAAGGACATTGTAAAGTGTTTAAACCACAATGTTGAGATAAAAGAACTGGGTAATGTGTCATACTATCTTGGTATAGAAATTGAGAAACAAAATGATGGTTCTTATCTTCTAAGCCAGAAGCAGAAAATAAATGAGCTTATTGAAAGTTTAGGTATGCAAGATGCCCAAGTTGTAAGCACTCCCATGATCACTGATTTTCTGAAGGATGAAACAGTAAGAGAACCTTTACCAGATAACATCCAATATAGATCAGCCATAGGTAAGCTTTTATATCTAGCTACCACATACAGGGCTGATATAGCAAATGCAGTAGGAATTTTGAGCAGAAGGGTCAGCTCACCTACCAAATCAGATTGGACTGCAGTTAAAAGGATGGTAAGGTATTTAAAGGGTACCATTGATTGTAAATTAAAGATTTCAGCCAATAGTAATCCAAAACTAATATGTTACTGTGATTCAGATTGGGCAGGGGATCATTCTGATTATAAATCCACAAGTGGATATGTGTTTATGTATGGAAATGTACAAATTTCATGGGCCAGTCATAAACAAAGTATTGTGAGTCTGTCTTCTACAGAAGCTGAATATGTGGCTGTATCGGAAGCGTGCAGAGAACTGATGTGGATTGAAAAACTTTTGCTGGATTTCGGAATAGCTGAAAAGAGACCAATCCAGATAATGGAAGATAATCAGAGCTGCATCCGACTGTCACAGAATGACAAGGTTCAGTCACGCACCAAGCACATCGCAACGAAATACCACAACGTGCGAGAGTTGGCGAAAGAAGGGGTCATCAGTCTACACTATTGTCACACCAGTGAGATGACAGCTGACATCATGACCAAACCGTTACCCAGAGAACATTTTGTGAATCTGCGTATAAAGCTTGGACTTTGTATGTATAAATAATTGCATGACAGTTATGCATGAGAAGGGGTTTGTTGGAATGTAATTGTATTTTACATGCATTGCCTGTCACCTATTATTTCTCTGTGATTACTCTGTGACCTCTGATGTGAATTACTTAGAGAGGTCACACAGCTATGCAACTTCCTGTGGGGGTTAGATACAGCACATGCAGCACATGGAGCACATGGAGCTCATGATCTCTCCTAACCTGAGAGGATCTATGGTGGTGTGAGCATCCATTACCATCTAAGCACATGGAAGGAGCTGATAATACAAATGTATAGTAATATGTATATATAAGCCTGTCTGATTATAATCTAACTACAAACTGTGAGTAAACAGATGTTTTGTTACTTCAACTTTAAAGTGACTCAGCAGTGAATTATTCAGGGGTGAATGAGAGAGAGATGAAGAAAGAAATTAACATTTCTAAAGCTGAAGCTGTGTGTACTAAATTCTGCTAATTATTTACTACAAATAATCCAAAATCCTAAACTAAATCATGCATTAATAACATCTTATTGTTCAGTGAATGGGTATTAAAATAAAAACAAGGTATTGGGGTAGAGATAATAGGCTTAACATAATCCAAATTAAATAACAAAGATCTTAAATTAGAGTAACTATGTCTATGTTTACTAGCATAAGGACTCTTAGATCTAGTGGAAAGAACAGTTTCAATCATCATATTCTATAGAGGTAATTCTCTAAAGAGCCTTCTAATTTTAGGCAGCAGAAATGTGCATAAATAGTAGTATTCTAGTTATTTATGAGCATAAATGGCTACTTCTATGCATAAACAATCTCTTATAAAATATTCACTAGCAGAAAAGTAGGCACCACCTCCCGGATTCCATATAGAGCTACTAGCATTCCATGCTGAAATCAAGCGTATTCTGTAACAACACGCATAACTTAATTGGCCTAATAAGTTAATCAGTGTTGTTAACAGCACTTAACAAGCAACAACGAGCACTAATTGGCGAAAATTAGAATTTACGAACACAACTCCCTAAGCATATTCTGTAATGCACTGCATTTAAATTTTAATGTGCATAGGCAAAAGGGGCTTGGTTATAGGCAGGAAAATAGGCATTTCATGGGCATTCCAAAAATTTACATGGGTTGTTATAGAATATGGCTCTCTGTGCCTAAATCTACACCCCAGGATTTACTTCAAAATTTTTGTTGGTGTAAATGGAGACGCATAGTTTTAGGTGCTAGAATATCAACTATGCATATTCTATTTACCACGCCTAAGTATAGACGCCGTTTATAGAATATACTTAGGCAGAAAGGTTTTCCGTGCAGATTTTCTAGGCGTCATATATAGAATCTGACCCCATATTTTGATGGTGCATACTTTGCCAATGGGCACAGTTTGGGCAGACCATTGGCAGAGTGTGCAAATAAATGTGTAAATTATAGAACACTATAATTTACACACTTTGAGCCAGATTCAGTAAATGGCGCCCAAATTTAAGTGTCGGAAAAATTTAGCGCTGAATGCTATTCAATAAAGAGTGCTGTGAGTTGAGCACTCTTTATAGAACAGCGCTTAGAGCCCATACTCATGCCCAAATTTGGGTGCAGGTACTTACGCCAGCTGAAACCTGGTGTAAATGCTAGCACCCAACTCTTGGCATTTGGGAGCGGGAATGGCGATATTCTATAACTCCACATGCAACTTTGGAGTTGTGGGCGGGGTTATAGAAGAGACCACATGAAGATGCATGCAGAAAATTAATTACTGCCAATTAACTGCAATACTTGATTGTTGATATCAATTTATTGCAAGTTAATGGCTTGCTAGCTGATTAATTTGAGTGCACATCTTTGATCTGTGCACAAATTTGGTGCCCAAATAGAATCCAGGGGTTTCTGGCTAACATCTAGATGCAGGCCTTTATAGCATCTAGAGGGCTGGTGTAAGTAACTGTGCCTTAAATATAAGTGCATTTTCTGCCATGTATGCTAGTATACTATAAGGAAAAGTAAGCTTGAAAATGGCACCTTGTTATAGAATTACTCTCTGTATAGAAACATAGCTAATGCTGGAGTGGTTAGAGTGATTTTCATCTAGCATTGTCTGAATTTATTAATTGCTTTATTTATTTATAGCAGCATTTATATCCCACATCTTCCAAATATGTTTGGTTCGATGTGGCTTGCAATGTTAGTTTGTGAAGGTAGATAAGGTAGGTGTTACATCTTAGGATAGTATGGGGGGGGGGAGTATGGGGTTACATTTTAAGAGAATAGGTGAGGGGTGAAGGACAGGAAGGAGATTTCTGGGGGTGGGTAGTTGTTTGGGTGAAGGGTGGTTAGGTCGCATGTTTTGTCGGTGTGGATGATTTATTTTTGTTGTTTATGGGTAGGAACTTTTTGAACAGGTAAGTTTTGAGGTGTTTCCAAAAGTTTGTGTAGGGAGTTATAGATCTTAGGGCTTTGGGGATGGCATTCCATAGTTTGGTGCTTTGGTATGGGAAGTTCATTGAGTGGATGGATTTTGGATTTGTAGATGAACTTGTGGCATTTGGGGCAGTGAAGGGTCAGGTAATTTCTTGCCTCCTTCAGTGTTTCTTGAGAGGTAGGATTATCATGTCTGAGAGGTAACCAGGCACCTCTCCATGTACTATGAGCCAAACCAGGGTGCAGAGTTTGACAGTTATGCGGGCTTTGATTGGGAGCCAGTGGAGTGCTGTTAGTAGAGGGATGGCCCTTTCATATCGTGGCTTCCTTAAGATGAGTCTGGATGCTGTATTTTGGGTGGTTTGGAATCTCTTTATGACTTGCTCTTTGCAGCTGGAGTAAATTGCATTGCAGTAGTCTAGGTGTGAGAGGAATGTGGATTATACAATGGGATGGAATATTCTTGTGGGGAAGTTGTTTCTGATTCTCCTTAGTTTCTACATTGTATGGAAGATGTTTGCTACTACTTTTGTGACCTGGGGTTCAAAAGTCAGCTTTTGATTGATGTTCACTCCTAGCAGTTTTAGATTGTTAGCCAGGGGGTATATGGTTACATCAGTTGTTTTGTTGGGTATGGTGACTTGTTTGTGCGGTGCTGTTATTGCCAGGAATTGGGTCTTGTCTCTGTTCAGTTTGAGCTTGAATGCGGTGGCCCAGTTGTCTAATGTGTGTAGGCTCTGTCTGATGATCTCTTTGATGTCTTTGATGTTTTCGAATGGGATAAACATAGTCACATCGTCAGCATAGATGAATGGGTTGAGTCTTTCTTTAGCTAGTTTTTTGGCTAGTGGGGTCATTATGATGTTGAATAGAATTAGGGAAGTTGAGGATCCCTGTGGTACTCCTGATTGTGCTTTCCAGGGGGAAGATAGTTTGTTGTTCATTTTGACTTGATATGATCTTTTAGTCAGGAATTTTTTGAACCATTTAAGAATTGTGCTCTGAATATCTGTGACCAGAGGAGTTATGTGTTTACCAACCAGTGCATATTGTTTTGCCCTTAATGATAAAAGATCCCACATTTATGTTTATATTCCATAGAAACTCCATTTCTATGGTGGTATATACACATATACCCAGAGGCGGTATACTTTAATGCTAAATATAGTGGTTACATTTTCTGTTTACTTTTTTGTCTGATGCCTAAATGTAAATTAAGACTGGGAATTCCACTTAGCTTTCCCCTTCCCCTCTCCACCACCTTCAGCAACTTTTTGCAGTATCCAGACAGCCCCTTTCTCAGTGGGTATCTCGATGCAGGAGGCTGAGTAAAGCACCAGCAAAGAGGGTCAAGCTTTGCTTAGCCATAGGGACCTTACCTCCTCCTGTGTCCAGGATTTGGGCATTTGAGTGGCTGGACTATACACTAGAAGCAATGTAGGAGGCATGGTTATGGGAGGGGCTCTCTCCCTTGTTACCCCAGCAATCACAACTATTGCACTGGATTGGAAGCTGGGACAGTGAGTTTAAGTCCTGGTCAGTCACAACATTTATCCACTGAAGAGGGCGAGCAGTTGAGGGCCTCAGGTTTGGCTGAGTTATCCCTAAAACCTTTGGTCAAGCCAGTTGATTCTATCTGGACATCATTAAATTCCCTTCAATGAGTTTGCTATACTTTTCTTACATACTCCATGCAGAAAGGCAGAAGATTATTAGAGTTGGAATCTCAAGTTCAAGGACATTCTAACAGGTTAGAGGAACAGGTGCAAAGTTCTCAGATTAAGGATGATGTATCCACATTGTTATAGGATAAATGCATTGGTTCATAAGATCATTGAGAATCTGAAAAACTATACTAGATATTGAATTTGAGGTTATTGAATTTTCCAGTGGTTTGTATTTCAAATCTAAAAATGTTTATTTTAAGGTAGGTATAGTTAAAATATCTTCTGTTGTTTGTAGATGGACACAAGGAAGAAGGAATTGCTTGAGATGTATTTAGTTTGATCCTTCTCAATTAAAGGTATTTTCAGTATGAGAAAGAGGTAGTAATGCTGCTTGGAAATAGTGAACAGGCTATATAAAGATATGGAATGTTCTTTGGCTTCTTTTTCTTTTTACTTGGTGTTGAGAATGATCCTCCCACAGTGTCCTTGCTTCCTCCTAAGTTGGTGGCCTCTTTATATTCTCCCATGTAATATTGAGCTTCTTTTTGTGTGATTCTTAATTTATTTTTCTGTGATAGAATTAATATTTCCTATCAAATATATCTTTGATCTAATACTTAAATTTGCAAATAAAGCAAGTGCTAAAATTAATGCTGAAGAGACAATACAGAAGTTATGATAAAAGAGTCAAAGGAGGCAGAATTAGGGGTAACAGAAAGGGTGATAGGCATTTAAAATGGTATCTCACTGGAAATGGGTAATAGCATATGAGAAAGCATGGAATAAACATTGAAGATCCTTAGTTGCTAATGAGTGAAGAGAAATACAGTGGTCATTTGGGGTCTATGTCAATTGAAATTGAGCGGACTAGATGAATCATAGTACTTTTTCTATCATCAGATTCTCTGTTTCTGTTCCTTTTTAACTTTCTTAACAATCACTCATTTATTAATGCAATACTGTCCACTGGCTTGTGGCAGGCAGCCACACCTCCTACAGGCATCTTTTGTTATTGCAAAAGGATAGACAAGTTAGGTTGTCTCCTGGGAATTCACAACCAGATAGAGTGGGAAAGAGAAAAATTTCCAGTGGAGTTTGGCACTTTTCCAGAAACCACAGTTACCAATAGTACTAATGAACAATGACAAGACTTGTTAGAAGGTAAATTATATTTGGGACTAAATTCTATATATGGTGGCTAAAATATTGACACAGAAAAGAAACACTCTGAGCTATTCTATAAACCACACTTAAAGTTAGGTGTGGTTTATAGAATAGCGTTTGCACTCGGGAATCATGACTATGTTTAGGAATGGCCATTTACACTAATGAAAACATGGTGTAAATGTTTGCGCCTAAATTATGAGCGGATCCCACCTTATTCTATAGTTACATGTATAACTGAAAGGAATGCCCCAATCCACCTATGACCCTTCCAGTTCTGCCCCCTCCCACTTTCTGACTTGCATGTAAAGTTTAAGTGCTGATCCTGTGCCTAAATTTTACATGCATACATTTTAATTAATTCTAATTAGTACCAATAATTGCTTATTAAAAATTGCATATGCAAATTGGGCATATGTCCAAATTTGCATGCATAATTTTTAGCACTTTTTATAGACTTCAGGGATTGATAAATCATCAAAATCCAATCAACTCAATATGACTACCATTGGTAAAATCTTGCTAACGTTTTTAGATCAAAACAGAAGTATGATTAAAAATATTGAAGGAAAAATAATCAGAAGTATGAGATGCAAATAATGATTGATATATACACTGTCATTAATTAGTGTTGTAAATAATTTTTTCAGTATTTCCAACAATTTATTTAACTATACAATTGCACCTTTCATGAATGTGGATGTGTTACTATGTTTTGTCAATATTCCACTCTTTATGCTTATATATGTTTGATTGCTACTTGCTAACTATTGCAAGATGGTGAGAAATAAGCACCTTCAATCAAATCTCGTTTGTTTCATCTCTTCTTTTGGCATACTCCACCTTACAGTTGCCAAGTTTTGCTTTCCTGTGGGTGGGCTCAACAAAGTTTATCTGAGGGAAGCTTTGTCGCACTGTCTTTCCTACCAGCTGATAAGTATGTCAACTATGTAGCCTTCCTTCTCCGGTGTCTGAATTTTATGCCAGATGTGCACTATAGGTCTTTTTATGTACTAATAAGCCCCAAAGGAAAAGGCACTGTGATACCAGAACATTGAGGCATATTTATAAGAAAAGAGGTTTTTGATTAATTCAAGATGGCCGTAGGCATAAAGGAAGACCATGGCTGCTGTGTGCTTCTGTGGTTAGCCAGGATTGCACTCATTAGTTAAACTTGATTAGATTTTTTATTGTGTCAAGTTTTAATTTGATGTGAGTTTACTTAGCACTTTTTCCCACCGTCTTGGTTGGCGCTAATAACTAGTGAGTTTTGCTTTTTTTATGATAGCATTGTATTTGTTTGCCAGCTTCTTGCTCTTTATGTCCAAATAATTGGCTTTCATTCCCAAACCCTTTTATTTCAGTTGCCTAGACAGGATTGTGTAACCGGGTGAGCTCCATAGACAGAAAAGCCTGAAAATGTTGATCCATTATGTAACTCGTTCTTGGTAAAGTGTGGACATAATGTCTTAGAGAGATCTTGAATACTGAATCTCAATGTGTCTTATGGCAAGAATGTTTTGAGTCTGTACAGAATTCACTGAAAGTGCTTGAAGAAGCACATGACGTTTACTACAGCTTATAATATTCTCCTTAAAGATTTTGCGATTGTAATTGCAATTATTTACTATGTAAGCCGCATTGAGCCTGCAATGTGTGGGAAAGCGCGGGGTACAAATGTAATAATAATAATAATAATAATTTTAGGGGTTCTTTTATTAAAGTGTAGTTTAAAGTGGCCTTATGGGGCACTAAAGCAAAATGGACAATTTTCTGTTTTTTTATTAATGGCCACATGCTAATGAGCACTTACCATCACCCATTTTGTAGGTAGTAAGGGCTCATATGGTAATCCTGCACTAATCAGTTAACGTGTGCTAATGTAGATACGCTGATTAGAACAGAAATGCCCACTCTCCACCCCAAGACATGCCCCCTCAACTAAAAATAATAATAATTTCTAGTGTGTGGGTAGCATACACAAATTTAGGAATTACCATAGGATGCCTGAGCGCATCCTGCGGTAAGCCTAAGCTGCGATAAGCTCTTACTTTTGTGTGTTTTGTTGTGGTTCCATTGTGAGAGGTGTTTAGAGCCATCATAGATAATAGCATTGTTTAGTGGTAAAATGTTAGTATAATGATAGATGCCAAGTAAAGAGCTGAAGAGTGGCAGTGGTAATGATGGGATTATATCTGAAATAGTGCAAAATAACTAGTATTGAAGACCTTCTTATATATATTGGATCATATAAAGTATGGAGAGAAGAATAGAAATTTGAGACAGAAAGAGTAGTAAGGTGCCCTACTGTGTTATACAAAATTACCCACTAACAAAATGGAAATTACTAAGTTATCAAACTGCTGGTGCACTTTTTTCCACTGATAATAATCTTGGTTTGTGGTTTATGGTTTATTGACATTTTGATATACTGTTCTCAATAAAAATGTCAAGAACAGTTTACAAACAATATACAAATTTTTCAAAGAAATGAAAATAACGCCAATTTTGATTAGTTAAAAGTACCTAAACATCCATACCACAGCACAATAAATCATACTGTCAATAAATTATCGAACAATAAATCATACAAACATGCTAAATCCAAGCATAGGCACTTTCAGCCAGAAACACTTCCATTAACATAAAACTTACTTATTATGGACCTAATACTCAGCCAATGGTGATCAGCAGTTTGCTGACCGCCACCAGCTTTAATCCTAGAAATTCAATGCTAGACCATTGAATTTCCGGGTTTCCTGAGCTGGCTAACGCATAGCCGGTTAAGTGAGATATTCCGCACTTAACTGGCTATGGGTTATCGCATTAAGATAGGACTGATTTTTATGTAGTCCTATTTATGTGGTTAACCTGGTCAGTTAAGTGTTGAATATCGGCACTTAACTGGCCAAGTGCTGACTCCGCCCCCAGAATGCCCCCAAAGTAGCCAGATTTCAGTTCAGTGCTAACCTAAGTGGTACTAACCGGTTAAGGGTCAGGCACCACACCAATCAGCATGGGCCTGCACAAAGAGGCTGCCGGCGTAGGGCTGCAAGAATGAGGGAAGGTAACAAAATGAGCATGTAAGGACTCAGAGAGGGGAGGGGAGAGGGAGGAGGAGAGAGAAAAAGGGGAGGGAAAGGGCTAGCAAGGGTCAGAAGGAGCAAAGGGGCTAATCCAGGGAAAAGAGTGGCGACTCAGGGAAGTGCAAAGTTTTTAAAGTATCAGGACACCACGTTCCATTAGCAGTGCTAACAGTGTGCCGGAGAAGGTTTGCAGCCCTGCACTGCTGCCGGAGAAGGCCTACATCCCTACATGCTCCTGCTCTTATCTTAACTTCATTGGTGGTGGCTTGTCTCTGAGGGAGTCGGCAAGGCAGTGAAGTCCCTTGTAGATGGAGGCAACTTCCCTCTAGTTGACTGGCAGTGATGTGAAGGGAAGGACATGGTGTGCAGACCTGGAAGGACCTGGCGGCCTGACTCAGCTCTTGGGATGGTGGTGCTTATGCTCCCTAAAGGGCTTGCCGGCGTAGTGGGACCCAATTCACAGAGCACTGATTGGGAGGCCTCCACATATGGCTTGCGCTGCAGCTTGTGACCTCGCTGTGCTCTGTCCCTTCTTGTTTCTACTCCTGCATCACAGCCAAGTGATTGCAACTGAGAGACTGCAGCGGGCCATGGGTCAAGACCCTGTGCAGTGCTCGGAGCTCCCCTCATTTGAGGTCATGGGCAGGTGTGAATGGAAATTTGGCTAACCCACCCATGGAGTTGGGACATTGTGCTGCACAGCGCACCATTAGGGTGGAGAGTTCTGGGGGCTTTGTCTGGGTGTGCCACTGCCTCTTGCTAGGGGTAGTGTGGAAGTCTTGCTCCCCCACTAAACTAAAGATGGCTACCTGTATTGGAAAGGCCACATATAAGGACTTCCTCAATCTTCCACAGCGCAGATAGCCATTTTTGGCTGGTTAAATCGCTTTGAATATTGACCCTTATATCTGTATTTTCATGTGGTAACCCTTCTTCTCTGAATCTAAGTTATTGGTAGGCCAGAAGCCAGTGTATAAAGATGAGTTTTCAAGGATACTATAAATCATGTATGTACAGAATCAGCTCTAGAGGTTTGGGGAGAGCATTTCAAAGAGTTGGAGCTATTAAGAAAAAGGCACTAGATTGGGGGAATGGCATAACTAGCCACTAATAGTAATAGAAGAATAAGTCTGTGTTCCAACAGAGATCTTGTGATGTGTCTCTAGTATTTCTATTAATCAGCCTTGGAGCATATTAATTAGTTGATTTCTTGCACTTTTGAAATTATTGCTTCAGTCTGCTTATACTCTAAATATCCTCTTGATTACTTGAAGAGGATGACAACTCATTTTGCCTCATGACAAACAGTAAATTATTAGCACAAAAAGCACCAAGAGCCTTCAAAATCAGGACAAAGTTCCTTTAATCGTATAACTTGAACATCAATTCCAAAAATGACCCGTGTTTCAGCGCACAGCGCCTGCATCAGGGGTCATAAGTGTTGTAGTATCTAATTAGCTCAATGTGCAGTAGCGAAACTTGCTCCCTTGTATGTGTATTTGAATCAAAGGCGGTCCCTTTATGCTTGACTCACTGGGGTAGTGGACTTGCAAGTGAACTACCACTCAAAGCAAGGGTGACCAATTCTCTCTGTAAAGCAGACTATTATGTACTAAGACACTGGAATAAATCCATGTGTAACCTTGGTCCTGCTCAAGATAGTCCTGGATGCTGGCTGAGCTCTTTAGGTTAGGCACCCGGACCAGGGCGTACTAAACGTAATGTCTCTATTGAGCTTGGTATAAGCTGGTGCCAGCCTAAATCCTGGTAGGCCAGGAGGATTTGCCACCACCTTTGTCACTTGAACACGGTGCAGGAAAAGAATCTATTTTCACTCCAAAGGTTGCTTTTACTGAACTTTACTAATAGCAAAATCAACAGGAACTTTCTGCAACAGGTCAATTTTAAACAGTAGGCTTATGAACCTCAACATGTTTACTACACTGGGAGAGAGGAGACATGATAGAGACGTTGTAATATCTCAAGGGTACATGAAGTGAGCCTTTTTCAACTGAAGGAGAGCTCTGGAACAAGGGGGATATGATGAAGTTAAGAGGGAATAGGTTTAGAAGTAATCTAAGAAAGTATTATTTCCCCGGAAATGGTAGTGGAGGCATGGAATGGCCTCCCAGTGGAGGTTGTGGAGTCGAGGACTATGTCAGAATTTAAAAAGGCATGGGATAAGCATGTGGGATTGCTTAGGAAAAGAAAGAGTTAGGGGGTTACAGAGGATGGGCAGACTGGATGGGCCATATGGCCTTTATCTGCCATCACGTTTCTATGTTCTATGTTTCTCATTCCCTCAGGGGCAATCCCAGGGTACTAGACAGATGGTAATCCCTCAAATCACAGGCACAGAAGAGAGGGTTTTGCAGCATACAAGCATACAATACACACAAAAAAGCAACACTGGGCCTTCAAGAGAGAGATAACAGCCATCCTTTATTATTACAAAGACCCGACACAGGCCGTGTTTTGGCGCACAAGCGCCTGCCTCAGGGGTCAGCTAAGGTCTTCGTATTGTATAAGAAGCAGTAATCAGACAAATGTATGAAGTAGTCTGGTTCCAAATAGAGTAGTTAGCTCATGACAGACGTGCATTCAATCAAACTGGACACTGTCTTGAAAAAACGCCAAAAAGTGCAAAAATTCTACCTAAGATACCTTCTTAACTTTACATACTTCATGCTTGTAAGGGCGCATACACATGGATAGACCATGGGCAGGACAAAGGCATGTCTCCCTTTTACACATGTAACTTGCAGCATACTGTAAGTTATACACATCCCTGCCATACTCATGTGCTTGCACTTACGCCAGCTCTACGGTAGTGTAACTGTGGGCACCTCTGTGTTAGGCACACTGATACCAGGTTATGCTAGTGTTCTACAACAGAACACAGGTTCCTCGTGCCTTGAGGTACCTAAATGGAGGCAACCAGTTATAGAATTGCCTCCTTTATTTTTAATTTTTTTGTGTGCAGAATTGCCCCATCATAAGGCCTGACATGCCCCCCCTCAACTCTCTCTCTGACTCCAATCATAGTTCTCTTGCCCTCTCCCAGCCAGACTCCTAACCATGTATTCCCTAAATTTTCCCCTTAATGCACCTTCCCAGGCATCCACACTACCCCTCTCTCTCCAGGTTTTTCCCCCTGAGGACATACTTTCACCTCACCTTCTCTGGCTGTAGCACAGAAAGATGGTATATCAAATCCATGACTCATGATCCCTTTCTCCTCTGCCCTCCATGCATACACTTCAATCTCTCTTTTCTTCCTCCCTGCCCCACATACCCACACCTCTCATTCTCCCCCCCCCCCCATCACATATCCAGCTTGCTTCAGAGATCCACAGTTCTATGGCAGCTTGCTCCAGCAACATCTTACCCCTGTGGTATATTCCCCCATGTTTTATCCAGTAACACCCCCACCATAGCTTGCTTAAACAACCCCTACCTCCATTGCATCCTTCTCCATCGCACAAGTCCAGCTCACTCAAGTGACCTCTGACCCCCGTGGCACACACACCCATCTTGTTCCAGCAACGCCCCTCCCCCTTGCTCCAGCAATTCCTTCTTCAATGGCACTCACACACCCTACCCTGTTCCAATGACCAACCCCCTCCACCTTGTCCCAGCTTCTCCTGGGACTCCACACCCAGATTTAACCAGGAACCTGTCCCCTCTTCCATGGAATATAGTCCCCATCTTTCTCCAGTGACCCTGTCCTTTAATGCTTGATTAGTACGGAGGTCAACACACGGACCACTGAACCTTGAGGCAGGTTTCCGAAATGGCGGCCATCGTAGGTTGTGGTCGTGGTGTGAAGTAAGACCCGCACAAGCAGAAAATGACAATTACGAAAGCTAAGTACATAAGTACATAAGTACATAAGTAGTGCCATACTGGGAAAGACCAAAGGTCCATCTAGCCCAGCATCCTGTCACCGACAGTGGCCAATCCAGGTCAAGGGCACCTGGCACGCTCCCCAAACGTAAAAACATTCCAGACAAGTTATACCTAAAAATGCGGAATTTTTTCAAGTCCGTTTAATAGCGGTCTATGGACTTGTCCTTTAGGAATCTATCTAACCCCTTTTTAAACTCCGTCAAGCTAACCGCCCGTACCACGTTCTCCGGCAACGAATTCCAGAGTCTAATTACACGTTGGGTGAAGAAAAATTTTCTCCAATTCGTTTTAAATTTACCACACTGTAGCTTCAACTCATGCCCTCTAGTCCTAGTATTTTTGGATAGCGTGAACAGTCGCTTCACATCCACCCGATCCATTCCACTCATTATTTTATACACTTCTATCATATCTCCCCTCAGCCGTCTCTTCTCCAAGCTGAAAAGCCCTAGCCTTCTCAGCCTCTCTTCATAGGAAAGTCGTCCAATCCCCACTATCATTTTCGTCGCCCTTCGCTGTACCTTTTCCAATTCTACTATATCTTTTTTGAGATACGGAGACCAGTACTGAACACAATACTCCAGGTGCGGTCGCACCATGGAGCGATACGACGGCATTATAACATCCGCACACCTGGACTCCATACCCTTCCTAATAACACCCAACATTCTATTCGCTTTCCTAGCCGCAGCAGCACACTGAGCAGAAGGTTTCAGCGTATCATCGACGACGACACCCAGATCCTTTTCTTGATCCGTAACTCCTAACGCGGAACCTTGCAAGACGTAGCTATAATTCGGGTTCCTCTTACCCACATGCATCACTTTGCACTTGTCAACATTGAACTTCATCTGCCACTTGCACGCCCATTCTCCCAGTCTCGCAAGGTCCTCCTGTAATCGTTCACATTCCTCCTGCGACTTGACGACCCTGAATAATTTTGTGTCATCGGCGAATTTAATTACCTCACTAGTTATTCCCATCTCTAGGTCATTTATAAATACATTAAAAAGCAACGGACCCAGCACAGACCCCTGCGGGACCCCACTAACTACCCTCCTCCACTGAGAATACTGGCCACGCAATCCTACTCTCTGCTTCCTATCTTTCAACCAGTTCTTAATCCATAATAATACCCTACCTCCGATTCCATGACTCTGCAATTTCTTCAGGAGTCTTTCGTGCGGCACTTTGTCAAACGCCTTCTGAAAATCCAGATATACAATATCAACCGGCTCCCCATTGTCCACATGTTTGCTTACCCCCTCAAAAAATGCATTAGATTGGTGAGGCAAGACTTCCCTTCACTAAATCCGTGCTGACTTTGTCTCATCAGTCCATGTTTTTGTATATGCTCTGCAATTTTATTCTTAATAATAGCCTCCACCATCTTGCCCGGCACCGACGTCAGACTCACCGGTCTATAATTTCCCGGATCTCCTCTGGAACCCTTCTTAAAAATCGGAGTAACATTGGCTACCCTCCAGTCTTCCGGTACTACACTCGATTTTAGGGACAGATTGCATATTTCTAACAGTAGCTCCACAAGTTCATTTTTTAGTTCTATTAATACTCTGGGATGAATACCATCAGGTCCCGGTGATTTACTACTCTTCAGCTTGCTGAACTGACCCATTACATCCTCCAAGGTTACAGAGAATTCGTTTAGTTTCTCCGACTCCCCCGCTTCAAATATTCTTTCCGGCACCGGTGTCCCCCCCAAATCCTCCTCGGTGAAGACCGAAGCAAAGAATTCATTTAATTTCTCCGCTACGGCTTTGTCCTCCTTGATCGCCCCTTTAACACCATTTTCGTCCAGCGGCCCAACCGACTCTTTGGCCGGTTTCCTGCTTTTAATGTATCTAAAAAAAATTTTACTATGTATTTTTGCTTCCAACGCTAATTTCTTCTCAAAGTCCTTTTTTGCCCTCCTTATCTCCGCTTTGCATTTGGCTTGGCATTCCTTATGATCTATCCTGTTACTTTCAGTTGGTTCTCTTCTCCACTTTCTGAAGGATTGTTTTTTGGCTCTAATGATTTCCTTTATCTTACTGTTTAGCCACGCTGGCTGACGTTTAGTCTGTTTTCCCTTTTTTCTAATACGTGGAATATATTTGTCCTGAACCTCCAGGATGGTGTTTTTAAACAGCATCCACGCCTGATGCAAGTTTTTTACTCTGCGAGCTGCTCCTTTCAGTCTTTTTTTCACCATTTTTCTCATTTTGTCGTAATCACCTTTTCTATAGTTAAACGCTAGCGTACTTGATTTCCTAGTTTCACTTCCTTCAATGCCAATATCAAAACTGATCATATTATGATCACTGTTATCAAGCGGCCCTCGTATCGTTACCCCCTGCACTAGATCATGAGCACCACTAAGGACTAAGTCTAGTATTTTTCCTTCTCTTGTCGGCTCCTGAACTAGCTGTTCCATGAAGCTGTCCTTGATTTCATCAAGAAATCTTATGTCCCTTGCGTGTACAGATGTTACATTAACCCAGTCTATATGCGGGTAATTGAAATCCCCCATTATTATTGTGTTGCCCAGTTTGTTTGCGTCCCTGATTTCCTTTAACATTTCCGCATCCGTCTGTTCGTCCTGGCCAGGCGGACGGTAGTACACTCCTATCACTATCCTTTTCCCCTTTGCACATGGAATTTCAATCCACAGTGATTCCAAGGAGTGTTTTGTTTCCTGCAGAATTTTCAATCTATTTGATTCAAGGCTCTCGTTAATATACAATGCTACCCCTCCACCAATCCGATTCACCCTATCACTACGATATAATTTGTACCCCGGTATGACAGTGTCCCACTGGTTATCCTCCTTCCACCAGGTCTCAGAGATGCCTATTATATCTAATTTTTCATTTAGTGCAATATATTCCAACTCCCCCATCTTATTTCTTAGGCTCCTGGCATTCGCATATAGACATTTCAAACTATGTTTGTTGTTCCTAAGTACATCATGCTTAGTACTTGACAGTATTAATTGGCAATCTTTTGTCTGATTTTTATTGTTATTTAAAGATACCCGATCTACTACAATCTCTTTTGCAACCTCACTATCAGGATACTCTATCTTCCCTGTTATGGTGATATCTTTGAAAGATACCTTATCCCGAACCATGCTCTTTTGAGCGACTGTCGGCCTTCCCCCCATTTCTAGTTTAAAAGCTGCTCTATCTCCTTCTTAAACGCCGATGCCAGCAGCCTGGTCCCACTCTGGTTAAGATGGAGCCCATCCTTTCGGAATAGGCTCCCCCTTCCCCAGAATGTTGCCCAGTTCCTAACAAATCTAAAGCCCTCCTCCCTGCACCATCGTCTCATCCACGCATTGAGACTCTGGAGCTCTGCCTGTCTCTTGGGCCCTGCGCGTGGCACAGGTAGCATTTCAGAAAATGCTACCCTGGAGGATCTGGATTTCAGCTTTCTACCTAAGAGCCTAAATTTTGCTTCCAGAACCTCTCTCCCACATTTTCCTATGTCATTAGTACCCACATGTACCAAGACAGCCGTCTCCTCCCCAGCACTATATAAAATCCTATCTAGGTGACGCGTGAGGTCCGCCACCTTCGCACCAGGCAGGCAAGTCACCAGGCGATCCTCACGTCCACCAGCCACCCAGCTATCTATATGTCTAATGATCGAATCACCAAGTACAACAGCTGTCCTAACCTTTCCCTCCCGGGCAACATTTGGAGATATATCCTCGGTGCGAAAGAATAATACATCCCCTGGTGGGCAGGTCCTGGCTACAGGAGTACTTCCTACTTCACCAGGGTGATGCTCTCCTTCTAGGAGATCTCCCTCCTCCAAGGTAGCACAGGGGCTACCTGACTGGAGGTGGGACTTCTCTACAACATCCCTGTAGGTCTCCTCTATGTACCTCTCTGTCTCCCTCAGCTCCATCAAGTCTGCTACTCTAGCCTCAAGAGAACGGACACGTTCTCTGAGAGCTAGGAGCTCTTTGCATCGGGCACACACATATGACACCTCACCAATTGGGAGATAATCATACATGTGACACTCAATGCAAAAGACTGGATAGCACCCCTCTCGCTGCTGGACTGCTGACTCCATCTTAGTGTTTTTTTGAGTTTTTCCGTAATTTAAAACTTGCTAAAGTATTAAGGATATCAGCCTATCACTAACTTACAGTTCCTCCTTTAAACCCCAATCTTCAAGTTCCGAAAGCACAAGCAAAATTTGTTCACTTACCAGAGAAATATCCTCTTCTCCCAGAACTTATTAGAAGGAAAGCTTTCGCGCGCCGGCACCTTGAGCAGAGGCCCCGGTAATGACCTACATGCGCCCGAAAATAAAAAATATTTTTCAGATGCGTGTATCGGACGGACGCCAAAAATGAAATTACGGCAAGAGCCACATGGTAGTCAGGCGGTAAGTCCATTTTGGCGCACATTGGGCACACGTAGATGCTTATGCGGTGTAGTAAAAGGGGCCCTAAGTGTTTTTTTCCCCCAATAGACACAGACATAGAACATGAATATTTTACCTACAACTTCAGATGTGATACACAAAGTAAAGCTCCAGTATTTTAAAGTACACCACTTCTCTACAGACATCCCAGGGAAATGTTCTTCTTATTCAATCCTCTAGCAAATATTCCTCTCTTTCACACTGTACCACTCACTGGATCCGTGAAGCCCCACTTTGCTTAGGTTGCCTAAGTCAGAAACAGAATAACCAAATTAGGATGTTCACAATTTCCAGCCTATTTTACAATGGGGATATCATGATAAGCTCAACTGACTAGGTGTGCATCGAGGACTGGGTTGAAATCTTCTGCTCTAGGGTATATATATTCAGGTCTTAAAGTCTTTTCTCATACATCTTTTGGTGCAAATCCCATACCATTTTTGTTGCTTTCCTCTCAACCACTTCAAGTTTTTTTTTATATGTTCTTACCAAGATATAGCCTCCAAAATGGTGAGATCTCACCAATAACTTATATGGAACATATCACCTCCTCCCTTCTGCTGGTTATACCTCTCTGTATGCAGCTTAACACCCTTCTGGCTTTGGCCACTGCCTTGTCACATTGCTTTGCCACCTTGAGATCCTCAGACACTATCACATGCCTGGACAAGCAGAATTCCCAGGGGTCCATTCTTATTCCAGCATTCTTTAATGTACTCTTAGCACTCTTGGCTATCTTGATTTAATGAAATAACATTGAATAAAAATTATATCCAGCTAGTTTGCTCTTGTTATGAGTCTCATGGCTTACATATTCTACAAAAGCTTGATTATTGTCCAGAGGCTGTTACCTCTTGGCTGCTCATTTATAAACTAAATTAAATCCTGATCAAAAAGAGGCCATTATTTTTCACATAAGTAATTCAAGGCTTACTAATGCCATTTATCTGGTTCTCTGATTGCCATCAAAGGATATGTCACTACTAATGGATTTACTTTGGATAATTCACTTATTATGGCTCAGTCAGCATATCTCTTTTTTTTAACTAAGAAAGTTCTGTATCATTCACAAACAATTCATTTGCTGTGATTGGTTCTTGACAAACTATCTTCTTCAAACTTTGATTCATACTTTTGTGCTAAATATTGACAGCTGGCCATTTTAGCAGTGTTTAACCAGCATGATTATGGATTATTGAGGTTTCCATTTCAGTTTTTGTCTCTTTATTTCTGACCAACTATGCCATATCTGGTGAAGGTTTGGCTGTGTTCTGTGTGCATTTGACTGAGATGAAATATTTCTTAGGGCATAGGAATCTAGTCTTATTTGCTATGTTTTCTCAATACGGCATCCATCTATGTTGCAGAGCTGCCTTTTCATATGTGGGACTGTTGCTGTTTGAGTCATGGGAGTAAGTGCTGCTATGGTATGGGACACATGCGCTGATTTAAAACAATTTTTAAATGTATTTATGTTGCAGGTTTTATGTTTTACAATGTGGTTAGTAAGGGAAAGAGCAAATTTTGTGTTACTGAGATGATATCAGAATCAGAAAAAACATGATTTGTATGGTGAGTTCTGTGGAGAAATGCCTTCATTCTGGGGTCCTTTTACTAAGGTGCACTGAAAAATAGCCTGTGCTGGTGTAGAAACATGTATTGGACACGTGCAGCGTGCCTACAAAAAAGGCCTTTTTTTGGCAAAAAATGGACTTGCAGCAAAATAAAAATTGGCGCGTATCCATTTTGAGCCTGAGACCTTGCCGCCACCCATTGACCTAGCAGTAAAGTCTCACGCATTAACCGGGCGGTAATGGTCTGTGCGGGTACAATGCTGATTACCGCCCGGTTAGCGCTGTATGCCAAAACTTTTCTGGCGTACTTAGTGGACATGCATAAAAAATTAAATTACCACCTGGGTCACATGGTAGCCACATGGTAGTTCAAAATTGACGCACATAGGATGCGCATATGCGCCTATGCGGCTTAGTAATCTGTTTGCCAACCATTATTGAGGGGGTGGTGGGTGGGGATCCTGTGGATGCAAAGTTTGTTACCTGTGATAAAATTTGAGGCTTATTCCATCCTATATTAATTTTTGATATTGCAAGTACTGTGGTCCTAAGAACTAATTAAATTGTGAATACAGTGAAGGATCTTTTGTGATTACTGGAAAGCAAATACATTTACTCATGGTGTATTTGTGTAGATTGGTTTTACTTTATTTTATTTTATGTTTTAATGTTGCTTGTGTTTTATTGCTACCCATCTATTAGCAAGCTATATATTTTTAAAACAAATTCTCATTGTTTAAAAAAAATTTATTTTCAAAATGCTGTAACTTTGTGATATATTTAGGACAATTAAATGGTTATAATTTATCAAAATGCCTGTACCCTGCAACACAACGAAACCAAAGCTCGTAATGAACATATAATAACTCTTCCTCTCTATGATTCTCCTCCTCTCTATGAATCTCTAATGTGTCTCTACACATGAACCTTATTCTACCACAACATTACTGTATTTGTTCATACCGGAATTGGTGAACGCCTTTACAGTACTATGTAAGATACATTGAGCCTGCAAATAGGTGGGAAAATGTGGGATACAAATGTAACAAATAAAATAAAAATGTTAGTGAGATCAGATTTTTTTTTTGTAGGATTTATGGCATGTCAGCATTGGGTTGGTTAAGCAAGGATACTGCTAACAGCATATAGAACATTTAGGAGGACAGTTATCAATGTGGGCTACTGTTCTTTTACCACAAATTGGGTTATTTTAGAATAGGGTCTTAGTGCATAGTGAGACCCTGTGCTAAAATAACCCAAAGTGGTAAAATAACCTGACTTAACAATAGCCCACATTGATAACTCCACCCCGCCCCCCTTAATAGCACACAACAGGCATGGTGATATTTTAATGGTATAGTCCAAAAGCAACTGCAAAAACCAGACATATGCAAACCACAAAGGCATTATGAAAAGCAAAACTCAGATTCAGCCACAAGTTTAAAGAAATGATGAAATCATTTTGGAGTGTTTGGAGACCTTTGAATACTTCATACTCATGGGTCTGCAAGATGATTTTAAAGGAAAACTCCTAGCCAGTTTCCCTTTGAAAATCTCATAAGTTGCAGTGTCGTAGATGTATTTTAACCTAACCACCATATATTGCAGGTGCAAATTATGTAGGTTAAACATGAGGAGATCTCACAATGACTTCCTTACCCACCCTCCGCCATCCCAGCTTCTCCTCTGATGTGGTATGATATAGTCTTTATGTAACCCTTTCCCACTCAAACACTTCTGACTGCAGGATAAGCTCTTTGGAGTAGGTACCCATACCAGGATCTACAGACATTTCACACCGAATCTTACAAAAAAACAGTTCAACTTTTATTAACAGAAAAAACTTATGCAAACAGTTCTTGCAATTTGTAGTCTAGCAAATCTATCCAAATTGACAACATTTGAATACTCTTCTCACTCCCATGGGCAAAGAGTCCTGCTTGTTACTGGATCTCAGACAATGACAGGACAGTCCACACCACTCCAGTTTACACTGTTTCCCACCATGCACCAGGGGCGTAGCCAGACAACAGATTTTGGGTGGGCCTAGGCAAGAATTGGGTGGGCACCAAGTGTTCTCCCCCCCCCAATTTTTTTTTAATCTCAGCTGGTTGGAAAACGTTTCTTTCCACCTTGGCAGCAGGCATGCACTGAAACTGAGCATGCGCAGGTGCCGGTGTCATGGAGAGTAGCGTTTTCGTTACCATCAGGGGAAAATCTTCAGCTGGCGGAGCTTGGGATTCCCACCAGTTACCACTAAACATGTGCTACTGTTGGGTGGGCCTGAGCCATAAATGAATGAGCCATGGCCCACCCAAGCCCACCTGTGGCTACGCCACTGCCATGCACTACTCTGAGCTGTAGATGAGGTCTTTTATTTCATCATACCCCTCTGTACAGAAACTCTTCTTGTGGCATGATGACGTGGGACTCCCCCCCCCCTTGCAGCACAGCTAAATTGTGGTGCCAAACTCCTTCTCTTCCGGTTCCATTTCTTGCCGGCAGGAATAGCCACCATATTGTCCATATTGGTTTTCCTGCCCAATCTGTCCCAATTACTCACACTTAGGAGATCACTGGAATGCACTTACCCAGCTCGGGGCCTATTCTCCTGGGTTCCTCTGCCACTGCTGGACACCTACCTGCTCCACCCACGCTCCAATGCCACATCGAGGCCTGGGGGGATAACATACAGAATCTCTGGTGTGTAAAGGACCAAATTAAAGTCTTTGGTAAAACAATCTCCACAGTGGGGCTTAACCCCTTTGCCCCACATTGGACACCACTTTTGTAACCCTGGTGTCATTCAAACAATCCTGGCTGCCAGATAAGTCTATGGGGTAGGTACCCAGACCAGGATCTGAAAAATAAGTGTTAAGTTTGTTGATATAAGCGTAGGCCAGGATCGGGCTAATTCCCAGTAGGCGAGGGTGGTTTCGCCACCACCACACAGTCTCTCAGTCTGTCCTGCTCCACATATTTCACATTCACACCAAGTCTTACAAAAAAACAGTTTGACTTTTATTAACAGAAAAAACTCATGTAAACAGTTCCTGCAATCTGTAGGCTAGGAAACCTATCCAGATTGACAACAGCTGAATACTCTTCTCCCATCCACTGCTATTTCTTCAGATCCTCGTGTGCTCAAACCTGTATTGCCGGGTAAAACAACCCAGAGCTGCTTTCACTGTCTCTCAGTAATGTCCTGCTGGGTTCTTTCCCAGACACTGGACTCAATCGCAGCCCGGACCCTTCTAGACCATCCGCCTCCTTGAGGTGTGTTACTCCTCACCCACCTCAGTCTCTATCAGGTCACCCACTTCACTCTCAGGGACTCCAATCCCCTTGCCCCAGAACCCTTGTGAATTTGCCTCAATGTGCCTCTGCTACTGATCAGAGACAATTTACTTTTTTTTTCTGCAGCCCCTGCTTCTTATACCAGGACAGGTCACCTTCTTAACTTCCTGGGTCTCGAAAGGGATTTTGGGAAACCAAAGAGCCTGCTCTTCCTAGTGCAGGCAGTTGTATATCATCTAAACACCACCCCACACTGTCAATCATATTCTCATAACATCAATAACACTTCCTGAAGAGTTAATTACAGCTTCTTCCACCTTAGGCAGCTCCACTAGCTCCATCACCATAGTAACTCCCAGGAGAGTCTCCCATTCCCGGTCTGAAGCAGGAACATCTCCCAAGGCAGTGTTTTCCAAACGTAGTCCTGGAGGCACCCCAGCCAGTCAGGTTTTTAGGATACCCACAATGAATATTCATGAGAGAGATTTGCATGCAGTGGAGGGAATCGCTACCACGGCTTAGTAAAAGCAGCCCAAAGTTTTTAACTCACTTGGTAAATCATGCCAAATCTTAACGGCCTGATAAGATATTGATTTCTCTAAAATTTTCTTGTATTGCACACCAAAGAAGGATGGGAAAATCATGCGAGATATCCCTGCATGAGAGGAGTTGGGATTGTAAGGGAAATGAGAATAAACTCAATAGCAACTATCAAATAATCTGAATATCAAACATGATAGCTTAAATTCAATATGGGCCTGAATGGGAAGCCAATGTAACTTAATCAATGATGGTGTAACTCTATTAAATTTCTTAAGATGAAAGATCATTTTGGCTGCGGCATTTTGAAGCATCTGAAGTTTAGAAAGCATTTGGGAAGAAAGCAAATAATTTAGTCTTTACAATAATCTAAGTATGACATAATCAGTAATTGAACCAAAATAGCTAAATGTTTCTCAGAAAACAGGAAGTATATATTACGAAGCTGTATGAGTTAAAAAAACAAGCAAACAGTTTGTACTACAGCATTGACCTGAGGTTCCAACGACAAAGTTGTATCCAAATAAACTCCTAGCACCCTTGAAATACGCTTCACTTTTATTGAAAAGCTGTCTAACAAAGACAGAACTTCTGGAACTGAATTTTCATGTTGATGTATCCAAAGTAACTTGGTTTTATCTTTATTAAGCTTAAAGCCATGAATAAGACTGTAATCCTCCATCTTAACAAAACAATTAATAATCATTGGTATACTAGATGACAGACTATCTCCAACAGGGATAAATAAAAACATATCATCTGCCTAAGGATAAACTTTGCCCCCAGAGTAGAGAAGCCACAGCAAAAATACATCATTTTGACATTACATAATAATGGAGAAAGTGGAGAGCCCTGTGGAACACTGCAGGGCAGCTTCCAAGTCTCAGACAATATGTTCCTGCCCCCAACAATCCCTTGACTCTCTAGACACATTCAATCCCTCTAGATACCCCCCAATTTAAGATCCCACTTTAGGATTAACCACACCCCATCTATAATCTTGACCCTGAGCACAAGTCTCCCTTCAAAGGTTGCCCTTCCCTCCACCCCTTCTCTAGTGGTCTGCTTTGGTGGTCAGTGGTCCTGGGCAGAAGCAGTCCCTTTATACTCCTGCCCAGACCTCAGCTGGGATCCAAAATGGCCACCAAGACCTTTGCAGCTGTACTGTTAAGACTATTGTTAGGGGTCATGGTGGCCATTTTGGATCTCAGCAAAGGCCTTGGCAGTAGCATAGAGGGACTGCACCTCCCTGAGACCACTGACCATAAATGCAGAATACTGTTAGGTCCCAGGAGGGAGCTGGAGGGGTGGGGAAGGAGGGCCTTTAAAGGGGGGCAGGATTATAGATGGAGATAGGGTATAAACTCAGGCGGCAATACTTTAAATGAGGAGATTGTTAGGGGGTATAGGATGTGCTGGAGCAGGAGGGATCAGAAGTACCGATACTGTCAGAGGTCTTTCAGGGGAGAATTAGAAATGCCAGGAGTGTCAGGGGATGGCAAGAAGAATCAGATGTGGGCATTTGTTTGGGGGGGGGGGGGGGATCAGATGTGCCCCAGAGTATCGACAGGCTCTCAGGGGACCAGATATGCCAGGAATGTCAAAGAGGGAATTGGAAGTGCTGAAACTATAGAGGGGTGTTGGGGGAGGGTCAGATGTGCCCAGAGTGTAAGGAGGTATTGGGGAGGATTGGATGTGGTAGCAATTTTGGGAGGTGTTGAGAGGGATCAGATGTGCCTGGCATGTCAGGAGGATGTCGGGGGGATCAAATGTGCCTGGAGTATTGGGGAGAGGTTGGGATAGGGATTGGATGGGCATAGAGAGTCAGGGGTAGGAACTGGATGTGCCAGGAGTGTTGAGGGTTGTCAGGGGGATCAGATGTACCTGGAGTATCGGAGGTGTCAGGGGTTGGATTGGATTTGGATGTGCTGGGGGGGATCCGACGTACAAGAGGAGCAGGGCTACTGTGCTACCTATTGGGACAGCAGCCATGCTGCCAGTATCATGGCTTCACTTACTGCCTCCTCTTGAGGTGGCATAGTAATGACCTATGCATTAGCTCACAGCAGGCCACTCCTTCGCTCTGCCCCAGTCACACCCACTCCCATATTATACAGGTAGTGTGGTTTTTTTAAGCCATTCTATCTAGACATCAGTGATAGTCTATGTTAATTTATTTATTTTATTTGTTGCATTTGTATCCCACATTTTCCCACCTTTTTGCAGGGTTAATGTTGCTTACATTTTGCCATTAACGGCGTTAGCCGATTCCGGTCTGAACAAATACATGGTACGAATGAATACAAGGTGATGTTGTGGAAGATATGGTACATTTTTTTAAAATTTATTTTGTTACATTTGTACCCCGCGCTTTCCCACTCATGGCAGGCTCAATGCAGCTTACATGGGGCAATGGAGGGTTAAGTGACTTGCCCAGAGTCACAAGGAGCTGCCTGTGCCTGAAGTGGGAATCAAACTCAGTTGTTTTGGAAGATACTGTACATGTAAGGTAGGTGTAGTTGGAGGATCTTAGAAATGGGGGGGGGGGGGGGGGGAAGAGTCAAGTAATGTCCTTTACATTCTTTGGTTGCATTGTGTCTACCATGCAGTAAAACCTGCGCTGGCTTCTTAAGGAAGCTTTAAAAAAAAAAAAAAAAAAAAAGAAGGGCCCTTTAGCTTGTTAGTATTGATTTTCAGCACTGATTGGTTACACTGGGAAATCCAGCCACATAGAGTGATGCTAAATCTAGCCTGCCAAATTTTGTCATGCTTGTGCCGTGGGACTTCTATTAGCTGAAGGGTGACCCCAGTGGCTGGGCAAATAGACCATTTTAGGTATAATTTTTCTACATCCAAGTCTCCTTTCCTCGTTTCCTGATAAAGGGTCACTGGTAAGGGTTAAAACCACTCTCTCATTTACATGCAGGCCTGTACAGACTTCTAATACAAATAAGGAACAGCTTATATAAAAATACCCATTTATGGGGCACTCCCCAAACAGAAAAAGATATACAGACAGATAAAAACAATCAAACATGGAAGAGTGAAAGAGATCGCTGGTACCTGCCTTGCTGCAGGGGAAGAAGAGGAATGGGGTCTCTGTACTTCCCTTACTGCTGTTGTTGCCAGCACAGTACTGACATCAGTTTTTGTGGTTACTATGCATTAGTTTTGGCAATCAATGTGCAGTAACTGTAAAATCTTAACATGTTATAGTAAACAGGGCCTCATGCATGGAATTTTATAATAATGCAAGGAAAGGAATGGAAATGAAACAGGAAAGGGGAGAGGCATGCTCACTGCTCTTAACCTACATTACCATAATACATGTTGTCTGCAAAACTGCCCGAAAACATGGAACAGTTAACTTTACGGCTTAGTGTTATCTGCCATGATGTTAACATCCATTAGCAGTTTGTACCATATTTTATATCATTCCAAAATGCCCATTACTTCCCCCAACATTACCATGGAAGTTTTGCACTTCATGAGTGCTCAAATTTACATTAACACGGGTGAAGCACAAACCTTTACTATGCTTAAATAAAACGGGCCCATCAGTGAGTTAGGAAAGGTAGTTGTATGAAACAGACTTGTTTCAGTGTTACCCTTTTTTAAAAAAACAAAACAGAATTTTAAAATAGAAACTTAGTTTTAGCTAAATAGTCCATAAAAGGAAACTTTCAGTGCTAAAGTTTAAACACATACCTGCAAATCAGAGCACAGATTACAACTGGCATCTCAGTTGTATATTTTTCATTTATAAAAAGGTGGTAAGTTTCTTTAATAGACTAAAAATAACAAACGGAAAAGAAGAATTATTTTTGTTTTCTACCCTCATTAATCAAGTCTCAAAGACTGTAACAGGGTAATACCAGTTAACAAGCGTCCAATTAGAAGGTTAACAAGATTATTATTTTTGTAAATTTTCCCACTGAATGACCTAAGAAATAGCATTGAACTTTAGGACTGACACCTCTTCAAGCTTGTGCTTTATAGTATTTTATAGCAATAATTAAATTTTGAGTTACAGTGAACTTATTCTTTGCAAAGTTAATTTGGTTGATGATGTACCTTTCTGAACACAACTAACATGGCTTGATATTTCTTTCTTTTAATAGTATGCATTTTCAAATTGAATTTTCAAAGTGTTGAATTTTGCAATTTCTATTTTGGAAATTGTATTACCACTTATATGACAAAAAAGTTAAGCTATAACATTAAATTAGATGTGAATTCACCATTATGAAGGGAGTATTTGAAATGCATGCAATTGAATAAGTCCCAGCAATAAGTATAATACTAATCTCATGTAATTCACTTACCTCTGGATGTCTGATTAAAAAAGGGATCAAAGGTATTGTGATCTAAACCAAGCTGAATTACCAGTGATATTATATGCAAACTTAATATATGCAACATGTTATTGTCCTTAAAACTTGTAGAACATGTAACAAGTATCCCATGAAGGAATTCATCAAATACAATGGGAGCTTGCAGTCGGATATGCTGTGGTATCTTAAGATGCTGTAGTCTTACATATAAAGAAAACAATGTCAGATATGTGGAGGGGCATTTTCAATATGACGTCTAAGTCCGACTTTGGACGTTTTGCAAAAAACGTCCAAAATCTGAATAGGAAAGAAGGTCATTTTCAAAAAAGAAAAACAACTTAAAAAATAATACTGTTTTGAACAAGGTTTTGTGAGTTGGACATTTTGTTTTGTTGTCCATTTTCAAACAAAAAAACCTCCATGTGCAAAATGCACAAAATCAAGCCATTGGAATGTAGGAGGAGCCAGCATTTTTAGTAGACTGGTCCCCTAGACATCCCAGGAAAGCAATAGGGCACCCTAGGGGGCACTGCAGTGGACTTCATGAAATGCACCCAGGTACACATCTCACCATTGCTCCCTTATCTTGTCTGCTGAGGCCCCCCAAACCCACTATCCTCCAATTGTACACCACTACCATAGCCCTTACAGGTGAAGGGGCACCTATATGTGGGTACATTGGATTTCTGGTGAGCTTTGGAGGGCTCACAGTTTCCTTTACAAGTGTGGCAGGTAGGGGGAGGTATGGACCTGTGTCCACCTGTCTGTAGTGCACTGCACTCAACACTAGACTTCTCCAGGGACCTGCATGCTGTTCTAATAGACCTGAGTATAACATCTGAGACTGGCATAGAGGCTGGCAAGTAATGTTTTTAATCACATTTTCTGGGGGTTGGAGGGGGTTAGTGACCACTGGGGGAGTAAGGGGAGGTCACCCTTGATTCTCTCCAGTAGTCATGTGGTCATTTAGGGCACCTTTTTATGCCTTATTCGTTATAAAAACAGGTCTAGCTCAAAACGTCTTAGTTTTAGCCTTGGACAGTTTTGTTTTATTCCATTATGGCTGATAAATGTCCAAGTGTTGGGAACGCCTAGATCCTGGCCTTAACACGCCCCTGACATGCCCCCTTGTGACTTTGAATGCACTTCTGACCGACTTCATAGAAAAATGTCTAAAAATTGGTTTTCAAAATGCCAATTTGGACGTTTTTGTGAGAAAAACTTCCAAATGCAGATGTATGCCACTTTTTGGACGTTTTTCTCTTTTGAAAACGAGCTCCACAATCATCTGTATGGTGCATGACAACTGACAAGTGGAGATAAGTAGGGTTGTAGATGGATCTCCCAAGAAACACTGAGTTCACAAAATGTATTTCTTGAATGAACAGCTAGGACTTTGCTGCATGACAACTGACTCCAGGCTACCTGAGAAATTTGAGGTCATTTAAGATTTTGTAACTCTTTTCCAAAGATATTCTAGTGATTCTAACCTTTATTGTCTCTATTAATGAAGGAGAACAACAGTGTCAAAAATATGGAACGGCATTTTAGAAAGGTCACCACTATACAGTTTCCCCTATTTTGAATGCCATGGCTGATCACTATCAGGCTTATTTTCGAAAGTGATTGCCGGGCATCTTCCGACATAAATCGGGAGATGGCCGGCGATCTCTCAAAAGCGGTGAAATCGGTATAATCGAAAGCTGCTTTTTTGACACCATCGCCGAGCCGGCGAAAGTTCAAAGGGGCATGTCGGCGGCATAGCGAAGGCGGGACATGGGCGGGCATGGCTACCAGATGGCCGGCTTTTGTGGATAATGGAAAAAAAAAGCGGCGTTAATCAGCATTTTGCTGGGTTTACTTGGTCCTTTTATTTTCACAACCAAGCCTCAAAAAGGTGCCCTAACTCACCAGATGACCACCGGAGGGAATGGGGGATGACCTCCCTGACCTCCCCCAGTGGTCACCAACCCCCTCCCACACTAAAAAAATAAAAATAACCTTTTTTGCCAGCCTGTATGCCAGCCTCAAATATCATACCCAGCTCCTTGACAGCAGTATGCAAGTCCCTGGAGCAGTTTTTAATGGGTGCAGTGCACTTCAGGCAGGCAGACCTAGGTCCATCCCCCCCTACCTGTTCCACTGTGGTGCTAAGTGTTGAGCCCTCCAAACCCCCCAAAACCCACTGTACTCACATGTAGGTGCCCCCCTTCACCCATAAGGGCTATGGTAATGGTGTAGAGTTGTGGGGAGTGGGTTTGGGGGGGGATTTGGGGGGCTCAGCACCCAAGGTAAGGGAGCTATGCACCTGGGAGCTATTTTTGGTTTTTTTCTTAATTTTTAGAAGTGCCCCCTAGGGTGCCCGGTTGGTGTCCTGGCATGTCATGGGGACCAGTGCACTACAAATCCTAGCTCCTCCCACGACCAAATGCCTTGGATGTAGCCGGGTTTGAGATGGCCGCTTTTATCTTCCATTATCTCTGAAAAACAAAAGCGGCCATCTCAAACCCAGCTAAATCCAAGGTATTTGGCCGGTTCGAACCATATTATCGAAATAAAAGATGGCCAGCCATCATTTTCGATAATACGGTTATGGCCAGCTGTTGCGCCGCCGCCAAAATAGATTGCCGGCAATCTATTTCGCCGGCACCGTTCGATTATGCCCCTCCACGGGATTGCTATTCAAAGCGATTTAAATAGCTAGGAGAGGCTCCTGGCTGCTTAAATTGCTTGTGCAGGACTATCAAGCCCGCTGAGAAACTACACGTAACAGTGCTTTTTTCTTTGTCCCTCCCCCCCCCACACACACGCACACCCCATCTTTGGAACAATATGCCTTTAGAGATCCGGCAAGAGTCAACCTTTTAATTATTTAAGATGAAGTTAAAACTCATTTATTTCTGAAGGCTTTTGGGATTCAGTGGTACTGGATGCAGGGTTATGAGTGGCACTAACATGGTTTTATGAGGGGGGCCCAGCACCGGGGTCTCTCTCCTTCTCCTGCTCCCAGGCCACCGGCGCTGCAGTCCCCGGTATCACCTGCCCGCCCTTGGCTCCGTCGATAGCCCCCCTCCGTCCGCCACCATGACTGGGCGCCTCACCTCCATGTGAAGGCGGCAGATCGCCTCCCTTCGGTCCCTCCGTCACTGTGCCCCGCCCTCACAGAAACAAGAAGTGACGAGGGCAGGACACAGTGAGAGAAGGCCCGAAGGGAGGCGATCTACTGCCTTCACACGGAGGTGAGGCACTGCTGATTTGAATGCAAGGGGCCTGGTCACGGTGGCGGCCAGAGGGGGCTATTGACGGAGCCAAGGGCGGGCAGGTGAGACCGGGGACTGCAGTGCTGGTGGCCTGGGAGCAGGAGAGGGAGGCAACAGTGGTAGGGATGGGGTGGGGGGGGGGGAGGCGGTGGCAGCGGGGGCCCCGGGGATGGTCTTGTCCCGGGCCCAGCTCAGTCTCTTGGCGGCCCTGCCTAGATGTTTCAACTAGCAGGTGTAAATACCCACATCCATCTTTTTAGACATAGATGTTTCATTCCCCTTCTGAAATAGAGAATATACATCTATTCTTGGGCCCATCCTAGTACTATCCAAAACACACCCAGACCACGTTTTCTTGCCAATGGACGTTCTTCAGTGTTAGGTGTTCATATCCCAGCTTTGTAGAATCAGGGCACATTTAAATCATGTGAACATTTAGCTGCCAGTTTATGGACATCTAAAACATAAATGGTGCTTTTAAAATAAGCACCTAAATGAACTAGGACTTAAAAAAACAACTAGTCAACATGTATACCTGGAGGAAAGGAGAGACAGGGGTGATAGGATGCAGATGTTCAAATATTTGAAAGGTATTAATTTACAAGCAAACCTTTTCCAGAGACGGGAAGGTGGTAGAACTAGAGGACATGAATTGGGGTGGGGGGGCTGACTCACGAATAATATCTAAAAGTACATTTTCACAGAGAGGGTGGTAGATACCTGGAACACCCTCCCACAGGAGGTGGTGGAGATGAAAACAGTAATGGAATTTAAAAATGCGTGGGATAAACTACTACTACTTACTACTTAACATTTCTAGAGCGCTACTAGGGTTACGCAGCACTGTACAATCTAACTAAAAGGACAGTCCTTGCTCAAAGGAGCTTACAATCTAAAGGACGAAATGTCAAGTTGGTGCAGTCTAGATTTCTTGAATAGAGGTATAGTGGTTAGGTGCCGAAGGTGACATTGAAGAGGTGGGCTTTGAGTAAGGATTTGAAGATGGGCAGGGAGGGGGCCTGGCGTATGGGTTCAGGGAGATTATTTCAAGCATGGGGTGAGGCGAGGCAGAAAGGGCGGAGCCTGGAGTTGGCGGTGGTGGAGAAAGGTACTGAAAGGAGGGATTTGTCTTGAGAGCGGAGGTTACGGGTAGGAACGTAAGGGGAGATGAGGGTAGAGAGGTAAGGGGGGGCTGCAGATCGAGTGTATTTGTAGGTAAGTAGGAGAAGCTTGAACTGTATGCGGTACCTGATCGGAAGCCAGGGAAGTGATTTGAGGAGAGGGGTGATATGAGTACATCGGTCTAGGCGGAAGATAAGACGTGCAGCAGAGTTCTGAACGGACTGAAGGGGGGATAGATGGCAAAGTGGGAGGCCAGTGAGGAGTCGGTTGCAGTAGTCAAGGCGAGAGGTAATGAGAGAGTGGATGAGAGTTCGGGTGGTGTGTTCAAGGAGGAAAGGGCGAATTTTGCTAATGTTGTAGAGGAAGAAACGACAGGTCTTGGCTATCTGCTGGATATGCGCAGAGAAGGAGAGGGAGGAGTCAAAGATGACTCTGAGGTTGCGGGCAGATGAGACGGGGGCGATGAGGGTGTTATCAACTGAGATAGAGAGTGGAGGGAGAGGAGAAGTGGGTTTGGGTGGGAAGACAATAAGCTCGGTCTTGGCCATGTTTAGTTTCAGGTGGCGGTTGGACATCCAGGCAGCAATGTCAGATAAGCAGGCCGATACTTTGGCCTGGGTTTCCGCAGTGATGTCTGGTGTGGAGAGATAAAGCTGGGTGTCATCGGCATAAAGATGATATTGGAAGCCATGAGATGAGATCTTGTATTGCAGGCGTGGAACCAAACAAGCTTAGCAATGATTAGGTGGCAACACCAGTAATTGAGAAGGGAAGCCAGTGCTAGGCAGACTTCTACGGTCTGTGCTCTGATTGTGGCTGGACCGATTCAGCTTTCATAACAGGTCTGTGCCCTGAAAATGGCAAGGACAAATCTAGACCAAGAGCCAGATGCACAAAGGTACCATTAAGAATCCGTCTTCATTTCCAAATCGGTAAAAATTTACCAATTTTGAAACACAGAAGGTTTCACAAAGAGAATTGCATGCAAATGAGCTGCTCATTGCTTTTGGAACCCAGCTCATTTGCATGCGATATCGGGGAAGCCAGTTGGTGAGCTGAGCATGCGCAGAACAGTCAATCGCTATGCATGGCTGCTCTGCGCATGCTACAGACGGCTCTCATACACGCAGACAAGCTGCGTGTATGAAAGCAGTAGATGTAGCCCCTTTTTTTTTGCAAGCACAAAAGCAAGTTTTTTTTTGGATGGACAGACCTATGTTGGGGCTCCCTGCCTCCCCGCTGCTGCTCTGGACTCTGAGGAATCAGCATCAGGGCTTGGCTCCACCCCCCAGCTGTTCCTGCTGCTTTCTTCTATTGGCCGGTTGACATCCTGGAATGCCCATCTCTTTGAAGATGGACTCTCATTGGCTGGCTGCTGTCCCAACTCCTCCTCCCTGCAGGGCTTCCCTGATGACATCACTCTAGAGCTGTGAACTGATTGGATCCAATCTTCCTGGTGTCACCCTCCTGTAGTGAGTGGGCAGGACATCCCAGACTGACACTGTCCAATTGGTTTAGCTCCTCTCTGTTGTGCTTCTAAGCAACAGGGATGCTGTTTCCCAGCAGAGGTTGTTTGACCCTTGTCTTCCTTGCATTTTTCATAAGTCACCATTATTTTTATGCTTTACATTTACTGCCCCCCCCCCCATTTCTTGCCAGTAAAATGCCATTTGAGAAAAGAAACATGGCACGGCTTTCATACATGTAAAAAAGCCGGTGTACTTTTTTTTTTTGTGCTCCATCTTCCCTGCCTTGTTTCTCCCCTTCTACTTGCGATAATGAAGAACCGGCTGGTCCAGACCTCTCGTTAAAATTTCCACGGTAAAGGTAGGGAGTGCTTTTGTGCATGGGTTCAGAAACGGTAGTGCATTGCATTGCATGCACATTATAATAGTAATTAGCTCATTATAATAGCTTTGTAACAAAAAAAAATTTGCATTCTGTTTTCATTAGCTGTTGCTACTGTGACAGGAAAATGGGTCGGGGAACCCTTTTGTGCATGTCCCGGTTTACTATTTGCACACTAAACCAGCTAGAACTAGCTTAAAAACCACATTGCTGGCTCATTAAGTTTAGTGCATCTGTCCCCAAGTATCTTGTTAGGCAGAGTAGATGGATCGTATAGGTCTTTATCTGCAATAATTTACTATGTTACTATAAATGGCACCCTGGCCGAGAGTTGTGGGTGGCCCTGCAAATTAACCAAGCCAGACACAGTATGTAAATGAGAAAATAACTGGTTTATTTACTGAGCTCTGAGACCTGATACTTCACAGGTCAGGAACATAAGGAAAAATCTATGTGGTTTACTAAACACAGTCTTAAACAGGCTTCTGGCGACAGGCCCAAACAGTCTGTGGCTGGTGGGCTGCCATGCCCCAAACACAGCCATAAGTTCTTAGTTTTCCTCTTAGTCCTAGGTCTGGCTCCAGCCAGACCTCAAACAAGGCTTCCAAATCTTAATGAAGCAGCAAAAAGTGGCTTACCTCAGCCAGGTTCTAGTAGCCTACACACAGGGAGCCCTTACACTACAGAGTGGCTTCTTTCCTTCTGGAACCTCTATATAGGCCTCCCCTTCTAACCTGCAGGAGAGCTTTTACCTCTTGCTCACTGTCAAGCCCCACCCTCCTAGCCAGACAGCCCAACATCCCTATGCTCACTTGACTCTGCAGTTCAATCTCTGAGAATAAAATGTGAAACAAAATTCATACCAGTGATCCAAGTTCAGATAGCAGGTGCGATTATAATAGGTAAAGTACATAAATACATAAGTATTGCCATACTGTTAAAGACCAAAGGTCCATCAAGCGCAGCATCCTGTTTCCAACAGTGGCCAATCCAGGTCGCAAATAACTGCCAAGATCCCAAAAAAGTACAAAACATTCTATACTGCTTATCCCAGAAATAGTGGATTTCCCCCAAGTCCATTTAATAATGGTCTATGGACTTTTCCTTTAGGAAGCCGTCCAAACCTTTTTTAAACCCCACTAAGCTAACTGCCTTTACCACATTCTCTGGCAATGAATTCCAGAGTTTAATTACACATTGAGTGAAGAAAACGTTTCTCTGATTCATTTTAAATTTACGACATTGTAGCTTCATCGCATGCCCCCTAGTCCTAGTATTTTTGGAAAGCGTAAATAGACGCTTCACATCTACCCGTTCATCTCCACTCATTATTTTTATTTTTTATTTATAACCATTTAAATTTTTACAAGCGATAAAACAACTTGATGGAAATACAGAGAAAGTAATATGTAGGAATTATTTCAGTCAGGTAATTCTATTCTCTTCCTTAGACCACTAAATAGGGAGAGTGAAACAAGATAAGGAGATCGATTAAACAGTAAACAGAAAAAAAAAACCCTGTGGTATTAACCTGATTATCCCCAGATATTACTCGTCTAATTCATTATTCCACATTGATCATCTGGTTGGCTTCTTCAAGGCCAATACGGTGTATAGTCAAATCATTTCATTGAAAAACATACTTATTGTCCAATATCAGTTAGAAATAATACAGCTGATTACATTCTCTCTCTTTTAAAAACCAGAAATTATTTAACAATACATATACTTAAGTCTCTAATTCAAATCCCACTGATTAAAGTAATCCCAGTTTTCACAGGCTTCACTCCTTTTAAAGTAATAATTTGAGGAAATATTTCTGAGGAAAATTCTAGGAGTCATAACTGGAACTCTGGGAAAAACAATAATCTCGATATTAATCATCTATAATAATATTCATTTTATTATTCAAAGTTTCTGGTCTATTATTATAACCACTTCTTGCTCATGTAGAATCATTTGTTATATCAATTTTTTACTCTCAAAGGGTTCAGTTGAATTGTCCATGTAACTCTCTAATTATATCTAAAACAAAATTATTTACTGCCACCGTTAGGTCCTGAAGCGCCTTCCAGATGGTATTCAATGTAACCTCCATGGGAGCCAAAAACTCCACGTTGATTTCTCATAGGTGTTTAGGAGTGGTTCCGCCAGTTCTGGTTCTGCTGTAAACGTCCTCCATCTCAGCATATACCTCTAACTCACTCCTCCACTCCTTTGGACATGGTGGTTGAATAATTCGGGAGGGATGGATTTGTTTTTTCCAGGTCCAAGAGCATCGATACTCCTTCGCTGGTGCTAATCAAAGGACTCGCCAACCCTTTCATCTGTGGGCAGTTCGTCGCACAGCGGTCCCGCACTTGCTGCTCAGGGGATAAAACGCTGGCCATCGGCGGCTGACCACCGGTTGTCCCCTTCCTCTCAGTTAAGGTAACTGCAATTGCAGAGAGGAAATTTACATAAAGAAGACGAAACTTAAGAGGGCAGCTGGGCTGTTGGGCATACGAACTTCAGGTTACCATCTTACCACTCTCCCAGTTTGGGACACTCTTTGTCTGGTTTCTCCTCAGAGGCCTGTCTGATATGGGTAACCCTTCAGCATAGCCCTCTAAGTCATTGAAACACACAAGCCCCTCCACCTCTACAAGGTGGTGTCCCTTCGGAGAGGTCCACTCATTATTTTAAAGACCTCTATCATATCTCACCTCAGCCACCTTTTCACCAAGCTGAAGAGCCCTAGCCGCTTTAGCCTTTCCTCATAGGGAAGTCATCCCATCCCCTTTATCATTTCCGATGCCCTTCTCTGTACCTTTTCTAATTCCACTATATATTTTTTGAGATGAGGCGACCAGAATTGAACACAATATTCGAGGTGCAGTAAAAAGGCATTATAACATCTTTATTTTTGTTTTCCATTCCTTTCCTAATAATACCTAACATTCTATTGGCTTTATTAGCCGCAGCAGCACACTGAGCATTTATTCATGTTAATTTTTCTACTTTCTATTACTTCTACTGTTTCTATTACTCCTAGAGGTACACTGCAGTACAGAGATTTACCTAAGAGATCATCCATAATCCATGGAGTAGAGGAGGAAGCTAATGGACCTAGAGAAACCAGAGTTCAAATAACTCTGACACTCCTTGTGATCGTGGGCAAGTCACTTAACCCTCCATTACCTCAGGTACAGATTTAAAGGGTAATTCTATAACTAGGTGCCCTTTTGTGCACATATATGTATTAAAAAGTAGCACGTATGTACTATCCTATAAGGGTTCCCATTAGTGCTATAGGGGGTAATTCTCTGTAGATCTTCTAAAGTTCGGCACTGGGATCATGCTAACTAAGCATGAATTCTATATTGACAATTGTAGTTATGGAACAGTAATGTTAAGTCTGCCAGGATTCACGCCCAACTTTTGGACGCGAGGATTTACACCAACTGAAATTCTCATGTGTAAATTAGGCATGGGTTTCCCAAATTCTATAATACTGTGCACATCTTTAGTGAACGCCCATATCCCAGCCATGCTCCTCCCATAGCCATGCCTCATTTTCAGTTCACATGTGCATCTTTATAGAATAACATACCATACCTTTTCGAAGAAAGCATCCCTACGCTCTTTGTGGGAAGTGGACCTACAGCACAATCCATCTACTCAACAGTGGTCAGCTTTCTGGACCAAAATTGATAGGCCAGTTTCTTCTGCAAGCACTCTCCAATCTCTCTACTTTCTGCACCATAAGACTCTCTGGACTACATGGCTTAGCTTGGAAAGCATTTCCAAAGTCAAGCTTATGCATGTTTTGCTCACTTTATATTTTTTCGTTAATTCTATAAGGGGCCCTTTTACTAAGCCGCGTAGGCTCCTACGTGCGTCAAATGTGCGCCAAATTGGAGTTACCACCTGGTTATTGTGTGGCCCTTGCGGTAATTTCAATTTTGATGTGCTTCTGCTAGGCGCGTCGGAAAAATATTTTTTATTTTCTGGAGCATGGCAGCTATGCGGATCGAGTGGCATTTGACGCAGATAGACCATTACCGCCCGGTTTCAGCATGAGACATTACCGCTAGGTCAATAGCTTGCGGTAAGGTCTCAGACCTAAAATGGATGCAAGGCATTTTTCATTATGCCGCATTTCCGTTTTTGGCAAAAAAAGGCATTTTTTGTAGGTGCGCTAAAAAATAATTCTGCATGCACCCAAAACACGTGTCTACACTACCGCAGGTCATTTTTCAGCAGACCTTAATAAAAGGACCCCTGTGTAAATTCCTGGGCCTTTTCTGCAAAAAATAAAAGTTTGAATGTTGCCATGAGATTGCATTGGGAAGAAGGAATCTTATCTATCATTTATATCCTTTTACCTTGAACCTTTGGGAAGTGGTGAATAAGAAATGTGAGTAAATATCCTGTATTTTTTTTGCTGCCAACTTATCATTATTATTAGATATATATTTCTGATTTATTTTTAACAAGCACAGTTTTAGCAGCATGGGAAAAGAATTGCAATATTACATCTTTTGGGTGTGTAGGAGTTATGGTGTGAGAAGTGTATGTGACAATGTGTGTGAGTGGATGTATGTGCAGACCGATCTTATCTGTGGGTGAGACTACATTTGGATTCTGGGATTCTTGGTGGAATGTGAGTCAGTGAGTGTGTGTGTATGTTTGTATGTATGTGTGTGTGTGTGTGTAAGAACATGTAGGAATGTGGAGATATGCATAACTGAGAGAGGAGGTCTATAGAGGTATGTGTGTAAGAGGCATATTTGTGAGGAGATGTGGAGAATGTTTTGTGCTATAGGAATGTGTTGGAAGAGCTATATGGGGCAGATGCTCAAAACTCCAATGCTGTTCGGAACAGCGCTGGAAAAATACTGCAAATTTAGGCGTGCTGTTAGCATCGAACATTAGGGAGTTCAGGGGAGGATTTTGCATGGCGTATGTGCTCAAGAGTTGTACGTCAAGCACGGCTCTTAAGCGCAGGTCCAGAACACTGGAGAGGGAGGAGGGAAGAAGGAGGAAGAAATGCCGGCTGATCTGCTTAGAAAAATATTGTGCTTCAGATCTGACAGTGTGGGTTTTGTTCTGCTGCTGCTTTGGGGCTTGCAGGGGTATCGGAAGATTACTGATGGAAAATCTTGTGTGCTGGATGGAGTTCTGCTGTAGAAAGGAAGCCTCAGCTCACGGCAGACCCTGGCTGAAAAACTATCAAGTTGGTGCCATAAGTGGACAGTGGGAGGTATCTGAACATGTTCAATTTCATCTCGGAAAAAGCCATTTGTTTTTCACTTTGACAGAGTATGCCTCTCTCTTCCGAGTCTCCTCATTCTTCTCCATGGCTCGGCACAACCCTAACGCCAGCTCTGAGCTGGCATAGGGTTTTCAGTGGCAAGACCACCCTTGTGCACAACCCTAATGCCAGCTCCAAGCTGGCATAGGGTTTTCAGTGGCAAGGGCACCCTTGTTTGGTGTGCTGTCTGCTGAACATTGGGGAGGAATAGGGAGTGATCTGATTAGCATGCATTTTTGCATGCTCATTGCACTCCGAGCTGGTGAGCTCGTTGATTCACGCGCTCGCCTGCTCTGAGCATTTGGCAGTAGCAAATGCGGGTGCTAGTCTAGTGCTAATGGCCTCTAGCGCCTGTATTTGCTTCTGCGCATTGAGACCTATGTGCAGAGATGGGCTGTGTGAGTGGAGGAGTGGCCTAGTGGTTAGAGCACCGATCTTGCAATCCAGAGGTGGCCAGTTCAAATCCCACTGCTGCTCCTTGTGATCTTGGGCAAGTCACTTAAACCTCCATTGCCTCAGGTACAAACTTAGATTGTGAGCCCTCCTGGGACAGAGAAATATCCAGAGTACCTGAATGTAATGCACCTTGAGCTACTACTGATAAAGGTGTGAGCAAAATCTAAATAAATAAATTGAGGGGGTTGTGGGGAAAGGCTTTTGTGAGTAAAAACATGAGATAAGGGAGTAGGGTGGGTGATTATATGAGGTGAAGATGAAGTGTTTTGTGCATGTGAGAGAGGTAGAGAGAGAGAGAGAGAGCAAGGAGAGCATTGGAGAGGTTTGCTGAGGTAATGGGAAGGGTGTGTAGTATATGTATGTATAGGAGTGTGCATTGGGGTTTGTTTGAGGAGGGATATGTGGAAGGGGGTATATGGGAGTTATAGAAGATGTAGGAAAGCAACGGAGTATAGGGATTGCTTCTGAATTGCGGAGGAGGTGGCCTGAAAGGGGCTATCCTTTGCTATCTGCTATAGTTTTTTTTAAAGTTTTTCTGGCTCTCCATATTCCATAGGCCTCTATCAGCCTCCCATGTTTTGGGAGTCTCTGTTCCTTGAAAGTGCATATCTCAATATTTCTGGTTTTAAAACTTCTTCAAGACACTACAATTTTCTTCCAGTGAGTCAAATTTGGTGTTGTTTTGACCCTTCTTTAGAGAGATTATTTTGTCACCTATGATGTGACATGGGATGCCAGGAGTAACAGGATCCCCTGAGAGAACTGCTAATAGAAGACCACCACCACCACCACAAACTGGGAAACAGGACTGGGAACTGTATATTCACTATAACATTGAACACATGAACAGCTCATGGGAAAGCAACACAAACATGGGACAGGAATTATAAAATCCAAGAACTCAAGACAACAGGGATACGTGGTAAGCAAGGGCAAATGCAGTTTCAGGAAAACAGTAGGAGGATGGCACCACAGAACAAACCGTGAATAACAAACAGGAACTGAGCAGGAATAGGAACAGGAGCACTGAAATGCAGGAAGTGCAGGGAAAAAGTACCCTGGTGAATCTGGTCTGGATCCTGCTCAGCCAGTCATGATACGGCTAAGCACAAACATACATAGCAGGGAAGAGTTCCTGCAGGGAGCTGGCTGGAGTGTAATCTTTAGGAGGAAAAATAGTTAGAGTGGCATCCTGGATAATGGTTCACGGACAGAATAGATTTGTTTTCCATAATTCTCTTCAAAATTCCAGAAAAAAAAAGTATGGACAGATATCTGGAGGACCAGTCCATTAATAGATATTAAGCAAGTAAGATTGGTGAATACAACCTCCTACTGCCAGGAGTTGGGATCTCCCCACTGGTAATTGATGGGTATTTCTTCCTGGTTGGCCACTGTTGGAGACAGGATGCTGTGCTCAATGGATCAGTCTGAACCAGTATGGCATTTCTTATGTTCAGATGTTAATAAAGTCTATATTGTAGCTTTCGCTATGTATCTTCCTCTTCCTGAAATGAATAATCATTCATTAAACCTGTCAACCTGAATGCCGAAAGGTATCTTGGAAGGAAACCAAGTTTTAGTAAGATTTTCAAAGTTTAACAATTTGTCATTTGCTATTAATCTTTATCAATAATAAATTTTAACTCTGCCTAGCTCAGAGAAGATGACTGCCAGGTTTTGTAAATGAATGTTAGCTGAAACAATAAGAACCTTGAGGTTTGAACTAATTTGTGAAAAAATGTATTAAAGCTCATTCGATCCATCTATACCACAGTGAAAGATCAATGTTTTGTCAACTTTCAGAGCTTCTAAAAGGAGATTGTTATATGTTTGTCTAAAGAGATAAAAGTAATGGATCTGAATTTTGGCCACTTTGTTGGTTTATTTTTAGATTTTTAAATTTTTTAAATTTTATTTTTTTGGTTTGACTGCAAAATATATACAAATAGAACTGCATTGGGACAATTTGTAACAAGACCAAGGAGTAGAGCAAAACGTTGGCACTTCCAATACCACAAGGGAAACGTTATCAGTTCAAAAAACAGACTTGACACAGCAGCTGTGTTTCGGCACTCAAGGATATTGAAATGTAGAGATATACTTCTACACAAAAATGGGTACTTGAGATATCCAAGGTATATTGGTTAAGTACTCGCATGCAGTCTTAACGAATTTATCAAGCATTGCCGAAAAGTGAAAGCCTTGGGACAATTTGTAACATATGTGCTAACTTTTATATGTATGTTACACAGGTAAATGTTTAGAATGCGTGCATATATGTGCATATGTAACACATGCACATGCATATGCCAGTATTCCACCTAAGAGCTATTCTGTAAATAAGCACGAATCATGGATAGTGCATATTTGCAAGGGGACCGTATACAGGGGTGAAGCACAAGTGGGACATAGGCAGGGCTTCTACTTACACACATAGGGGACGATTCTATATATGGTGCCTAAAAAATCTGCTTACATTTAGGCGCGATATATAGAATATGCATAGTCAATATCTCTGTGCCTAAAACTACGTGTCTCCATTTACACCAGCATTTGGCATTTGGCATTTGGAACACTCTGGCGCACATATTTAAGACTTGTCTCTGAATCACTGGCATTGTGTGCTGAGAGGTCACCACATGCACGTGCCAGTAGGTCAGGTGACATCTGATGTTTGTGCCTGAGGTGACATCTGATGCTTGTGCCAGAGCTGAGGTCTGTGCATCAACCCGGAAGCAGAGAGGATTAATAGTAACATAGTAAGTGACAGCAGATGAAAACCTGAACGGTCCAGTCTGCCCACTAGTTCATTATCAATTTATAATTAAATCAACAATGAATGTAACATTATATACTTCATTATGGTCTTTCTTTGGTGTTTCTGGTACATAGACCACAGAAGTCCACCTGGCCCTATCCTTATGTTCAAACTGCTGGAGTTGTCGTTGAAGCACACTCCAGCCTATTTGTCTTCTCATTTGCTGGAAACTGACCGTAAAAGCCTACAGCTGTGCTTAGTAAACAGGGTCCTTAATCACTTCACTCGTTGTTCTGATTTCCAGATTATTTATAAATATGTTAAATAGCACCAGTCTCAGTACAGATCCCTGTGGTACCCCATTATTCACATTCCTCCATTGAGAAAACTGGCCATTTAAACCTACCTTCTGTTTTCTGTCCAATAAACAATTCCTAATCCACAGAAGGACTTTGCCTCCTATCCCATGACTTTTTAATTTTCTCAGGAGTCTCTCATGAGAAACTTTGTCAAAAGCTTTTTGAAAATCCTAGATACACTACATCAACCGGCTCACTTTTATCCACATGTTTATTCATGCCTTTAAAAAAATGAAGCAAATTGATGAGGCAAGGCTTCCCATGCTGACTCTGTCCTATTAAACCATGTTTGTCTACATTTTCTGTAACTTTATTCTTTATACTAGTTTCCACTATTTTGCCCTGCACTAAAGTCAGGCTTACTGGTCTGTATTTTCCCGGATCACCCCTGGAAACCTTTTAAAAATTCGGCATTATATTAGCCAACCTACAATCTTCAGGTACAACGAATGATTTTAATGACAGGTTATAGATCACTAACAGCAGATCAGCAATTTCATGTCTGAGTTCTTTCCATTAATGACAATAAAGTGATCTACAACACTGGAGTTGTCGAATCATCACCAGTCTTTTGCCATTTGCGAGACACAGACCATAGAAGTCTGTCTAGCTTCTCGGCCTTGGTTCCCCTATGCCGGATTTGGCTAATCTTCATTAATCTTTTGCTATTTGCGGGATATAGACTGTAGATGTCTGTCCAGGTATGGCCTTATTTCCCACTACTCCTGCCCAACATAACACCTCAACAACCATGATGTGTTTCCATTCTCTTTTTATTTAGGTACCCCACTCCCTGTGTCTATCCCACACATTTTTGAAGTTGCTCACCATGTCTGGACTCCACTACCGCTCCTAGAAGGGCATACCAGGCATCCACTACCCTTTCTGTGAAAAGGTATTCCTGACGTTACTCCTAAGTCTACCTCCCTGGAAACTCAATTCATGTCCTCTAGATCTACACCACATTCTTTGCCATAAAGCTATCCATTTATACCCATTTATTTATTTATTTATAAAACTGTCTGGAGTGTTTACCCAAAGCAATGCAGAAAATAAAAGTCATACATCAAAATACATATACAATAAAAGATAATATAAAAATATTGTGAGCTCTTATTGGCTGTCATGATCAAACAGTCACTGTGAATAAACCCAAACTGAAAAAAAGGGAAAACAGCAAAAGGACAGATAGAAAGACTGTGAAAAAGAAGGAACAAAAAAGACAAAGAAAGAGCTTCTGTATAATTTCCAGAGGTGCTCAGTCAAAGCCTTGGCAGCCACATCCAAAAATTTAATGGAGGTTTTAGTTAATGAAGTGCAAATAAAGATAAGCAGTACTTGGAAGTTGGGTTATTTACTTTCCAGATAGCTAAATAGTTTCAGCAAAACTCATATTAAATCTCTAATGTTACTTGGAACGTTTTGTCCTTTAGTTGGCACTGTCATTAAGTTCTACAAGACTTATGGACTCTAAGGGACTAAGCGGCTGATTTATCCACATATCCTCTTGCTTGCTCTTCAGCGGCCCTGTTCTTTAAAGTAGGACCACTTAGTATGCAGTCCTAACGCAAACTGATTTATTTATTTATTAAAGTTAGGAAAGATATTTCTGCAGGCCTACTGAGCTAACTTTATCTGGATAGTATTGATTACAGGCACAATGCACATAATTTTTGGCCTTGCTCCTGGAATGCTTCTTGGCCCATTTCCTCCTAAGCTCACAACTTTTGAATTCAGCCTCTGGAACACCTCTGGGCTCATCTCCTCCTGAATGCATAACTTGTGGTTGAACATCTCAGTGTTAGGCCAAACATTATGTGTTGGCCATCTCTGAATATTTAAAAAAAAAAAAGAAAAGAAAAAGAAATATTTATGTGATTACCTCCAAAATCAACAGCATAAATTATTTTAAAATTTACCCCCCCCCCGTATTCTTTCCTAATAACTTATTACTACTATGACTACTACTAATCATTTCTATAGCACTACTAGACATATGCAGTGCTGTACACATTATATGCAGGTGCTTCACCTTAAAGCAACTAGTTGAAGACAAGCCAATCAGCTATGTATAGAAAAAATGACATATTGTATGCCAGAATCTACTATGTACATGCACATAGGATGGACCTGTGGAGCTACCTGCTTCTGTGTAGGAGAATCTGATTTTGTTCCCTTATCCAGTGAACCTAGTAAGCCAATGATGCACCACATATGCAATATGCTCAAGCCCAGGCAGAGAAGTCAGCTGTGTTAATGGTAATGGTCTCTAAGGAGCAGTAATGACCTTAGAGGAGTCCCTCCTGCCTCTGGGCTGGCAAGGATCCTCTTAGCCTCTCAAAAATACTATCTGGGGACATAGGGATGGCAGCAGAAACCACTGAGAGAATGGAGAAAGCCAAATAAGTAAATAACTTGTATTTTTAACATGTTTTGTCTTTGTCTTCTTTTTCCAATTCAGTCAGAATCAAGGTTGAAAACCAACGTTGTGAGTAATGTTTCTTCTAATGAGTGGCCTGGTGTGTTCAATTTTTTTTCCATGTGAATGTAACCCCCTCTATGGGATTACTGAGAGGATACAGCCCTGGTAGAAGGTCACTGGGGGAGTATCCTGGAGATCCCTGGGTGGGAAGTAAGCCCAACCTTAGGGGATGGGTAAGGAAATAAAATTCAGCAAAAGGGGATGAGTAACATGTTGGGAGGATTTAGATGGTGATAAAAGTATTACCATAAGCTTGCACATGGTCTTTTTGGGCTGTCCAAATAATTCCCCTGCCATTAGATAAGTGTGGAATAAGGGGAGTCCCTGATTAAGAACTGACAACCTGTGGATTTGGGAAAAGGAGAGAAGCCATAGTCCAGACAGACAGAGATTGTCAGGAGCTCTGGAACGTGGGTCAAGGGAGTCATGTCCAGGAGCTGGAGATACGAACTGAGGAGAGTTCCATCTCATGGGGGAGCCAGGACACCTGAGTCCGGAACCCATACACAGGAACCACACAGCCTGTGTAGGGTGGATTGTCTATTGGAAGGGATGGACAAGGAGAGGCGCTCTATAAAGTGTACATATGTTGGATCTGCATTCCTGTAAATATCTTGCCAAAAATTAAGCTGAGCTTGCAGTGGACTGTTATCAAATTCTTTTGGTTTCACACAGACTGAACTGCTGCTCACAGGAGTGAATGAAAGCAGTGGCATAGCTAAGGGGGGGGGGGGCCACCAGGGGAGCGGCCGCTCCCCCAAACAGAGTTCTGCCGGCACCGGCGCCTATTTTTTCTCAACGTGTTGCATTGAAAATGTGCACCGGCGCTGGCGGAAGTCCGCTCTCGTGCCGCTTTCGCTCCCCCAGCGCCATCAACCTAGCTCCGCTTCTGAATGAAAGTTGTAGTTGTTTATATAAACTGCTGGACTGCAGAGTGAGTTATTTGGGGCAAACACTTCAAGGACCAGCGGCTCTTTTGGGGCTGCCTTAATCGTCAGCTTGCATCCCACAGGAGATTTGGAGCACAGACTCAGTCCCTGGGAGGAGAAGAGGGTCTCCGAACCCACTAACCGCTTCTTTTTCCCAGGTGGAGGCACTGCGTGTCAACTGGAGGTGAAAGGGTCCGAAGGAGTCTGCCCGTCGAGGAGGCTCCCTGCCCACTCAGATCCTGGACCCAAGGAAGCTCCGGGAAGGGGGTGTTTAATGAGCAAGTTTTAAAACCAACAGCTTTTGAGCACCAGTATTAGCAAAGCATTTCTATATATAGCACAAAAACAAACAAACAAAAAAACAAATTTTTGTGAGTAATGCTCCTAAAATGTATGAGCAATTACTCATGAGCTCTGCTTAGAGGGAACATTGGTTGTGAGCTTCTAGTAATAACTAGCTAAGATATTGTACTCAGGGCTTTTTTTGAGGGGGTACTCGGGGGTACTGAGTACCGGCACCTTTTCCGCTGTCTGCTAAACTTGACCCATGGTTCTCATATTTTAATGAAAAAGCTCAGGTTCTACATACAAATTCTGCCTTGTCATAGATTCTATGACTGGTTGCAGGGGTCCTGGCTATTGTGGGGTGAGTCTCTCAATGATCACTCCACCCCTGAAGGGTGGCCTGGCATTTGAGTACCGGCACCTTTTTTGCTAGACAAAATGCACTGATTGTACTTAATATCCTTCTCCTTTACTTAGGCTGGCCACCTTGGTGATAGTTCTCAAGAGACCACAATCCCTTCAGGACACACACTCATGGTCCCTCAATCTGGTCATTGCTGAGTGCTGGCTGAAACTTCGTATTCCAGGGACTGTGAACAGCAGTGTCAGCCCTGTACATCCCTGGGAGCAGAAGCCTGCTCTGAAAACCAAACTTAGATCCTTCTGCAAGGCAGGCAGCACATAGTCTCTGAGCGTGCACATAAGAAAGGCTTTTAGCAAAAGTGAGCACAATAAATTATAAGGCAGTTATTCAGCTAATTCACAAATCACTGTCATTTTCCTATTTTCTGATAAGTGCACAATTTCAAAATTAAAGCATATATGTCTAATAATACAGTTCTATATCTAGCAAAAGCATAAGTGTACTATTTATTAAATCATGCTAGGAATTTAATGTGGGTTTTAACGTGCTAATTAACTCAAAGGTCCTTTTACTAAGGTGCGCTGAAAAATGGGCTGCGCTAGTGTAGGCGCGTGTTTTGGGCGCGCGCAGATCCATTTCGGCACTCCCAGTTTTGCCGAAAAAGGACGTGTGGCAAAATAAACATTGTCACACGTCCATTTTGGGTCTGAGACCTCACCATCACCCATTGACTTAGTGGTAAGATCTCACATGTTAACCGTGCGGTAATCATCTACATGCGTAGAATGACGATTACCGCTCAGTTTCTGCCATGGGCCAGAAAATAAAAATTATTTTCTGGTGCGTGTAGCGGGCGTATGCAAAAAATGAAATCACCGCTTGGGCCACGTGGTAGCCGGGCGGTAACTCCAAATTGATATGCGTTGGGTGCGAGTAGGCACCTACATGGCTTAGTAAAAGGGCCCCTCAGTGTGTTAATGGCGAACATTAACATCTATGTTTAACAGTATTCCTTTTTTCTCTAAGCTTATTGGGTCCAATATCCAGCTGGCGGTGTTATTCCCAGATATTCAAAGCTGGGACCTGTGTGGGATTCAGCTTTGAATATCCGGTCATTTTTAAACCAGCTAACACGTGAGCAGCTTAAGTCAATATTCAGCACTTAAGCAGCCATGGGTTACCACATAAAAATAGAGCAGACTTTTATATGGTCCCATTTATGCGGTAAACCTGGCTGCTTAAGGGCTGAATAACAGCATTTAAGTAGCCAAGTGCTGACTCTGCCCCTGGAACACCCCCAACATAGCCGGCTTTGAGTTCAGCGCTAACTGCAATAATCGGTGGCACTTAGTCAGTTACGTGCCACTAAATATTAGTGGCTAGCCCCTACCAAGTGATTTAACCGCTCAGTGGCCAGCTAAATCGCTTTGAATATTGGGCCCATTGAGTCCATCATAGGACGACAATTTTCCAGATAATTGAATGATTACATCAGTTTGCATCCTTCACAATTTAGTTTAGGCCACTACAGAGAACAGAGGCATTGTTAACTGTTTTGGTATCTCATGTCAAGAGACAGCTAAGTCAAGGACATCAAATGATACTTCTTCAATTCGATATTTCAGCTGCCTTTGATATAGTAGATCATGGATTGCTGCTGTGAAAGCTAAGTGAGCTTGGAATTTCCAAAACTGTTTATTGAATGACTTTTCAACAAACAGATATTGCTATTAACAATGGGGACTTATCTTTGGCTTGGCAACCACTTTGTGGAGTTCCCCAGGGTTCTTCTTTGTCACGCGTCTTGTTTTATATGAGCTCATAGGGAACTCTATTGCTGCAAATGAGCAAATTCTTGTATTCTTGTGCTGATCATATTTTTGTTTTGGTCCCTTTTCTCAGATTTTATATCAAAATTATACAAGTATAAAAACCTGCATTAGTAATGTAAATAATTGGGCATTATGTCTCTCACTAAAGTTGAATACAAAGAAAACCAAGATCCTTTGTTTTGGTATTTCTTCAAGTTCCATACCTATATATGTTTCAATGGAACAAGATGAGGCCTTTCCAGTAGAGAAAGTTTCTAAAGTGTTGGGAGTACAATGGAACCTCAGGTTGATAATCTTTTCAAGAAGGTATTTTTTAAACAGCTGATGTAGTCATGGGACACACACCTTGGGCCTCTGACCCTCCCAAAACTGTTTCATCGTTGGTTGCTACGGCTGGCGGGGATTCACAAGCATCTTCAGCATGTGCAGGATGGGGGAGGGAGGCAGCCCATAGAAAGAGCCACTGACTACCAGAATTGGAGAGTTTCTGGCCACTGGAGAAGGACCTTTTCCACTGGCAGGGCTCGGGGATCCCCAACAGCTCAGATATTTTGAGGTTGCGGGAGGGTTTATGAAGGACAGGGCAGGGGCAGAGAGCAGAGGGCAGAAGGCAGGGCAAAATATTGTGTTGAACACCTGACTACACGACTGGCTAAGATCAATTAGTTTTTTTTTTAAGAACTGTTTTTGATTAATAATACAGATGCGTTATACGTATTTTGCTGTTCCTGGAGGGCTCACAATTGAAAAAAAAAAAGAATTAAAGTGGGATTTGAACCCAGGTCCCCTAGTTTACAGTCTACTGTAAAAAAGTACTAGGTTGACCTTCTGCTCTTGCATGTCTGTGTTGTCATTTTCTAAGAATGCTGCCAGACAGATGTCTGTGCCTTGTTTTCGCCCGTTCAAAATTTGGACATTGTTTCCAGCACATGAATGTCACATATTTTCGAACAGCTGTCTTAGACGTCTTTTCAAAAATGCCCCTCCACATCTCCCATATTTAAGCACCAGCTCTTAGTCCAGCTCTCTGACTGGCATAAGTGTTCACATCTAAGTGCATACACACATATCTACTCTGTTAAGCTAGTATTCTATAAAGTAAATTAGGCAACTACACTCCTTTATAGAATAGGCTCCTTCCAGGCATCCTCTGGGCACCTAATTATGGGTGCACACCAATAGAATTACCTGACACATGTCTATTTGCCGCCACATATACATATACATGTAATAGATTTTTAAAAAACTATACATACCAGAGGAGCCAATTAAGGAACCAACAGGCTCATTTTCGAAAGAGATGAATGTCCATTTTTCAACGTAAATCGGAACATGGACGTCCATCTCCCAGGGACATCCAAATCGGTATAATGGAAACCTGATTTTGGACTTCTCCAACTGCAGTCCATCACAAGAACGTCCAAATTTCAAGGGGGCGTGTTGGAGGCGTGGAGAAGGCGGGACTTGGGCGTGCCTATGACTTGGACATCTTTGAGCCATAATCGAAAAAAAACAAGGATGTCCTAAAGTAAAACTTGGACGTTTTCACCCGGACGTTTTTTTTTACGAATAAGGTACAAAAAGGTGCCCAAAATGACCAGATGACCACCGGAGGGAATTGGGGATGACCTCCCGTTACTCCCCTAGTGGTCACTAACCCACTCCCACCCTCAAAAAACATTTTTAAAAATATTTCGTGCCAGCTTCTATGCCAGCCTCAGATGTCATACTCAGGTCCATGACAACGCATGCAGGTCCCTGGAGCAGTTTTAGTGGGTACTGCAGTGCACTTCAGACAGGCGGACCCAGGCCCATACCCCTCCTACCTTTTACATTTGTGGAGGAAACGGCGAACCCTTCAAAACCCACCAGAAACCCACTGTACCCACATATAGGTGCCCCCTTCATCCATAAGTGCTATGGTAGTGGTGTACAGTTGTGGGTTTGGGGGGGCTCAGCACACAAGATAAGGGAGCTATGTACCTGGGAGCATTTTATGTAGTCCACTGCAGTGCCCCCTAGGGTGCCTGGTTGGTGTCCTGGTATGTCAGGGGGACCAGTGCACTAGAAATGCTGGCTCCTCCCATGTTCAAATGGCTTGCATTTGGACGTTTTGGACATGGACGTCTTTGGTTTCGAAAATCACCGAAAGTCAAAGACGTCCATGTCTAAGGACGTCCAAATTCAAGGACATCCTTGATACTTTTGAAACAAAAGATGGATGTCCATCTTTTTTTGAAAATAAGGTTTTCCCCGCCCCAGGATTTGGATGTTTTACAAAGATGTCCAAATCCAAACATAGACGTTTCTTTCGAAAATGCCCCTCCAAGTGAAATATCTTTTTTTTTTAAAGAATTTTTGAGGTGCTATTAGATATCACAGGTATACACCCTAGGCCCAAGCATGCAAGAAGCTGAAACTTACATACCCCTTGTAGTAGAGGTAAATGCAATGGAGAAATGTTTTGAAATATACATGCATTTCTATTTATTTATTTATTAGGATTTATTTACTACTACTACTACTACTACTTAACACTTCTAAAGCGCTACTAGGGTTACGCAGCGCTGTACAGTTTAACAAAGAAGGACAGTCCCTGCTCAAAGGAGCTTACAATCTAATGGACAAAATGTGCGGTCAATCAAATTGGGGCAGTCTAAATTTCCTGAATAGAGGTAAAATGGTTAGGTGCCGAAGGCGACATTGAAGAGGTGGGCTTTGAGCAAGGATTTACCGCCTTTTTGAAGGAATTCACTCAAGGCGGTGTACAGTAAGAATAGATCAAACATGAGCAATAGACAATTTCAGCAGTAAAAATATTCAAAAACAATACAAAGTATGACATGGTATACTATTTACAATGTCGACACAATACGTATTAATTATAATTAATAGTGAAGGGTAAAGCAAAGATGTAACACCCAGCGATAACCATGCAGCACGTGGCGATGCCCGATTACCGCCAGCTTACTGCAAGTCATTTCTGGGGGTTTTCTTTTTTCCCCTGGAAATGGTGCACAGTCGGGGTGGAACTACCTTCGGCAGCCATGTTGGGCTGGTGGTAGTCCCGTTTTAGTGTTTGGTAAGCCCGCTTTGGGCTTACCGACGCTTTGTGAAAGATCCACCAAGTTAGGTGCCTTGTGCTAAAAATCAGTGTGAGATATCTATCCTATGTACTTGTGATTGTGTGAGCTGAACTGGTGTGGGTGGCCTTCAATATATATATAGCCACACAAGGGAAAAATGAACAAAAACCTTTTATTAACCAATCACCGAATCCTGTTACCTCAAAGTACAGCAAAGTAAAGAATAAAGTCTCTTTAGTTTCAAAGGAAAACTTCACACAGGCCAGTATCTGACAGGTCTCAAGCCCACAGTACATACAACTACATGAAGGGTTTTACAGCACCGGTCCATCTCCAGCCAGACCTCACAAACAAGGCTCTTGTAAAACTAAAGTTAAAGTTTAGCCTACCTTAGCCAGGTTCTGGTAGCTTACACATAAGCAATGGAGACCTACACTCCAAGGCGGCTTCTTTTCTTCCAAGGCCTCACTTTTCTGTTCTGCCAGAAGGCTTTCACTTCCTGCTCACTGTTGAGCCCCATTCTCCTTGCTAGGCAGCCTAACATCCCTATACTACATTGGCTTTTCATTTCAGCCTCTGACCCAGCAGGTTTAGTGCCACCTGCCAAAAGGTGGCTGTACTGTATCTTCAGTGAGGGAGTGTTTCTAGGGACACCTTCCACTATGTCACTCCCTTCCTCAGAGCAGACCTGACTCATTTGGCCTCCCTGTCCAGCTGCAGCAGGAAACACCTTCAGAAAGCATCATCTCCTGCTGCCGCTGATCCTATGGCAGCAGGAAATGACATTTTATGAAGGCATTTCTTGCTGCCGCTAGATGAGACCACTCCTTTTGCCGCTGACCGCAAATCAGCTGTGCTGGGGAGGAGCAATGGGTTGGTATGGGTGGAGCAATGGGCAGAGTTGTAGGTGGAGCTGGGCAGGGTGGAGCGGGCTGGGCGGACCCTAGACCTCCCACTGTGTGGATTGGCCCCCTTGGCAGCTCTTCTCACAGTACTCCTTCCCTCAGCCTTGAGTCCCTTGCTCCAGAGTGCTGTCTCCTACTAACCCTTCTTGTGATCAGAAATCACCTTTCCTAGCTTATAACTGTTGCCTCTGCTGCACTTACCAAAACTCCTTTCCCCACATAGTTCTGGAAATTCTTCTCAGTGGTCAGCATTTTCCATCTTCTTAGCCATCCCATGTGGATGTACCTGCAGTCTGGGATTCAGTCCTTCTGATCCATTCTGGGGCTCATTACCCTACATACTCCCCCCTCCTCTCCCAATCAGTCTTTCAATGTCCTCTTCAGAGTGTAGGAGTAGCCTAGTGGTTAGTACAGTGGACTTTGATCCTCGGGAGCTGGGTTTGATTCCCACTGCAGCTCCCTGTGACTGTGGGCAAGTCACTTAAATCTCCACTGCCCTAGGTACAAAATAAGTACCTGTATATATGTAAACCACTTTGAATGTAGTTGCAAAATACCACAGAAAGGCAATATATCAAGCCCCATTTCCCTTTCCTTATTGGTCACATGTTTTCTGTTGTGTGAGGGATTTCATTCTAGCACAGAGCTCCTGCACAGTTTCTTCTGGTCTCCAATACCAAAGATGTGCCCCTTCTACAGTCTAAAGCTTCATACATTACTCCTTCCCATCCCTTACATATACTCATACAGACACACACACATGCATTCTATATTTTACTTAAAAAGTTTCCTTTCTTGCTACCTCATGAGTGAGGCCCTCACAGCTCCTTTCAATCTGGCCTCGATTGGTTGTCCCAAGAAAAATTTGGCTATCTCTTTCAACCATCTTTCTGACAGAACATCAGCATTCCATCACAGTCCTGGTAGAATCAAGTAATGAAATCACAAGGTTTATTACTGGAGTTGCAACATAGGGCCGTGAAGGTGAAGACTCCAATTTAGTTGCATGTATGGAAACTTTAGGAACTATATTTTAAACCACAGAAAAATGGCACGATTCTGTACCATATAACTGATAGTTATTTCTCAAAGAAGTTAGTAACAAGCAGGTCCTGAATATTCCAGTTGAGTAACTCCCCCATACCAGGATTATATGTCGGCTAACTTTTTGTCAGCTCCCAGGGTCTGCCTGGCCATTTTTTTATATTGTGATCTGCCTAGAGCGCTAATGGGTGTCTGTGGAATATAAGAATATTTATAATATAATTATAATGTAATGTAATATGCATTGTAACAGCTGGCAATTTATATGAGTAGCTGAAGCTTATAACGAATACACATTACTGTCCACAACATGTCCTCCCACTGTTCCCAGTCTATGATAATGATATTAAGGGGGGAAGTTATCAATGTGGGCTACTATTAAGACAAGTTATTTTACTGTTAACCCCAGTTATTAGTAACTAGATATCATTGCATAAAATAGCATGTTAGTAGTAAATTAGCATGTCTTACTGGTAGCCCAAGTTGCTAACTACATCCCTAAATGGACAGTAAGCCTAAACAACAGCTTTCAACCTGGTGTCTCTGGCCCTAAACCACAGATTTTAAAAGTACATTTCCCCTTAGACACTCTCCCCCCCCCTTTCCAGAGTAGCCTAGTGGTTAAAGGACCAGCCTGACAGCCAGGGAATCTCCCAATGCAGTTCCTTGTTATCTTGGGCAAGTTACTTAACACTTCTTTGCCTCGCATACAAACGTAGACTGTAAGCCCTCTGGGGACAGGGAAATACCTGAATGTAACTCACCTTCAGCTAAATCCAAATAAATATTAAATACCCCCCCCCCCCTTTTTTACAAAGCTGCTCTAGAGGCTGCTGTGCGGTAATGCTGACACAGCCCATTTACTTTGAAAGGGCTGTGTTGGCATTACTGCATCGGTAGACGCTAGCATGGCTTTGTAAAAGGGGGGTAAGTAAATATACCTATGGTAACCCCCTGAGGAAGCCACATCCCCAAGCTGATAATCCTGTCCACCTCATTCTAATTAGCAAAACAGTTCTCACCTCGCCCCCCCAAAGGTGGCACCTGTCTCCCTGAACTATTATGACTTCTTAGATCCTAATGTGGGAGGAGTGATCACCATTCACTCTTGTTCTGCCAGTGCCCGTCATGTATGGTGTAAAAGGGGAGCCAGGAGGCAGCCTGCACCATTTTCTATTTTGATGTCAGGTAGCATAGGGACTTGAGATCACCTCTGTGCCCTTGACCCTATGAAGTCATAATAGTACAGAGATCAAAGGGGCAGGGAAATTAGAAAGGGGGGGGGGGGAGTATAAGAGTTGGATGCCATCATGGTGGGGAGCTTTTTTGCACAATTTGGTGATACTGAAGTTGTAAGATGGGAGTGAGCTTCCTTTGAGAATGGTTACCTTGTTATGTTCCAGGGGTGAGGGCTAAGGGTTAAAGGGCACATATGCTTGATTAGATAAACCAGGACCGCCGAGAGACTAGACCGGGCCCGGGGCAAGGGGACACCGCTGCTGCCCCTGTCACTTCCCCCGCTGCTGTAGTCCCCGGTCTCACCTGCCTGCCTCCTTGGCTCCGGGCCCCCTGCATTCGAAGCGGCAGTCGCAGATCTCCTCTCTTCTGGCCTTCCCTCCCTGTGTCCAGCCCTCGTGGAAACCGGAAGTTACATCAGACCAGGGCGGGACACAGGGAGGGACGGCCAGAAGAGAGGAGATCTGCGACTGCCGCTTCGAATGCAGGGGGCCCGGAGCCAAGGAGGCAGGCAGGTGAGACCGGGGACTGCAGCGCCGGCGGCCTGACCCCGGTGCTGGGTCACCCTTGGAGGCCTGGGCCTGGGGAATTTTGTCTCCCCTGCCCCCCTCCTCTTGGCGGCCCTGAGATAAACTGCAATTTTCTTGACAGTTCTGTGCAGCATGGGTTGACTGTTGTGTGTGGCCCAGTATCTGGGCAATTTTAATGCTTTATTGAGCTTAGGGGTAATTTAATGTTACTGTTAGGCTCTTGATTATTTATTTCATTTCTGTAAACTACACAGACCACAGTAAGCAATTTTAACATTAGCAAGCTGCTCTGCATATATTTGCTAGTGACACACCTCATTAATGTGCTGTGCATTGTGTCTGATTTAATGGAGAAAAACGACACAAGCTAATTTTAAATAGTGCATTCTATTTTTTGATAGTATACACTAATGCATTATGGCAGCTTTTTAAATAGACTACTTAGATTGCAGATCCTGTGAGCAATGCATGCTGTTGTTATATGATTGATCATGTATAGTATTGTGTACACTAGTGGTTCCATATAAGTAATAATTTTAATCTGATTATTCTCATTTCCACTTATATTTCTCATTGCACTGTCCATTGTGTAAACAGTGGTATCATCATTGCTCCTGTCCGTTTGTCAGAATGGACATGCAGTGGATCCTGCTTTTCAGACATTACTGTCCTCCAAATTAATGTCTCTAAAAAACAAATGCCTGACTTCATGATGTAGATAGACAGATAGTGATTGCACTCACATTTTCATGGGAACATTCAGTGCAAGTAGCATGTGTCATTTAGAAAACATATTGAAAGATTAATTTAGACGTTATTGAAGAGAAAATTAAATGTGCATAGCCTACAGAATGACAGTGCCTCTTTGTATGTGTCTTTATAGCGGTTTGCTCAGACATGCAAAAGTCTTTCATTCAACTCTACAGGAATTTATTAGCAAAGCTTTTCAACAACCATGAATGTGAAAAAAGGTGCAATGCCAAATTATTATTTTCTTTACCTACAAAGGGGATTTATACCCTTTGTTAAGTTGTGCTCTCTGCAGTGGAAAGCATAAAGACAGAAATCTGTCTAGAATGAACTAAACCATTTTGCCAGAGTAATGCCCTCTGAGAGTGACCACTATGCTACAGCTCAGGCATCAGTCAGTGTCCAAGAAAGGAGCCTTGATGACTGTCTTCTTGGGAGAATGTCTGTCTCCTATCCAGAGGCATAGCCAGCCTACCGATTTGGGGGGGGGGAGGTCCAAAGTTGGACTGAGGTGTAACGTATTCCTCCCTCCCCCAGGTGCACTAAAAATGAGGCAAAAAGAGGTATTGTTATGGGCAGGGAAATGTGCATTTTATGGGCATTCCAAAATTTAGACGCCTAGTTATAGAATATGGGCCAATGTACCTAAATCTACATGCTAAGATTTACATCAGGTTTTCGTTGGTGTAAATGGATGTCTGCACATACCGATGCTGAAATATCAACTAAACATATACTGTAATCGGCGCCTAAATGTAGGTGCCGATTATAGAATATGCTTAGTCAGCACTGATTTCAGTGCCGATTTTTTAGGCGCCATATATAGAATCTCCTCCTCTGCGCCTAAATTAAGCATCAGGATTTATGCCAAGTAAAACATGGCATAAATGGCCGGGACTAGATTTGGTCATGTGGGAGAGACGCTTGGTGTAATTCTATATACCACATGGATATTTAAGCCTATTCTATAAAATTTAGGTGTTTTTTTTTCTGCCCGGAATTTTCAGGCACCATATATAGAATCTAGTCCATTAAGCATATAAATCCAGGTTTTAGATGCCGTGAAGAGCTGTTATAAAATTATAAAGCAGCATGTACTTTTACATGGCACATGTTTAGGTGTGTTCTTGGGCAAAGTTTGGGTAGAGCACAGGCAGAAGTCACAGAATATACATGTTCTGTATGCATGTACATTTACACTAACGCTTGAGCTGGTGTCAGTGTGTGTGTAGCTTCAATATAGGTATGATTTCTACCAATTTAGCCCTAGTATTTTATAAAGTTACATAGAAGCTTATGTGTCTTTATAAAATAGGTTAAAAATAAGAACATAAGAATAGCCATACTGGGTCAGACCAATGGTCCATCTAGCCCAGTATCCTGTTTCCAACAGTGGCCAATCCAGGTCATAAGTCCCTGGCAGAAATCCAAATAGTAGCAACATCCCATGTTACGATCCCAGGGCAAGCAGTGGCTTCCCCTATGTCCACCTCAATAACAGACTATGGACTTTTCCTCTAGGAACTTGTCCAAATCTTTTTTAATCCCAGAAATGCTAACCACCATTATCACATGTTTGTACGTTTGGGAAGCTTGCCAGGTGCCCTTGGCCTGGATTGGCCACTGTCATGGACAGGATGCTGGGCTTGATGGACCCTTGGTCTTTTCCCAGTGTGGCATTACTTATGTACATCCTCATGTACTTTCTCCTCATCAGAAAATCTGTTATATTGATAGTCCATGGACCTGTGACCAGGAACTAAGGGTCCTTTTACTGTGCTGCAGTAAAAAGTGGCCTGCAGTAGTGTAGGCCCGTGTACTGGGCACACGCTGGGCCGGGTTTTACCATATCTGCAGGGGGATAGGAAAAGGGCATGCGGTAAAACTGAAACCAGCATGCATCCAAAACCGGCCTGAGCCCTTAACAACATCCATTGATCTAGCGGTAAGGGCTCACGAACTATATACGCGGTGACCGGTCGGCATGCATCAACTGCTGATTACCACTGGAAATGATGTGCGAGGGAGGAAATAAACAATCCAGGTATTATGGGTGCGCACCAAATCTAAAATTACCCCTTGCGGTAGTCTCGTTTAGGCGCACGCTGTACACGCATAGCGCCTAACACAGCTTTGTAAAGGGCCCCTAAGTGAGCCCCTAGTGAAACATGAATACCCAGAAGAAGGGCTACATATGAAATCTCTTTTGATGGCAGCCAACTTATTGTAGTTAGGCTTTTCCAAGAATAGATTACAATATCTCATACCATTAATAAGTTGACTAGCGGGCAAAAGAATGATCAAAAGTTCAGCTAGCATGAGTTTACATAAACTCATGGAAATCATAAATGAACTCTGACATAACCTATCAGCAATCTGTGTCGTTATCACATATCTTAAATTTCCTGCACAGATGAAACTCACAGAAGAGGTTGTTCCTTTTTATGTATAATTAAGTTTCAGCTGGAAAGAATGATCGGGGTGAGGGTGATTTAAAAAAAAGCAGCTTTTTGCATACATATTTCCTTACATATGAAACTGGAACTTTAATCTTTCCATATATGATACAGATGTGGCATATCAAGGATTTTCTTATAATGTCTTAGGTTGAGACATCTCTAATTGATCCTGCGTGCCTCTTTCCATATTACTGAAAAATGAATATAGAGCTATTTAAAATCCAAAATAGTCATTTTGATTTAATAAAAAAAGAGAGGGAATTTTTGCTTTTCTACAGCAGTAGTTCTCAATGCAGCCCTAAGGTCATACCCAACCTGGTTTTCATATTATGCCCAATGAATACTCATGAGATATGTTTTAATGTACAGTAACACATGTTAATTCATGCCTCTTTATTATCAATGGTACTGATTTACTAAGCACACAACCCATGTTGTCACACTCTAATGTGCATTAACCCACATTAGTAAATTTAGTCCTGAGCTCGAGACAGCAGAGAGTAGGTTGACTTGCCCAAGGTTACAAGGAGCCTCAGCAGGATATGAAGGCTGGTTTTCCTGCTCTAACAACTAGTCTACTCCTCCATTCCATCTGCTGTACTCCAAACCATAATTGTATGAGGTCAATCACCATGTATAGCCACCCAGAAAATTGGCTGATACATTTTCCAATGGTAGCACCATGTGGTTTAAGTTTGTGACATTATCGCTCGCCTGCCACAGCCAGCCACACATTTACCCCAGAGCTTCAAGGAGGAATGGCAGCCTAGAGCTGGATCCCAGGTGCCTTCTGCACAACTTTCAAATAAATCTGAGTGCTATGAGAAAGCAAAACAGACATTTCCAGAATGAAGGCAAAGAACAAGTGGAAAATCTGAAAATTGTTGAAAAACCTAAAAATAACACACCACTTACATTTCAAAAGGTCTGTTTTGCTTCTGGTCACGTGGAGAGGCTCTCGGTGTAATACTATATACTGTGTGGAAATGTAAGTTTATTCAATAAAATGTAGGTCTACTTTAGAGAATATGCCTAGGTATAATTTTTTTCCATGTGGATTTTTCAGGCGTCTTATATAGAATCTACTCCTATGTGAAAGCAGTGTAATCCTTGTTACTGCTAGTGGAGAGAGTAATCTGCACCAATGATCAACGCAGAAACACTGTGGAACAGGATATGAGCATACAACATGTAAAAAGAAATAAAAATACCAGCATTGAAAAACTGCGCTAAGACTGGTTGATATTCAGCTGGCTAAATCCCATGATCAGCACTGAGCCCATATATTCAATGCCAGGCCATTTCCAGTGACCAGCATTGAAGGTCTGTTTTTTGTGTGTGTGTATTTGGTGGTGGTGGTGGTGGTGGTGGTGGTGGGGGGGGGGGGGGGCTTGTTTTAACTTAACTGGCCAAGTCAATATTCAGTGCTGGCCGGTTCAGTTTATAGCAGTCATAGGCCTGCTTCTTGGGCAGCCCGATTTGGTGATGCGCTGAATATCCGTGACTAGCCAGTTATATTGCATGACATAGCCAATTAGCCACAATCTGCCGGATTCTACATAGTGCGCCTTGAGATTCGCGCCAAAATCCAGGCATATTCTATTAATATTCTTTTTTTTTGCTGACAAAGTTCCTTATACTTAGCTAGATATGAGATATTCATGCAGCCTAGAATTAGAACCATCTTTCCTCCACAATCATTCCTTCTTTCTTAATTCTTGCCTAGCTTGTCTAATAACATCAGAGAACCAAGGAACAGAATTAGATCTCCGCTTACTTATGGTCTTCACAGGGGTAATTATATTAAGCTTATTGAATAATGTATGCCATCGTTTCACAACTTCAGTAGCTGAATAAGGATCCAAACTCGTCAACTGCGGACACCAAATATCCTTTAATTTATCTGCATCAAATGTACCACGAGACATAAATGTCTGATCAGAAGAAGAAATACTTCATGAAGAGATCAGAAGCTACTGCAAATTAATAACATATTGATCTTATCAAGGTACTTTCTTTTTCAAAACTGAGAAATCAAAGGAAGGAAATCCTTACCTAATAAACATAAATCTAAAGTATGGCCATTAGAATGAGTCGGAACAGAAACTACCTGATAACATCCCAAACAGGATAAAGTAAAATCAAAATCAGAAATAAACAAATCCTCATCAATCTTATCATAATGAAGATTAAAAACACCTAATAAAATGGTATTTGTTGGGTTGAGATTGTAATAAATCAACACTTCAATTAAAGAAGAAGAATCCAACAGCATATTGCCAGGTGGACTATATATTAAAACCAAACTGAAAAAAGGCTTCAATTGAAGAAGAAATATTAAACTCATGCATTCTAGCCACCACCAATAATCCACATGACTTGTTGATTCTCGGCTTACAGAACGCTGAAAACCCAGAAGATGTCAATTGATTAATCACCATGACACAAGATATCAAACTTCTTAGAAATCAATAAATCCTGCAAGATAACAATTTTATTTTTAACTGACCTAGCATTGTCTAAACAAACATTTACAGGCTGCATGCTGGGGCTATGTCGTAAAGGCTTATGTTTAACTGAGAACAGTGTCTCCCTTTTAAAGTGACTAAACACCAAGGGAAGGTGACCATTTCTACCCTGCCCTATTACAAATGGAATCAAAGACATCATTTGCAACTCTCTTTAACTAGTCTCTTATTTTCTTACTCCTGTTACTCTATCTTATCTATCTATTGGGCTTATTTTTGAAAGAGAAGGGCGCCCATCTTTCGACACAAATCGGGAGATGGGCGTCCTTCTCCCAGGGTCGCCCAAATCAGCATAATCAAAAGCCGATTTTGGGCGTCCTCAACTGCTTTGTGTCGTGGGGACAACCAAAGTTCACAGGGGCGTCAGAATCATAGTGAAGGTGGGACTGGGGTGTGCCTAACACATGGGCGTCCTCGACCGATAATGGAAAAAAAGAAGGGCGTCCCTGACGAGCACTTGGGTGACTTGGTCCATTTTTTCTTGCGACCAAGCCTCAAAAAGGTGCCTGAACTGACCAGATGACCAATGGAGGGAATTGAGGATGACCTCCCCTTACTCCCCCAGTGGTCACTAATCCCCTCCCACCCTAAAAAAAAAACTTTAAAAATATTTTTTGCCAGCCTCTATGCCAGCCTCAAATGTCATACCCAGCTCCCTGACAGCAGTATGCAGGTCCCTGGAGCAGTTTTAGTGGGTACTGCAATGCACTTGAGGCAGGTGGATGCAGACCCATCCCCCCCTATCTGTTACACTTGTGGTAGTAAATGTGAGCCCTCCAAAACCCACCACAAACCCACTGTACCCACATGTAGGTGCCCCCCTTCATCGCTAAGGGTTATGGTAGTGGTGTACAGTTGTGGGGAGTGGGTTTTGGGGGTCTCAGCACACAAGGTAAGGGAGCTATTCACCTGGGAGCTTTTTCTGAAGTCCACTGCAGTGCCCCCTAGGGTGCCCAGCTGGTGTCCTGGCATGTCAGGGGGTCCAGTGCACTACGAATGCTGGCTCCTCCCATGACCAAATGGCTTGGATTTGGTCGTTTCTGAGATGGGCGTCCTCGGTTTCCATTATTGGCGGAAATCGGGGACGACTATCTCTAAGGAAGACCATCTCTAAGGACGACCTAAATGTTGAGATTTGGGCATCCCCATCTGTATTATCAAAACGAAAGATGGACGCCCATCTTGTTTCGATAATACGGTTTTCCCCGCCCCTTCGCAACCTCAGGAAAACTTGGGCGCCCTGTTCGATTATGCCCCTCCACATGTTCCATCTTCACACTGGTTCCCAAACCTGATCCTGGAGGCACCTCAGCCAGTCAGGTTTTCGGGATATCCACAATGAATATTCATGAGAGAGATCTGCAGTGGAGGCAGTGCATGCAGATATCTCTCATGAATGTTCATTGTGAATATCCCAAAAACCTGACTGGATGGGGTGCCTGCATGACTAGGTTTGGGAACCACAAGGGGGCCCTTTTAGAAAGAGTTGGTAAGGCTACCGCACATTTTCCGTGTGCCAAATTGACACTACTGCCCGGGTAGCATGCCCACCCGGCGGTAATTTCACAGTTGGCGCGCACTGTTTCCCATGGTAGAAAATATTTTTTCTATTTTCTACTGCAGGTGGTGTTCCCAGTTGTAATTAGCAGCGCACCCACATTGGCACGCACTGCTTGAGTACCATGCACGTAGAATGTGAGTCCTTACCGCTAGGTCAGTGGGCGCGCTACTTTTAATTTTAGTGCATAACCATTTACTGCCCCATTAAAAACGTGTTTTTTTCCCAGCCATGGTAAAAAAATGGCCCAGCGCGTTCTAAGAACATGAGCCCACACTACCGCAAGCTATGTTTTACTGTTGCATAGTAAAAGGACCCCTGGATTAACCAACCCTCTCATTTGAGTGGCACTATTCTGGAGAGACTCGGAATGTTACTTCTGGTATTGAAAGGAAGGCACATTTTCTTATAATGCTGCACATATCTCCACCTCTTCCTCCAAACACTCTTCCCCTTTTCTCATCTTCTTTAAAGGTCTTCCCCATCACACTTGACACTATTCCTCTTTTCTTTCTCCCTCCCTCCTCACCCTCTCTCTCAGGGGTGTGCTGGTAAATTGTTAACAGGGGGCTCTCTCTCACCAGCAAAGTAAAAGAGAATTCAGGAGGGGCCCAAGCCCACATTTTGGGATCCATTTGTTAAAGTAGCCATGGAGAACCGGCTCCCAAAATTCTTAAAAAAACTTAACAAACGGCTCTCGAGAGCCTGTGAGAGCCTGCTCCAGCACACCACTGCATCTCTCTCCACTTTTCCCCTTGCCTTTGAAAACCCAACTGTTTTGGGGGTCTTCAGGGTGTATTTAAGAAGCCCTGTACTAAATGTTTTTTTTCCAATTTTTGACCTATGAGAAAAATGCTTAGTACACAGGAACCTGTGGGTATTCAAGTCTCACCGAAAGGCTGCAAAAATGAGAAGAAAGTAAGATGTTTCAGGATAGGACTGAACTTGGGTTTTTCTTTTTGTAGTACATGTGTTATATACCTACTGTATTTGTATCTGAATGTAAACCACTTTGATAGCTTTCAGTCTTTCAGGCAGTATAAGAAATTAAAAGTTTAAAAAATTAATAAGAAATTCATGAAGTATTCTTACCAAGGTAATACTTAGTTTAAGAGTTTAGACAGAGGTTTTTTTTACAATATTAGGGACCCTTTTACCAAGCAGTGGTAAAAATTGGCCCACGGTATTGTTTGTATATGGAATTGTCATGCACTGAGGCCACTTTTTACCGTGGCGGGAAAAAGGCATTTTTCCAATTACTACTACTACTACTACTTTTCATTTCTATAGTGCTACTAGATGTATGCAGCACTGTACACTGAACATATAAGAGACAGTCCCTGCTCGACAGAGCTTACAATCTAATCAAGACAGACAAACAGGACAAATAAGGGATAAAGGAATTACTTAAACTGAGAATGATAAAACAGACATGGATACTGAACAAGTGGAGTTATGAATTAAAAGCAGCCTCAAAAAGGAGGGCTTTTAGCCTAGATTTGAAGACGGTCAGAGCTGGAGCTTGATGTGCTGACTCAGGAAGTCTATTCCAGTCTTATGGCACAGCAAGATAAATGGAATGGAGTCTGGAGTTGGCAGTGGAGGAGAAGGGTACAGATAAGAGAGATTTACCCAATGAACGGAGTTCCAGGGTAGGAGTGTAGGGAGAGATAAGAGTGGAGAGATATGAAGGATCTGCAGAGTGAAGGCACTTTTAAGTCAATAAGAGGAGTTTGTATGCGGAAACCGATAGGGATGCATTTAAGTGACTTGAGGAGAGGGCTAATATGTACATAGCGACACTGGTGGAATATAAGTTATGCAGCAGAATTATGAACAGATTGAAGGGGAGAGAGATGGCTTAGTGGAAGACCTGTAAGAAGCAAGTTGCAGTATTCTAAGCAAGAGGTGATAAGAGTGTGGATACGAGTTTTGATAATGTGTTCAGAAAGAAAGGTATAGATTTTGGTGTTATTATAGAGTAAGAAACAACAGGTTTTAGCAGCCTGCTGGATATGTGCAGAGAAAGAGAGAGAGGTGTCAAAGACAAGGTTATGAGCTGATGAGAGTGTTATCTATAGAGATAGAGAATATGGGCAGAGGAGAGGTGGATTTAGGGGGAAAGGTAAGGAGCTCAGTTTTGGCCATGTTTAGTTTCAGAAGGGGGTGAGACATCCAGGCAGCAGTGTCAGACAGGCAGGCTGAGACTTGGGCTTGGTTTCCTGTTGAACTCTCTGGTATGGAGAGGTAGATCTGGGAGTCATCAGCATAAAGGTGATACTGAAAACCATGGGAGGAGATCAGAGCACCAAGGGAAGAAGTATAGATGGAGAAAAGAAGAGTCCCAAGACAGAGCCCTGAGCTACACCAACTGATAGTGGGATAGAAGTGGAGGAGGAACTAAAAGTGTGATGGGAGCGATAAGAAGAAAACCAAGAAAGCCCTAGCATGTGGCCATTTACTGCCTGAGTGCTTACTGCCACCTATTTAACAGGTGGTAAGGGCTCACCCACTAACCCAGCAGTAATTAGGCAGTGTGCAGTAATGGTCCTGCGGTGCCAGATTACCACTGAGAATGCCTACTCTCTGCCCCTGTGCTAGAAAATAAAAATTTTCAAGCTCGGGAAATGGCATGTGTCAAACTCAGAACTACTGCTGGGCTCCTGGGTGCGCCAGGCAGTAGTGCTGTTTTGCCACGCTCTACCCACATGGTAGCCCTACTGCCGATTGGTTAAAGGGCCCCTAAGTATTTTTATATAGTATCACATCATCTAATAGTTTTTTACAACATTAAATAATCATTCAAGACACTCTTTCCCCCCTTTACACAAGTACTTTCTCTTCCCTCTTCATGCCTATTTCCTTCCTCCTTCCAAATGTTATTCCCCCTTATTTCTCTCACTTTGCTGCTTTTGAGCCCCTCCCCCTGAAGATAGTACTACCTTCTCACCCCATCTCTCTAAAGAGGCTGTTCCTAATGTGTTTCTCTCCTCATACCCTTTCTCTATTCCCCCCTTCCCAAGCCCTTTCCTCTTCCTTCAGTTCTCCAACTCCTCATTCTCCCAGGATGAACAGGCCACCATGATATTATGCACACTCGATCTCCTCACACTGTGGAAGCCATCAGCAGAAGACATTCAATTTGATGTCATCTCCTTCTGCCATAATAACAAATGCCATAGCCCTTATCATTAATTTGGCTAAGGCAGTCGGAGATGGCATCAGGTTAAGTATGCCTTTTGGTGCCAGCATGTAGAGATGTATGGTGAGATAGGGATAAAGTATAGGTAATCCCTCGTGGCCTGTTTAGTACGAGAGAATGGGAAAGGTAGAGAATTAAAGGAGGGAAGGAAGGAGAGAGTTAGGGGAAAGATTGCTGCTTGACACCCATTGCCACATGATACTCAAAGCAGCCATTCAATTCACCAAACCCTAATCTTGGCCCTGCCTCTTTCTCCATATTCATCACTTGCGGTGACTGATATGCTTTCCTCCTTCAGTCTTCCCATTAACAAAATGTTTCTAGAGCTCTTATATTTGACTCATTCAGGTGGTTTTATGTAAATATTCAATAGAACAAAAATTAGTCAAATAAATCTAATAAAAAGATGCATAAATACTAATTCTACTCAAAATGGCTTCCTTCTTGCATTAAATTTCTCTCACTAAATTCCCCTCCATTACTCAATCTCAACTAAATTTTCAACTACCCTTTTTTGACATTCAGGCAGTTCTCTTAGAGGCCCTTTTATCAAGTACATAAGTACATAAGTATTGCCATACTGGGAAAGACCAAAGGTCCATTGAGCCCAGCATCCTGTTTCCAACAGTGGCCAATCCAGGTCACAAATACCTGGCAAGATCCCAAAAATGTACAAAACATTTTATACTGCTTATCCCAGAAATAGTGGATTTTCCCCAAGTTCATTTAATAACGGTCTATGGACTTTTCCTTTAAGAAGCCATCCAAACCTTTTTAAAACTCCGCTAAGGTAACCGCGTTTACCACATTCCCTGGCAATGAATTCCAGAGTTTAATTACACGTTGAGTGAAGAAACAATTTCTCCGATTCATTTTAAATTTACTACATTGTAGCTGCATCGCATGCCCCCAGTCCTAGTATTTTTGGAAAGCGTGAACAGACGCTTCACATCTACCTGTTCAACTCCACTCATTATTTTATAGACCATGCTATCATGCATCTACCATGCACCTAATGCAGCTGAAAATGGAGTACTATGGTATGCACTCAGGTTTCCTGTGGTGACTTCAATATGTGCGTGCGCTAACTGCACACTAAAATATTATTCTTACTTATTTTTTGTGGGGTCACGTCAGGGGCACTATCCTGCTTATAATCGAACGAGAAAAACGCCCAAGTTCCGACCTAAATCGGGAGATGGACGTTTATCTCACAAAACCGAATAAAGCGGTATAATCGAAAGCCGATTTTTGGACGTTTTCAACTGCACTCCGTCGTGGATGCGGACAAAGTTGATGGGGGCTTGTCAGAGGTGTGGCGAAGGCGGAACTGGGGCGTGGTTATCTGCCGAACAAAGATGGGCGCATTTCACTGATAATGGGAAAAAAGTATGCGTTTTTAGCTAGAATTTAGGACACTTTTCCTGGACCCTGTTTTTTCACGAATAAGGCCCCAAAAAGTGCCCTAAATGACCAGATGACCACTGGAGGGAATCGGGGATGACCTCCCCTGACTCCCCCAGTGGTCACTAACCTCCTCCCACCACAAAAAAATGATGTTTCACAAATTTTTATTTTCACCCTCAAATGTCATACCCAGCTCCCTGGCAGCAGTATGCAGGTCACTGGAGGAGTTGTTAGGGGGTGCAGTGGACTTCAGGCAGGTGGACCCAGGCCCATCCCCCCTACCTGTTACAATTGTGCTGCTTAATGCTTATTAGTCGTCCAACCACCCCAAACCCACTGTACCCACATGTAGGTGCCCCCCTTCACCCCTTAGGGCTATAGTAATGGTGTAGACTTGTGGGCAGTGGGTTTTGAGGGGGATTTGGGGGGCTCAACACACAAGGGAAGGGTGCTATGCACCTGGGAGCTCTTTTACCTGTTTTGTTGGTTTTGTAAAAGAGCCCCCTAGGGTGCCCGGTTGATGTCCTGGCATGTGAGGGGGACCAGTACACTACGAATCCTGGCCCCTCCCACGAATAAATGTCTTGGATTTATTCGTTTTTGAGCTGGGCGCTTTCATTTTCCATTATCGCTGAAAAACAAAAACGCCCAGCTCACACATTGTTGAATAAAACATGGGCGTCTATTTTTTTCGAAAATATGGTTCGGTCCGCCCCTTCACGGACCCGTTCTCGGAGATAAACGCCCATGGAGATAGGCGTTTTCGTTCAATTATGCCCCTCTATGTGCACTAGCTATTTAGCACACATGTCCTATGTGTGCCCTTACCGCCTTCAAAATGGGTGGCGGTAAGTGCTTACGTGGTAATTTTACAAAAGAGCCCCACACTAATGATAACATTAGTGCATGGCCATTAATGCAAAAAAATGGGAACCCCCCCCCCCCATTTTTATTGGTGTGATAAAAATGGCTCTAACGCAAAGGAAAGACCCCTGTACAGACACTGTAAGGTCATGTTGTACTATAGCTTTGTAAAAGGACCCCCCAGTGCTCTAAGGGGCCCTTTTACCAAGGCGCATAGGTGCCTAGGGACGTCTGATGCACACCAAATTGGAACTACCACCCGGCTACCGCGTGCCCTGGGCGGTATTTCCACTTTTGATGTGTGCCCAAAATACACATTAGAAAATCGGCAGTTTTTGCTGTGGTCGTTTACTGCCCAGTTAGCATGTGAGACCTTACCGCTAAGTCCATGGATGTCAGTAAGGTCTCAGGCCAAAAACGGACGCGTGCTGGTTTTAATTTTGCCGCACGTCCATTTTCGGCCACAAAAAATGCCTTTTTTCCAGGTATGCTGAAAAGTTGACCTGCATGCATCCAAAACATGTGCCTACACCAGCACAGGCCACTTTTAGGCGCGCCTTAGTAAAAGGGCCCCTAATATCCTTACTTACAATCATCTCTTTATTCTACTTTGATGTTTCTTTAGATTTTAGTTTTTGAATCCTTCCAGGTTTTTAAAAAATCTCTGAAGGCCCCTTTTACTAAGCGGCGGTAAGCCCAATGCAGGCTTACTGCTCGCTAAACAGGAAGAACCACCGGGCTACCGCAGCAGTCCAACAGTACTTCCCACCCCTAGCATGCCGTCATATCCGGCTCTACAAAAATATATTTGCGTAGCGCCGGAATGTACTCGGTGTTAATCACTACCCGGTTACCGCTGGGTTAGCGCGGGAGCCCCTACCGCCACCTCAGTAGGTGGTGGTAAGGGCTCCCCTGCGAAATGGCCGCGTGGCAAGGGCTTTACTTGCCGCACGGCCATTTGCTACAGGAAAGAGATACTTCCCTTTTCCCCGCTGTGATAAAAGGGGGCCTCGGTGCGTGTGAAAAACACTCGCCAACGCCAGCGCAGGCCCCCTTTTGCTGTAGCTTGGTAAAAGGGGCCCTGAATTGTGAGAATACTTCATTTGTAGTTATGAGGAAGAAGTAAAAGTGGTTGAACTGTCACAGACAGGCCTCCCTGATAGTTTCTCAATACTTGGCACTTTTAGCCGCCTTTGATATCTAAAATAAAATGACTTTGAAGTCCATTCAAATAAATCTTTGAAGATTTAGAGGTAAAAAGCATCAGGGCCATTTGTTTAGAGAAAAAGTAACGGTTTCAGAGAATTATCCTGAATGTAAACACATGCCAGCCGTACACCAACCTTATCATCTGCCTGATTTAATGGAAGCTCTGATGCACCTGTCTTTGTGGTAAACATCAATTTCCTCCACATGGAATCCCTCACAGTGATTATTATATGTCAACTGGGGTCAACAGTTCATGTGCAATCATTATCATTAGGAGGTGTGCAATGGAGCAGTTTCACTACCAGTTCAGATTAAGACTGGTAGTTCTAAGCAGCCATTGAGTGAGATGGCATTAAGAAATTCTTTCTCTATGTAGAAAGATCCATTACATTTATGTTTATTTCTACTTGTTTACAATTTGATACTGCTCTTTGCCAGGCACCATGGTGGTTTACAAAATAATAACAACAAAAATACAACTATAAACAGGAAATTTATTTATTTGTTACATTTGTATCCCACATTTTCCCACCTATTTGTAGGCTCAATTTGGTTTACATAGTACCAGAGAGGCCTTTGCAGGCTCCGGTGTGAACAAATACAGGGTGATGTTGTGGTAAGATCAAGTTCATGTGGCACAGCCACATTAGGGAATCGAAGAACGTAAGAGTTGTGTTATGTCCATTACGTGCTTTAGTTTGGTTGTGTTGCAGAGATTAGGCATTTAAGTTGGATCGGTAGGGTATGCCTTTTTAAACAGGTTGGTTTTTAGTGATTTCCGGAAGTTTAGGTGTTTCCAGAAATAAATAGCCAAGCAACAATTCACAGAAAATAAAAAAAAGCAAAGCCACTCTACAGCACCCTGCCTCATCCACTCGGACTGCTCCAACAGCTGCCATCAGCCCTAAGGCCCCTCAAAAGCCTAAGCAAATGAAAAAGATTTGAAAGCTGTTTTAGAGACACCACTTACATTACTGTTCATATATGTCAAGGCAGGGCATTCCATAACAAAGTTGCTAAGCAATTAAAAGCTGAATGTCAAGTACTTTTGTATCTTGTCTCAGGCAGCTGAGGTACCACAAAAACGTTAGTCATCTGAGACCATAATGATCTCCCTGGGACATAAAGCAATATCATATTAGACAAATATACTGAAAATCCAGAGTGAAGCATCTTAAAAGCTGCCAAAACAACCTTAAATTTCTCACAATAGGCCACCAGAAGCCAATAAGCGCCCTTCAACAGCAGTGTCACATGGTCAAACATCAAGCATAAGACAGAATTTTAATCACCATATTTTGAATTAGCTGAAGACACTTCAAATTTAACCAGACAGCCCGTTTCAGCTGCTGTGCTATCAATATGAATATACTATATTATTAATCTGCTTTTGATAATGTTTGGACTGTCACAAGTGAGCAGTTGTTTTATTAATTCATATTCATTTCTCCCATTTCTTTTTCCATGATCTTCCCAATGATACTGTAAATATTATATGAAACAATCTAACATATGTGCTTTAGAATCCAGAAGTGTCTGGCCATTGAACATTTGGAATGTCAGTGCCTTAGAGAGCAAATATTTTGGCACAAACATTTACATAGTCCCACATTTATTATTTCACTAAAACGAGCTGAAAGCTATATTTTCCATATTTATAATTTTTATTAATTCTTCAGCTGTGATTGTGTCTATTCATGTCCATGCATTTTATACATGTTCTCTTCTAAATATTCTTTTTTTTCTTATGCTTTAGTACTTTTTGTAATCCCCCCCTTGTATAGGGTTACTGAGAGGACAGAGCCCTGGTAGAAGGTCATTGGGGGAGTATCCTGGAGGTCCCTGGGTGGGGAATTAAGCCAAGCCCAAGGGGATAGGTTAGAAAATAAAATGCAGCAAGATGGTGCAGTAGAAGAGATGGATGACATGTTGGGAGGAGTTAAGTGTTTATCATGTTCGTGCACATAGAGCCCCTTATACCAAGCTGTGGAAAAAGGGGGCCTGCGCTGGCATCGGTGCATGTTTTTCACACATGCCGGTGCCCCCTTTTACCACAGCGGGTAAGAGAGAAATCTCTCTTTCCTGCAGGAAATGGCAGTGTGGCAAGTAAAGCACTTGCTGCGCGGTCATTTCGGGGGCGAGCCCTTACTGCCACCCACTGAGGTGCCAGTAGGGGCTCCTGCGCTAACCTGGTGGTAACCAGGCAGCGCATGAGACTGCCCGATTATCTTCAAATATTGCCATAGCTGGCTAACTTTAAACTGGCTAAAAATAACCGGATATTGAATGCTGGTCACTGGAAACGGCCTGGCATTGAATATTCAGGCTGATTGACGACCGCGGGAGTTAGCCAGGCTCCCTCTCATGGTCTGAATATTGGCCTCAAAGAGTTTAGAGGAGAAAAGATGTGCAGTTTCCTCTTCTATGATAGATAATCAATTCTATCTTCGTAGAGTATCAAAGGAACACAAAGAATATTATTAGGGTAGTGTACCCCAGGAATAGTGAAATAGGCACTACCTTACTGTTCCTCATATCAAAAGTTACTTGATTATGTTAAGCAAACTCTGAGCCAAAAGTGAAAGTGAATATTATTATTACTGCATGGAAAATATATATAGTACACGCTTACCCTAGCTGAGATAATATTTAACCACCTCTCTCAACTCATGTGCAACTTTCTTTTAAATTAGTCCCCTTATTTTCTAACTCCTTTTATTCTTTTACTTATCTATATGTTTTATCTTTCATTATATCCTACACTGTCTATTAAAATGTTTTATTACGTATTGTGTTAACATTGTAAGCAGTATACTATGCTATACTTTGTATTGCTATTTGAATATTTTTACAGCCGACAGCCACTCAAAAGGGAAAGGGCCACAGTCGCTCAAAAGCGCATGGTTCGGGATAAGGTATTGCAAGGATACCTCACAAACAGGGAAGATAGGGTTTCTGGATAGTGAGGCTGCACAACAGACTGTGGTAGGCCAGGTGCCCTTAAATACAACTAAAGATCAGACAAAAGATGGCAAATCAATAGTGTCAAGTACTAAGCACCATGCAAATAGGAACAACAAACATACTCTGAAATGTCTATATGCAAATGCTAGGAGCAGGGCCGGTTTTAGCAAGTGCGGGGCCCTATTCAGACCAATTTGACGGGGCCCCACCCTAGCCCCGCCCCCACCCTAGCCCCGCCCCACCCTAACTCCGCCCCACCCTAGCTCCGTCCCCTCACCCTAGCTCCAGAGCCGGCCACCCCTCCCTCCGAGCTCCAAGGCCCCCAGCTCCAGGGCTTGTCGATCCTGCACAGTCAATGCCAACTGAAAACCATGTCTTTTTCACAAACACAGATACACCCTAATCCACTATAGAATAAGTAGTAATATTTAAACTTTCTATTTAGACAAAAATTAAACTGAACCCCCAAGATGCCAGACTCTGCATACAACACCACAGAAACAGAAAATGTCCCCTAGTACTGTGCAAAATATAAAAACAACAGATGTAAATTTGAAAAAAAACTAACAAATACCAATCACCACTTTACAAATTAACAAATAGAAACAAAACAAATATAGAAAATAAAATAATACCATTTTATTGGACTAATACATTTAGCTTTCAGAGGCCAAAACCTCCGTCCTCAGGCCAATACAGTATAGAGCTGTTATAGTATCCTATCCTGACCTGAGGAAGGGGGCTTTGTTCTCCGAAAGTTTGTCAAAATGTATTAAAATTAGTCCAATAAAAAAATTACCTTATTTACATGTTCTATTATAAACATTTATTAACACAGCTACAATACTATATCCTAAAGCAAAAAAATAAAAATATATATTTTATTTACAGTTTGTCGTGTCTGGTTTCTGCTTTCCTCATCTTCTTTTCACTGTCTTCCTTCCATCCAGCATCTGTCTTCGCTCTCTCTCTGCCATCCAGTGTCTACCCTCTCTCCCTGCCCCTTCCGTGCACATCTGCCCTCTATCTCTGCCCCTTCCATTCACTGTCTGCCCTTTCTATCCCTTCCATCCACTGTCTGCCCTTTCTCTCTGCCCCTTCAATCTACCATTTGCCCTCCCTCTCCTATCCATCCGGGTCTGCCCTCCCTCTCGCTCCCCCTTCCATCCAGGATCTGCCCCTCTCTCTGCCCCTTTTTTTCAGCCCCACTATCCCACCAGTCCCCCGTTTCAGCCCCAGCCCTTTTCTCCCACCAGTCCCAAGCTTCAGCCCCAGCCACTTCTCCCTATCTCCTTTTCAGCCCCCAGTACCCACAGTTTCAGCCCCTGCCCCTTTTCAGCCTCCAGTCCCAGTACTAGCCCCCTTATCCCACCTACCCTCCTTTTCAGCCCCCTTCATCCACATGCCTTGTATTAGAGCCCCGCTTTTCAGCCTCAGAACTATTCTCCCACCTGATCCACGCATGCCCCATTTTCCCACCAGCCCCATGCATGGTCCCCATTTCCCATATGGCCCCTTCTCAAACCCCAGTTCCAGCCCCCTTCTCTCATCTGAGAACCCCCATCCCACATCCTTCTCCCATCTGAGTCCCCCTTACCCCCTCCCCCCAACTGAGAACCCCCATCCCACACCCTTCTCCTATCTGAGTCCCCCTTACCCCCTTCCCTCAACTGAGAACCCCATCCCACACCCTTCTCCCATCTGAGTCCCCCTTACCCCCTCCCCCCAACTGAGAACCCCCATCCCACACCCTTCTCCCATCTGAGTCCCCCCCAACCCAACCCGACCCGACCCACCTACCAACTCTGTTCTCCTCCTGCTGCACCCACTAACTTTTAAAAAAAAATTGAGAAGCGCTGAGTAGCAGGCAGCGCCTCGCGTCTGCCCTGCTAGTAAAAATCTCCTGCACGTCGTCGGGCCGGCCTTCCCGCATTAAGTCCCGCCCTCCTCTGAGGTAATAGGCTCTTCCCGCATTAAGTCCCGCCCTCCTCTGAGGTAATGGGCTATTACCTCAGAGGAGGGTGGGACTTAATGCGGGAAGAGCCTATTACCTCGGAGGAGGGCGGGACTTAATGCGGGAAGGCCGGCCCGACGATGTGCAGGAGATTTTTACTAGCAGGGCAGACGCGAGGTGCTGCCTGCTACTCGACCGCTTCTCAATTTTTTAACAGGACAGCGATCAATCGTCGGGGGGGAGAGGGGGGAGCGGCGGGCGGGGCGACCCCAGGCACGCCGCGCGGGGCCCCCTTGAGCGCGGGGCCCTATGCGGCCGCCTCGGTCGCCTCGCCCTAAGACCGGCCCTGGCTAGGAGTCTAAGAAATAAGATGGGAGAGTTGGAATATAGTGCACTAAATGAAAAATTGGATATAATAGCCATTACTGAGACCTGGTGGAGGGAGGATAACCAGTGGGACACTGTCATACCAGGGTACAAAGTATATCATAGTGATAGGGTGGACCGGACTGGTGGAGGGGTAGCATTGTATATTAACGAGAGCCTTGACTCAGATAGATTACAAATTCAGCAGGACACAAATCACACCTTTGAATCATTGTGGGTTGAAATTCCATGTATAAAAGGGAAAAGGACGGTGATAGGAGTGTACTACCGTCCACCTCGTCAGGATGAGCAGGTAGACGCAGAAATGATAAAAGAAATCAGAGATGCAAACAAAATGGGCAATGTGATAATAATGGGTGACTTCAATTATCCAAATATAGACTGGGTAAATGTAACATCGGGACACGCTAGAGAGGTACAATTCCTTGATGAAATCAAGGACAGATTTATGGAGCACCTGTTGCGAGAGCCGACGAGAGAAGGAAACATTCTAGACTTGGTCCTTAGTGGATCGCATGATCTGGTGAGGGACGTTATGGTACTGGGGCCGCTTGATAACAGTGATCATAATATGATCAGTTTTGATATCAACCTTGAAGTAACTATACACAGGAAGTCAAATACGTTAGCGTTTAAATTTAAAAAAGGAGACTATGATAAAATGAGAACAGCGGTTAAAAAAAAACTTAGGGGGGCAACTGAGAGGGTAAAAACTGTACAACAGGCATGGACACTGTTCAAAAATACCATCCTGGAGGCCCAGGCCAAACATTCCATGAAACAGAAAAGAAAGACGGAAGTCCAAAAGACAGCTGGTGTGGTTGAAAAGTGAGGTGAAGGAAGCTATTAGGGCTAAAAGAAACGCCTTCAGAAAATGGAAGAAGGAACTGTCTGAAAATAACAAGAAGCAGCATAAGGAGTGTCAAAGCAAATGCAAGGTGCAGATAAAGAAGGCCAAGAAGGATTACGAAAAAAAGATAGCATTAGAGGCAAAAAAACATAGGAAACTTTTTTTTCGGTATATTAAAAGCAGGAAGCCGGCAAAAGAATCGGTTGGGCCGCTGGATGACCGAGGGGTAATAGGGGCGATCAAGGAAGATAAATACGTAGCGGAGAGATTGAATGAATTCTTTGCTTCGGTCTTCACCGAGGAAGATTTGGGTGGGATACTGGTGTCAGAAATGGTATTTCAAGCAGACGAGTCGGAGAAACTTACTGACTTCACGGTAAACCTGGAGGACGTAATGGGGCAGTTCAGAAAACTGAAGAGTAGCAAATCTCCTGGACCGGACGGTACTCATCCTAGCGTACTGATAGAACTGAAAAATGAGCTTGCGGAGCTACTGTTAGTGATTTGCAATTTATTCTTAAAATCGAGCGTGGTACCGGAAGATTGGAGGGTGGCCAATGTAACGCCGATTTTTCAAAAAGGTTTCAGGGGAGATCCGGGAAATTATAGACCGGTGAGTCTGACGTCGGTGCTGGGGAAAATGGTAGAGGCTATTATCAAAAACAAAATTACAGAGCACATCCAAGGACATGGATTATTGAGACCAAGTCAGCACGGCTTTTGTGTGGGGAAATCTTGCCTGACCAATTTACTTCAATTCTTTGAAGGAGTAAACAAACATGTGGACAAAGGGGAGCCGGTTGATATTGTGTATCTGGATTTTCAAAAGGCGTTTGACAAGGTACCTCATGAAAGGCTACAGAGGAAATTAGAGGGTCATGGGATAGGAGGAAATGTCCTGTTGTGGATTAAAAACTGGTTGAAGGATAGGAAACAGAGAGTGGGGTTAAATGGGCAGTATTCACAATGGAGAAGGGTAGTTAGTGGAGTTCCTCAGGGGTCTGTGCTTTTTAATATATTTATAAATGATTTAGAGATGGGAGTAACTAGCGAGGTAATTAAATTTGCTGATGACAAAGTTATTCAAAGTTGTTAAATCGGAGAGGATTGTGAAAAATTACAGAAAGACCTTACGAGACTGGGAGACTGGGCGGCTAAATGGCAGATGACGTTTAATGTGAGCAAGTGCAAGGTGATGCATGTGGGAAAAAAGAACCTGAATTATAGCTACGTCATGCAAGGTCCACGTTAGGAGTTACGGACCAAGAAAGGAATCTGGATGTCGTCGTCGATAATATACTGAAACCTTCTGCTCAGTGTGCTGCTGAGGCTGGGAAAGTGAATAGAATGTTGGGTATGATTAGGAAAGGTATGGAAAACAGGTGTGAGGATGTTATAATGCCGTTGTATCGCTCCATGGTGCGACTGCACCTTGAGTATTGTGTTTGATTCTGGTCGCCGTATATCAAGAAAGATATATTATAATTGGAAAAGGTGCACCGAAGGGCGACTAAAATGATAGCGGGGATGGGACGACTTCCCTATGAAGAAAGACTAAGGAGGCTAGGGCTTTTCAGCTTGGAGAAGAGACAGCTGAGGGGAGACAAGATAGAGATATATAAAATAATGAGTGGAGTGGAACAGGTGGATGTGAAGCGTCTGTTCACGCTTTCCAAAAATACTAGGACTAGGGGGCATGCGATGAAACTACAGTGTAGTAAATTTAAAACAAATTGGAGAAAAGGTTTCTTCACCTAACGCATAATTAAACTCTAGAATTTGTTGCCGGAGAATGTGGTGAAGGCACCGGCGGTTAGCTTGGCAGAGTTAAAAAGGGGTTAGATGGTTTCCTAAAGGACAAGTCCATAAACCACTACTAAATGGACTTGGGAAAAATCCACAATTCCAGGAATAACATGTATAGAATGCTTGTATGTTTGGGAAGCTTGCCAGGTGCCCTTGGCCTGGATTGGCCGCTGTCATGGACAGGATGCTGGGCTCGATGGACCCTTGGTCTTTTCCCAGTGTGGCATTACTTATGTACTTATGTCTAGTGCTATTTGACTTATTTTAGCTGTACACCGCCTTGAGTGAATTTCATAAAAAAAGGCAATAAATAAATAAATAAATAAATAAATAAATAAATAAATAAAATGTATAGTCCATAAATTACCAAGTAAGTCTTATGTGGATTATAATAGACATTTCTAGGGTATGCAATCTTAATTATAACATGTAAAACAAGCTTTACTCAAGCAAAAGATATTTCTTAAACAAATAAGTTTTTAACTTTTTTGGAAGGTCATATAATTATTTTCAGATCTAATTTTGAATGGCAAGGAATTTCAGGTTAAACCTGTTTGAGAGACAAAATTCTGAGAAAACATTCTTCCCTTTTGTATCAGGGAAATGAAACAAACTGTTTCTCTGTCGTAAATTCTTCAAATATGGTGAAAAAGATATTATTTGACTATGATAAAAGAGAGACACACATCCATCACCATTTCCAAAGAACTGATAAAGCAGGCTAAAAAAGAATTTTATTTAACAAGAAGTCTTTATTGAAAAAATGAAAAAAAACCCCTATACAACAGTTGACAACAACAACGATACCAAGAGAAAAATATCATTCTCTACTGTTCACATCAAGTAATATTCAACTAACAGGGTTTACAGCTAAAAACAGCTTATATCTAGACTTCACTTTTTATTCCCATTTTTCCCCAAAGAAACCACAAAGAAGAGATAACCCCCCCCCCCCCACGAAGCCCACCCTAATAATCCGGTACATTACCCAGCATGTAAAATAAAGAGAAAACAATGTCACTCACATTCAACAATCAAATTATTAACACCAACCCCATCTATGGTCCCAAGCCCAAGGGGGCCCATATTCTTTCCCATTTTGCCATTTGTTTGCATTCCTTCGCTAATAGTCTCTCTTTTTCTGCAATATTTCCAAGCAAAGTTTTCCATCTAATTATGGAGGGACAGTTTCGCTGTTTCCAAGCTTGTGCAATTATCAATCTGCCTGCACACAAACAATGCTTAGTTAGAATCTTACCCTCCTCTTTGAGGCCTAGAATATTTTTATGAAATAAATACACGGCAGGGTCCCATGGTATAGCAACTCCTACCCACTGTTGCATCCTCACTTGAATAGCTCTCCAAAATGCCCCTACCTTTCTGCAGGTCCACCATATATGGCCCATGGTGCCCAATTGACCACATTCTCTCCAACATTTCTGGGATATTGTTTTAAACATGTGATGCAATCTTACTGGAGTTAGATACCATCGATATAATATTTTTGTGGCATTCTCTTGAATATTGATGGCTGGGGAAATCTTAGTAGATCCTCTTTCAAATCTCTGCCATTCCGCCTCTGTGTAAGTTACTCCTAATTCCTTTTCCCATTGATCTCGATGTCTAGAGTTCTGTGGAAGTGCATCCCTCAAATATCCATACAGCAAGGAAATTAGACCCCTTGTTCCCTGTTCTCTTACACAAAGTTCCTCTAAGAACGTGACCTCTCCAAATAGATTAGCTCTGAACCCCGGGGAGTGTAAAAAGTGGATTAGTTGTGTGTATGCATATTGATCCTTCTGAGGGAGATGGTAAGTTTCAGCCAACTCTGAGAACGTGATAAAGCTCTCTCCACTTGGTAATTGTCCCCAAAGCTCAAGACCACTCCGTGCCCATTTAGTGAACGTCGAGGATTCACATCCCAGAGGGAAAGTCAAATTGTATGCTATAGGAGACAGCTTAGAGTTGTAAATTTTCCTTTTACGTTCCATTTTATCCCAACATGAGAGTGTATAACGGATAACAGGGCTCACCCATGCACCCAACTTTCTATGTTTAGGTGCTAGCCAAAGCAGATGGCCTAATTTTAATGGGCTGCGAAGTAAATGCTGCTCCGCCTTTATCCAAAGCTTATGAGAGGTCTCCTGGAACCATTCTATCGCCGCTTTGACCTGGGATGCCCTATGATAAAATTCCAAATGAGGAACTCCAAGGCCCCCCTTAGATTTACGGGCCATATATGCCACATTAGAGTGAATCCTCGGTGTTTTCCCTTGCCAAATAAACTTTGTTAAACGGCTCTGCACTCGTTGAAGCAAGTGTTCTTCTATTGGCAGTGGTATCGATTGAAAAAGATATAATAATCGCGGCAAAATGTTCATTTTTATCGTGGCTATCCTGCCAAACCAGGACAGTCCAAGCGGTTCCCATCTATCCAAATCTGACTTGAGCTCAGTCACTAAGGGATTATAATTCACCTCACTTAGGCGGTGCAAATTACTAATGAGAAAGACTCCCAGATATCTAATGCCATCAGTCACCCACCTCAAGGGGAACAACCTTTGACAGGTCTGATATATTTGCGTTTCCATTCCCTGTGCTAATGCTTCCGTCTTAGTATAATTAATTTTAAAACCAGAAACCCTGCTATAGTCCTCCATAGTCTGAAATAGCTTTGGAAGGGAATCCAAAGGAGATGTGATTGTCAACAGAACATCATCGGCAAAAAGCGCAACTTTGGATTCCCAATCTCCTACCTTCACACCCGTAATTCCCGGGTCATTTCTAATGACCCACGCCAGGGGTTCCATCACCATAGCAAACAAAAGGGGCGACAATGGACATCCCTGGCGTGTACCTCTTTGTAAATCAAAAAGGGGGGAGACCTGTCCATTGATCTTTAAACAGGCTTTAGGTCTGGTATAAAATTCCCTGATCCAACCCATAAAATGAGCGCCAATACCAAAACGCTGCATTGTCTGATAGAGAAAAGGCCAATGAACCCTATCAAATGCCTTCTCGGCATCGATACTTAACAGACAATAGGGTGTATTCCTCTGCTTTGCAGCATACATAACATCTATTGTTCGCCTTATGTTATCAGAGGCTTGTCTATTAGCAATGAATCCCACTTGATCTGGGTGAATGATAGATGGTAAAACTATGGATAACCTAGTGGCCAGCACCTTTGCCAGGATACGCACATCAACATTTAAAATTGAGATTGGCCTGTAGGAGGAGCATTCGGTCACATCTTTGTTGGGTTTAGGGATGACAGCAATCCATGCCTCTCGCATAGTTTCTGGCATACTTTCCCCTGTTCGTATGGAGTTGAGCACTTCTGCTAATAAAGGTGCCAGGTATGAAGCAAATCTTTTATAAAATTCACTTGTATACCCGTCTAACCCGGGCGCTTTACCAGTTTTTAGGGATTTAATAGCTGTAAGCACTTCCTTTGCCTCAATAGGAGCGTCTAGCACTGCCTTATGTTCTGGAGTAATACTGGGCAAATCTAGTTTCTCCAAGTACGAACGAACTTCCCCCTCTTGGATCGAGTCATCCTTAGAGTACAATGCCTCGTAATATTGGCTAAATCGATTTCTAATCTCTTGCGACTATCGGAGTCTTTCTCCTTGTTGCCCCTTAATACAAAAAAATGGTACGCTCTATCCGAAGCTTTCGTAATTTAAGCGCTAGTTGTCTACTAATCTTATTTTTCTTTGTGTAATTATGAAGCTTTAATTTTGCATTAAGGAAGTCTAGCTCCTGGCCTAGTAGTGCATCTAATTGTATCCTCTTAGCTTGTAGGGCTCGGTAGTATCTAAGAGAGCCGGTACTTTTATGTTTTAATTCCAGTTCCCCAATCTGGCTTCTCAACTGGTTTAATTCGCTCTCTCTTTTCCGTTTAAGTCGTCCTGCCACCGTCATGAAATGGCCTCGGGAAACTGCCTTAAGCGCATCCCAAATTATTGCTACAGGAGGTCCTGAGTGTAAGTTAAATGACAAATATTCCTCAAGTACTTTAACATAGTCACTACATGCCTCCTCTTGTTTTAGGATCAGATTGTTAAAAGTCCAAGTACCTCCCCTTCTCTCCATCAGGTGACTATCCCACTGCAACATACAAGGAGCATGATCAGAGAGGGTAATATTCCCAATTTGGGTCTTCCCAAGCTGAGTTCCTATTAGTTTATCTGTAAGAATGTAATCTATTCGGGAGTATGTCCGATAAACTTGAGAATAAAAGGAGTAGTCACGTTCTCCGGGATGGCTATCCCTCCAGGGATCATTAAGCCCCATATCTTCCACAAAAGTGGTAAAATGTTTAGCAAGTACCTTATCATTCTTAGTGAGAGAGCCAGATCGATCTAAATCTGGGTGTAACGTAGCATTAAAGTCGCCACCTAATATCACAGACCCTCCTATCATTGCTAACAATGTTCGCTTTAGCAACTGAAAGAAGGAGTGTTGCTCCGAGTTAGGGCCATAAATAGATCCAAACGTGACCTCCCTATCTCCTATAGTACCTCTGATCAAAACATATCGTCCCTTTGGGTCCCGTTTCACTTGGTGGACCTGCAGGGGAAGATTATTGTGAAAAAGTAGAGCTACCCCTCTCTGTTTCTTATTAGAGATATCAGATGCAAAGTATATTTTGGAGTATTGAGGATGTCTAAACAGACTTTCATGAGCCCTCTTCAAATGTGTTTCCTGTAACATTATAACATGCGGCTTCAATCTCATAAGCTCTTGCCACACTAGCTGGCGCTTTCTCGGAGCATTAAGGCCCCTCACGTTAAGGGTTACTATGTGTACCTTATGTACCATTAGGGTTGTGTCGACCTAATCTCAGTCGTAAGCATGAATGCTGCATTTGAGTAAGGTACTCCCCATAACCTCCCACCCCCACCCTCCCCTTCCCACCCCCCTTCCAAGAAGACCCACCAAACGAGGAAAGACAAGGAGAGAGCCAAAACCCGGCTCCTCTCTTGCCTTTAACCCCCAGCAAGGTCAACAAACCCATCTACAACCCCCAGCTCCAACCCCCCACCTCTCTCCTCTCTTTTGTAATACACAGATATTGACTATATCTTCCTCTAGTGGTTTCTCATGTAAACACATTAGCGCAATTACAGAACACTACCAGTTCTATAGGTCAACTCCGTTTCAGCAGAGATCATGTGACCGATTTAGATGTCGACAGTCGGGGTTTCTTGGCTTTATTGAAGACCTGCTGCCATTGCCGCACTTTATCTCGTGTTGTCGCGGGTGCCTGCTCCGTCTCCACATCCATCAGCCCCGCCTTTTGCAGTCGTTGTCGAGCCATATCCACAGTTCGGACTTTATGAAGGTGGCCTGCTATAGTGAAGCATAGTGAAAACGGGAACGCCCATCGATACTTAATATTATGTTTCCCCAGGATCTCCAAGATAGGTTTCATGGTTCGCCTTTGTTGTAAAGTATAGGCCGAGATGTCTTGATAAATAGTCACTGCATTCTCTTGAAATTGTAGGTCCTTCTTTTGTCTTGATAAAGCAAGCACGTTTTCCTTCTCAGCATACTTCCAAAAACGTACGACAATATCCCGTGGTTTATTAGCCAACGGTTTTCCCAGAGCTCTGTGGGCCCGTTCGATTTCTGGGAGTGTTGTGTCTGGGCCTGCATCCAGTAATTGTGCGCACAGTTCATTTATTATTTTGAGTACGTCCTCTTGTTCACCCGCCTCCGGAATTCCCCGGAAGCGTAAGTTATTTCTCCTTCCCCGATTTTCAATATCGTCCATTTTATATTGTAATTCCTCTAGTTGGGTAAAAAAGCCCTCTTCACGCTGTTTTACTTGCACCAACACTTCCTCCTGTTCCTCAACTCGGCCTTCGAGCTCTTCTAGCCGGGTCCCGACCTCTTTAATCTCACCTCTCAAATTGTCTATACTTTCCACAATTTCCGATTTCATATGAGCCAGGTCTTTCCGGAGATCTTTAAGTATTTTAGCAAATTGCGAGTCTCGAACGTGGGCTGTTTCATCGTCAGAGCGTACCGATTCAGAGTCCGACACAGCCTCATGCTGCGGAGAAATATGGCGCCCGATTATCTTGCTCACCCTTTGGCTGCTCTGCGCACCGCTCTTAGAGTCTGATACTTTTGATTTCTGCGACATCGTGACTTATCACTACATCCACTAGATTTAAGCTTGCTATCGCTAGCTTTTTCATCGATCTGTGCCGCTATGTTCGCTGTTTTAACGAGAGAAGCCCGGGAGCTTCGAGCCTAGGCTGCCATCGAGGGAGATGACGTCACCGGAAGTCCGCTAAAAAAGAATTTGAAGAGAAGCATACTATAGAGACAAAAACTTATAGTAAAACCTTTTTAGGTACATTAGAAGCAGAAAGCCTGTGAGGGAGTCAATTGGACTGTTAGATCACCAAGGTGTAAAAATCATTTCCTTGGTGGTGACTCCTAATGTGGAACCTAAAATCATATTGCTATAATTTGGTTTATTATTCCCAAAGTGCATCACTTTGGCCTTATTAATTTTTGTTCACTTGAGGAGAGTCCATTAAAATGTGAGTAACTTGTTCCTGTCCAGTTTATGTGCATATTCTTACGTGTGTATCTTATAGTTATTTATATTTTAATATTCATATTGTATTTTTATGTTCTAAGTTATTAGTGTTTTTTTCATATTGTATTTTTATATTCTAATTGTTAGTGTTTTTATGATACCCATGATGCAGCCATTTTGGTAATATTGTGGCCACATCAGGACTTTTTAAATAAAGAATTTTGGACTTTTTGAATAAAGAAATTTGGACTTTTTGAATAAATAATCTTTTGGATGCCAGTCTGCTTTGCTGTTCTGTATTTGTGACTTTCCGCAGATTTGAAGAGCCTCTGTTTGTGTTGCTGATGTTGCTGATATTTTCACTGAGACCAAGATGTCCTTTTCCCCTTGAAGGAATGTCCTGAGTTTTAATGAAGAAATTCTACAAGAATTGATCCCAAAAGATGTATTTTTTTCAAGATGAAGAAACTGATAACTTCTTGGATCATTGGGTGAAAACCATAAAACTAAGTAAGGTTATGGTTAAAAGTGAATTACATTCATCTTCTTTGTTAGATTATTGTAGGTTCAAACGTATTCCTCAAGGTTTAAGGATCATGAAAGAACTGAAATTATATGCAGATGATGAGAACTTCCTTAATAAATGGGAAGCAATTTTGATTCTGATTATTCAAACCTCAAACAAAAGAATGACTAATGCAACAGAGAAACTGGATAAGGAATTGGATTTTTAAAAAAAAACAACATAATGTATGCTATGATCTTTTGTTTAAGGACTATAAACATCAGTTGGATTCATTTAGAAAATAACTGAAACAGGTGAAGTTTGATAAATTTAAGAGGGATGATTCGCACTATCATTTTGGCAATGTATATTATTGGCGCAAAAATAGGAGAAATCAGGAGAGTAGGAAACAACCAATGTACGATCAAAGAAAAGATAAAAAAACAAAGAGATGAAGGTAAAGGGTGATAGCAGATAAAAGCAAGATGTAACATGTGAGGAGTTTTGAAAATAATAAGAAACAAGAATATGAAAGTGCTAGGAAAAGAAGTAGGAGAGAGTCTGAAGAACTTTTTGACCCCTCTGCACAACCTCTCCAAAATGAAATGTTGATGAGCAGGTTTTTCAATCAGGCAGAATGTGGGGGAAAGACTCAACCACAGAAGATTTAAGGAGGGTTTACCAAAAAGAGATGTATAACCCTATTTTGGAAGCAAGAAAAGGGAGTGGAGGAGTGGCCTAGTGGTTAGAGTGGTGGACTTTGGTTCTGGGGAATTGGGTTCAATTCCCACTATAGGCAACGGCAGCTCCTTGTGACTCTGGGCAAGTCACTTAACCCTCCATTGCCCCAGGTACAAATAAGTACCTGTATATAATATGTAAGCCACATTGAACCTGCTATGAGTGGGAAAGCACAGGGTATAAATGTAAGAAAAAAAAACAGGAGGAAGGAATGTTATGCCACAAAAAATTCAGAGATAGATAGACAGCTATTACAACCAATACCTACCCCTAACAGAAACTGAATAAGGTATACAGTTTGTCAAAGTGTACTAAATAAGACTGAAATTAATGTTTTAAGTAGAGGCCTGTCTTTAATACCAAGCTCTTGCTTTTAATACTAGGGTAGAGCTTTTTAAATTCATACGTAAGCTCAAGATTATAAATTATTTTTAAGACAAACTTCAAATTCATCAGATAATATATATAATTGGAATTGTAATTCACCATCATCTACTTAACAATAGGATTACTCTCTTCATATACCGTATTGTTTAATTTTAATATGCAACCCATGATGACCTGAACATGTATACTCTGGAAGAAAGGAGAAACAGGGGTGATATGATACAGACGTTCAAATATTTGAAAAGTATTAATCCACAAACGAACCTTTTCCGGAGGTGCGAAGGCAGTAGAACGAGAGGACTTGAAATGAGATTGAAGGGGGGCAGACTCAAGAAAAATGTCAGGAAGTATTTTTTCACGGAGAGAGTAGTGGATGCTTGGAATGCCCTCCCGCGGGAGGTGGTGGAAATGAAAACGGTAACAGAATTCAAACACGCGTGGGATAAACATAAAGGAATCCTATTCAGAAGGAATGGATCCTAAGGAGCTTAGCTGAGATTGGGTGGCAGAGCCAGCCGGTGGTGGGAGGCGAGGATAGTGCTGGGCAGACTTATACGGTCTGTGCCAGAGCCAGTGGTGGGAGGCGGGGCTGGTGGTTGGGAGGCAGGGATAGTGCTGGACAGACTTATACGATCTGTGCCCTGAAGAGGACAGGTACAAATCAAAGTAGGGTATACACAAAAAGTAGCACATATGAGTTTGTCTTGTTGGGCAGACTGGATGGACCATGCAGGTCTTTTTCTGCCGTCATTTACTATGTTACTATGTTAATATGTGATACCATTTGTATATTTTCCCTTTTTTACCCGACTGTTCATTTAGCATTCATGTTCTATATATATTATCAATTGTATATGTATTCTGAAATGACATAAGTCATAACTGAAAAATTGTAAGGCACATTGAGCCTGCAAATAGGTGGGAAAATGTGGGATACAAATGCAACAAATAAATAAATAAATAAATAAATAAATATGTCAATTGTGAAGAAAGATAGTAGATGGATGCCTCTGGGACTTCAAAATCCTGTTATCGAGGCATATGAGAATATAGTATTGAAAGAAGTAACAGAACTTGAAAACATCAATAAAAGGAGATGCTTTAATTTGAACAAGAATGAAAAAGCAGTAGTTGAATCTTTGTTATCAAGCCAGCGGATAAAGATGAAGGAGTAGTCATTATGGATACAGAACGGTATCTTAAAGAGATTGATAAACAACTGGAAGACCATAAGTTTTATAGACAATTTCTGGGTGATCCCACATCATGTATAAAGAAGTCAATCGACTCTATTTTGAAGATTGGATTGGAAGGAGGTTATATTACTAATAAAGAATTTGAATTTCTGACTGTTCCATTTCCACGTAGTCCTAGTTTATATATTTTACCAAAAATTCATGTCTTTGGAGAATCCACCAGGAAGATCTATAGTTTCTGGCAATGCTTCGATTTTGGAACCACTTTCGTTTTTTATAAATTCCTCTGTCCTTTAGTTCCTCTTATTTCCTCATATGTGAGAGGCTCCTCAGATATTATTAATTATCTTGATCAAAAGAAGATGTATTTTGGTCACTTTAGATGTGGATTCATTATACACGAATATCCCGCAAGATGGAGCTCTCAGTATTATACGTGAAGTATTGATTAACAATCCACCAATGAGAAGGGTGCCAGTTGAATTTTTAATATCTTTGGCAGAGGTTGCCCTGACATAAAATTACTTTTGTTTTGATAAAAAGTTTTTCAACAAATTAGGGGGACAGCCATGGGATTTACCATGGCACCCTCAATTGTGAATCTATATAAGGCTGATTTTGAGAAAAAGTTTTTAACTGTGCATCCGTATAATAAACAACTATTGGTCTGGAAGAGATATATCAGTGATGTCTTGGTCATCTGGAAAGGAAAAGAAGAAGAACTGAATGATTTTTTTCGAATGGATTAATGATCAAGGTGAGAATATTAAGTTTAAGATGGACTACAGTAAAGACAAAATTCAATTTTTGGACATTTTGAGTTTGAATAAGAATGAGAATATTTGTATGGACATCTACAGAAAACCAATGAATGTTAATAAATTGCTAGATTATAGTAGCTGCTATACTAGACCGCTCAAAAGAAACTTACCATACAGTCAATTTCTGTGAATAATGAGGCATTGCACAGAGAACTTAGTTTATCAAAAAAGAGCAATTGATCTGAAATGTTGGTTCCTGGAAAGAGGGTATCCGAACACCTATATTGAAGAATGTTATAGAAGAGCACAAACCAAAAGCAGAATGGATTTAATGAGAGTTGTCGATAAGAGGAAGGATGAGAAGATAGTTTGTACATTGGAGTTTAACTATTTATCCAGTGATATAGTGAAGATTTTGAAGAAACATTGGGACTTGATAAGAACAAGTGAAGCCTTTGCAAGTAGAGAATTGATGGTGGCTTACAAATGGAGTAAGAACTTGAAGGATCTTTTGGATTCATCCACTTTTGAGAATAAAGTGTCAACAGGAAAAAACATTCATTAGAGGTCATTATTCATGTGGAAAATGCTCCGTGTGTCCTGTTAACAAAAGAGTTCTATCTAGTGAGCATCCAGTAACTAAAAAGACATGTTTCTAATTGTAAGACTGAGAATGTTATTTATGCTTGCATATGTCCCTGTAATGAGATGTATATAGGGAAAAGAAAATACTCATTTAACAAAAGGATAATTGAACAACGCAGTGCTATTAAAAGACAACCACTAGATAAACCATTGGTAGAACATTCAGTACTAATGCAACATATGTTTGAAGAGTATAGAGTTTTTGTTTTGCAGCAACCAAGTATTTCATGGCAAGGAGGGAATATAGATAAGTTATTAGGGTACAGCAAAAGCTGACATATGAATTTAATACTGTTTCTCCAAATGGATTGAATAAAGAATTAGATTTTTTTTTTATCTTATATATAGAATTTGTGTATTTTCAGGATGACATGGATGAGGAAATTAATGATCCATTCATATTCTATTGTATAACTAAAGATACATTGTACATTGTATTAAGAAGAAGGTATTATTTATCTTATTATATATATTTATTATACATATCTTATCTCAAGGTTGTACTTATGTTTTTCTTAATTTTGTATATGTAAGACAATATTTTAATTTTTGTATTTTTAGCTTTTAAGGAAAGATTAAAATTTTTATCAGAAGTATGCCTTTTTTTTACATTAAGTACCTGTATATAGCATGTAAACCACCTTGATTTTAACCACAGTAAGGTGGTATATCAAATTCCATCCCTTTTTCTTTCCCTATAAGAAATTTCCCTTTCTTTTCAGCAGTACTGGGAACCAAATGGATCACAGATTATTAGCTCTTGTGCTGCTCTGTCTCTACTCAGGAGATTAGCATGCAGTTAACCACATTATAGAACATCACTGTGAATATCACTCCTATTAGCTCTTTTGGCCCATGTAGCTCAGTTCACTCCAGAAACTGTAGTACCAAAATATGTAGCAGTAAGATTCTGTTGAATCTCGGTTTCCCTGCTTGGGATGCCAGATTATTCTAAGTAACTATACTGTAGCCACCAATAATGGGATGACCTGAGAAAGTTTCCTAACTTTAATCCTAGATAAATCACTGGTGCTTTAGAACCTGTATTTTTTTTTCTGTTCCCCTGAATTCGGATCTGGGAAACTGAGCACCAATGATAGCAGTGGAAAGGTATTTCTGATTTTGAATATGTGTTTGCATTTTCTTTATACCTCTCCATTCAAATACATAACTGTATTTACTTTAGGCATGATTTAATGTTCTCTTGGCTCAGTAGCCATTCGTCATTGCCTTGTGTTCAGTTTGATTTGTGTCTTGTGAGCTTTCTTCCTGAGCTCCAATCCCCAGTATTCTTGCTGGGAAGGAGTGGGAGAGGTGGAGAAATCATTAATATTGTTGAGAAAGTTAACCAAAGGGACAGACATCATCAACTGTTACAGGCATCTACACCGAACACAGGTCCCTTGGTACTACCCCAGGAAAGTGGTAAGAAAGACTCTCAAAGGGAGCAGGAGTGCTACAGCTCTACAGTAGTTCCATCAGGAGATCTCACAGAAGAGTTTAAACATAAAACAGATGACTGTTTTGTACTGCATCCAAAAGGAATTGAGTTTTGTGCTTAAATCTCACTAACAAGAAATAGTATTTTATGCTGACTTCCCATATACCATTAAGTGTGACTGTGGAAAAAACTGAGTCACCTAAGTTTAATAGATGCTTCAAGATCACAAGGGAGTTGGTGGGGGGCACTCCTGCTTTATATTATTTGTGAAATTAAATAATAGTGAATGAGGGAACCACTGCTGCCATCAAAAATTGTGGAGAAAAAGAAAGGCCTCAGTTAGACATAGGCTGAAAAACCATCAGGCTTGTTTTCAAAAGAGAAGGGCACCCATCTTTCGACACAAATCGGGAGATGGGCGTCCTTCTCACAGGGTCGCCCAAATCAGCATAATCAAAAGCCGATTTTGGGCATCCTCAACTGCTTCCCGTCGCGGGGACAACCAAAGTTCAGGGGGCGTGTCGGAAGCATAGCGAAGGCAGGACTGGGGCATGTCTAACACATGGGCATCCTCGACCCATAATGGAAAAAAGAAGGGCGTGCCTGACGAGCACTTGGGCGACTTTACTTGGTCCATTTTTTCTTACGACCAAGCCTCAAAAAGGTGCCCGAACTGACCAGATGACCACCGGAGGGAATTGGGGATGACCTCCCCTTATTCCCCCAGTGGTCACTAACCCCCTCCCACCCTAAAAAAACCCCTTTTAAATATTTTGTGCCAGCCTCTATGCCAGCGTCAAATGTCATACCCAGCTCCCTGATAGCAGTATGCAGGTCCCTGGAGCAGTTTTAGTGGGTGCAGTGCACTTCAGACAGGTGGACCCAGGCCCATCCCCCCTACCTATTACACTCATGGCGGTAAGTGTGAGCCCTTCAAAATCCACCAGAAACCCACTGTACCCACATGTAGGTGCCCCCTTCACCCCTTAGGGATATGGTAGTGGTGTGCAGTTGTGGGGAGTGGGTTTTAGGGGGGGATTGGGGGGCTCAGCACCCAAGGTAAGGGAGCTATGCACCTGGGAGCAATTTCTGAAGTCCACTGCAGTGCCCCCTAGGGTGCCCAGTTGGTGTCCTGGTATGTCAGGGGGACCAGTGCACTACGAATGCTGGCTCCTCCCATGACCAAATGGCTTGGATTTGGTCATTTCTGAGATGGGCGTCCTCGGTTTCCATTATTGGTGAAAATCGGGGACGACTATCTCTAAGGACGACCATATTTAAGGTCGACCTAAATTTCATGATTTGGGTGTCCCCGACCGTATTGTCAAAACGAAAGATGGATGTCCATCTTGTTTCGATAATACGGGTTTCCCAACCCCTTCACCGGGACATCCTCAGGAAAACGTGGGCGCCCCTTTCGATTATGCCCCTCCATTTGTCACAAAAACCATCACAAGACTTTCTGAAAAAACTCCACTCATAACAATATCAAAAAAGTCTTAAATATAGCAGCATGAAACAGTGTTCTCAACATACTTTAATACTAGAGCAGTTCAACAAATTACTGTGCCTGTCACAATGACAAATATTTCACTTACCTGCTGTAGAATTCTTTTTCTCTAACTCAGCAACCATCTTAGTCTTTGCAATCAACATTGAACAGCAATCAGACATATACCCAACAGGGGATCCCTGTTTTGCACATTGCTGCTTCAGGGGAGAACGCTCTATCTTGCAACCCAAAGTTCCAAAATGGTGTTGGGTCTCCTGAAACGCAGAGATTTAAAACTAATATCATTGAAAACTCCGCCCTCTGGATTCATTCACCAATACGGCTTAGGAGGATACTGACTATTCTATTTTGACATTCAAATCAGCAGGCTCCACCGTATTAAAGAAATATATCCATTTTTGTTCTCGTTGAATTTGCAACTTCCTCAAATTACCGTGGCAATCAGATTGCTGGACTTGCTTGAGTACTATGCATCGTTGTTCCAAAAAAGCATGACTCTTAGAAACACAGTGAGGAATCATAGGAGTTGACATTTTCTTGGTGGTCAAACAAGACCTATGTTCTACTAACCTCACACATAGTGATCGTGAAGTTTTGACCTATGTATAACAACCCACAAGGGCAACTGATTGCATAAATAACAGTGGTGGAGTGATCTCTCATTCACTACTATTTAAATTCTGAATTTGACTTGGTGTCGTTATAGAATACTTCTGATTTACATGGAGAAGTATTTTCAAAGCACTTAGACTTACAAAATTACATAGAGGGGCATTTTCAATATAATGTCTAAGTCAGACTTTGGACGTTTTGTTCTAAACACCCCAAATCAGAATAGGAGATGTGGAGGGGCATAATTGAAAGGGGTGCCCAAGTTTTCCTGAGGACACCCTCGCAGGATGTCCTGGCGAAGGGACGGGGAAACCCGTATTATCAAAACAAGATGGGCGTCCATCTTTCATTTTGATAATACGGTCAGGGGCGCCCAAATCACAAAATTTAGGTTGACCCTAGAGATGGTCGTCCTTAGAGATGGTTGTCCCCGATTTTAGGCGATAATGGAAACCGAGGACGCCCATCTCAGAAATGACCAAATCGAAGCCCTTTGGTCATGGGAGGAGCCAGCATTCATAGTGCACTGGTCCCCCTGACATGCCAGGACACCAACCGGGCACCCTAGGGGGCACTGCAGTGGACTTCAGAAATTGCTCCCAGGTTCATAGCTCTCTTACCTTGTGTGCTGATGCCCCCCCCCAAAAAAACCCCAAACCCACTCCCCACAACTGTACACCACTACCATAGCCCTTATGGGTGAAGGGGGGCACCTACATGTAGGTACAGTGGGTTTCTGGTGGGTTTTGAAGGGCTCACATTTACCACCACAAATGTAACAGGTAGGGGGGGGGGGTGGACCTGGGTCCGCCTGCCTGAAGTGCACTGCACCCACTAAAACTGCTCCAGGGACCTGCATACTGCTGTCAGGGAGCTGGGTATGAAATTTGAGGTTGGCATAGAGGCTGGCAAAAAATATTTTTAAAAGTTTTTTTTAGGGTGGGAGGGGGTTATTGACCACTGGGGGAGTAGGGGAGGTCATCCCCAATTCCCTACGGTGGTCATCTGGTCAGTTCGTGCACCTTCTTGAGTAAAGTCGCCCAAGTGCTCGTCAGGGACCCCCTTCTTTTTTCCATTATGGGTCGAGGATGCCCATGTGTTAGGCACGCCCCAGTCCCGCCTTCGCTAAGCCTCCGACACGCCCCATGAGCTTTGGTTTTCTCCGCGATGGAAAGCAGTTGGGGACGCCTAAAATCGGCTTTCAATTATGCCGATTTGGGCGACCCTGTGACAAGGACGCCCATTTTGTGATTTGTGTCGAAAGATGGGTGCCCTTCTCTTTCGAAAATAAACCTGATGGTCATTTTTGAAAAAGCAAAACATCTATCTTTTTTTTTTTTTTTAAATACCATTGTAACAAGTTTTTGAGCTTTGTACATATATCTTTTCAGGCCATTAAAAAAAAATGTCTAAGTGAAAAACAGAGAAAATCAAGCCATTGGGATGCAGGAGGGGCCAGGTTTTTTTTAGCAGACTGGTCCCCAGACATCCCAGGAGAGCAATAAGGCACCCTAGGGTGCACTGCTGTGGACTTTATATAGATGCTCCCAAGTACACATCTCACCATTGCTCCCTTAACTTGTCCGCTGAGCCCTTCTAAACTCACCCAAATCCCACTACCCCCAACTGTACACAATTACAAAAGCCCTTATGGGTGAAGGGGGCACCTATTTGCGAGTACAGTGGGTTTCTGGTGAGTTTTGGAGGTCTCACAGTTTCTACCACAAGTGTAACAGGTAGAGAGAGGAATGCACCTGGGTCCACCTGTCTACAGTGCGCTGCATCCACCACTGCACTAGTCTGGAGACCTGCATGCAGCTCTAATGGACCTGCCTATAACATCTGAAACTGGGAATGAGGCTGGTGAGTACTATTTTTAATCACATTTTGTGGTGGTGGGAGGGGGTCAGTGACCACTGGTGGAGTAAGGGGATGGTCATCCCTGATTTTATCCAGTGGTTATCTGGTCATTTAGGGCACCTTTTTGTGCCTTATTCATTATAAACACAAATCTAGACCAAAACATTGAAGTTTTCACCCTAGAGGTTTTTGTTTTGTCCCATTATGGCTGTAAAATGTCCAAGTGTTAGGCATGAACTAAGCCTGCCCTAATCCCACCTCTGCGACACCCCTTGTGATTTAGATGCACTGCAGATGAAATGCATAGATAAAACGTCTGCAAAAAATAAGTTTAGAAAATACCAATTTGGATGTTTTGTGAAGAAATCCATCCAAATGGTGCTTTATTACACTTTTTTTTGGAAATTTTTTCTCTTTTGCAAATGAGCCCCGATAGTAACCTATGACACTTTTATAAGTCTAAGTGCTTTGAACATGAGCCCCATAGTCTTATTTCTCTAACAAAAGCATGTTAGAAATCTATAGATGTAATAGTGCAAAGTCAGGCATAGCTCAGTCTGTCCTTCAATACCCAAAGGAGAGCCTTCGCACCTTCAATTAATCAAAACTGCATATGATGTTGAGTATTAGTAGAATCTGAAAGTTAAACAGTAATGGGTACCAGCTATGACTTCAAGCGTAGTGAGTTTTCAAACAGAAATAGCTTCTAATAAGTTGGAAATTCTACTGCAAGTAGCTTGCTCAGGAAACGACACAACTCAAAACCTGATCTGTACTGTTGACCACATTTGTACAGATCCAGAGGAATAACAAAATGGTCATAAAAACATTAGCAGCAACATGAAAGACTAGATTGTTTTCTATTTGTTTTACAAGAACCACTACCACTGTTTTCCAGATAGCGCCAGCAATTTTTCATATGTTAATAACATTGAGGCTTGCTGGTCACAATTCCTGCCAGGGCAAGTACCTCAAATGTGTTCTTCGTAGTTTCTGTGGCTGTCTCTTTCATTTAAGTTTGATGAGTTTTCCTTTTGCTTGTCAGATTAGACAGAGAGAACCCTGGTGCCCACTGGAGGGCACTAAAGCACCATTTCTGACCTTGTCTTCCCAGTTTAGACAACCTCTGTTACAAGATCCCTGATACAAACCGTTAAACTGTTCACATGTTTAGGCTCCTGCAAGATCTGGAGCTCCGCAAGGAAGAAAAAGCCTGAGGATTTTTACTCTCCCATATATTACATTTCAACAGTCTATTGATGTGTTTTTGTAGCACATGATGTAATATTCAGAACTTTCAGCCATGTGCATCACATATGCAAGACACTGCAGCTGCCTGTGCAGCGTGGCTGATGTAATGTCAAAAAATGTCATGCTATATTTATAATGACACCTGTGAAAATAATCTTCAATTTGCAATTTAAATACTCAATTACATGAACTGACAGGAAGTGTCCTAGTGCATTTGGAAACCAGCATTCTTTTATCCATTCTCTGATACATTTCTGAACCGGCATACTGGAAGTTCAGACTGTGACCCTGCATTTAGACTGACTAAAACTAAGTTGGAAGGAAAAGTAACTTCTGTGGCAATGAATTACGGCTTGCAAACATTGTTTGCTTTCGTGAATAAGGAACACTCTTATGTCTTTGCAAGGCTATGTAGCTGAGATCTACAAACTTTGTCAATTTAATGACATGCCATGTATATGGTTCACTAATTCATGATTTACACGATCTTTTTGATAGGAAGACACCCTAGGAAGTTTCTACTTGCTAAAAGCTCCATTTTGCAAAGAACTCTACATAGAAAATGAGACAACTAGATTGGGACAGTCACATCTTCTGGGTATTTTTCAAAAAGCTTTGCCAAATGCTGGATCAATGATTTTATAAAGCTACACGTTGAAATAATAGAGCAGCATCATTAGGCAGTTTCCATGTATAATTACCATCTGTAACATGTGGAAGTGGCCTAGTGGTAAGAGTGCTAGTTTTGATATCCAGCGGTGACTGGTTCAAATCCCACTACTCCTCCTTATGATCTTGGGCAAGTCACTTAACCCTCCTGTTTACTAAAGCCATGCTAGCAGCTGCCCTGTGCTAATGTCCACATTCACATTAGCATGGTGGGTGTTAGATTGTGAGCCTTCCAGGGAAAGGGAAATTCCCAGTGTACCCAAATATAACTCATCTCGGGCTACTACTGAAAGGTGTGAGCAAAATCCAAATAAATAAGTGGCGTTTTTGCAACTTCCAAGTAGAAATGCTGACACTTAATAGCCCAATTAAAAAAAAATAAACATAAAAATGGCAACAATTAACCAGTGGCAACCCAATAGTTAAAAAACAAACAAACAAACAAAACTTTGGGAGCAAACATTAAAACAAGTGATTAGTACTTGTTAATCTTCATTTAAAGTCCAGGCTGAAATTAGCATTATTATGAAGTCTATAAATGGCATGGAGTGGGTACAAAAGCCAACAGGGAAACTTATTTAAATATATGTGTAGTCCCATTATAAAATGGGAGTTCTTTTTTTATTATTTATTTATTAGTATTTAAACATAATACATTCAAAATATTAAATGCAGAGCAATCAGGCAATACATGCAAAGAAAATATACCATCCACCATCCATTACATTCTCATGGATTTTCAGAAAATTTCTTATATACTTAGTCCACTAATAAACATGATCAAGATACAAAGAAATAAATCAGTGGAAATTATAAGAATATTCTTATATTAACATTGGAAGGAAGGGAACACAATCTTTACCAACGGTTTTAGCTACCTACTGGTGTCATCGAGGGTTGAACTTCCCTACTTTCCTTACTAATTAACAGGAGCTTCAGTTTTCATGGGTCGAAAAATACATAATGAACATTTTCAAAAGAAATAAGGCATCTACATGGAAATTTTAATTTAAATGTTCCTCCTAAAGAGAGGATTCGAGATCTAAGTCCCAAAATCTCTCGATGTTTTTTCTGTGTAGTTTTACTGACATCAGGAAATATCTGTATCCTCGAGCCATAGAACTGAGCTGCCATAGCTTTAAAGTAAAGCCTTAAAATATTATTTCGATCAGTCTCGAACGCAAAGGACACTAGGAGAGTAGTGCGTTCAGTGATAGTCTCTAGCGATGTTTCAAGAAATTGAGTTAGATTTAACTCTGGAGCCTCCTCCAAATTCGATCTGATTCCGGTAATATAGTAGGCCTTAATAACTGGTGGAAAAGTTTCTTTTGGGATCCTAAGACCTTCCAGGAAATATTTCTGTAACATCTCAGTAGGAGGTATTAAAGGGCTTTTAGGAAAGTTTAAAAACCGTAAGTTATTTCATCTAATCTGATTATCAAGAAATTCTACTTTCCTTTGTTCCCTTTCTTTCTCCATAAAGACATTCTCCACTAGAGTGTGTAATTTTTTAATTGCAAGAGAGTTTGACTCACTTTTCTCCTCTTGTTTTGCTGTTCTTGACTCAATCGACTGTTGTGAATTTTGAATTGCCTTTACTTCAGCAATGTAGATGATATCTTTTGTAGGGAAAAGTTCATTGCCTGCATGACATCCTAGAGGGATTCTAACGTTACAATTGCTGGTCGTTTTAATTCGCCGATTCCCGCTAATGGAGGCGTCTGGCTGGGAGGGGGCACAGTATCCACTCCCTCCGTTCTACGCTCAGACGCCGTCGCTTCTGGCGTCAAAAAGCCCACAGGACAGCTTCGAACCTCAAAACTTTCCGAAAGAAGTTCACCTGCGGGGTTTGTCTCTTTTCCCGGTCTCGGCAGCACAGCTCTACAAGGCGGACTCAACGATGCCGCCTCCTCACCAAGATCCCCGGTAAGATGTTGTTCTGGGGGTCCAACCTGGGTAAAAGATTGTGGTCCCAGCGTTTGAAGCCCGAAGGCTTCTAAAGTAGGCTGTCATTGCGATACGATATTCCCGGTGCTAGAAGCAGCTTTAGCACCGATCTTTCCCTTCCTCTTGACCATAATGTGGGCAAGGTGGGGTAAGAGACGCTAGGAGAGCCCACTCGTATCTCAGAGCTTCAATTCGCTGCTCCTTCCACGGACGCCATCTTTATCCAATGGGAGTTCTTATATATTTTTTTCTGATAACTCAAACCATGCCCCCTTGAAATCTGCATGTCATAGGGGATTTACATGTATCCATATCAGCTTTTTAAAATTGCCATTTTCATGTGTATGATGCTACTTTCACATATAGATTTTTCTAACATGACCTCCTAAATCTGTTGCATCCAAAGTTATGTTACTCTAGTAATTGGATTTGCAAGCTTTTCATTGCAACAGAAGTTTCATTAACGTACAAAGAATCCTTGAAAAAAAATCTGTTGGACATATTCTAGTTTCTATGTGGAAGATGTGGGAAGCCCACAGAGTATGAATCAATGGTCCAGAGAGACTTCCCCAGATCACCACCTTTTCCTACACTGGTTTGCTTTGCAAAGTATTTTTATTGTTCTTAAAAACCTAGGGCAAGATTCACTAAAGTATGCTACCATATTAACGGATGCTATCATCATTAACACATGCTATTAGCAGACAAATTCCATTGCATTAAACGGAACTTGCAGTAAATAATGTGGATGAGTCTTTACTAATGGGGTAACCCATTTTATTAAATCTAGCTGTTCATTTTGTTGAGCTCAGATAGTACCTGCTGCTGGTTTGTTCTGCTCTTTACACTTGACCTGTAGGATTAATTTCACCCTCTCCTTTTGCCTGTTCTCTTCCCTTATGTTACCTCAGTAGAACTGAGCAGTGAGTCACTTTATTTGTGCTCTGTTGTTTTTTTTTTCCATCCAAACCATGGTAACTTGAAACCAGGCAATAAATGCTAATTGGTTTCCTGCAGAAGGGCACTTTCTGGACTGCTTATTTTTCACTCATGCTTTCTTTCATGTGCATGCCTTTAATTCATTCCTAGTAACAGAAGTGTTCTCCAAGAAGACATAACACATGCAAATAGGAAGCTGGCAAGATAGGGCTTTGGGGAAAGACAATGGAAATATTATACTGGGGCATAACTGGCATCTCTGTCTTAAATTGCATAAAGCTTATATAAAATAGTTGAAAATAAAACTTGCTTGAGGGTTTCATCATTAATGAAGAGTATTTAATTGAAATCAAATTTGCACTGTTTCACTATGCACACGAAGCTTTAGTTTAATTTAGTTTATTAGATTCTTGCTAAACTGCCTTTCAAATGAAATCAAAGCAGTGTACAGTTGAAACTCAGAGTGGAAAGAACTAAAATAAATCAAAGGGCAGTAAAGAAAATCAGAAAACAGAAGAAATAGGATGGGGAAGCAGAGGAGAGAAAAAAAAAAAGCTGTTAGGCTACTTGTCCTCAAGGCCCTGGTCCAATGAAGTCAGTAAAAATGCTAGGAAAAATAAATGAGTATTTAATGCTGCTTTAAATTTGGGGAAAGAACACTCTGAATGGAGGTCAGGTGAAAGAGAGTTCCATAAAAATGGGGCAGTACAAAAAAAAAAAGCAGAGTGATGAGGGACTAACACCCCTGTATTTCTATTTGTGTTTGTCTTCTGTGGTCTTGCTCCTGGCCCTTTAGCTGTGAACACAGAACAGAAATATTTGTTAAGCAATTAATGCCTTATGTTTAACAGCGTCTATATATTCCTCTTCACCTTTGAGTCTCACAATGCCACTTTTGCACTTCCTCCTATCACTGAGATATCTAAAAAAAAAAAAAAAAAATGTCTCCCCCTCCCCCCCGTTTTACCATTTTGGCTATTTTTTTAAATCTATTTGCATGTTTGGTTTCCAGACTACTCTTTCACTTCTCTTAGCTTTTCCAGATATTGTCTTGTCACCTGTCTTCCTCTTTCTGCAATCTCTTGTAGTTTATAAAAGCTAACCTCTTCTTCCTTATCTTTTCAACTACTACTTTTGAGAACCAAGGCGGCCCCCTTTTCCTCTTACTTCTATTTACTTTCCTTATAAAAAGGTTTGTTGTCCTTAGAATAGCTCCTTTCAGTTTTTCCCATTGCTTTTCAACTTCTTGCAGATGTTCCCATCCAGACTGCAATTCTTGAGGTAATCCCCCATCTGAACAAAGTTAGTTTTTTTGAAGTCTAGAACCTTAACTTTTGAATGAACCCTCTATGCACCTATATTTATATTAAACCACATCATCTGATGATCAGTGGATGCCACATGATCACCTACTATAGCAACAGAAACATTCTCCCCATTAGTAAGCAGTAAGTCCAGTACGGCCCCATTACTAACTGCTGGAATAGTTCCCCCTGTAGAGAATCCAGGATCTCCCTGTTTCTAAAGACCCCACAATAGGAGTACCCCAATCAATATCTGGTATATTAAAATCACCTATTAGTAGTACTACCCCTTTCACAGCTATATTTTGAATGTCTTCAATTAAATCTCTGTCCACTTCTTCTGTCTATGAAGGAGGCCTGTATATCACACGAATGTAAATACACCTACCATGCCCTCTTTCCAGATTGACCCACAGTTCCTCCTCCTCACTCTGTAGGTATTGGAATTGTGTTACTTTAATATTATCTTTCGAGCAGGAGGAGAGTGGGAACAGAATCAGGCTCTTCAAAAACAGACCGAGAACATCCAATGTAGAAATAAAGTTTATTGAAAGAAGACTCTACACGGTACCATGTTTCGGCACAGAAAATACCTTCTTCAGGAGTCTTGGTAAAAGTGTCCAAAAAGATTCTTCGAAAGTAAGTCCTTTAATAAAGAACATTGTGGTCTTTAAAAAGACTTTTGTAAGGTGTAGTATAGAATATAGCTTCTAGACGCTACTGGCTTCCCTTTCTTCCTACCCTGTCTTTCCTGAACACATTATAGCCCAGTATAACTGCATCCCAGTCATGGTTCCAAAGCAGCCTCTTCCATCATAGCCTCAAGATCTAAAACCTTATTTCTCATACTTTGAGCTTTAGTATATACTGCTTTCCAGATGATGTCCCTTTTTTCCATTTGTGTAGAGGTATTTAATGCTTCACTTACCTGAGGGCTTGTATTACCTGGGGGCTTTGATCACCCTGCCCCAGTGATTCAAGTTTAAAGCCCTCTTCAGTAGATTAGCCAGTCTGATGCTGAAGACAGTTCTTCACTTCTTTGATAGATGGATACCATCTCTGCTCAGCAGCACTTGTAAAAGCATCCTATAGTTTAGGAAGCCAAAATGCTTTTGATGACACCAATTGCACAGTCACATATTCATCTGGTCTTTACCCTCAACAGGAGGATTGATGAAATACTACCTGTGCACTGTGTCTACTTTACCATCTTTCCTAGAACCATGAAGTTATTTTTGATATGTTCAGAGGGGTACCCAGCAGTATCATTTCTGCCAACATAGATGAGCAGCATTGGGTAATAGTCATTAGGTTTGATGAGTCTCAGCAAGCAGTCTGTAATATCTGGAAGTTTGGCACCTGGCAGACAGCACACCTCCTGGGACATCATATTGGCCTCTTTGTAACTGTCAGCAAAGCTGTTGATAAGCCAACAGAAGCTCAGCTCTCAGCAAATTCCAAGGACCTGCACTGCTGGCCACAACGGAGAGGGTGGTGGATGCTTGGAATGCCTTCCCGTGGGAGGTGGTGGAAATGAAAACGGTAACTGAATTCAAACATGCGTGGGATAAACATAAAGGAATCCTATGCAGAAGGAAGGGATCCTCAGGAGCTTAGCCTAGAATGGGTGGCAGAGCTGGTGGTTGGGAGGCGGGGCTAGTGCTGGGCAGACATATACGGTTTGTGCCTGGGCTGGTGGTTGGGAGGTGGGACTAGTACTGGGCAGACTTATACGGTCTGTGCCGGGGCTGGTGGTTAGGCGGCGGGGATAGTGCTGGGCAGACTTATACGGTCTGTGCCAGAGCCAGTGGTGGGAGGCGAGGATAGTGCTGGGCAGACTTATACAGTCTGTGCCAGAGCTGGTGGTGGGAGGCGAGGTTGGTGGTTGGGAGGCGGGGATAGGGCTGGCCAGACTTATACGGTCTGTGCCCTGAAGAGGACAGTACAAATAAAAAAGTAGCACATATGAATTTATCTTCTTGGGCAGACTGGATGGACCGTGCAGGTCTTTTTCTGCTGCCATCTACTATGTTACTATGTTACAACGGAACTCTGGGACAACTCAGGTAATTTTATTTATTTTATTAACCCCTAGGTTACAATATCTGGTCTGCAGATGGATGCCTCTGTACCCCTCAGAAAAGAATCGTCAACCTTCACTACCTTTCACCTCTTGGTGATCACTGATCAAGCAACTTTGGGGATTTCTGGCTCTGATTCCTCCTTTTTCTGGGATGCTTTCACCTCCTCTACTTCTAGGACTGCATATCAGTTCTTTAGTTCGAAGGCAGGTGGAGTCATAGTATCGATCTTGCAGGGTCTTGTGATCTGAGTCCAGTTGTCCACTTTTAGCACAGTTTCTTCTTCCCCACTGCTGAAAATCTTTGATGCTTCATGAAGTATTCCATCAATGTATTTCTCATTTTTGCAGATGCTTCTCAACCTTGTCACCTTCTCTCTCAGTTCTTTCACTTCTTTCTTGAGGGATTCAAGCTGATGGCATCTTACACATAGAACCAGCTCCTCTCCTGGGCTCACATTTTCTGTCTATATAGAGGCAGAAGGTGTAACTTGGCCCAATAGCTTTGGTGACGCGATGTTCCCCAGCCATGCTGAAGTTGCTGAAGTATTTATACCTGTAGAAAGAAACAGAAAACAGAAAAAGCCCTACCAAAGTCCATACTTTTCTTCAGTTGTTCTGTAGGCTAAAAGTAGCTGCTGTCTTCTTTTGTGTAAGGTCTAACCCTCAGAAGTGTGGGGACCTCAAAAAAAGATTTAGGTCACCTCTTCTTTTTGAAATGAGGTTAAAAAGAAATCCTGGAGCAAGCAAGCAAAGAAGCTCCTTAAAGAGAAAATTAAACTAAGTCCTCTCTACTAAGAAAAAAAAAATAAAACAACAGTGTTCCCAGCAATACAAAATTAGAATTTGAATAAAATCTTCCCTAAAATAAATAAATCAGGCACTTGTTAAAAAAAGCCCCTCCAAAAAAATCTGCTGCAATCTACATCTTCCTCCTAATCTATTGCCACTTGATATACTGCCATATGGCCTGTATTAGGCTGGAGAGCCTACAAATCTAAGATCAGGCTTGGGGTAGGTGGGAGATGGGGCATGAGGGAGGATATTAAACATGAAACAAAGGCTTTCCTCAAACAGTTTATATTTATTATATGCAGATAGTTTCTCTGTTCCTAGTGGGCTCACAAGAGTGTCATTAGTTTATACTGTAGAAGTACTTTGTGTTTCTTCCAATTGTATTACTACTGGTTGAACAGTAAGCCAATGTCTGATGTGTTCTGCTAATGGCTCAGCAGCAAAAGAGAATAGTAATAGAGGCATGGGGTATCCCTGTGTGGTACTCCTGTAAAGCTGAAAGGCTTCTGAATCTTACTTATAGGTTTGTGCTACGAAGACCGAACCAGTTTCACCCAAATGCACTTGTTCTAAAATTGCAATTAAGATGCACAATTCCACCTGAGCAAATGCTTTTTCTGCATCGATCTCAAGGCGTAAAGCCTGCTCTTTACTGCAGCACAAATAATTAATTTTATTAAAAGTTTTTCTCATATTATCCCTCATTAACTTCTCTTTAACAAATCGTGTCTGATCCAAGCAGGGGCGTAACTGTGTGGGGCCACAGGGGTCTGGGCCCCCGCAGATTTCGCCCTGGACCCCCCTACCACCGTCAACCCTCCCCCACTGCCGTAGCTTACCTTTGCTGGCGGGGGACCCCAATCCCCGCCAGCCGAGGTCCGCTTCCACCTGCTGCTGCCTTTAAAGATATTTCTTCAGCTGGCGGGGGACCCCAACCCCCGCTAGCCGACCTGAGGTCTTTAAAGTTCTTCTTCATCCTCCATGGCTGTGCTGCTGTTGAATGCTGTTGAATCCAGTTCAGAGTCTGACGTCGCAGCGGCGTGCACCCGGGGGGACCTCCCTTCCTACGCCACTGCACTGAGCAGAGGGTTTAAACGTATTATCAACGATGACCCTTAGATCCCTTTCCTGGTCGGTGATGTGGAACCTTGCATTACGTAGCTATAGTTTGGGTTCCTCTTTCTCGCATGCCTCACTTTTGCTCGCATTAAACATCATCTGCCATTTAGATGCGCAGTCTCGCAAGGTCCTTTTGTAATTTTTCACAATCCTCTTGCAATTTAACAACTCTGAATAACTTTGTGTAGTCAATAAATTAATTACTTCACTAGTTACTCCCATCTCTAGATCATTACTAAATATGTTAAAAAGCAACAGGCCCAGCACAGACCCCTGGGGAACCCCACTATCTACTCTTCTCCATTGAGAATACTGACCATTTAACTCTACTCTGTTTTCTATCTTTTAACCAGTTTGTAATCCACACTGCCTCTTATGACTCTCTAATTTCCTCTGGAGTCATTCATGAGGTACTTTGTCAAATGCCTTTTGAAAATCCAGATACACAATATCGACCGCCTCACCTTTATTCACATGTTTGTTTACCCCTTTAAAGAAATGTAATAGATTGGTGAGGCAAGATTTCCCTTCATTAAATCCATGTTGGCTTTTTCTCATTAATCCATGCTTTTGAAAATGCTCTGTAATTTTGTTCTTTATATTAGTCACTACCATTCTACCCGGCACCGACATCAGGCTCACTGGTCTATAATTTCCCAGATCACCTCTGGAACCTTTTTTAAAAATCGGTGTTACATTGACCACCCTCCAGTCTTCCAGTACCATGCTTGATTTTAAAGATAAATTACATATTACTAACAATAGTTCTGCAATTTCATTTTTCAATTTTAACAGTACTGTGGGATGAATTCCATCAGGTTTAGGCAATTTGCTACTCTTCAATTTGTCAAATTGTGCCATTACATCTTCCAGGTTTATAGAGATTTCATTTAGTTTCTCTGACTTGTCAGCTTTGAATATCTTTTTTGGCACTGATATCTCTCCCAAATCTTACTCGGTGAAGACCGAAGCAAAAAGTTCATGTAATCTCTCCGCTGTGGCTTTGTCTTCCCAGAGTGCCCCTTTTACCCCTTGATCATCTAGCGGTCCAACTGATTCTTTTGCCGGCTTCTTCCTTTTAATATACCTAAAAAAAGGTTATTATGTGCTTTTGCCTGCAACACAATCTTTTTTTCAAAGTCCCTCTTTGCCTTCCTTATCAGCGCTTTGCATTTGACTTGCCATTCCTTATGCTGTTTCTTATTAATTTCAGTCGGATCCTTCTCCCATTTTCTGAAGAATTTTCTTTTAGCTCTAATAGCTTCCTTCACCTCACTTTTTAACCATGCCAGCTGTCGTTTGGTCTTCCTTCCTCCTTTTTTAATGCATGGAATATATTTGGCCTGGGTTTCCAGGATGGTATTTGTGAACAGTATCTATGCCTGATGCAAATTTTTGGCCTTCACAGCTTCCCCTCTAAGGGGTCCTTTTACTAAGGTGCACTGAAAATGGCCTGTGCTAGTGTAGGCATGTGTTTTGGGTGAGCACAGATCTATTATTCAGCATGCCTGTAAAAAATGCCTTTTTTTGCCAAAAATGTACATGCAGCAAAATAAAAATTTGTGCGCGTCCATTTTGGGTCTGAGACCTTACTGCTACCCATTCACTTAGTGGTAAGGTCTCACGCGTTAACCACGCAGTAATGTTGATTACCACTCAGTTAGCACCGCGTGATAGAAAATAAAATATATTTTTTGGCGCGCATAGCAGACATGCGTAAAAAATGAAATTACCGCCTGATTCACATGGTAGCTGGGCAGTAGTTCCAAATTGACGTGTGTTGTGCGCGTGTAGGCGCCAACGTGGCTTAGTAAAAGAGCTCTTTAGTTTCTTTTTCTCCATTCTTCTCATTTTATCATAGTCTCCTTTTTGAAAGTTAAATGCTAACGTATTGGATTTCCTATGTGTGCTTACTTCAAAGCCGATTTCAAATCTGATCATATTATGATCAATGTTGTCAAGCGGCCCCATCACCATTACCTCTTGCACCAGATCATGCGCTCCACTAACGACTAGGCCTAGAAGCTATGTTATCTATGCATCAAGCTATATTTTCCTTCATTTTTTAAAAAATTCTTTATTTATAAGTTTCATTTTTACATTTACATAACATAAGTGTTATTAAGAAAAAAAAAGAAATACAATTATAAATAGAAATTCAAAATAAATACAATTTGAAATTGCATATACATTCATCCACTATATTATTTGGACAAGATACTAGGAAATAGCGTAATTTAAGAAAAAGCAAGAAAAATGTTAGAATATTAATTCTAAACTAAGAGGGGGGATGCAGAAAGGCTACTAGCGATTACCAGCATTCAAACTGTAGGAGCATCTCGACTACCAGCCGCTCCTTCTTCATGAGATAATATAAATCCTGTAATTTCTTTGATTTGAAAAAAACATAATTAACAGCATTTAAGGAAATTAAACATCTACAGGGAAATTTTAAAAGAAAAGTCTCATTCAACACAAGAACCCTTGATTTCAAGTCCATAAATTGCCTTCTTCTTTTCTGAGTCTCATTTTCCTTCATTTTAAGCACATGGGGGGAGATTTTATATATGGTGCCTAAAAGGTCCATGCAGAAAACATTTCTGCCTAAGCGTATTCTATAAGCAGTGCCTAGATTTAGGCGCGGTGTATAGAATATGATTAGTTGATATCCCAGCGCCTAAAACAATATGCATCTATTTATACCAATGAAAACATGGTGTAAATCCTGGTGTGTAGATTTAATGGCACCGAGCCATATTCTATAACTACATATGTAAATGCTGATTGGCTTGTTGAGCCAATTAAGTTACGTACGCTGTTATAAAATCCACTTGGAAAGCTAAGCACACTATATAGAATCTGGGGGATGACATTAGGCAAAGCAATAATGCATTATCATTGTATTTTATTGCATAGTTATGACTAGTCATATATTCATAGTATGACATTTAGTAAAAGAGTGATGATCTTAAATGCTTCCTACACGATTTGCTTCAATGCTTATTGAAATGTATAGTCCTTCTCTGTGGGTTCTTCCGATTGCATCTTATATCTGACCTCTATGCCATAAGTTAAATTACACCACTAGATCCTCTTGAGGCCAATTTATCTAGCTGGTAGCATTAACTCTTTCAGTTGTAGAAAAGAAACAAATTGTGGCTAGTTTTTATTTTAACTTTAATTTCCAGATACTTATCTCTGGAGCAGAAATTATTTGTCTTGCATTGGCTTTGCTCCAGTTTAGATTTCAAGATGTGAAATTCAATGAGTTATATTAGTTCAAGGACACCAAAATGATGACAGAGACAGACACAAAAACTGATTCTTAGTCCTATCCTGTAGTCATTCAATCAGGGATCATTCTCCGGTTTCAGTTACACTGAATTGTCATCCCTTTATTAGACAGGAGTGCGTCCCTGAATCTTACAACCACATCTGTTTTTTTGTGGATGTCCATAATGAATGTCATGAGATAAATCTATATGCAATGACTTTGGTTTAGAATAAAAATGGCATTTGTTGAATGCAAAAGCAAGATTAATACAAATACCTTGTTTTTAACTGGGTCCCTAAGGCACAAGGGAGTAAAATGACTTGCCCAGGTTTACACACAGACTCGGTGACACTGGAAAATCTTAAAATCATATCCAAGGATTTTTCTGTATCATAATCCAGCAGTTTGATGGCTAGACCATGCTTTTTACCTTAAGTTTTCTCTTCCAGTGACTCTGAAAACCAGAAATAGAACAGAATTGCAATACATGGTGGAAATAAATAGAAACAAAACAAAGGAAAGAAAATAAGATGATACCTTTTTTATTGAACTAACAACACATTTTTGATTAGCTTTCAAAGGTAACTCCTTCTTCTTCAGATCTGAAATTCAGAAATGAGCAAATGATGACATATATCAGAATATGTATGTAAAATATAAAAGCATCCCAATGACATTCTCATGGGGAAAGGTATGACTCTGTGTGTGTGTGTGGGGGGGGGGGGGGTAGAAAACAGGGAGAGTTGGATGGGAGATCAGAGGGTGACAAATCAGTATGATTTTATGGTTTATAATGTGGTAGGAAATCCAGATCTTTGTTAAGTCCTGTCTGGTGAGTGCCAAAATATTTTATCATTTTAACTTCAAATGTTTTATATTCTTGGATGGATTTGAAATTTCCTTTTAGTATTCTCGCAAATGTAACTGATTCTACTTTTCTTTTAACAAGGAGGAAAAGGCTTCAGATGCTCAGCCAATCTTTGTTAGTTCTTCAGTATGATCTTGCTGTGCGAACTAACTCATTAGCCAAAAAAAACCCCTCCTGTCCTTCAAATTGTTTCTTTATTTCTTTATGATATTTTTTACTACTTTTTTTCTTTTTTATATATTCTATTCATTTGTGTTATTCTTATCAAACCTCTGTTACAAACAGTAAGGACACCTAAATCACTTATCTTAGTTTAAATTATTTTTGTCGTTGGTTTGCTCAACAGAGCATCTCTGTTTCACCGCTTGTTTCTTCAGGAGACAAACCATTCAGCATATATTCTTTGTGTCCCCAACTGATAATCCTGAGCTGTCTTGAGAAAGAAAGAAAAAATTTGAAGGACAGGAGGTTTTTTTGGCTAATGAGGAAGTTTGCACGGCAAGTTCATATTGAAGAACTTACAAAGATTGGCAAACATCAGAAGCATTTCCCTCCTTGTTAAAAGAAAAGTAGAATCAGTTACACTTGCTAAAATTTAGAGGGATCTCGAAACCAAGTACATTACCATATTATTGATACTTTTAGTATACTCACCATAAAGTCTTAATGCAGTGCTCTGGTCTAGCAAAATACTATCCTACAGAGGTGTTACCCTGGTTAGCACTATATGTGGTGTTTGATGTGGTGTCTGTGTGGATTCCGTCTCATCTTAAGCATTTGGCCTGTCTCTCCATCATAGCATCCTTCTTCACATTTTTTACATTGAATAATATAAACTACATTTGAAGAAGAGTCAGAATTTGCTGAATGTTTTTCCCATGTGTGTGACTGTGGGGTCCTGTACTATGTGTTTACAGTTTGATATACTGCAGGATTGTGTGCCATTCTCTTTTTTTCAATTTCTACTGGGAGCTTTGTCTTCACTAATTTTTGTTTCAGATTAGGTGATTGTTGGAAGGCCAGCATAGGGAACTGGGAATATCTCTTTCAATAATTCATCTTCCTGTAGATCTTTTATGATTTTTCTCAGGTTTTTTCAGCTGTGGATTGTATGTCACTACAAGGGACACTCTTTGTGGTTTTCTTTTCTTTGTACTGCAATACAAATTTAAGAATATGCAGTAAAAATGTGACCAAATGAATCAGGTTGATGTGAGTCTTTTATTTCTTGGTCACTAGCTGAATTCTGCTTCAGTAGTGACCAAAAGTCAATACCATCAGAAAGACTATTTGTCCCAGTTTTCTAATCTGTATTATAGGCATGTTAGCATTTTTAATGTGCGTTAACCGTATACATGCATTAACCATGTACATGCCTACAATATCCCTATAGGCGCCTACACGGTTAGCGTGCGTGTTAATTATATGCATGTTAAAAACACTAACGGGCGTTAGTAAACAGGGCCCCTAGAAGTGCATGCAAACTGTATTGATAGTATCAATCAGACTCTTTGTGGAGAGATGTCCAGATCACAAAAGAACACCATCAATATTTTGCACTATTTTGTCATCTTGACTAGTGGTCTTACAGAGATGCAAATTCTAGAGACTTGGAGTGAATGAACCTCTCAGAAGTAGTTGCTCCAGAGCAGGATTGAGGGACATTGAACCAGTGGTGCGGGGAAGCTATTGCTGCTATCTGTGGTGCACATTTTCTGTGGAGAGGTGGAGAACTTTGGTTTCCAGTGCTGTCAGTTTGATGTCCTTCATGATCACTAATACAGTAGACAGGGGATTTTGGTAAAGAATTTGAAAAACATCTGCTATGTTAAATAAGGCGAAATGTCTGATAAGTAGTAGGGCAATGAATGCTTAAGAGACTGCATGCATGGATTTTTCCAATTGTGTGTCTCGAAAAAAAGTACAACTGGCCTCTTGTGTAGAAAATGCACCCTTGGTGAAAATTCAACCACGTAGCCAGTTTGTATGTATAAAATGAGTCATTACTTGAACAGTAAGTTTGACATCAGAAAAGACAAATATTCATGATGTTCCCAAGGGGAAAAATGATTTCTGGGTTTGGAATTCTTATTACATTACAATGCCACATTACATCATGGTGTTGAATGTTCAGATTTTATATTATTTTTGTTTTTGCTTTTCCACCAGGTTGTTATTTACAGCCTTTGCAAGCTGTAGGTCATGCTTCACGTATGCTATTTGGAGCAGATGTGTCCAAGTTTGATCCCCGATAGTCTACTGAAAAATGGCTAAGTTTCTAGAGGTCCTCAATATAATTTCATTTAATTAATTAATTCCAAAAGCATTAAGACTATTGTAATTAGTGTATGCTTCCATAGTATTTCATTATATTGCAGTTTAAGGCTATTCTCTACCAGCATCACTTTCCTCAGATGCCAGGCACACATCTTTGAATATTTTTATTGCCATTTATGACACAAATTTTTGTAAGCAACACCATTGTGACCTTAAGCATCTGTATGTGGCCCTGAACAAATAGAGGAGAATTTTACAGCAAGATACCTATGAAGTCCAAATAGCGCCTATTTTGAGTTTATTTTCTAAAGACACATGCATCTTTATAAATTACTAGGGCAAACAGGCAGAAATCATGGCTAGATTGCAGTCACAGACATTTAAGCCTACTCGGGAGTAGGTATAAAAGTTAGCATATGTGGAGGTAATTTTCGATATGACATCTAAATCCGATTTTGGACGTTTTGCTGAAAACATCCAAAACTCAAGTGGTGAATATAGTGATTTTTGAACCTCTGGGCTTCTTCCTGTCTGCTCATTCCTTTCCACCCCACATACTGATTGTAGGAGATCATTCTTCCTTTCAGTCTCCCATTTCTTCTTCAGACTCTGGCACTGCCAGACACCACTCCTCAACATGGTCTACTTCCCTATACTGGTAACACACTGATACTCCCTTCTTTCTCCTCCCTGGGGCCTTTTCCTTCTTAGAAACCCTTCGAGACATTTGTGAAGGCACTATAGTCGCCTTGCAAGGTCCCTGCCCAAGTTCCAGAACCTGGCTCATAGATTCCAATCTTTCCAACCCCTTCATGTTCATTTCTTCAAAACTTGTCTGTGGCGGTAGTTCCTTCAGCCTTTGGACTTTCATCTCTGGTCTGGACTGTTTCCGCCTCATCATGGTGCTGGCCTCCTCTATAGGATTATGCCTTCCTCAGCATTGGCCCCCTTGACAAGCTTCTGTACTCTCCAGTACTCTGCCCTCTCACTCAGCCCCCACATCTGGTCTGATCTCCTCCAGATCATCTCCTCTCTCCCTGAGGACTCTGGATTCTGATCTCTTCCTCAGACAGCTGATGCCTTGGTGTGATCACTGGCTCCCTGTAGATGCCTCTGGTCTTGACTGTAGCTGGTCCTCCACATGTGTTGGCTGTTAAGATCCCACCACTATCACTATTATGTCATGTGGTCCTGTGTCCAACATTGACCTTGGCCCTCTTATTATGACCAGGGACTCAGCCAGTAGCAGTGGCGTAGCCAGACCTGACATTTTGGGTGGGCCCAGAGCTAATATGGGTGGGCACTATGTATATATAGGTATGAGTAGTTTTTGGGGGGGGGATCCTAAATAATTTTTAATAAACAGTCTGCCCAACAGCTGTCCTACAGCAACATAAACCACATACATATTCGGAACCTATGTTGCAAACCTTAAAACCACCATACTGAGAATACAAAACACTCAGGACCTATAGAGCAATTCTACCATACCATAAGCAGTCATTACTATGAGTCACACAAGGAAAATGAACGCATCTTAAACACTACAGTGAGCACTAGAACATCAATTCACCTATTGTAAAACGAAACCAGACAGAATAGTACAGATTGTCGATCCTGCACAGTCAATGCCAACTGAAAGCCATGTCTTTTTCACAAACACAAATACACCCTAATCCACTATAAAATAAGTAATCATAAACTTTCTATTTAGACAAAAATTAAACTGAACCCCCAAGATGCCAGACTCTGCATACAATGCAACACCACAGAAACAGAAAATGTCCCCTAGTACTGTGAAAAATATAAAGACAGCAGATGTAAATTTGAAAAAACTAACAAATACCAATCACCACTTTACAAATTAACAAATAGAAATAAAACAAATATAGAAAATAAAATAATACCATTTTATTAGACTAATACATTTAGCTGTCAGAGGCCAAAACCTTCTTCCTCAAGTAAATACAGTAAATACTAACATGCAGCCATTCAGACCAGTGGATTACTTGAAACAAACTCTGCACCTACCTAGGACCCAAGCCCTTTAAGAGTAAGATTAACTGAATGCACCATCCTAATGTTTAGCTTTACATATCAAGAGGGTGCTAATTGCTTGAAAGTATTTTTCTGAAGGCTTTGGAGAGCCACAGGCTTCAGTTTCGTTTTTGCTCCAGTTACCGATTTCAACTGCAAACAGTGCAAAAACTATTCTTTTACCCAGCTGCTCTTAAACAAGCGGCTCAGACCCTCGAAACAGCACAGTGGCTGTTTGTTTACCTGACCTTTTCACAGCCGTGCTCAGTGACCCCTTTCAGAATAACAGTTAATATATGGTGGTTAATTAAAGCAGTACAAACACTGCTTTAGACCTGTCCCTGCCTGGAAGCCCTTCTCTCTCCTACACAGGAACAGGAAGTTGAAGGAGAAAGAAAGGCTTCTTGGGCAGGTCTAAAGCAGCGTGTGTACTGCTTTCTCACTGACGCTATCAGCGGATCAGGGGATTGGAAGGCTGGGGGGGGGGGGGGCATACCTGGTGGCTGGTGCCGGGATGCTGGAAGGAGAGAGAAGAGCGCTCTTTCCTGTTTGCTGCAGGGCTAAAGGCTGGCTGTGCACTGATTGGAGGAGCAGGGAAAACTGGGTGGGCCTAAGCTGAGATTGGGTGGGCCTGGGCCCACCCAGGCCCACCCATAGCTACGCCCCTGGCCAGTAGTCCTGCAAAGCACATTGAGAAACTTTATCTCTAAGAAACGTTCTAAGAGACAGTCAATTGTAGCATGTAGTACAAGTCTAGAAGTCCTTTATGCTGGGCCTCTTTACACTCAGGGTAACTTTTCCCAAATACGGAAGTTCAGGCATTCATTCTGCCCAGCACCCACCCATTCCATAGACCAATACTATTCCTGGTACATCTTAAGCATTTAGGCTTCCCCAGGTGGATTCCATTTAGTATTGTGGATCGTTAGTATTGTGTCTAACAATCGAACTGTCAGTGCTCCTTATTGTATTTATAGTAAAGAAGTCCATGATCTTAAGTTCAGAGAGATGGCCTGGTATTTCCAGTCCAAAAGTTACCATATGGAAGCAATTGCCAAAGGGTATAGGAGAGCTTCGGAAGCTAACAGAGGATCTGCTAAAACACAAACTGAAAGAACCCAATGAGAAGGTGGTCTGTGACTTACCGTTTACTCACTTACCCAAGGACACAATTAAAATACTATGCAAACATTGGCATATTGTTTAAGGGATCGACCATTTCAGGAACAAAGAGATCATGATTGCACATAAGAAAGGGAAAAGCCTCAAGATGTGCTGGTTCACTTGCTCTCCCTGTACCTTTTCAGCAGTTCATTCAGAAACACCATAAATTTGGGACACCATTAATGTGGTGACTGTTCAGTTTGTGTAGTTAATATTAATATCAAAGTGTTCACCCATCCAGTTACAGGACTGAAACATCATCTTTTCAAATTCATCTCTGCAAGAGTGCTGGGGTGGTGTATGTTGCTTTGTGTCCATGTCAGCTGATTTATATAGGAAAGACTATAAGCCCTTTGAACAAATACATTCTTGAACATAAAAGTGTTTAAGATCTGCAGTTGACCAAGATGGCGTTCGTGAGAGGAGGTGTGTTGTGAGCGCTCTTACTCCTCCACCGACCTTTGCTAAGCTTTCTTTCTGATTCCCTAATCTATGGGGAAAAGAAAGGGGAAGACAGGGGCTACAGCCCCCTCTAGCCCAGGTCCTGTCCCAGCTATGCGACAGACAACGATGGAGGCGTTTTGCGCCCCAACACAAAGACCACAGCTACCGACCTTGGTTGGGTCTCCAGCTTTCCCTGGAGACCTTAGCTCTGAGACGGCGTCTTTGAGCCCGCCTCAACAAACAGCACCGCCAAGGCCCGTTGGAGGGATTGTCCCACAAGGAGAGTTGCTGCTGACACCAGTAGCATCTATAGGAGGCTCAGCGGGATCGTCCACGCCAGAAAATTTACTATCTGGACGAAGCTTGAGTGGAGTATTCCCCCCGGCTTCTCCTATTCTGGTGACTCCTGCGATGACCTCTGGTGGATTTGTGAGACCCACCGTTGTTATGTTGGAAACCCTGTTAGAGGCAATCCAGGCCCTGAGCTCGACTGTGCAACAATCCACTAATTCATTTAAAGCTGAAGTGGCCGAAATAAAACTTCAACATCACCCGTTAGACGAGCGGGTGAAGATACAAGAAGAAAAATGTGAGTTCAATAATTCTGAGATTAAAAAGCTAAAAGTATGTTCTGGAACACTGATTGCAGATACTGATAAGGTTCAGAAGAAGACTGAATATTTAGAGAACCAGTTAAGACGAAATAATTTGAGATTCCTGAACTTTCCAAAGTCACCAATGTTACCTGCAATAGAAATGCTGAGAAAGTATTTCTTGGAAGTTTTGGGAATACCAGCTGACTTATTTCCACCAATAGTAAAGGCATATTATATTACAGGATTGAGATTACCTTCTGTCCCAAATGTACCACAAAATTTAACCGATTTACTGGAAACCTCTTTGGAGGTAATCACTGAACGTACAACTCTATTAGTAACTTTCGCCTTCGAGTCTGATAGAAATAATGCCCTGAAGCTTTACTTCAGAAATATTACTCAACAATTTCTTGGGGTGAGGATACAAGTTTATCCGGATTTGAGAAGATCCACACAGAGACGGAGAAAGGAATTCCTAGTGCTGAGGCCACGTACTTTAGCACTGGGAGGAACTTTTACCCTAAAATTTTCCTTTAGATATTTAATTTCTTTGAATTCAGTTAACTATGTATTTTTCGACCCAGTCAAATTGGCGCAATTTATTTCCCTTAAGGAAAGTGACACAGCTGAGCGGTCCTTGACTGCTCCAACGGGTAGCTGAAACCACTGGTTGGGAAATGTGCTCTAGCCTCTCATAATATTTCTTTTTGCTAAATATTGGGATAACTCTCTTTAAATAATTTCCTTATATCTTGGAACTATTTAGTGGACAAATTTAAAAGTCATTTTTCCTGTTACTTAATTTGAAAAACTTTGGTATTTTATTTTTCTGGCATTTATTTTATGTAAATGTATAATTGAAATTTAATAAAGATGTAAAATAAAAAAAAAAGATCTGCAGTTGAAAAGCCATTAGTAAAACACACCATGGAGAAGCATTATAAGTCCTTGGAGGCAGCCTTTTGGGGGAAATTTTTTTTTATAGGGGGAAAGGGATGGTAACGTGGAGGGGCATAATCGAATGGGGGCACCCATCTATAAGGGCGCCCATCTCTAATGACGGCCCCGTAAAGGGGTGTACCCAACCGTATTATCGAAACAAGATAGGCAGCCATCTTTCGTTTCGATAATACGGCCAGGGACGGCCAAATCTCAACATTTGGGCCGCCCTTAGAGATGGCCGACATTGGTTTTCGCCGATAATGGAAACTAATGGCGGCCATCTCAAAACCGGCCAAATCCAAGCCATTTGGTCATGGGAGGAGCCAGCATTTGTAGTGCACTGGTCCCCCTCACATGCCAGGACACCAACCGGCACCCTAGGGGGCACTGCAGTGGACTTCAGAAATTGCTCCCAGGTGCATAGCTCCCTTACCTTGTGTGCTGAACCCCCCAACCCCCCCCCCCCAACCCCCCCCCAACCCCCCCCCAAAACCCACTCCCCACACCTGTACACCACTACCATAGCCCTTAAAGGGTAATGGGGGGCACTTAGATGTGGGTACAGTGGGTTTCATGTGGGTTTTGGAGAGCTCCCATTTACCACCACAAGTGTAACAGGTGGGGGGGGGATGGGCCTGGGTCCTCCTTCCTGAAGTGCACTGCAGTACCCACTAAAAACTGCTCCAGGGACCTGCATAGTGCTGTGATGGAGCTGGGTATGACATTTGAGGCTGGCATAGAGGCTGGAAAAAAATGTTGCTTTTTTTTTGGGTGGGAGGGGGTTGGTGACCACTGGGGGAGTAAGGGGAGGTGATCCCCGATTCCCTCCAGTGGTCATCTGGTCAGTTCGGGCACCTTTTCAAGGCTTGGTCGTGTACAAAAAGGGACCAAGTAAAGTCGGCCAAATGCTCGTCAGGGCTGGCTTTCTTTTTTCCATTATCGCCGCCCATCTCTTAACCACGCCCCCATCCCGCCTTCGGTACACTGCCGACACGCCCCCTTGAACTTTGGCCGTCCCTGCTATGGAAAGCAGTTGAAGCCAGCCAAAATCGACTTTCGTTTATCCCGATTTGGCCGGCCTTAGGAGAAGGCCGGCCATCTCCCGATTTGTGTCAGAAGATGGCCGTCCTTCTCCTTCGAAAATAAGCTGGATAGGGTACTAAAAGTCTAGAAAGAGGGGAGAATCAACTTGAAGAATTTTATGTACCTCTCTGTGTCTGACCCCGTCCTTTCTTATTTATGGGGTTCCTAACCTTCGACCAAGTGTGGAGCCCTGGGTTTGCTCAATTGTACTGTGTTCCTACCACTGGTAAGACATATGCAGTTCTGCAGAGGTGCAGATTAGAAACAATTCCTACTCTGAAGGCATAGACCGGCTGAAGTGAAAATCTGACACAAAGTGCCAAGTTGATATTGACCAGTTCTTTTAGACTTGGTGATTTTCTTTTTAAAGCCGTCTGTCCAGACCAATAGTGGGTTATGTCCTTCTGCTGGCAGATGGAGCCTGGATTGGCCACTGTTGGAAACAGGATACTGGGCTAAATGGACTATTGGTCTGACCCAGTATGGTTATTCTGATATACTGCCTTTCTGTGGTTACAATCAAAGCAGTTTACAAATAACATACAGGTATTTATTTTGTACCTGGTACAACGGAGGATTAAGTGACTTGCCCAGAGTCACAAGGAAATGCAGTGGGAATCAAACTCAGTTCCCCAGGTTCTGCAGGCTGCTGCACTAACCATTAGGCTACTCGTCTACCCAGATAGGTAAGGTTTGGGGACTCGTCAGTTGTGAAAGGAAGTAAGGCATAGGCGTAGTTTGACTGTTTCATTTGGGGGGGGGGCAAAGAATGGGTGGAGCATATTAGCATATCATTTGCATATATAAATATGCAAATGAATATGCTAATATGGAGGAAGGAAATGAAATTTACAGGCAAAATATCACAGATGCACATTTCAAAACGCTGACACATTTCAATTAATAAATTATGAATAAAATACTTTTATTTACCTTTGTTGTCTGATCATTTAGTTTTTCTATTCGCTTTGATCCCAGTGTCTTCTGTTTTATGCAGTGTCTTCTTTCCAGTAGGCTTCCCTCTGCTCCCCACCCTCCCAGTCCCATCCATCTCTTGCTCCTTCCCTCTGCTCCCCACCCCTCCCAGTTCCATCCATCTTCTGTTCCTTCCCTCTGCTCACCATCCCTCCGTCCCATCCATCTTCTGCTCCTTCCCTCTGCTGTGCCTGACCTCTCCCAATCCCATCCATCTCCTGGTCCATCCCTCTGCTCCCCACCCCTCGCAGTCCCATCCATCTCTTGCTCCTTCCCTCTGCTTCCCACCCCTCCCAGTCCCATTCATCTCCTGCTCCTTCCCTCTGCTTCCCACCCCTCCCAGTCCCATTCATCTCCTGCTCCTTCCCTCTGCTTCCCACCCCTCCCAGTCCCATCCATCTCTTGCTCCTTCCCTCTGCTTCCCACCCCTCCCAGTCCCATCCATCTTCCCTCTGCTCCCCCCCCCCCCCGATGTCCAAGATGGTGACTCCGTTTACCCCCTCTCTTCCTCCCTCCCTCCCTCCGGTGCAGGCAACAGTCTTCAGCTTTTTCAGCGTTCCTGGCAGCGGTAGCGATGTACACGCTGCCTTCGGTCTGCCCCGGAAGCCTTCTCTTCAAGTTCCTGTTCCCACCTATGCGGGAACAGGAACTTGAAGAGAAGGCTTCAGGGCAGAGCCAAAGGCAGCGTGTACAACGCTACCGCTGCCAGGAACGCTGGAAAAGACTGCTGCCTGCGCCAGAGGGAGGGAGGAAGAGAGAGGGGTAGACGGACACGCTCCTCTCCGTCCGCTTGGCTTCCCTGCCCTCTCTGTCTGCGTCCCGCCCGAAAGGAAATGATGTCAGAGGAAGGCGGGACGCAGATAGAGAGGGCAGGGAAGCCAAGCGGATGGAGAGGAGCGCGTGCCTGCATGTGTTTTTTTTTTTTTTTTAACTAATGGCGCGGCGGCGCCTCGCGTCGTTTGGGGGGGGCACTGCCCCCCCTCGCCCCCCCAGTCTACGCCTATGAAGTAAAGGGTTATTTAAGATCCCAGAGAAAGAAGCTTTCTGAAGAATGGAAAAATAGATAGAGAGGTCCTGCCAATGGATTTTGAGGAAGGCTGAAAAAAGACACCTAAATGTAGCTGCCAATATCATATGTAGGTCATAGACGTCTAGCACGTACGTGTGTCATTGGTGCCAATAATTCAAAATTCTGTACATAAGTGCTGGGCACTGTTCTGTGACAGGTGTGCTTAAGTTGCTTAGCATGTAATTGCTACGGGGGATATATGTGGGCAGAGCATGGACGTGTCATGGGCATGTCACCAAGTAACCGCACACGACTAATAGAATACTATCAGTTACATGTGTTGCATGGCACATGTAGGCACGCAAACGTACACCAGCCATTGACATGACATAAGTTGGCACACCAAACTTTCAGTACACTGTAGTGGTTTTGTGCTATATTCTATGATGGTTTAGGCAAATCCAGAAGTCATTATACAACTGGTGCTAAGCATGCCCCATTATTGTGCCTACCTCTTGATGCTAATTTATAGAATTGTCCTACCCACACCCATCCTGTTAGAATATCAATGAAATGCTTTGATGTCCCCATGCATACCTCCTACCCACCCCACCCTCCAACCCTGTCAGACTGTCAAAGTAATGCTTGGATGTCTCACTCATACAGTATATACTATCTGCTACCAGATTTGCTTATTTCCGATCTGACGAAGAAGGGCAACGTTCAAAAGCTAATCAAGAAATGTATTAAGTTATGTCCAATAAAAAAGGTATCATCTTATTTTCTTTTCCATGTTTTATTTTGTTTGATTTCTATAGAATTGTCCTGAAAGCATCTTCAGCTACAGAAGAGAAGAACTGAAAGGAAGACTTTAGAAGAGTGTCCCAGTGTCTGTTGTTTTGATTTTTTTTTGCCACTTTGAGGTCAGTATTCAAAGTGATTTAATTGGCCAGAAATGGCTCCTGGCCAGTTAAATTGTCTGTTTGGGGCTAACTGGCCATTTTTAGTGGAACTGAACTAGTCAGTGCTGCTGAAAATGACCAGTTAGTGCTTAAAGCAAAACGGGTATTTTAGAGGTGTTCCAAGGTTGGAGTTGGCATTTGGATAGGTTAAGCGTCACTATTCAGAACCTAACCGGCCAAAGTAACCGCATCAATAGGACCACATTAAAGTCAGTCTTATCTTTATGCGGTGTCCCATTGCCTGATAAGTGCTGAATTTTGCATTTAACTGGCAATGCTGTAGCTGGCCTCAGAAACAGAGAAATTCAATGGCAAATCCAGGGCATAGCCTGGCATTGAATATCCGGGCATAACGCTGGCAATGGTCAGCAAGACGCTGAGCACCATCGGTTGATTATGGATCTCTTTGATTTTTTCTGTCTGTGATGATGACAGTTAAACTGTTCTTAATTGCCTGATTCACCCAGTAAATTATGTTTTGTTTTTAAACCAAAGTCAACTGGAGTGGATGGAGGCATTAGTTGGAGAGGATGAGTGCCTGAGCAAAAGGCTGAAAGACTCTGAAGGATGTATCTAATGAACTAGAGCCTTGAAGTACTACTACTACTACTATTTAACATTTCTAAAGCGCTACTAGGGTTACGCAGCGCTGTACAATTCAACATAGAAGGACAGTCCCTGCTCAAAGAGCTTACAATCTAAAGGACAGTAGTGTCTTGCTTCACCACCCTTCGGGACTCAAACCTGAACTTGAAAAGAGCTCTCTGATTCTAAAATCTGTAGACTTTGGCACTGCAGCACAACTTCCCCCTCCCCCCCCCCCCCCCCCCCCCCCCCACCAAGGACCTGCTACATGTAGTTCCAGGTGACTGAATACATTTTTCCTGGATATTTCTGCATTTTTTACAAGTTCTATAATTGCTTTAAATAGCCTAAAAGAGCAAAGCAAGTGAAATAATTTTACTATGATTTATTATTTCTGTCCTAGCAGAAGAAAAGTGAAAAATAAATGTGTCTCATTCCTCTAATATATCATTTTGTGTATCAAATGCAGTTACTCATACTGTACTGCTGCTTTATGTTCTGATTTGATAAAATGCTCTTTTTCACTTTCCCCTTAGTTTGTAAACAGAAGATTCTGTAAGATTACTTTTAGAAGTACATACAGGGGTTCTTTTACTAAGCTGTGAGAAAAGGGCCCTGCGGTAGCAGCAGGGGCTGATTTTCCCATGCGCCAGGGCCCTTTTTACTGCAGCTGGTAAAATGCACCACAAAAATGGCCATGCAGTAAGATATCTCTTACCGCATGGCCATGAGGCAGGGAGCACTCAGCACCACCCATTGAAGGATCCTGAATTAACCCAGTGGTAACCGGGCAGCACGCAGCAATGCCCAATTACCACCGGGTTAGCACCATAATAGGGAAGAAAAAAATTCCTGGAGCACTGGAAATGGTGCACACTTTAGCCAGAACTATCACCAGTGGCCATGTTGGGCAGCGGTAGTCCTATTTTAACGTGTGGTAAACCCATGTTGGACTTAACGCTGCTTTGTAAAAGACCTCTACCATGCTTTGTAAGGTTATTCATTTTTTAAAATTATGAAAGTGAAAATGAGACAATGATTATACAGTATAACCATAAGTATATAAGTAAGTACATACGTATTGTCACACTGGAACAGACCCAAGGTCTATCAAGTCCAGCATTCTGTTTCCAACAGTGGCCAATCCAGGCCACTAATGCCTGGCAAGATCAATACATTTTATGCTGCTTATCCCAGAAATAAGCAGTGTATTTTCCCCAAGTCAATTTAATAATGGTCTATGGATTTTTCCTTTAGGAAGCCGTCCAGACCTTTTTAAAACCCCGCTAAGCTAGCCGCCTTTACTACATTATCTGGCAATGAATTCCAGAGTTTAATTACATGTTGAGTGAAGAAAAATTTTCTCCAATTCGTATTAAATGTACTACTTTGTAGCTTCATCAGATGCCTCCTAGTATTTTTGGAAAGAGTAAACAAACGATTCACGTCTACCTGTTCCACTCCACTCATTATTTTATAGACCTCTATTATATCTCCCCTAAGCCGTCTTTTCTCCAAGCTGAAGAGCCCTAGCCACTTCAGTCTTTCCTCATAGGGAACTTGTCCCATTCCCTTTCTCATTTTTGTTGCCCTTCTCTGTACCTTTTCTAATTCCACTCTATCTTTTTTGAGATGCGGTGACCAGAATTGAACACAATATTCGAGGTGCGGTCGCACCATCGACCGATACAAAGGTATTATAATGTCCTCACTTTTGTTTTCTATTCCTTTCCTAATAATACCTAACATTCTATTTGCTTTCTTAGCTGCTGCCGCACACTGAGCAGAAGGTTTCAACTTATCATTAACAATGACACCGAAATCCCTTTCTTGGTCAGTGACTCCTAATGTGGAACCTTACGTTACGTAGCTATAATTCAGGTTCCTCTGTCCCACATGCATCACTTTGCACTTATTCACATTAAACGTCATCTGCAATTTAGACTTCCAGTCTCCCAGTCTCGTGAGGACCTCTTGTAATTTTTCATAATTTTTCACAATGCAGTCTGTCTGGATTTTTCACCAGGATCATCTTAGATGAAGATGGAGATGGGTAGTGTTTTATCAGGTCCTTTCTTGAAAATCAATGATATACTTTGTTAGGACCTAGTTCACCCAAAATTGGACCTAAGAAAAATTTCTTTAAGAAAAGTTTTACTGACATTGTCAAATAAAAAAGTTAACTGTTTACATACAAATGAACATAAGATAAACTGTACTAGAAGAAGTGACGTCGGCTTCCCAAATGGGTGCCTGATTTTGGGCTCCAACTATCCTCTCAATTTAAAGCTTATATCTCCCAACAATGGAGATTTTACAGTGCAACCTTATTCTGATATAAAGGAGACTCTCCAACAATTTCAGTGGACCGGGACTAAGGACGCCACACGGCAAGTCTCATGGCCTACTTCACTGAAGCAGACCTGGACAGAACATCTTCATAGTGGTTCAGAGAATGACAATGACCTGGAGCCTGTGAACCTGATGAGTGTTACTCGGGAAGTTCAGCAGTGCTTTTGGGATTTAAAGGCTGAGTTGAAATAAATGCGTGGTGAACTGGCGATACACATTGACTCTCTGCATAAAGATATATGGGATTTGGGTGCACACTTCAAGGATCTGGAGGCACAATTTGAAGAGCAAGGAAAAACAATGTCATAGCTGCAGTCTAAATATAATATATTGGAGATTCAGTTTGATGACCTGCAATTTAAACTATATGATGTTGAGAATAGAGGCTATTGTAATAATTTAAGATTCAAAGGACTGCTGGAGAATAACAACCAAAAAAATGTCTGGGAGGTGGTGCAAGCCTTGTGTGGCCAGATTCTGGAGCTTTCCAAGTTAGCACCTGTTATTGAGCTGGAAAGGGCACACAGGGCCCTGCGTGTGGCATCGGACAGTAGACCCCAGGACATCATTGTATGTTTTGCAAGGTATACCAACAAGGAACTGATTATGCAGAAGGCACAAGCCCTCCCTTCGTTTCAGTTTCAGGATGCACCAGTGTTGGTTTTTCAAGACCTTTCTGCCTTCATGCTAAGAGGTGGGAATTCAAACCTGTTTCGGATTTACTTCGAAAAGAGCAGATTAGATATCATTGGCTTTTTCCATTAGCTCTCAGCTTTCCACTTCAGGAGAAACTGTGCAAACTGTGCAGGGTGATACAACCGGAAGACGCCTGGAAGTTGGTGAGATAGGCTGGGTTACATTCTGAAACATCTTCTGGATGCAGATCTGCCTCCTCTACTTCCGCTCTAATGGCTAAGTGCTAGGCTCAGGTGCCTATTAAAAGGAAACGACTTCACCACCATTCAGATCATGGTCAAACCTGATGGCTTTTTGCATCAAATTTGTTTCTTTCACTTAAGAGTTTTGTTTTGGACATTGCTTCCTTTTCAGCCAAGTTGGATATGTGAGATTGGGGGTATTTCTTATCCCTCTGCCACATTGAACTGTTTTCATTCAACTGTTTGCTTATGCTGTTTATGGACTTGTGTAATTGCAACGTTTTTTGGGTTCTTCTTTCTTACGGGGAGATTTTTTTGATTTTGCTCTGTTGTGTATGAGTTGTGTGTGTGTGAGATTATTCCTATGGCTGTGTTGTCACTCGTTGGGAGGGGGGGAGTTGGATATTACATGAAGGGGTGGGATGGACTACTTCTCACTAGGGTTCTCCTTATCTTCCCCACTCTTGTCTCTGATCGGAGGTGGATGGTATAGGAGTGTATGGGGTTCATATTAGTGAGAGGGTTGGTGACGTGGATGTGATGTTATCCTTTTATGCTGGGCAGGGTTGCAGTTTACATTGTTTCTGTTTTATTTTATCCTCTCTCCTCCAACTTTTTTTTTTTCTTTGGGTGGTAGAGGTGGTTTCAGTGGGACTAATGTGGGCAGGGGTGATTATAGTGATTCTTTGAGTTTTTGTATTATGTTACCTGCTGTACATATTGTTACCTTAAATATGAATGGTCTTAATTCACCTAGGAAACACAATTTGTTGTTCCAATGTCTGATGCCTCAAGGGGTTCATACAGCTTTTATACAAGAAACTCATCTTAAGAAGTCTCATTAATATTTATTAAACTATAGAGCGTACTCACATAGTTTGCTTCTGACTCCTCTGATTTCAAAAAGCGGAGTGTAGCTATATTGTTTCACAAAGAACTCAAGATTCATATTTTAACTGTGAAGCAGGATCCCCAGGGATAGTATTTTTTTGCCTGGGTTTGCGTGGATGAGATGGAATTGACCCTGGCTAATATATATGCTCCAAATTCTGATCAAGTAGATTTTTTCACAGCTGTAAAACTTCAACTTGGAGGGTTTATCCAAGGTCCCTTGATATTTTTTTTTTTTTGGGGGGGGGGGGGGGATTTTAATGCCTGTTTAAATTTCACTTTAGATACCTCTGTCGGAGATAAACCTGTTACTAAAGCTTTCAACTTATTTGTATATGAGCTGGGATTATTTGATGCTTGGATTGAGTTTAATGGCACTCAGTGAGACTACACCTATTTTTCTTCACATTTTGGACATTACTCCTGCATTGATTATGTCTTAGTAGACACAACTCTTTGGAGTCAGGTATGGAAAGCTAACATAGGGAATTTAACCCTTTTTAAGCATGGCCCTTGTTGGGTTGATATTTTAGATATCTGTATATGCAATTTTTGGCAACCTTTACAAAATCAGGGAGTCTATGGGGGGAAAAGTACCTGTGGGCTTTGAAGCAATGCAGGCAGTTAACAAATTGTAGAGAGCAATTCTATAAAGTGGCATCTATATTTAGGCCTAATTATATAAAGTACTCCTTACACCTTAAATATCTTTAACTTATTTCTTTATTGTATTACACATGCCTACTACCTCTAACCTCGAAACTCACATTCTCACGTCGCATTCACACATGGCTCACAATGCCCTTGTATATTACCTTATCAATTAATCAACTATTTTACTACTACATTCACTTTCTAATACAGTGCACTAGCTATACAATTGTTTCACTACCTTGTTTCAAAACATTTCAAATCAATGCCTCCAGAAATGTTTTGAAACAAGGTAGTGAAACAATAATAATAAACTGGAAACCTCAGGTAGAAAAGAATTTTATCTATATTTAGGCACCAAGAAAGCACCTATGTGGAATTTATTCTATAAAGGAAAGTGAGCACCTATTTTTATGGAGTACTAGTGGAACAGGCCAGAAATGTGTGTATAATTTAGGTTTGAGCATAGATTGCAAACACATGTGTAAATTATAGAATTCTATAATTTATATAGGTTATTGTGTGCACTACCCACATTCCACCCAAACTCTGGCATTTATGTACATATGTGCCCTCTTTATATAATTTACCCACTTAAACACAACATATTGGACTCAGTTCACTTTCACAACTTTCTTCTTTGATTCAGCTGAAATATTGAAGATGTACATAAGATCTCTAAGACATAACAAAAGCAGAAGTAGCAGTGGTGGAAATCAAAAGGGGCTTGTCCTATCATGGGCACTATTTGTAAAATAGGAACTCAAACCAGAGCTCAAAACAATTACATGGCTTTGCCAGCTTTACCCAGTAGACCTTTCTTTATATCAAGATTCACTACCACAGCATCACCTATGGGTGATAATGGAAGTCATTTTAGAAGGCCTGCACATAATTTGCATGTGTAGATAGCAGCATTTTCACATGTAAATGCCCTACACACTTAAGTAGAGATTTTAGAAAAACTGCTACATGCCTAGATTTGCAGCATGCACAGTTTCAAGGGAGTGTGTTGTGGGCATGTTTTGGGTAGCAATGAAATGTATGTGTAACTCTGGTCTCACCAGTCCAGGGCACCAGGTAGCTCGTTGCGGGTCAGGAGTACCCGAGACCAGGGCCACAAAATATACACGGTTCCTTTTCAACAGTCTCTGCACACACACTGAGCTGGGCGTGTGCCAGGACCAGATAAAATCTAGAAGGCTGTAGGGTGTCAAGTTGGGCTTATACTTTTTATTCTTTAGTAGTCCAGGAGTAAGTAAATTTCACTCTCACACCAAGAAGACTCCACTCCAGGTTTTTATGTAAACAAACAGGAACTTTACTATAACTCTCTGCAACAGGCAGTTCAAAAATCCTTTCAGACTTAAATCAAATCAATTTGTAATCCAACTTGATATCAGATGCAAACAAATCAGAGCCAAGCTAGGGATATGGTATATCTTCTCAAATTCAATTTATAATCCTACAATAAGTACATATTTTCAGCTCCTCCTGTCCATACCCATTCCTTCTGGGTGTAACAACCAATGCTGAGTCTGCAGCACTTTTGTAGCAAGTGGATATTCCTTTGGATCAGACCTCCCTGTCTGTCCACACTCCTCTCCCAAAGGAGTACTTCTCCATGCTACCACCTTTGGCTCTGAACAGACTGCATATACCTCCACCACATATCTGTGAACTGCAACCACGACAGTCAGGTAGACCAAGTTGAGCTTGGAACTGTGCAGCCTGGTATCTTTGACCCAGCCAGATACAGGCCAACCTATATTGACTGCTGAAGATTATATTGGTACTCTAGAGAGCTAGACCAGACCTGGCAGTATGTGCTACCTTGATGAGAGACTGTAGTGCACTCAGACATTCTTATATCTAAGGACTATATTTATGTTACTTTTCTTCTCCCACCTGTGAATTGAATAGGATCCCTACCTGACACTTTAAATAAATATTATTTTGTTCACTTTAACCTGCTGTGCAGCTCTGGTTTATCTTGGCTCCAGGGCCAGCCCTTGTTCATGACACCCAATTAGATCCCTTTGTAAACTTGGACTTCACATTCACTTACAAATTAACACTGTTCAGTGCTTTGTTTTTATTTTATTCTATTTTTTTTAGTAATTTACAAAATAAACAAGCAAAAATCACTTGTAACAGAAATAGGTAGAAAATCACAAAGCAAATCAACACAATAGCAAAAGAAAAATAAAATCAGGGATAATTCAAATTTCTGTTTTATAACCTCTCAAAGATCCCCTAAAAGAGGAGAACCCAACAGAACTACATTTGAAGGAAAGTTTATAAGAAAAATGAAAACGTGGAAAAGGCACTAGTGCTAACAACCGTGAAATCCTCCCCAGTTCAAGTTATCCAAAATGACCTTCAGTTCCAAACTGCAAAGGAAATTTATTAATCAAGAAACACATTAAGCTGTTTAGGGTCATAAAAGACTTGATTCTAGATCCAAGATGGCGGTCGGGAAGGACGTGTGACCAGCAGCTCCCGACCAGCTATTGGTCTCTGCGAGTGAGAAACTTCTCCATTTTTAGTATGGGGAAGCGAAAAGGGAAGCCTAATTTGCCTACCTCCACAGGCAAGGTTAATCCCTCTTCCACCCGACAGTTGACCTTAGTAGAGTCCGGTATGCTGCCTCCGGGGATTCGAGTCGACGCTTCGAGGGGTCCTCTGGAAACATCAGACCTCAGCGTAGAGGGGGTGACATTGAGTCCCCCTTCGATGATAACACCTCCAAGACCGGGAGGAGATACGATGGCTCGGTGGGTACAGCCGGTTGTGAAACCCGGAAGTGGAGCTCCAGCGGCTGTGCGTGGAGACCCCGTAGCTACATCGTCGCCTACAGAAACATCAAACCGGGCAAGTACGGTGATACCATCTCCCATACCTGTGAGAAGTCGGGGTGAACCTTCTGTGAGTCTTGGAGAAATTTTAAGACCACCAGTTATCACTATGGAAAGTATTTGGGACGCGATTCAGGGTTTAAATGCCACATTACAACAAGTTGCAGGCTCTTTGCGTGGAGAAGTGGTCGAGCTAACACAGGCCCATAACGCTCTATCGGGAAAAGTGACGGAGCAGATTACCAGGATGGACTCCATAGAACATGAGGTATTATCAGTTAAAACTTCCACGGTTGCTGTTATTAAGGATAATAACTTCCAAAAAAAGGAAAATGGAGTATATGGAGAATCAAATAAGAAGGTGTAACTTACGTTTTTTGAACTTTCCCAAATCTCCCCTTGTCTCAGCCAGAGAAATGTTAAAGAAATATTTTGTTGAGATTTTGGGTTTACCCTCAGATAATTTTCCTCCATTAACTAAAGTGTTATATATTACAAGAGCAGGAGTGGGAAGAAAAATTTCAACAATTCAACCTGATTTAAATCTAACACAATTCCTTGAGAGTTCACTGGAAGCTATTACCGAAAGGACAACATTGCTGGTATCTTTCGCTCTCGAGCTGGACAGAAACAATATATTTAGACTTTTTTTCCGCCATATTGATACCCCTTTCCTTGGATCTAAAATACAAGTTTTTCCCGATCTCTCTAGAGATACTCAGAAACGAAGAAAAGAGTTCTTAGTTTTGAAAGGAAGGCTCCTCCATTTGGGAGGGACCTTTATACTTAAGTTCCCCTGTAAATGTTATATTTCTTTGGAATCTAATAATTATTTATTTTTTGATCCAGGAAAGTTGCTTGAACTTATTGTTAGTAAAGAGTAATTGGGCATTAACCCGGATCTATACGCTATATCGGCTGTGTCAACCCTAATTCCTTCCATCCCTTAGCATAATTTTGTTCTTTTACACAAAGTATTGTGTTATAAATACTTTAAATTCCTAGTTCTTGGATCTCTTATAATGTGGACTAATTGAAATTATATAAATTGCCTAGTTAAATACATTGTTCTCATTATATTTTTTTTTCTGTAAATTCTAGGATTTATGTATTTTGCATAAATGTAAATTTAAAATTTATAAATAAAGAAAATAAAAAAAAATAAAATAAAAGACTTGATTCTACATATGGCAGCATAAAAATTAGTGCCAAAAAAATATATGCCTAGGTGTATTCTATAAACTACGCCTAAAGTTAGAATAAGCCAAGCACCCATCCACATGACTAAATTTAGTTGTGGGCATTTATGGCAAGTAAAACTTGTTGTAAATGTCTATGTCTAAGTTAGGCACAGAGCTGGTGTATTCTATAACAGCATGCATAGTTTTTAAAAACACTCACGATCCGCCCATTCCACGCCCCCTTTTCCAATCTGCATCTTAGAATTTACGTGCATCACTTTATAGGATATGGTTAGAACATTGTGCATGTAAATTCTAATTAATGCCAATTAGTGTCAATAATTGCTTGTTAAGTGGCATTTGTTGGTGCTGATTGGCTTGTTAAGATGATTAAGTTGCACATGCTAATTAGAATATGACCTATTTGTGCACAGCTCAAGTTGCACTATATATAGAATCTGAGGAAAATTGCATATTGTACATTTACAAATCTTACCAAACATTTTGCAGGAAAATGTAAAAAGAAATCACTATTATTTTGAATAACTCTCATAGGTAGAGCCAGGAAGAGCTTACACATCTCCTGGGTCTCTCTACATATAGCACATCTGGAAAACACCACAGTTTCTGACCCATAAATATCACAGATCTATTCTGGAAAAACAACTAAAATGTGATTCTTATCAATTTTGGACACAAAGGACACAAGCAGTGTTTCACATTTGTCTACTAAATCCAACAGTTCAGTGACATTCAGACTGTCAGAGGAAATAGGTGACAACCCTTCTCCTGTTAGATGTTCCATAATTTGTCTTTCCTTATGGGGTAGATGATATATTTAATGGAGGAAGAGCTTCACCAAAGAGTTTCAATACCTACAATAAATATTTCTTAAATAATTCTCTAGATGCCATTGTTGATACATAAGGAAAGTTTAAATCTCTCAGATTGTGGCACCTCAAGTTGTTTTCCAACACCTCAGACTTATGACAAAAAGCACCACAGTATTACATAATTTTCACTTGCACCCCATGTACTGTTGATAACGTTTCCCCACATTATTTATCTTCCCTGAAGAGTCAAGAAACTTATTTTCTGTTATAGTCATTCAAGCAGTGAGATCTTCTATACTATCCATAAGGGCAATTACAAATTACCAGATGTTTCGAAAGGCCCTTAAGATGCTATTGAAAGTCCAATTTGTTGCTGTTTTTATTATCAAGTGTTATTGAAAGTGTAATTTTTATTGTTATAATTATGTAGGTTCGGGTACTCTATTGTGTTACTCTTGACTTTTTGTAATCCACGTGGAGCTCTCATGGTAGTCATGCCTCTCGATCTCAAATCACTCAACTGTGTAAAATTGTTTATTTTGTATCTTACTAAAAAGTGTAAATAAAAATAGAACTATTGCATTAGATTACTTCTGATTAAAACACCACATGAAAAAAAGTGAGAAAAAATCTCCACATATAGCATGATAATGAGCTGGCAATATGTAAATGACCTCTCCACATTTTTTTTATTTTTTTTGTAAATAACCATAAACTTGTGAAAAAATATATATACACTCTTTAAGCTAAAAAAAATGTGTATGAATAAAAAATATGTAAACAATAAAAATATAAAAAGAAATAAAAAGAAATCTAGGCAAGTCACCCTAAATAAAATAGTATGCATTGGTTTGGCTACATAAAAGTGAAATCTAAGCAAAACACCCTAAACAAAAAGTGTGCATTGGTTTGTCTTCATAAAAACACAAAACACCTATAGGAGCAGCACCTATAATTTATAAAGAATAAAAAGAGGAAAAATCAAGAAATAATCAGGATGAACTGTCTCTCCATCTCAAATCACTCAACTGTGAGAAATCATTTATTCTGTATCTTACTAAAAAGTGTAAATAAAAATAGAACTATTTAATTAGATTACTCCTGATTAAAACACCACATGAAAAAAAGAGAGAAAAACTCTCCACATATAGCATGATAATGAGCTGGTAATATGTATATGATCTCTCCACACATTTTTTATTTTGTAAATAACCATAAACTTGTGAAAAAATATATATACACTCTTTAAGCTAAAAAAATGTGTATGAATAAAAAATATGTAAACAATAAAAATATAAAAAGAAATAAAAAGAAATCTAGGCAAGTCACCCTAAATAAAATAGTATGCATTGGTTTGGCTACATAAAAGTGAAATCTAAGCAAAACACCCTAAACAAAAAGTGTGCATTGGTTTGTCTTCATAAAAACACAAAACACCTGTAGGAGCAGCACCTATAATTTATAAAGAATAAAAAGAGGAAAAATCAAGAAATAATCAGGATGAACTGTCTCTCCATCTCAAATCACTCAACTGTGAGAAATCATTTATTCTGTATCTTACTAAAAAGTGTAAATAAAAATAGAACTATTTAATTAGATTACTCCTGATTAAAACACCACATGAAAAAAAGAGAGAAAAACTCTCCACATATAGCATGATAATGAGCTGGTAATATGTATATGATCTCTCCACACATTTTTTATTTTGTAAATAACCATACACTTGTGAAAAAATATATATACACTCTTTAAGCTAAAAATGTGTATGAATAAAAAATATGTGAACAATAAAAAAATATATAAATAAATTTAAAAATATAAAAAGAAATAAAAAGAAATCTAGGCAAGTCACCCTAAATAAAATAGTGTACATTGGTTTGTCTCCATAAAAATAAAAATTTAAAATTTAAAGATAAGAGAAATAAAAAATAAAATATAGAAAATTAGCTAAAATAATACATGTCCTATTTTTTCAAAGAAATACAGATAAATCTGTTTCCATATTTAACCCATTTGGGTGCAAGGTCTGCAATTCAATAATAAACTGTTGTTCCTTCTTAAGAAGGAGGGTATCAACCGGTCCTCCTCTCCAATTTTGTTTGTGTACGAATATAATGGAAAAAACGTAAATCTTCAAATTTGTGTCCTAAATCTCTAGAATGTTCAACCAATGGTTTCTCTAGTGCATTTCTTTTTAAAGCACTCTTATGTTCAATAATTCTAGTATTGAATTTTCTCTTAGTTTTACCTATATAAACCAAACCACATGGACAAAGCACTACATAAGTGACATTCTTGGTCTTACAATTTGAAAACTCTTTTAAATGTATCTTTTTGTTAGTGGATGGAATCTGGAAAACTGTAGTTTTCATATTAACATTGCAAACGGAACAAGATCCACAGGGGAAATATCCTACTGGTAGATTTCTCAGTGTTATAACCTCATTGTGTAATGCTGATGGAACTAACATGTCTTTGAGATTCCTTTCTCGTTTGTATGCTATAAGAAGCTCCTTATCAGTAAATGAAGAGACTCCTTGTAACAGATACCAATATTTTCTTATTATTTTCACAATGGGGTTAGACATGTGATTAAATGGTAAAAATGCATACAATTTTATCATTATTTTTCTTGTTAACTGGCTGTAACAGTGTGGATCTTGATAAACTAGATGCTCTCTGGAATCCTTTATGAATATGTTGGAGTGGATAACCCTTTTCTTGAAAACGTCTTGTCATATCAATAGACCTAAAATAAAATGTGCGAGGGTCAGAGCACAATCTACGAAGACGTAGGAACTGGTTGTATGGTAGGTTTTTTCAAAGATGAACTGTGACAACTGTTGTACTTCAAAAATTTCTTGACATCTGTGGGTTTCTGATAGATGTCTGTTATGAATTTATTACCTTTAATACTAATATTAATGTCCAAAAAAGGAATGCACTTCGTATCATAATTCATTTGAAATTTCAGGTTGGAATCTAAAGTGTTTAATCAACAGAAAAAACTCTCTAGGTTTGTAATTGTCCCGTTCCAAATCAAAAAAATGTCATTTATTTATTTATTACATTTGTACCCCGCACTTTCCCACACATGGCAGGCTCAATGCGGCTTACATAGTAACAATATGAAGAATTACAAAGTCGTAAAAAGAATATACAATTTGTAGTAAACGCAAAATTAATGGGGTTAATGGATTAGTAAATTGAACATAGGAGGAATTGGGTGCAGAAGGAAATAAGCGTTAAAAGGTAGGCGTAGGAAAATGGTGAGGAATGGATATGGAATAGCAATAAGGATAATGGGAAACATGGTCAGTGTATAGCAATCATCAATTAGAATCATGTGAGCAGGCTTTAGATTAGGTTTAATCGTTAGGGTAGGCTATCTTGAAGAGATGGGTCTTCAGTGCTTTTCTGAAGGGCAAAAGGCCGTTGATTGAGCGAATAGATCTTGGTAGAGCATTCCAAATCTGGCTACCTGAAAAGGAAAAATTGGATGCGTAGAAGGATTTGTACTTAATACCTTTGCAATTGGGGAGGTGTAGATTAAGGTAAGTACGGGAAGATGTCATCTATGTAGCGCTTCCAAAGTAGGATATTGGTTGAAAAATTATTATCTATCAGGTACTTCTCTTCAAAGTTACCCACATACAGATTCGCAATGGATGGTGCAAACGTTGCACCCATAGCCGTGCCTTTAATTTGTTGATAAAACCTTCCATTGAATGCGAAATAATTCTTAGTTAATGCAATGATTGCTAATTCAATAATAAAAGCAACTGTGAAAATCTCTATTTGTTATAGTTCTAATAATTTCAATGGATTTTAATTGAGGTATGTTTGTGTAAAGACTCTCTATGTCTAAGGCTACCAATATCATATCTTTGTTAGGTATAATTGTATTCAATATAATAATCATGTCTGCAGAGTCACGTATGTATGATGGAATCCTACTGACAAAAGGTCGTAGAACTTTATCTACAAAAACAGAGAGTGGTTCCAATATTGAACCACAAGCAGATACAATGGGTCTGCCCGGTGGAGAGGTAAGGGACTTATGTATTTTCAGTAGAATATATAATGTGGGAATGACCGGTTCTTTAACCGTTAGAAAATCTGCTTCTTTCAATGTAATGTATTGGGCTTCCCTACCAAGTGGAACTAATGTGCAAATTTCTTTTTTGATGGTACAAGTAGGGTCATTCTTAAGAGCTTTATAAAAAGTACAATCATCTAATTGTCTATTAATTTCTTTAATATAATCATCTTTATTCATAATAACAACAGCTCCACCCTTATCCGCTGGTTTAATAATAATACTGCGGTCATTTTTTAAGGTCTTAACTGCTCTATTTTCTTCTTTGGACATATTGTAGAAAACCTGTCAGTTGTTCTGTTTTTCTAATGATATAATCTCATTAAGAACCACAATCTCAAACACATATTAAAAAAATGTGTATTTCCTGGGTTTTAACAATTGATGAATCTGTTGTATTATTAACTTTACAAACAAAGCAACACTGGGCTTTCAAGACTGGGACAAATGAAATACTTTATTAATGACCTGACACGGGCCGTGTTTCGGCGCACAACAACGCCTGCCTCAGGGGTCAAGAGGGGACACAGTTAGATGTATTTGAAGTAGATTCAATACCCCAGCATGTAAAGTGCAAAACGCCGTTCACCACAAATGCGAAGATACAGCTCTATGGAGAGCTCACTCCTGTGCTGGAGATGTTATAAACTGTATTTAATACCTGTTCACGTTTTCCTTGCTTTGTCTATATTGTCAGCTCATTATCGTGCTATATGTGGAGATTTTTTCTCACTTTTTTTCATGTGGTATTTTAATCAGGAGTAATCTAATGCAATAGATTACTCCTGATTAAAATTTTTCACAGTTGAGTGATTTGAGGTTGAGAGGCAGTTCATCATGATTATTTCTTTATTTTTTCAACTTTTTCATTCTTTATAAATTATACGTGCTGCTCCTACAAGTGTTTTGTTTTCTTCAGTGCATTTTGTTTTTTCCAGTGCTCCTTGATATATTCTATATATATCAACTATTTTAGATTTTGGAGAGTTTTTTTTAATAAGGAAATACATATATAAAGGCTCTATGCCACTTCTGCTGCCTTTTCCAGCGTTACTAGCAGAGCGTCTCTAGATGATTAGACATATGATCGTAAGTAACTTTTGTTTGTAGCTTTCCCCTTGGGGTACTACATAATTATATGAGTTATTCTCATCACTGAGTGATTGAATGACGTCTAGTGGAAGATCCGGTATTTTGGTTATTTTGGCGATTTGTTTTTTGTTGTTTTTTTTTGTTTATTGTGAATTATAGATACCTTTCATATGGATTCATTATACATTTTTATGATTTTAGATGCATCATATACAATTATTTATTTATTATTATTTATTACATTTGTATCCCACATTTTCCCACCTATTTGCAGGCTCAATGTGGCTTACAGAGTTTGGTTATGGCATAATCATTTCATGATATCAGATACAATTGGTGATGTACAAAGATTGAGTAAGGGAAGAGAGAGGGAAGGTGTTATTCATGGTAGGAGACTCCCGTTTGTATTGTTACATTTCATCATTTTACATATTAAGGCAGTATTTGACAGTTGGTGTCCTTTGAAAGGCACTTTAAATAATAATTACACTTTAGATTAACTCCTTGTCTCATGAATTTGGGGACATTCTGGATGTGCTGGTTTTTCTTTTATGGGAAGATGGCCGCCTGGTAGGGAGCTCTGTGAAGAGCTCCGAAGGTCCCGGAGACACGGACCTACCTGTACCATCCTGGGCCATCCTACGCTGGTCCTGACGGAACCGAGGCCGCTCTGTACCCAGCTTGGCAAACCTGGGTCGACTGCGACGGCCTCGAGGGGTAGGCGAACGGATCTGGGGCTGATCGCGGCTGCCTGCTGCCTCGTGGAGGCCCTGGGAACAAGGCAAGCGCCCACAGGTCGAATCCCTGCTGCACTGGTCGAGGAGGGGAGGAAGGAAGCGCCGCACACTCGGTTACGCTGGAACGCGCGATACCGACTGTGACGGCTTCTCTGATCTGCAGTGCGTGTGAGCGGCCCAGGCCGATCGCGACTGTCTGCCTGCCTGCCGCGTGGCTGCGGCCCGTCCCCTCCGTCGTCCGGCTGCCCAGGGCTCCCGCGGCCTCTCTGCCTTGGCCCGTGCACTCCGAGGGAACCCGGGCTCAGGGTCTATGCGTGGAGAGGTCGGGTGGGCTGTAGTCTACCGCACTGGTCGCGCCCGAGGGCCTGTGCGCTGCTGCCACACTCCCTGGCCGAAACGGCCTGGGCACTGATTGCGGTTGCAGACCACGTGGACCGGGACGACTGCAGTGGACTCAGAGTGCGACTGGACTGACGGGGGCGGGACCATAACCGATAGCAGGCAGAGTCCATCGGCCCCAGTCTGTTCCAGCCCGCCGATCCAGCGACCTGTACGACCAGGCCGACGACAGGGTCAGGGACCGTGATGTGCCGGAGTCCAGCGGCACCAGCCTCTTCCAGTCTGCCAGCCCAGCGTTTCCCTGCCTGCTCTATTCCACCTGCGCCAGCAGCCTGCTCCAACCCATCGGCCTGCCCCAGTCCACCTGCCTGTTCCAGTCCATCTGTTCCAAGCCCGCCTGTTCCTGTCCCGTCTGTGGCCGTGACCACCCTCAGACTTACCCTGTTTCTGGGAGTCAGTGTCTGTGCTGGCTTCTGCTTGTCCCTGTGTCTGTGTCCGTCCTAGGTTCTCTCTGGCTCTGTGTGCTGATTGCCCTACTGAACCTCACCTGTGTGAGCTATGCCTCTTCCAAGATGGCTGCCGCCTCTTCGTCTCTGCCAGTATCCAAGATGGCTGCCGCCTCTTCGTCTCTGCCAGTATCCAAGATGGCTGCCGCCTCTTCGTCTCTGCCAGTATCCAAGATGGCTCCCGCTGTTACTTTCTATGGGATGCCTGCTCTGAGTGTCAAGCCTCTGTTTGGTTGCAAGGTGATTGCTGCACCTGTGGCTCTGGTGTTGATGGGCTTTATTAGTCACCTGAAGACTACAGTCCTGGCCTTTGTATCTCACCTCATCTATATCATCCAAAGGTCCTGGTGTATAGAGTGCTCTGTACCCGGTGTCAGTGTTTGCTCTGTGTGAGTTTCTATGTTTGTTTGACTAGCTAGCTTAGGCACTGTGTAGCTTATAGCCTGTGTATAGCTTTGCTAGTGTTTTATGTTTGTTCAGACTAGTTAGCTTAGGCACCGCCTGGCTTGTTGCCTGTGCATAGCCTTACTAGTTCTATGTGTTTGTTTCCAAGGTATGACTAGTTAGCTAAGGCACCGTCTGGCTTGTTGCCTGTGCATAGCTTTACTAGTTCTATGTGTTTGTTTCCAAGGTATGACTAGTTAGCTAAGGCACCGTCTGGCTTGCTGCCTGTGCATAGCTTTACTAGTGTTCTATGTTTGTTTCCAAGGTATGACTAGTTAGCTTAGGCACCGTCTGGCTTGTTGCCTGTGCATAGCTTTACTAGTGCTCTATGTTTGTTTCCAAGGTATGACTAGTTAGCTTAGGCACCGTCTGGCTTGTTGCCTGTGCATAGCTTTACTAGTGCTCTATGTTTTTTCCAAGGTATGACTAGGTAGCTTAGGCACCGTCTGGCTTGTTGCCGGTGCATAGCTTTACTAGTGTTCCATGTTTGTTCCTTGTGTCAGCTAGCCATCCTGCTAGCCATTTCCAAGTCTGTGTTTGTTTCTAGTGTTAGACTAGCCGCCTTTGCTAGCCACTATTCCAAGATTGTGTTTGTTCCTAGAGTGAGACTAGCCAGCTTAGGCCCCGCTGGCTGTAGCCTGTGTCAAGCCTTGCTAGTCTCCTGTGTTTGGGTTCAGGGTATGACTTGTTAGCTGGGGCACAGCTTAGTTGTCAGCTGGTGTATAGCCTTCCAAGCCTCTTGAGTCTGCTCTGTGTATGTTCTTGTGTATGACTGGGTTGCCCGGGTACAGCGTCTCTATGCGCCTGGGTCCAGCTTACTTGTCATTGTGTTGATTCCTGCTGATTACCAGAACCCGGATAGTTCCTGATTGTCTGCCTTGCCTTCGCCTAGGTGCCAGGGGGCACTCCTGGATCTTCATGCCTGCTGCTCCTGTAAGTCCTACCGGCTGCCAGAACCTGAAGGCTCAACCCGAGGGGGTAGGCAGTCAAGTGTAGGTGAAGCCTAGGTCCAGGGGGTTCCAGTTCTGCGGGTTCCGCTCCAGTGTGTTCCAGCCCAGCGGGTTTCACTCTTGTATGTTCCAGTCCAGTGGGGCCACTCCAGTGTGTCCAGTCCAGCCGGCCCCACTCCAGTGCGCACCCGTCCGGTGCGTTTCAGTTCCGAGTGTTCCGGTGTACAACTCCAGTCCGGAGTCCCGGTTCAGTCTTTTCTCCTTTCTACCTGGAAGGTGATTTTGCCTTAAGGACTCACAACTCCCGCGCTCCCGGGGAAGAAGCCTGAAGGTATGCCAAGGTCCTCGAGAGCGCGACCAGCGCGTGAGGCGCGACAGAATACAAAGGCCATGAGTTCGGCGAGATCATCAGTCCAGGTGGGTTTCATGCCCAGGAGTTCGTGCCCTACGGACCATCCCAGGGGAACTGCCAAAAAATCTTTTTTTTCTGATTCCGAGGACAGTCTAGTTTCTATTTTGGATCCCAAGACAAGCCTGGAGAAATACCGAGAGATACTTCTGACGAATCCAGCCTTTATGGCTACTCCTGAAGCAGCAGCGGAGAAAGAGCGGATTTACCGAAGTCTGTGCCATTATGACCCAGTTTTTGGCCTCTATGACCCAGTTTCTGATATGAATTCGGCCATCACGCTCAGTGAGTACCGCCGCCAACTTCGGGAGGACCCTGATCTATGGGATACTCTGGAGTCTGAGCTTGAAAGAAGCCGGGACTGTTCTCCGCCCGAGTTTTTTCGCCCACCTCAGCCGAGTAGCCGGCCATACTATGGTGGGGCAAGTCGTCATCGGGATCATAGTCCACAGATGCTGAGTCCAGTTCGAAGAGGGGCTCCAGTGAAGCCTCTAGTCAAGCCACTGCGGTCGGGCCGAGGGAAGCGTCAGACCAAGCCCCAGACCTCAGTTCAAGTGGCGCGGCCTCCTAGGCGCTTGAGTCCAGTCCAGGGGATGCTTCATACTGAACCTCCTCTTCCAGTCCAAGTAACGAGGAGGCTTAAGTCTCTGAGACCAGTTCGAGGAAAGCGGTCGATGGAGCCTCAGATTCCTGTGCAAGTGGCACTTCAGGTCGAGCCTCCAGTCCTCCTTCAAATAGCCTGCCCTTTGAGGTCTCCGAGTCCAGTCCGAGGGAAGCTGTCGATGGAGCCTCAGATTCCTGTGCAAGTGGCACTTCGGGTCGAGCCTCCAGTCCTCCTTCAAATGGCATGCCCTTGGAAGTCTCCGAGTCCAGTCCGAGGGAAGCTGTCGAGGGAGCCTCAGATTCCGGTGCAAGTGGCGCTTCAGGTCGAGCCTCCAGTCCTCATTCAAGTGGCACGCCCTTGGAAGCTGCCGAGTCCAGTCCGAGGGAAGCTGTCGATGGAGCCTCAGATTCCTGTGCAAATGGCGCTTCGGGTCGAGCCTCCAGTCCTCCTTCAAATGGCACGCCCTTTGAAGTCTCTGAGTCCAGTCCGAAGGAAGCCTTCGATGGAGCCTCAGATTCCTGTGCAAGTGGCGCTTCGGGTCAGGTCTCCGGTTCTTGTTCAAGTGACCCGTCCAGTCAAGCCACTGAGTCCAGTTCGAGGAGCGCTCCAGATCGAGCCGCCGATCCCTGCCCTGAGGGTGTGTTCGGCCAAGCCTCAGTTAAAGTTCCGTCCCTGCCAGGAGGCAGAGGGCGTCTCGAGTTGCAAGTCCAGTCAAGATGCTGAGCCTGGATCGAGTTGCAAGTCCAGTCAAGATGCTGAGCCTGGGTCGAGTTGCAAGTCCAGTCAAGATGCTGAGTCTGGGTCGAGTTGCAAGTCCAGTCAAGATGCTGAGCCTGGACCGAGTTGCAAGTCCAGTCAAGATGCTGAGCCTGGATCGAGTTGCAAGTCCAGTCAAGATACTGAGTCTGGATCGAGTTGCAAGTCCAGTCAAGATGCTGAGCCTGGATCGAGTTGCAAGTCCAGTCAAGATGCTGAGCCTGGATCGAGTTGCAAGGCCAGTCAAGATGCTGAGTCTGGATCGAGTTGCAAGTCCAGTCAAGATGCTGAGCCTGGATCGAGTTGCAAGTCCAGTCAAGATGCTGAATCTGCACCGAGTGCAGAGGTCAGCCACGATATTGAGTCTGCTATTGAGGAAGAGATGATGTTCCCAGAGGACTGTGGTAGACCTTGTGTTGATTCAGCCTGGGAGAAGATCTCCGAAGCAATAGCGGAGAGAGGGTGTGTTCAACGGCTTGGAGCCCGGAGAAACCCATTTTCTGCATTTCAGCCTGCTAGCATGCTCTGGGGATACCAGGGCCGTCTCCTCTTGAACCCTGTTCGGCAGAGGCCGCCCGAAGCTAAGGTTAGAGAGACGTCCCAGTCCGGCCAGAGAGGGGCGTCCAGCCCTGCAGCTGAATCTCTTCCAAGTTCCAGTTCTAACCATGATGCTAAGCCTGTTCCGAGTTCTAGTTCCAGCCAGGAGGCTGAGTCTATGTCTAGTTCCAAGTCCGACCAAGATGTTGAGGTCGTCCTAAGTTCCAGTGTCCGTCAGGAGGCTGACTTTCTGTTGAGTTCCCGTTCCAGTCAAGCTCCTGAATCCAGTTCCAGTCAAGGGGTTGAGGCCAACCCGGGTGCTAGTTCCAGATCCATTTCTGTTCAGACTTCTAGCTCCTGCCAAGATGGGAATGCCACCTTGAGCCTCAGCCCAGCTTCTAATGTCAGCTGGAGTAGTGACTCCAGCCCTGTTCCTGTCATTTCATGGACTTGCCAAGAGGTTCAGGACATTGGGGGTTCCCTCAGGAGAGGGTTACTTTTGAATTGTGTTCCTCTTGATGTCTCCATGTTCCTGAGGTTGCCCCATGGTGACTCGAAGGAGCTTCCTGGTCACAAGTTCTACTTTTGTCTGCCAGTTTTGATCTTCCTTGTGACTTCCAGCCCAGTGATCTATGTCTGGCTTTTGAGACCTATCAGGAAGTTTCATCATAGTTACCCCTGGATACCCGACCGCCTCCGGGAGACCGAGAAGGGGGTCTTGAGGAAGGGATACTGTCCCGTCTGTGGCCGTGACCACCCTCAGACTTACCCTGTTTCTGGGAGTCAGTGTCTGTGCTGGCTTCTGCTTGTCCCTGTGTCTGTGTCCGTCCTAGGTTCTCTCTGGCTCTGTGTGCTGATTGCCCTACTGAACCTCACCTGTGTGAGCTATGCCTCTTCCAAGATGGCTGCCGCCTCTTCGTCTCTGCCAGTATCCAAGATGGCTGCCGCCTCTTCGTCTCTGCCAGTATCCAAGATGGCTGCCGCCTCTTCGTCTCTGCCAGTATCCAAGATGGCTCCCGCTGTTACTTTCTATGGGATGCCTGCTCTGAGTGTCAAGCCTCTGTTTGGTTGCAAGGTGATTGCTGCACCTGTGGCTCTGGTGTTGATGGGCTTTATTAGTCACCTGAAGACTACAGTCCTGGCCTTTGTATCTCACCTCATCTATATCATCCAAAGGTCCTGGTGTATAGAGTGCTCTGTACCCGGTGTCAGTGTTTGCTCTGTGTGAGTTTCTATGTTTGTTTGACTAGCTAGCTTAGGCACTGTGTAGCTTATAGCCTGTGTATAGCTTTGCTAGTGTTTTATGTTTGTTCAGACTAGTTAGCTTAGGCACCGCCTGGCTTGTTGCCTGTGCATAGCCTTACTAGTTCTATGTGTTTGTTTCCAAGGTATGACTAGTTAGCTAAGGCACCGTCTGGCTTGTTGCCTGTGCATAGCTTTACTAGTTCTATGTGTTTGTTTCCAAGGTATGACTAGTTAGCTAAGGCACCGTCTGGCTTGCTGCCTGTGCATAGCTTTACTAGTGTTCTATGTTTGTTTCCAAGGTATGACTAGTTAGCTTAGGCACCGTCTGGCTTGTTGCCTGTGCATAGCTTTACTAGTGCTCTATGTTTGTTTCCAAGGTATGACTAGTTAGCTTAGGCACCGTCTGGCTTGTTGCCTGTGCATAGCTTTACTAGTGCTCTATGTTTGTTTCCAAGGTATGACTAGGTAGCTTAGGCACCGTCTGGCTTGTTGCCGGTGCATAGCTTTACTAGTGTTCCATGTTTGTTCCTTGTGTCAGCTAGCCATCCTGCTAGCCATTTCCAAGTCTGTGTTTGTTTCTAGTGTTAGACTAGCCGCCTTTGCTAGCCACTATTCCAAGATTGTGTTTGTTCCTAGAGTGAGACTAGCCAGCTTAGGCCCCGCTGGCTGTAGCCTGTGTCAAGCCTTGCTAGTCTCCTGTGTTTGGGTTCAGGGTATGACTTGTTAGCTGGGGCACAGCTTAGTTGTCAGCTGGTGTATAGCCTTCCAAGCCTCTTGAGTCTGCTCTGTGTATGTTCTTGTGTATGACTGGGTTGCCCGGGTACAGCGTCTCTATGCGCCTGGGTCCAGCTTACTTGTCATTGTGTTGATTCCTGCTGATTACCAGAACCCGGATAGTTCCTGATTGTCTGCCTTGCCTTCGCCTAGGTGCCAGGGGGCACTCCTGGATCTTCATGCCTGCTGCTCCTGTAAGTCCTACCGGCTGCCAGAACCTGAAGGCTCAACCCGAGGGGGTAGGCAGTCAAGTGTAGGTGAAGCCTAGGTCCAGGGGGTTCCAGTTCTGCGGGTTCCGCTCCAGTGTGTTCCAGCCCAGCGGGTTTCACTCTTGTATGTTCCAGTCCAGTGGGGCCACTCCAGTGTGTCCAGTCCAGCCGGCCCCACTCCAGTGCGCACCCGTCCGGTGCGTTTCAGTTCCGAGTGTTCCGGTGTACAACTCCAGTCCGGAGTCCCGGTTCAGTCTTTTCTCCTTTCTACCTGGAAGGTGATTTTGCCTTAAGGACTCACAACTCCCGCGCTCCCGGGGAAGAAGCCTGAAGGTATGCCAAGGTCCTCGAGAGCGCGACCAGCGCGTGAGGCGCGACAGTTCCAGCCTCTCCCTGCTTCTTCCAGCCACCTGCTTCAACTTGTTCCAGTCCACCTGATCCAGCTTCTCTCTGCCGGTTCCAGTCCGCCTGAGCCAGCTTCTTCCTGCTTGTTCCAGTCCGCCTGATCCAGCTCTCCCGCTCGTTCAAATCCATCTGCTCCAGCTTGCCCCAGTCCGCCTGATCCAGCATCTCCCTGCTCATTCCAGTCCATCTGCTCCAGCTTGTTCCAGTCCGCCTGATCCAGCTTCTCCCTGCTTGCTCCAGTCCATCTGCTCCAGCTTGTTCCAGTCCACCTGATCCAGCTTCTCTCTGCTCGTTCTAGTCCATCTGCTCCGGCTTGCTCCAGTCCACCTGATCCAGCGTCTCCCTGCTTGTTCCAGTCCATCTGTCCCAGCTATTCTAGTCCGCCTGAACAAGCGTGTTCCAGCCCGCCTGATCCAGCTTCTCCCTGCTTGCTCCAGTCCTTCTAGTCCAGCTTGTCGTAGTCTGTCTGATCCGGCTTCTCCCTGCTTGCTCCAGCCCGCCTGTTCCAGCTTGCTCCAGCCTGCCTGTGTTACAAGATATGATTTACTTGGGGGAAAGAGCTCTAGAGCACTCGCTACTGTTTATAATTTAAGAGCAGGCGCTGTATTTATAAGTTTTAGGATATTAATTTCTCCACCAATCACCAAAGGTGATAATTGCAATAAATTAAATAAATTAAGTATATATAAAAGATACCATATACTCAGAACACAAAGGGACCGTATTTTTAGCTTCAAAAAGGTTGATTTAATATACAATTGCACACGAGAGGTAGGTTTTTAAAAGGATCTTAGAACAGAGAATTTGTGCATAAAATAGAACAAAGTAGCAGGTAGGTTAACTCACAGTCCTTGTTACAAGTATGCTGTGGTCCAGCTGATTGATGAGCACATGATCAGGAGCAAGGCATCAGCAGACCCCAAAGAGAGCAGCAGGTCCCAAGAGGAGGCAGGTTCCAAGAGGGCGAGCTGGGCTGTTTCCAGGCCTTTTATAATGTTAGCAGAGAAGCATGGTGTGTGCATGTCCTGGATATTTTGCAAGGCATTATGGTTAATGTAGTCTGTTCACATGACCACATTATAAGTCCTTCTTTCTGCAGATGTCCTGGCGTCCATTTGTCTGATAGATGAAGGGAGGGGCAGGTATACCTCTGATGACAGGCAAATGTTCTGTTTATGCTTTTCCTCTGAGTTCTTTGTTTTCAATGGGGTATTCAGGTGCCCACCTTAGTCAAGCTTTTGTTAGGTGGGAGGGCAGAGGAAGCTATATATCTCTCTTTTGTCTTTGTTAAGTGTTTGTAATTGACTATCCCTGCTATCAGAAGTTCCCAGAAAAAGGGATAGGGAGAGAGGGGCTTGAAATGAAACCATTTTCTCTGCTGCAGTGTCAAAAATATATTTTTAAAAGCTGCACAAATATATTGGTGTATATATATGTATCTGATCCAACACAACATCATGCTACACATTTAATTCTGATGATTGGCTTATACCATAACACCTGTTCCAGCTTGCTCCAGCCCGCCTGATCCAGCTTCTTCCAGCCCACGTGAGCCAGCTTATTCCAGCCCACCTGATCCAGCTTCTTCCAGCCCTCCTGATCCAGCTTGTTCCAGTTGCCTGATCCAGCTCTGCTCTCTTCTGCTCCAAACCACTCCAGATTGTTCCAGTCCTGCTACGGTACCGAACTGCTAGCCAATCGACCTGCCTGCCTGATCCAGCTCTGCTCTCTTCTGCTCCAAATTACTTCAGATTGTTCCAGTCCTGCTACGGTACCGAACTGCTAGCCAATTGACCTGCCTGCCTGATCCAGCTCTGCTCTCTTCTGCTCCAAACCACTCCAGACTGTTCCAGTCCTGCTACGGTACCGAACTGCTAGCCAATCGACCTGCCTGCCCGCTACCCAATCACCTGTTCCTGCCTGCCCCAGTCCATCTCCCTACCAGCTCATCACTCTCCTGTCCATCTGCCTACCAGCTCATCACTCTCCTGCCCAACTGCTCACCTGCCTGCCTGTCTCCCAGTCCATCTTCCCGCCAGCTCATCACTCTCCTCCCCGACTGCTCACCTCAACCTGCCTGTCTCCCAGTCCAGCTACCTGCCCGAAACACCTCAGTTATCACTTATGGCCCCCACTCACATTCTATTCATTGCCCTATCCCTCCCTAATCTTTTTCCCACACGAACTCACTGCCCAGCCCTGTCCTCTCCCGTCCCACTCACCATTGCAATACCCTACCTACCCCTGTCCCCCACCACCTCACCATCCCTACTGACCTCCTCCTCCTTCCTAGCTCTCAACCTTCAACACTACCTTCCCACCATGAACCCTTCCCCATTCCTCTTATGTGCACCCCGTCTTCGTCGCCTTCGTCGCCCTACCTCCCCCATCCTTCTCCGCTCTCTCTTACTCCTTCTCCTGCTATCCGCGGGAGACATCAATCCCAACCCAGGCCCCCCACACCTGTCCTCTCCTCATCTATGCAAATGTTCCCGCAATATCTCCAATCTCATCTCTATTCCCCTCCTCTCCCCTTCCTACCTCCCCTTCTCGTGTGCCCTGTGGAACGCCCACTCAGTCTGCAACAAACTTCCCTTCACCCACGATCTCTTCATCTCCCATTCCCTTCATCTGCTCGCCCTAACTGAAACCTGGCTCACCCCTGATGACTCTGCCTCAATTGCTGCCCTATGCCACGGAGGCTATCTCTTCTCCCATTCGCCCCGCCCAGCTGGCCGCGGTGGCGGTGTCGGGATACTACTTTCGCCCTCCTGCAGTTTTCAACCTCTCCACCTACCTCAGTCTCACTGCTTCTCATCCTTTGAAGTTCACTCCATCCGTCTATTCCACCCGCTGCCACTAAGAGTTGCAGTCATTTACCGCCCCCCTGATAAGTCCCTCCCTTCCTTCCTTACCGACTTCAATTCCTGGCTCTCCGTTTTTCTTGAGCCCTCATCCCCATTCTTGGTGACTTCAACATACACACTGATAACCCATCCAACTCATATGCTTCTCAATTCCTCACTCTAACCTCCTCCTTCAACCTCCAGGTGAGCTCCACCACCCCTACTCACAAATCTGGTCACTGTCTTGATCTCATCCTCTCTTCTACCTGCTCACCCTCCAATTTCTGTACATCAGTTCTTCCTATCTCTGACTATCACCTGACATTCACACTTCATCACCCTCCCCCTCAGTCCCGCCCAAGTCTAACTACCACTTCCAGGAATCTCCTGGCTGTCGACCCCCCCACCTTATCCTCTATTATCTCTGATCGCCTCCCTTCCATCATGTCCTCAGAGTCTGTCGACAAGGTTGTCTCCACTTACAATGCCACTCTCTCCTCTGCTCTTGACACCCTTGCACCATCTGTCTCCCGCCCCACAAGGCGTACTAATCCCCAGCCCTGGCTGACCTCTGGCACCCGATACCTTCGCTCCTGCACCCGATCGGCTGAACGCCTATGGAGGAAATCTCGCACCCCTACTGATTTCATTCACTACAAATTCGTGTTATCCTCCTTCCAGTCCTCCCTATTCCTCGCCAAACAGGACTATTACACCCAATTGACCAATTCCCTCAGCTCTAACCCTCGTCGTCTCTTCGCCACCCTCAATTCCCTCCTCAAAGTGCCCTCCGCTCCCACCCCCCTCACTCTCTCCTCAATCACTGGCTGACTACTTCCGCGACAAGGTCCAGAAGATCAACCTTGAATTCATCACCAAACCCTCCCCTCCTCTTCATCCCATTACCCACTCCCTCAACCAACCAACCCAGGCCTCCTTCTCCTCTTTTCCTGATATCACCGAAGAGGAAACCGCCCATCTCCTCTCCTCCTCGAAATGCACCACCTGTTCCTCAGACCCCATCCCCACCAACTTACTTAACACCATCTCTCCTACTATCACCCCCCCTATCTGTCATATCCTTAACCTCTCTCTTTCCACTGCAACTGTCCCGGACACCTTCAAGCATGCCGTAGTCACACCCCTCCTCAAAAAGCCATCACTTGACCCTACCTGTCCCTCCAACTACCGCCCCATTTCCCTCCTACCTTTCCTCTCCAAGATACTTGAACGTGCTGTCCACAGCCGTTGCCTCGATTTTCTCTTCTCTCATGCCATTCTCGATCCGCTTCAATCCGGCTTTTGCCCCCTGCACTCGACAGAAACGGCACTATCTAAATTCTGCAATGACCTACTCCTTGCCAAATCCAAAGGTCACTACTCCATCCTCATCCTCCTCGACCTATCCGCCGCCTTTGACACTGTCAATCATAACTTACTTCTTGACACTCTGTCCTCCTTTGGATTCCAGGGCTCTGTCCTCTCCTGGTTCTCCTCTTATCTCTCCCATCGTACCTTCAGAGTACACTCTCAGGGTTCGTCCTCCTCCCCTATCCCACTCTCTGTCGGAGTCCCCCAGGGATCTGTCCTTGGACCCCTCCTTTTCTCAATCTACACCTCTTCCCTGGGCTCCCTGATTTCATCTCATGGCTTCCACTACCATCTCTATGCTGACGACACCCAGCTTTATCTCTCCACACCAGACATACCTGCGGAAACCCAGGCCAAAGTATCGGCCTGCTTATCGACTTTGCTGCATGGATGTCCAATCGCCACCTGAAACTGAACACGGCCAAGACCGAACTTCTTGTCTTCCCACCCAAACCCACCTCTCCTCTCCCTCCACTCTCTATTTCAGTTGATAACACCCTCATCGTCCCCGTCTCATCTGCCCGCAACCTCGGTGTCATCTTCGACTCCTCCCTCTCCTTCTCTGCACATATTCAGCAGATAGCCAAGACCTGTCGCTTCTTCCTCTATAACATTAGCAAAATTCGCTCTTTCCTCTCTGAGCACACCACCCGTACTCTCATCCACTCTCTCATTACCTCTCGCCTTGACTACTGCAACCTACTCCTCACTGGCCTCCCACTTAGCCATCTATCCCCCCTTCAGTCCATTCAGAACTCGGCTGCATGTCTTATCTTCCGCCTGGACCGATATACTCATATCACCCCTCTCCTCAAGTCACTTCACTTGTTTTCCGATCAGGTACCGCATACAGTTCAAGCTTCTCCTACTAACCTACAAATGCACTCGATCCGCAGCCCCTCCTTACCTCTCTACCCTCATCTCTCCTTACGTTCCTACCCGTAACCTCCGCTCTCTAGACAAATCCCTCCTTTCAGTACCCTTCTCCACCACCGCCAACTCCAGGCTCTGCCCTTTCTGCCTCGCCTCACCTCAAGCGTGGAACAAACTCCCTGAGCACATATGCCAAGCCCCCTCCCTGCCCATCTTCAAATCACTGCTCAAAGCCCACCTCTTCAATGTCGCCTTTGGCACCTAACCACCACACATATACTCAGAAATCTAGACTACACCAACTTGACATTTTGTCCTTTAGATTGTAAGCTCACCTGAGCAGGGACTGTCCTTCTTTGTTAAATTGTACAGCGCTGCGTAACCCTAGTAGCGCTCTAGAAATGTTAAGTAGTAGTAGTAGTAGTAGATATTGCAAGTGAGTAATTGATTCTTTAGTGGCACATTGCAAGTGAGTATTTGACTCTATAGTTAGCCAGTCGCTACTGTTCTCTCTTTTAATTCTGTTAGCTTTTCATTTTTATTTTTACTATTTTCATTTTTTCAGTATTTTATTTTGTAGTCATTTTTATATGATTTTTTCATATTTGTCTATATTTTTATTCTTTTACACAGTTGTTCCTATTGGAAGTTTTCCATTTTAGGTACATGCCCTATTTTTAAATTTTTAAATTCAATTGTTTCCTTGATATTTGGATAGCCTGTTATATACAATATGTTTTATAATTTTATGTTTTATTATTTGTGTATCAATATATTTCATTATAGATGGATCGCTTGTTATATATATATATATATTATATTTTCATGTTTTACAATCTCATGTGTTATAATCTCATGTTTTATAATCTCATGTTCTATAATCTCATGCTTTATAATTTCATGTTTTATTATTATATGTATATGTTGATAAATGTTCATTGATTTAAGAGCTACCATATGCATGCATTCATTATTAGGTTAGTAAGTGGGTATAGCGACGGTGAATGGTATTTTTGATTTGATTTTATATGTATTATTATCATTATTCATTATTTATTATTATCACTTATATATATTTTAATAATTTGATGATGCATGATATATTTTACATATTATTTTATATTCATGATTTTATATGTTTGTCTATTTTTAGCACCTGACGCAGCCCTTTTGGGTGAAACACGGGCTGTGTCGGGCATTTTTCTGGTACACAGTATCATTAATAAATTGTTTGATGTTTAATTGATCTTCTGTTTTGTTTTCCACGTTGGAATTTGCAGATCGGTTGCCTTGTTGTTTTTTGGGATAGTATTGTATGGACATCATTGACATTTTCCCATAGAGCACTTGATTGTTCTTATCCTCTCATTTTTTTTTTGTTCTATTGTCATTGTAGGCATGAAATGCTCTTGTTTTGAGAAGAAAATTGAGTAAATATGAGTGTCTTTTCATGATTTGCAGTTGGCGTTTTGCATTGTACTGTACTCTACTCAGCTGTTGGTGATGGAAGACTCTGGCAGCAGTACTGGCTGAATATGAACCAGTTTCTATTAGGGAAGTAGAATCAAACTTGGAAGGAATTAGGTCAGCCAGTTGTGAATTGGACCCTCCTCCTACAAGTTTAGTAAAGGGTTTCATAGAGATAATATTGGTTTCCTTTGTCTTTTATCAAAATAAAGAAGTCCTCCTGAGACTTTTTTTTTACACTACTGAATGTATGTTTATGAGTGATTAATATTTTTATGGTTAAGTTCTGGTCGCCGTATCTCAAAAAAGATATAATGGAATTAGAAAAGATTCAAAGAAAGTGACCAAAATGATAGAGGGTGGGACTCCTCTCATATGAGGAAAGGCTAAAGAGGTTAGGGCTCCTCAGCTTGGAAGAGAGACAAATGAGGTGAGATACAATTGAGGTCTACAAAATCCTGAGTGGTGTAGAATAAGTAGAATTAAATCGATTTTTTTCTTGTTCCAAAAGTACAAAGACTAGGGGACGCTCAAGGAAGTTACATGGAAATACTTTTAAAACAAATAGGAGGAAATATGTTTTCACTCAATGAATAGTTAAGCTCTGGAACTCTTTGCCGGAGGATGTGGTAACAGTGGTTAGCGTATCTGGGTTTAAAAAAGGCTTGGACAAGTGCCTGGAGGAAAAGTCCATAGCCTGCTATTTCGACAGACGTGGAGGGGCAAAGTCAAATGCAAACGCCTATCTCCATGGGCGTTTATCTCCAAGAACGGGTCCGTGAAGGGGCGGGCCGAACCGTATTTTCGAAAAAATGGACGTTTTGAGCTGGGCGTTTGTTTTTTTTAGCGATAATGGAAACTAAAAACGCCCAGCTCAAAAACGTCCTAATCCGAGCCATTTGGTCGTGGGAGCGGCCAGGATTGGTAGTACACTGGCCCCCCTGATATGCCAGGACACCAACTGGGCAACCTAGGTCAGTGCGATGGACTTCAGAAAAAGCTCCCACATGCATAGCTCCCTTACCACGGGTGCTGAGCTCCCAACCCCCTCCCCCAAAACCCACTACCCACAAATGTACAACACTACCATAGCTCTTAGGGGTGAAGGGGGGCACCTACATTTGGGTACAGTGGGTTTTGGAGGCCTCCCATTTACCAGCACAATTGTTACAGGTAGGGGGGATGGGCCTGGGTCCACCTGGCTGAAGTGCACTGCGGTACCCACTAAAAGTGCTCCAGGGACCTGCATACACGAAGGCCTCTAGGACTTGTTGCTGCTCTATAACATTTGCACACCAGTTGACACCTGAAGACTAATCTCTCCGAAAATGTCCTTTATTGGAATAAGCACGTTTACTCACAGTTAACTGCAGATCAGAGGTTGTGCCCCACTGGCAACGGGTCTCCCTGGTACTGAGATTAGCAGTAGGTCAGAGCTGGCAGAATGCTGTACAATGCCCTCTTTCAGCCACATTCAAGGGAAGAACTAAGTTGTCTAACATGGCTAACACAGGAAAGGGAACTAAAACTGGCTTACAAAAATGGCCACTACCACATGGATTACAACAGGAAACACAACAGGGCACACTCTGACCCAGTAGGCAGGGGGAAAAGCACCATGGGAGAAGAGCCTACCAACTACCAACATCATGAGACCGTAACACAAGCTAATGAAATCACGGAGCCCAATACCCTACACCCACCACAATGCAATGTTGATGTGACCCTGTAGTGCACCTGAGAGCCACATCTGACTCAGGGAAAGGCTGTGAGAGGATCGAACACATTCTGCTGTCATGGAGGTGGGTACGGCATTTGAGGCTGGCATACAGGATGGGAAAAAAGTTTTTAAAGTGGGGGTTTTTTCGGTGGGAGGGGGTTAGTGACCACTGGGGGAGTCCGGGGACGTCATCCCTGATTCCCTTCAGTGGTCATCTGGGCAGTTGGGGCACTTTTTTGGGACCTGTTCGTGAAAAAAAAAGGGTCCAAAAAAAGTGACCCAAAATCGCGGTAAAAATGCCATTTTATTTCGATTATCAGCTACAGACGCCCATCTCTCCTCGGCTGATAACCACGCCCCAGTCCCGCCTCCGACATGCCTTTGACACGCCCCCATCAACTTTATTCGTTTCCTCGACAGAGTGCAGTTGGAAATGCCCAAAATCGGCTTTCGATTATACCAATTTGGGTGCCTTTGGGAGAAAAACGCCCATCTCCCGATTTGGGTCGAAATATAGGCGTTTTTCTCTTTCGATTATAAGCTGGATAGGGAAGCAACTGTTTACCCTGGGATTGGTAGCATGGTATGTTGCCATGATTTGGGTTTCTGCCAGGTACTTGGGACCTGGCTTGACCACTGTTGGAAACAGGATGCTGGGCTAGATGGACCATTGGTCTGACCCAGTATGGCTACTCATGTTCTTATGTAGTATTAAGGATAGTTAATTTATCTTTCTTCCATCATTATCTTCCTATGTGGTTAAAGCAGGCAGTAGCAAAGCCTTAGCTAAACAAAACAAAAACAAAATATAGGAATGAACCCAATGAATAATTTCTATCGCATCTGCAAATTTGTTGGAAAAGGGGTATTAACATTAGCTCTTACAGTATTTGAAACAGAAAGTTCTCATTGCTTCAGATCTGTGTTCTGTAAAGCCCATAGAACTGAGACTGCTTTATTGATGAGTGAAGTCTGGTATGTTGTTGGCAGGCGTAGGCAAGGCTTGTTTCCGTTCACAGCATTCTGTCACGGTTGTGGCTATATCCCATGCCTACACTCTGTGGCTGCTGTGGACTGCCTTCTTCCTGTTTCCCAAACATGTTTCAGAGATCATTCCAGTTCTATTCTGATGTTCCAGCATTCCAGACTTGCTATGGGGTTCCTGCAGCCAAGCCTCGCCCTGGTGTTCCTGCTGCCAAGCCTTGCTTTGGTGTTCTTGCTGCCAAGCCTCACTCTTACTTGTGACATCATCAGTAAATGCCTTTATTAAGCACCTGGGAACTTTCAGGCTTTGACTTTGCAACAGTGTGCTTGTTGCAGTTCCAGCCCTTCTAGTTCTTGTCCTGTTAGTCTTTAGCTTCAGTTCTAACCCTGCTTGTTCCTGCCCTGTCTGTCTTTAGCTTCTGTTCCTCCACTGCTTGTTCCAACCCTGTTTGCTTTCAGCTTCCCTTCCAGCCCTGCTGGCCTACAGCTTCAGCTCCAGTCCTGTTGTTCCATTCCAGCCCTGCATATCTACAGCTTCAGATCCAGTCCTGTTGTTCCACTCCTGCTTGTTCCAACCCTGTCTACTTTCAGCTTCCCTTCCAGCCCTGCAGGCCTACAGCTTCAGCTCCATTCCTGATGTTCCAGTCCTGCTTATTCCAGCCCTGCCTATCTACAGCTTCAGCTCCAGTCCTGTTGTTCCAGTCCTGCTTATTCCAGCCCTGCCTATCTACAGCTTCAGCTCCATTCCTGATGTTCCAGTCCTGCTTATTCCAGCCCTGCCTATCTACAGCTTCAGCTCCAGTCCTGTTGTTCCACTCCTGCTTGTTCCAACCCTGTCTGCTTTCAGCTTCCCTTCCAGCCCTGCCTATCTACAGTTTCAGCTCCATTACTGTTGTTCCAATCCTGCTTATTCCAGCTTTGCCTACCTACAGCTTCAGCTCCAGTCCTGTTGTTCCACTCCTGCTTGTTCCAACCCTGTCTGCTTTCAGCTTCCCTTTCAGCCCTGCCAGCCTACAACTTCAGCTCCAGTTCTGTTGTTCCAGTCCTGCTTATTTGAGTCCTGCCTATCTACATTGTCAGCTCCAGTTCTGTTGTTCCAGTCCTGCTTATTCGAGCTCTGCCTATCTACAGCTTCAGCTTCAGTCTTGTTGTTCAAGTCCTGCTTATTCCAGCCCTGCCTACCAACAGCTTCAGTTCCAATCCTGCTTGTTCCAGTCCTGCTTTTACCAGCCTTGTCTGTTTTCAGTCTCGTTTCCTGTTTGGGTGGTTTACCTGCTGCTGCCGGTCGCTGGCAGTGGCCCAAGGGCTCACTACTCCTGACCCCGTGACCAGGGGCGTAGCTGCTATGGGGCCACAGGGGCCAGGGCCCCCGTAGATTTGGCCCTGGACCCCCTGCCAACGATCCTCTCAACCCCCCTCCCGCCGCCAACCCGCTGTCAACCTGCCATCGCCGTCTGCTACCTTTGCTGGCAGGGGACCCCAACCCCCGCCAGTCGAAGTCTTCTTGCTTCGTTTGGTTTCTGAGTCTGTCTGACGTCCTGCACGTACACAACGTGCAGGACGTCAGACTCACAGAAACAGAACGAAGCCTTGCAATCTGCAGGGCTTCATTCTGTTTCTGTGAGTCTCACGTCCTGCACGTTGTATGTGCAGAACGTAAGACAGACTCAGAAACCAAACGAAGCAAGCAAGACTTCAGCTGGCGGGGGTTGGGGTCCCCCGCCAGCAAAGGTAGGCGATGTCTCGGCGACGGTGGGTGGGGGGCGGCAGCGAGGGGTGTCGGCAATGGCGGCGGGGGGGTAATCAGCTGCGTTGGGGGGGGGGGGCTAAAATGTGCTCCCTCACCTCAGCTCTGGACCCACCTAACGGCGAAGTCCAGATACGCCCCTGCCCGTGACACATTCAACATCATAGATGATACTCTGATCCTTAGATATTAGTTGGGGGATCAGTGTGGCACTGGGATCAATCTATTTTTGACAAAGATTTTACTAAAGCTTTACATTGAAAGTCTATTTAGGATAAAAAGAATACTATTTATTTTTTCCACACCCTGCAAACAATAGATAGATCTAAGTTACCAACACAGGTTCATGCTACTGAGGCCTCAATAAGGTGAAAGGGCCTAGTTTCACCAGAAATTAGACACACTAGGCTAGATTCTATATATCATGCCTAAAACATCGGTGCCAAAAAAATATGCCTAGGCATATTCTATAAACCGTGTTTTTAATTTAGGCATTGTATATAAAATACACTTAAATTTAGGTGTAGTTTACAGAAAGGGAAATGGGACTTGATATACCACCTTTATGTGGTATTTTGCAACTACATTCAAAGCAGTTTACGTATATACAGTTACTTATTTTGTACCTGGGGAAATGGAGGGTTAAGTGACTTGCCCACAGTCACAAGGAGCTGCAGTGGGAATCAAACCCAGTTCCCTAGGATCAAAGTCCACTGCACTAACTACTAGGCTACTCCATTTTCTATGACTATAATTAGTCACAGCCATTTACGCCAATGAAATAGTGGAGTAAATGCTGACACCTAAATTAAGCACAGTCTGGGCATATTCTATAACAGTGCAAGTAAATTCTAGGAATGCCCACAACCTGCCTATGACCTGCCCATGGCCACACCCCTTTCCAGTTCCACATCTTAGAATTTACGCGCATCACTTTATAGAATACGGTTAGACATTTGTGTGTGTAAATTCTAATTACTGCCAGCGTCAATAATTGCTTGTTAAATTCAATAATCGGCGCTGATTGGTTTTAAAGCTAATTAAATTGCATGCGCAAATCCAGAATGTAACCAGATTTGTGCATGCAACTCAAATCGCACTGTATAGAATCTGGAGTATTATGGTGACTTTATTTGATTAAAAGGGAATGTTGGTCATTAGTTGTGGGTTGGATTTCTTTCTTTCATTCTTTTCTGGCAATTATACAAAGTGTTCACAGATGCACATGCAGCTTGTACCTGATGATAAAACATATCTCAATACCAAGGAGAGTAATGATAATGAAGAATATCAGAAATACTGTAAGCATCTTTTCCCAGACTTTTGTGGTTTTAGTGCAAATTAAACATATGCTTTCCAGATCTGAAGTTAGACTGTTCCCTAATTCTGAGTCGGTGTTTCTTCAAAACTGCAGCCAAACAGCAGAGAATAAATTACACCGCAGTTGTCATTTACTTGGGATTAATTATTGACTTTTAGGGATAGGTAGCTCTACCAGTATGAATTATTTCTTTTTCTTCTAATGTTTAATTAAGAACATATAGAGATCTGAGAGTAGAAGAGATCGAGCCAAATGAATATGACGCGGATATTTCTGTTCAAATAAAATTGGACAATAAATAGGGTCAAATGTTCAGTGTATAAAATAATATGTACGTAGGCAGTTTCCTTGAAACTTGTACAATTGTATTGGTAATGGCTAATCCCACTAGATTAACATTAAAGCACACCGACAAGGCAACAGGAAAAGTCTTGTTTTTTTAATAGTAAGCACCAAACTTGACCTGCAGTTGGTACTGCCTTTGAAAAAATGAATTTCATTCCCCGAAGAAGCCCTGTCAACCTTGAGTTTGAGTTCTATAGGAAAAGCATCTTCAATCTGGCATACTGAGCTGGGTCAGGACAGGGATCTCAGGGGGCCTATCATTATGTGATGATGTTTTGAGGAAATTAGCTGATGCTGTGATACAGCATTTGCTTGAGTTCGGAAATTAGTCAGGGTTTTGTTTCACAGAGCACAGATTCTTAACTGGAAATCAAGAAGAACAAGCCTTAGGCAGTAGGGGGTAGGGAAAGCTTTTGAAAGCACATGCAGCAGGGTCACTGGGCAAAGGTTTGAAGCAGTACATATGAAAAGAGAGAGAATTGAGGGGCCCTTTTACTGAGCCGTGTAAGCGTCTACACATGCCCAACACGCGCCAAAATGGAGTTACCGAATGATTACCGAGTGGCCCTTGCAGTAATTTAATTTTTGGTGTGCGTCTGGTACGCACGCCTGAAAAATATATTTTATTTTCTGGCACCCGTCAGCTACGCACACCAAGTGGCATTTAGCGCACGTAGGTCATTACCGCCTGGTTACCATGTGAGACTTTACTAGTAGGTCAATGGCTGGCGGTAAGGTCTCAGACCCAAAATGGATGCATGGCAATTTTCATTTTGCCGCACGTCCATTTTCGGCAAAAATTTAAAAAAGGGTTTTTTACAGGCGCGCTGAAAAATGGATTGGCGCGTGTCCAAAACCCATGCCTATACTACCACAAGCCATTTTTCAGCACACCTTAGTAAAAGTACCCCTTAGTTTTGTATGATACCAGATATCAGATCAATACCAGCAATATTGGACTCTCAATATTAAAAATAGCAATCTTCCATCAAAAATCCCTCTGGCCACAGTAAAGTTTTCATAGAACACACAATAGATACTTCTATGGAAGGAATATTCCAGTAGGCCCAAGATTAGTAATTTAGGGCTAATGTTATAGGGTACCACTATTTGTTGGCATTTGTCTCATATTTATAGCAGCATGTTGACTTTGCAGTAAGCCCCAAAACGTTCCAAAATTCCAGCTAATTTACTCAAACAGCATGAGACATTCATTTTTGTGTTTTGGCCTGTTAAAAATCAGCAGTTTGTTTCCCATGTTAGTATTATTGAAACTTTTAAAACTTTTTGTCTTCAGTAAATGTTTGGGCTGATATTCAATGGGAGTTATGTTTTTACTGCTGGATAATTATATGGGTAATATGGGTAGGTTTAAATATCTAAGAGGCCTTTTTACACTGGTATCTATCGAAAATTGTAATTTCCATGTACGTAACTTACTGCACTATTCATCCCATTTCACCCTCTACCTTATAGAATACATCTAGGTGTATTATCGCCGATTTTTTAGGTATCATATATAGAATCAAGTCCTATGTGCTAAATACTAATATTCAGCAGAGATAACTGGCTATCTTGTGCTGAATATAGCAGCCAGCTAAGTGCTATTTAACTGGCCAGGAGCCGTTCCTGATTGGTTAATCTTAGAGGGTTAATGAAAAGGAGCAGGATCTCTGAACATTGTCTGCCATCATAAAAGGGAATAGCAGTCCAAAACAGCTGGGGTAACAGGATATGTAAGCCTTGACGTTTTAAGCAACTTTGATACCAGTGTGAAGAGGTGAAGCTACTGATTCAAGAGTTCTCTAAATGGGGGCGGGGGGGGGGGGGGGTGAAGCCTTTGTTAATGTGCTAGTGGGGGATAATTCTTAAGTTGATATTGAGAGATATGGAAGAAGTTTGTAGGGCATGGACTTAAAGGGTCAGCAAGTTGAAGAGAGTCTTTTGTGTGAGAGAAAACGAGTACTTGTCTTTTTTCCTGTTAATAAGAGAAGATTCTGTTATGGATGGGATATAATGGAACTGTGCTGCTATCCAACTCAGGGTGAATCATTTGCATTCGTTGGTGAGTAAACAGATTTTGTTCAAAGCTTATATCTCGCCTGACGAAGAGTCTTTTAGGCAGATGGAGAGAGGAACACCCTCCTTTTAAAAAAAGACAACTGTAGACTACTTTGAAGCTAGTAACAAGCAGAGGGCAGTGCAGTTAGCCCACTGGCACACCCAAGGTCGTGACAGCCCATCACAATACCCATGTGTATTTTTTGACTTCATAGGCATCTTTCAATCAGTTTTGTCTGTGTCAATATTCATCTCTTTGCAAGCGCCTACAAAGTTACATCCAGAGTCAGAATGGGCTGCTTGGCTTGATCTCTGATGAAGGATAATCTCCAGAGTACATATTTGAAGCTTAATGTACCCACAGATTCAAAAACCTTGATGTGAATAGCATGGATCACAAAATTATTTTATTCAAACTTAATTTAATAGGTATTTCAGGTAGAGTCCTTATGTAGTTCAAAGAATTTTTGTTTAACAGACACCATTCTGCTAAAATGAAAAGTGAACCTTCTGCATTGTGGGTATCGCCCTGTGGTGTCGCACAGGGCTCCCTATTTTCGCCCATCTTGTTTAACGTTTATATGACTAATATGGAACATGGTTTTTCTTCACCGGGGGTAAAGTTTTTTCTTATGCAGATGATATGCTGCTGCTTGTTTCAGTTTGTGAGAACTGGTTTGTTACCACTGTGAAAGTGGCTAACAGGCTTATTTTCGAAAGAGAAGGGCGTCCATCTTTCGACACAAATCGGGAGATGAGCGTCCTTCTCCCAGGGTTGCCCGAATCGACATAATCGAAAGCCGATTTTGGGCGTCCCCAACTGCTTTCCATCGCGGGGATGACCAAAGTTTCTGGGGGCGTGTTGGAAGCATAGCGAAGGTGTGAATGGGGCATGCTTAACACATGGGCGTCCTCGACCCATAATGGAAAAAAGAAGGGGGGTCCCTGACGAGCACTTGGGCGACTTTACTTGGTCGTTTTTTTTGTTAGGACCCAGCCTCAAGAAGGTGCACGAACTGACCAGATGACCACCGTAGGGAATTGGGGATGACCTCCCCTACTCCCCCAGTGGTCAATAACCCCCTCCCACCCTAAAAAAAATCTTTTATAATATTTTTTGCCAGCCTCTATGCCAGCCTCAAATTTCATACCCAGCTCCCTGACAGCAGTATGCAGGTCCCTGGAGCAGTTTTAGTGGGTGCAGTGCACTTCAGGCAGGCGGACCTAGGCCCATCCCCCCCTACCTGTTACACTTGTGGTGGTAAATGTGAGCCCTTCAAAACCCACCAGAAACCCATTGTGCCCACATGTAGGTGCCCCCCTTCACCTGTAAGGGCTATGGTAGTGTTGTACAGTTGTGGGGAGTGGGTTGGGGGGGGGGTTGGGGGGTTCAGCACATAAGGTAAGGGAGCTATGCACCTGGGAGCAATTTCTGAAGTTCACTGCAGTGTCCCAAGGGTGCCCGGTTGGTGTCCTGGCATGTGAGGGGGACCAGTGCACTATGAATGCTGGCTCCTCCCATGACCAAAGGGCTTGCATTTGGTCATTTCTGAGATGGGTGTCCTCGGTTTCCATTATCACCGAAAACCAGGGACGACCATCTCTAAGGACGACCATCTCTAAGTTTGACCTAAATGTTGAGATTTGGGCATCCCCGACCATATTATCTAAACGAAAGATGGACGCCCATCTTGTTTCGATAATATGGGTTTCCCTGCCCCTTCACGGGGATGTCCTGCGAGGACATCGTCAGGAAAACTTGGGCACCCCGTTCGATTATGCCCCTCTTGGTCTTCTAAGCAGAATGCTTTTACTAGTTTGGCAAGCAAAGATCCATAAGATGAAGACTGTCCCTTTATCTAAAAAAATGTTTTATTTTTTAGTTATTTCATATGTCTGTCAAGGTCTATTTTGTGCATATATGATCATCTCCAGATTTTTAATAGCAGTCAGTGAGAAAATAGGTTTTGATATATGGGAAAAATTATGGATTTTTATTTCTTATATGCATTCTGACTTTCTCTCTCTCTCCGGCCCTGATTTTCTCACATTTAACACTGACTCTGCCTACGAGAGAGCGAAAAAAACCTTAGTAAAACAGATTTCCCTTTCTCTCTCTTTGTACCTAAGAGAGATGCATTTTCAAATTTGAAAAACTTCATTTTGACCATTTGAGTAGTTCTATTGTGTGTGTTTGTGTGTGTGTGTGTGTGTGTGTGTGGGGGGGGGGGTAAGCATTTACAAAAAATACATTTTAAGCATATTCATTTTTGGTTCTAACAGGGCTTGGAGACTTTTGGATGAACGTGTATTTGCATGGGGAAGAGGAGTAGAGGGGGATCATATATTATATAAGAACATAAGAATGGCCATATTGGGTCAGACTAATGCTGCGTCCAACAGTGGCCAATCCAGGTCAGAAGTACTTGGGAGAAACTCAATTAGTAGCAACATTCCATGCTACCAATCCCAGGGCAAATAGTGGCTTCCTCCATGTCCATTCAGATGTAGCAAGCATTTTCCTATCAAAACAAAATAGGAAAAGCCCTTTAGTATTTTTGGCCCTTAATATTATAATTCAAAGGACCTGTTCTTCTAGAAAGTTGACATCTTCAAAGATAGTAACGTTTTTGTAGTCGAAATATGTACAAAGAGGCCCTTTTACTGTCCTGTTTCGGTTATTGGTGAGCCCTTAGGTTCTCTGAGGCCCGGAGGACCTCCGAGGACCACCGCGCACCCCGAATCTTCACCTGCAGCGACCGCCGTTCACCGAGGGTTGAGCCCCCAGCTGCAGGCGGCCAGCAGGACTGCTGGAACCGCGGGGTGACGGTCGGCCTGGCTGGTAGTCAGCAACTCAGTCTCTAAAGGGCCGCTAGCAAGGACGGCTAGCGCAGGAAAGGAACAATCTCTGGAGGAGGCTAGCAGGGACGGCTAGCTGAAGAGAACACAGCCTCTGGAGGTGGCTAGCAAGGACGGCTAGCGAAGAGGACACAGTCTCTGGAGGTGGCTAGCACGGACGGCTAGCTGAAAAGGACACAGGCTCTGGAGGTGGCTAGCAAGGACGGCTAGCTGAAGAGGACACAGTTCCTGCAGGGGGCTAGCAAGGACGGCTAGCTGAAGAGGACACAGTTCCTGAAGGTGGCTAGCAAGGACGGCTAGCTGAAGAGGACACAGTTCCTGAAGGTGGCTAGCAAGGACGGCCAGCTGAAGAGGACACAGTCTCTAGAGTTGGCTAGCAAGGACGGCTAGCTGAACAGGACACAGTTCCTGAAGGTGGCTAGCAAGGACGGCTAGCTGAAGAGGACACAGTTCCTGAAGGTGGCTAGCAAGGACGGCCAGCTGAAGAGGACACAGTCACTAGAGGTGGCTAGCAAGGACGGCTAGCTGAAGAGGACACAGTTCCTGCAGGTGGCTAGCAAGGACGGCTAGCTGAAGAGGACACAGTCTCTAGAGGTGGCTAGCAAGGACAGCTAGCTGAAGAGGACACAGTACCTGAAGGCAACGCTTCCGATCCACTGTGAGGGCTTCTGACGAACGAAACGGAAGCACTGACTCTTCCTGTTTCGTGGTTTAAATCTCCCGCCCGTCCACCCCTTCCTAGAAGAGGAACCAATCCCCTCGGCCCTGGCAGGCAAGGAGCGCCTGGATAGGCCAGGCCACCTTGCAGGCGGAGTCTTCTGCTGCAATGCGCCAATCCGGCGCGAGTAGGCGGAGCTAGATCCCTGCTCGGAGCTGAGCCAGGGAGACGACGACGCCGGCGCCGCCATCTTGGCCGGCGTGCTCCTTTCTCCGAGGCCGGCGTTCGCTCCAGCGGTTCGCCGGCCTTGGAGCGGCCCGTGTCAGCGCCGGCCCCGTCGGCGGCTCGTCCTCGCCGCCCTGGATCCCGCGGCCCCCGTTGATCCTCGCCCCCCGCGTCGGGAGCCCAGGTAATGGCCCGGAACGGGACAGTATCCTCCCCGGATGCCCCCTTTTCCCTGGGCCCGGGTTTGGAAGGATACCGGGCGTGGAAGGCTCTGACCAACTCTGGAGCATGGACGTTCGCCGCGGGCTCCCAGGAGTTGTCTTCGGGGCCAAAATTCTTCCAGGACAATAAGTAATATAGCTTCCCTCGCTGTCTCTTTGCATCCAGGACCTCGTCCACCTCAAACTCTGGATCGGGATCTGCTTCTAGATCTTCGGTTTCTTGACGTTGAGGATGCCATCGAGACCCTCGAAAACTCTTCAATAGCGAAATATGGAAGGCGTTGTGCACCCGCAGGGTTCTAGGTAGCCGCAACCGATACGTCACAGCTCCAAGTCGGGATTGGATAGCAAAGGGTCCAATGTATAGAGGTCCCAATCTATGGGAGGGCACCCGAAGCCGGAGGTATTTCGTGCTCAACCATACCTTCTGCCCTGGTTGCAAGACGGGAGCGGTTTTCCGATGTCGATCGGCGAAGACCTTGTACTTGATGGCTGCCTTCTGCAGTTGTTCTCGGGCCATTTCCCAGACTTTTTGCAGATCTGCCAGAGTTACATTAACCATGGGGGTCGGAGATCCAGACGGGAAAGGTGCTGGAAGCCGAGGGTGTCGTCCATACACCAAGAAGAATGGAGAGTCTCCCGAGGCCGAGTGGACACTGTGATTATATGCAAACTCGGCCCAAGGATGTAGGGAGACCCAGTTATCTTGGCGTTTGTTGACAAATGCTCGTAGGAACCCTTTTAACGTTTGGTTCGTCCTCTCGACCATGCCATTGGTTTGGGGATGATATGCTGATGAGAAATGGGTTTTTACCCCCAAGGCTGTACACAAGGCCCTCCAGAAACGCGAGGTGAATTGAGGGCCTCGGTCACTAATAATCCGAAGAGGCAGCCCATGGAGTCGAAAAATGTGTTGAATGAAGTGTTGGGCTAATACGACCGCTGAAGGAAGTCCCGGCAAGGGAACGAAATGGGCCATTCGTGAAAAACGATCAATTACCACCCAAATCACCGTATGTCCCCGGGAACTGGGGAGGTTGGTGATAAAATCCATGGAAAGCTCTGTCCAGGGCCCTGTCGGTACGGGCAGTGGTTGTAGCTTCCCCGTGGGGGTCCCGATCACTGGTTTGGTCCGGGCGCACACAGGACAGGTGGTGACAAATTGAAGAATGTCCCGCCTCATCTGAGGCCATTGATACTGTCTGGTAATGAGGCGCAGAGTCTTTTGATACCCAAAATGTCCCGCCCACCTGGACGAATGCCCCCATTGCATTACCTTCGCTCGTGCAGCGGGCGGCACTAGTTCTTTCGTAGGAGCGACCTCCCCTACGGCCGCACTAAGGCATGCCGGATCCAACATGGAATGGGTCTCCTTAGTCTCCTCGGGAACCTCAAATGCTCTGGAGAGAGAGTCCGCCGGGGTATTTTGGGCAGCCGCCCGAAAGACCAACTGGAAATGAAATCTGGCGAAAAACAATGACCACCGGGCTTGTCGGGGATTAAGCCGTTGAGCCTCTTGTAGATACAATAGATTCTTGTGGTCAGTGATCACCGTGAATCGATGTTCCGCTCCCTCCAGCAGGTGTCTCCATTCCTGCAGGGCTAATTTCAATGCTAAGAGCTCTCTGTCCCCCACTGTATAATTACATTCCGCTGGGGAGAATCTACGAGAGAAGAAAGAGCAAGGCTGGCGACGGCCCTTGGAATTCACTTGCGAGAGGACTGCCCCGGCTCCCAACGCGGACGCGTCCACTTCGACAATAAAGGGTTTCTCTGGATCCGGGGCTAACAAAATGGACGCTGAGTTGAATGCCTCCTTTACCCGGCCAGTCCCGGACCTTCGCGTCTTTTCTAGTGAGCGCCGTCAACGGCGCCATCAGTTGTGAATACTGGGAATAAATTGGCGATAGTAGTTCGCGAATCCCAAAAAGCGTTGCAGTGCTTTCAATCCCAGCGGTTGTGGCCATTCTCGAATCGCCCGGAGTTTGTCCGGCTCCATCTGTAGCCCTCCGGGTAACAGAATGTGTCCCAAAAATGGTAATGACCTCTGATGAAAAGCGCACTTGCTGAGCTTAGCAAACAGGCGGTATTGTCGTAACCGCTGCAGTACTGCGCGAACATGACCCACATGTTCCGCGGGGTTTTGGGAAAACACCAAGATGTCGTCTAGATAAACAATCACCGTGGAGTTCAGTAAATCTTCGAGCACAAAATTAATAAGTCGCTGAAACACCGCAGGGGCATTACATTGGCCAAATGGCATCACCCGATACTCGAAATGTCCCTCGTGGGTGTTAAAAGCCGTCTTCCATTCGTCCCCGCGCCGGATTCGCACTAAGTTGTAGGCCCCCCGTAAGTCCAACTTAGTAAATAGCTGGGCTCCTTGCAGCCTGTCAAAGAGTTCCGGAATGAGCGGTATGGGAAAGCGATCCTTTACCGTGATGGCATTTAACCCCCGATAATCAATACAGGGCCTCAAGGAGCCATCCTTCTTAGTAACAAAAAGAAGCCGGCCCCGGCCGGGGACGTCGAGGGCCGGATGAAGACACAGTCTCTGGAGGTGGCTAGCACGGACGGCTAGCTGAAAAGGACACAGTTCCTGAAGGTGGCTAGCAAGGACGGCTAGCTGAAGAGGACACAGTTCCTGAAGGTGGCTAGCAAGGACGGCTAGCTGAAGAGGACACAGTCTCTAGAGGTGGCTAGCAAGGACAGCTAGCTGAAGAGGACACAGTTCCTGCAGGGGGCTAGCAAGGACGGCTAGCTGAAGAGGACACAGTTCCTGAAGGTGGCTAGCAAGGACGGCTAGCTGAAGAGGACACAGTTCCTGAAGGTGGCTAGCAAGGACGGCTAGCTGAAGAGGACACAGTCTCTAGAGGTGGCTAGCAAGGACAGCTAGCTGAAGAGGACACAGTACCTGAAGGCAACGCTTCCGATCCACTGTGAGGGCTTCTGACGAACGAAACGGAAGCACTGACTCTTCCTGTTTCGTGGTTTAAATCTCCCGCCCGTCCACCCCTTCCTAGAAGAGGAACCAATCCCCTCGGCCCTGGCAGGCAAGGAGCGCCTGGATAGGCCAGGCCACCTTGCAGGCGGAGTCTTCTGCTGCAATGCGCCAATCCGGCGCGAGTAGGCGGAGCTAGATCCCTGCTCGGAGCTGAGCCAGGGAGACGACGACGCCGGCGCTGCCATCTTGGCCGGCGTGCTCCTTTCTCCGAGGCCGGCGTTCGCTCCAGCGGTTCGCCGGCCTCGGAGCGGCCCGTGTCAGCGCCGGCCCCGTCGGCGGCTCGTCCTCGCCGCCCTGGATCCCGCGGCCCCCGTTGATCCTCGCCCCCCGCGTCGGGAGCCCAGGTAATGGCCCGGAACGGGACAGTATCCTCCCCGGATGCCCCCTTTTCCCTGGGCCCGGGTTTGGAAGGATACCGGGCGTGGAAGGCTCTGACCAACTCTGGAGCATGGACGTTCGCCGCGGGCTCCCAGGAGTTGTCTTCCGGGCCAAAATTCTTCCAGGACAATAAGTAATATAGCTTCCCTCGCTGTCTCTTTGCATCCAGGACCTCGTCCACCTCAAACTCTGGATCGGGATCTGCTTCTAGATCTTCGGTTTCTTGACGTTGAGGATGCCATCGAGACCCTCGAAAACTCTTCAATAGCGAAATATGGAAGGCGTTGTGCACACCGCAGGGTTCTAGGTAGCCGCAACCGATACGTCACAGCTCCAAGTCGGGATTGGATAGCAAAGGGTCCAATGTATAGAGGTCCCAATCTATGGGAGGGCACCCGAAGCCGGAGGTATTTCGTGCTCAACCATACCTTCTGCCCTGGTTGCAAGACGGGAGCGGTTTTCCGATGTCGATCGGCGAAGACCTTGTACTTGATGGCTGCCTTCTGCAGTTGTTCTCGGGGCCATTTCCCAGACTTTTTGCAGATCTGCCAGAGTTACATTAACCATGGGGGTCGGAGATCCAGACGGGAAAGGTGCTGGAAGCCGAGGGTGTCGTCCATACACCAAGAAGAATGGAGAGTCTCCCGAGGCCGAGTGGACACTGTGATTATATGCAAACTCGGCCCAAGGATGTAGGGAGACCCAGTTATCTTGGCGTTTGTTGACAAATGCTCGTAGGAACCCTTTTAACGTTTGGTTCGTCCTCTCGACCATGCCATTGGTTTGGGGATGATATGCTGATGAGAAATGGGTTTTTACCCCCAAGGCTGTACACAAGGCCCTCCAGAAACGCGAGGTGAATTGAGGGCCTCGGTCACTAATAATCCGAAGAGGCAGCCCATGGAGTCGAAAAATGTGTTGAATGAAGTGTTGGGCTAATACGACCGCTGAAGGAAGTCCCGGCAAGGGAACGAAATGGGCCATTCGGGAAAAAACGATCAATTACCACCCAAATCACCGTATGTCCCCGGGAACTGGGGAGGTTGGTGATAAAATCCATGGAAAGCTCTGTCCAGGGCCCTGTCGGTACGGGCAGTGGTTGTAGCTTCCCCGTGGGGGTCCCGATCACTGGTTTGGTCCGGGCGCACACAGGACAGGTGGTGACAAATTGAAGAATGTCCCGCCTCATCTGAGGCCATTGATACTGTCTGGTAATGAGGCGCAGAGTCTTTTGATACCCAAAATGTCCCGCCCACCTGGACGAATGCCCCCATTGCATTACCTTCGCTCGTGCAGCGGGCGGCACTAGTTCTTTCGTAGGAGCGACCTCCCCTACGGCCGCACTAAGGCATGCCGGATCCAACATGGAATGGGTCTCCTTAGTCTCCTCGGGAACCTCAAATGCTCTGGAGAGAGAGTCCGCCGGGGTATTTTGGGCAGCCGCCCGAAAGACCAACTGGAAATGAAATCTGGCGAAAAACAATGACCACCGGGCTTGTCGGGGATTAAGCCGTTGAGCCTCTTGTAGATACAATAGATTCTTGTGGTCAGTGATCACCGTGAATCGATGTTCCGCTCCCTCCAGCAGGTGTCTCCATTCCTGCAGGGCTAATTTCAATGCTAAGAGCTCTCTGTCCCCCACTGTATAATTACATTCCGCCGGGGAGAATCTACGAGAGAAGAAAGAGCAAGGCTGGCGACGGCCCTTGGAATTCACTTGCGAGAGGACTGCCCCGGCTCCCAACGCGGACGCGTCCACTTCGACAATAAAGGGTTTCTCTGGATCCGGGGCTAACAAAATGGACGCTGAGTTGAATGCCTCCTTTACCCGGCCAGTCCCGGACCTTCGCGTCTTTTCTAGTGAGCGCCGTCAACGGCGCCATCAGTTGTGAATACTGGGAATAAATTGGCGATAGTAGTTCGCGAATCCCAAAAAGCGTTGCAGTGCTTTCAATCCCAGCGGTTGTGGCCATTCTCGAATCGCCCGGAGTTTGTCCGGCTCCATCTGTAGCCCTCCGGGTAACAGAATGTGTCCCAAAAATGGTAATGACCTCTGATGAAAAGCGCACTTGCTGAGCTTAGCAAACAGGCGGTATTGTCGTAACCGCTGCAGTACTGCGCGAACATGACCCACATGTTCCGCGGGGTTTTGGGAAAACACCAAGATGTCGTCTAGATAAACAATCACCGTGGAGTTCAGTAAATCTTCGAGCACAAAATTAATAAGTCGCTGAAACACCGCAGGGGCATTACATAGGCCAAATGGCATCACCCGATACTCGAAATGTCCCTCGTGGGTGTTAAAAGCCGTCTTCCATTCGTCCCCGCGCCAGATTCACACTAAGTTGTAGGCCCCCCGTAAGTCCAACTTAGTAAATAGCTGGGCTCCTTGCAGCCTGTCAAAGAGTTCCGGAATGAGCGGTATGGGAAAGCGATCCTTTACCGTGATGGCATTTAACCCCCGATAATCAATACAGGGCCTCAAGGAGCCATCCTTCTTAGTAACAAAAAGAAGCCGGCCCCGGCCGGGGACGTCGAGGGCCGGATGAAGCCTCTTCGCAGATTCTCCCGGATGTACTCCTGCATTGCCTTGGACTCCCCTCGGGACAGGGTATACAGTCGACCCCTTGGTGGCATGGTATCTGCCATCAAGTTAATGGCACAGTCGAACGACCGATGAGGCGGTAGCACTTCCGCCTCTAGTGGACAAAACACATCTGCAAAGTCCCTGTAGTCCATGGGCAGGGAGCCCAGCTCTATCCGCGCCCTCCCGGGCGTACTATTAAAGGCAGGGCAGCTGCCGGTCCGGCCCCTACAACAGTTCTCTCGACAGGAACTACCCCAAGCTTGGATACTTCCCTCGGTCCAGTCAATAACAGGGCTATGATTCCGTAGCCAGGGCAATCCTAGGACCACTGGATGAATGGTTCGGGCTAGTACCAGGAATTGGACTTCTTCCCGGTGATCCTCCCCCACCTGCAATTCCAAAAAGGAGGTGATCTCCGTGACCGGCTGCGGTAATGTAGTTCCCTGGATGGAGGTTATTTGCAGCGCTGGCCGCCGCGGAAGCGTGGGCCAGCCCATCTGTTGTAGCAGTTCTTGCCCGATGAAGTTGCCCCCCGACCCAGAGTCCACAAGGGCCCGGGTCTGGATCGTGGTCCCGTGCCACCGCAGTATAACTGGCAATGTGATCAGGGAATCCGGTAGGGGAGCGGAATGCCCCAAGACCCCTCCCCTCAAGGTGCCTTGGGGGAGACGTTTCCCGCCCGGGCGGGACAGGCTCGAATAAAATGTCTGGCCTCACCACAGTAGAGGCACAGTCCATCCCACAAGCGCTTTTTCCTGTCGGACGGGGCCAGCCGTTGACGGTCCATCACCATCGGCTCCTCCCCATTCTCCTTGGGGTCCCGGTTCCCACGGCGAGGGGACGGCCCCTTAGTAGTCCGGGACGTTCCCCGCCCCCACTTCTGCCGTTCCGCCCAGGCTCTCGCTCGCTCTTGGAACCGGGTATCTACTCGGATACAGAGCGAAATCAGGGCATCCAATTGGCCTGGGACCTCTCGTCCTGCCAATTCGTCCTTGATTCGTTCTTGTAACCCTTCCGTAAAGATGGCCATCAAGGACTCCGGGTTCCAACGGAGCTCCGTGGCTAAAGTCCGGAAACGAATGGCATAATCGGCCACCGTTCCCTCACCCTGATGAATTCGCAGCAGTTCCGACGCCACGGAAGATGGTCTTCCAGGAAGGTCGAACACCATACGGAACCGGCGCTGAAATTCATTATAGTCATCCAAAACGGGGTCCTGTTGCTCGTTAAGTGGGGCCACCCAGGCCAGGGACTTCCCTTCGCATAGGCCCATGATATATCCCACTTTACTTTGATCCGAAGCAAAGGTCTCCGGTTGCATCCGGAAGGCCAAGTTGCACTGATTGAGGAACCCCCGGCAACCTCCGGGGGCCCCATTAAATCGTGCAGGCTCAGGGAACCGAGGTCCCGTGCGGAACCCTCCTGAACGGGGAGCCGCTGCGGCCCCCTGGACCGCAGCGGCCTGGTTCTGTACCTGAAGCGTGGAAAGCTGAGAGCATACGTTCTGGAGCGCCCCCGACAAGGCGTTCAGCTGCTCCTGCTGCTGCTGAAGTACCTTGGCCAGGTCCCGTAGATCGGGCTGCGTAGGCGAGCTCATGGCTTCCGTTTCCTGTCCTGTTTCGGTTATTGGTGAGCCCTTAGGTTCTCTGAGGCCCGGAGGACCTCCGAGGACCGCCGCGCACCCCGAATCTTCACCCGCGGAGACCGCCGTTCACCGAGGGTTGAGCCCCCAGCTGCAGGCGGCCAGCAGGACTGCTGGAACCGTGGGGTGACGGTCGGCCTGGCTGGTAGTCAGCAACTCAGTCTCTAAAGGGCCGCTAGCAAGGACGGCTAGCGCAGGAAAGGAACAATCTCTGGAGGAGGCTAGCAGGGACGGCTAGCTGAAGAGAACACAGCCTCTGGAGGTGGCTAGCAAGGACGGCTAGCGAAGAGGACACAGTCTCTGGAGGTGGCTAGCACGGACGGCTAGCTGAAAAGGACACAGGCTCTGGAGGTGGCTAGCAAGGACGGCTAGCTGAAGAGGACACAGTTCCTGCAGGGGGCTAGCAAGGACGGCTAGCTGAAGAGGACACAGTTCCTGAAGGTGGCTAGCAAGGATGGCTAGCTGAAGAGGACACAGTTCCTGAAGGTGGCTAGCAAGGACGGCCAGCTGAAGAGGACACAGTCTCTAGAGTTGGCTAGCAAGGACGGCTAGCTGAACAGGACACAGTTCCTGAAGGTGGTTAGCAAGGACGGCTAGCTGAAGAGGACACAGTTCCTGAAGGTGGCTAGCAAGGACGGCCAGCTTAAGAGGACACAGTCACTAGAGGTGGCTAGCAAGGACGGCTAGCTGAAGAGGACACAGTTCCTGCAGGTGGCTAGCAAGGACGGCTAGCTGAAGAGGACACAGTCTCTAGAGGTGGCTAGCAAGGACAGCTAGCTGAAGAGGACACAGTACCTGAAGGCAACGCTTCCGATCCACTGTGAGGGCTTCTGACGAACGAAACGGAAGCACTGACTCTTCCTGTTTCGTGGTTTAAAATCTCCCGCCCGTCCACCCCTTCCTAGAAGAGGAACCAATCCCCTCGGCCCTGGCAGGCAGGAGCGCCTGGATAGGCCGGATAGCCCCGTCGGCGGCTCGTCCTCGCCGCCCTGGATCCCGCGGCCCCCGTTGATCCTCGCCCCCCGCGTCGGGAGCCCAGGTAATGGCCCGGAACGGGACATTTACAAAGCGGTGGTAGGGCTATCGCACATGTAGTGTACGCCAAAAAACAATATTGTCCAGGTAGTGCACCCATCTGGTGGTAGGTTTGAAGTTGGCATACTGTTTCCCGCAGTAGATAATATTTTTTTAATTTTTTACTGCAGGGGGTGTTCCTGGCAGTAATCGGCAGTGAGGCCATATTGGTGCACGCTGCATGAGTATTGCACATGTAGGAACAATCGTACAGGAGAAACATCTACGATAGATCCACACCATGCACAAGAAGTAGAGGCTGACCACAGACTAGCCCAACTCGGGAGATGATATAGATGAAAATACTTTTTTCATTGTTCAAGGGACCCAACAGGGTCCGTGTTTCGACGCCCAAAGGCATCTGCCTCAGGGGTCACAAAAGGTATTCACAAAGCATATATGTGAAACAGATTTATAAACAAGGGTAAACTCTATGAAATTCAAATCGAGTTTCCTGCGCACACCAATTCGGTGGAGAACTACTTGCACTCTGTAATATGTTTGATCTATACATCCATCTGTTTAAACCATAGATTGATTTATAGGTTAAACAGATTATTTTAAATCTAATACGTTGTTGAACTGGCAACCAATGAAGACTTCTCATAATAGGAGAAACATTATCAAATTGGCCCAAACCAAAAATCAATCTTGCCACAGTATTCTCTTCTCCAAGCTGGAGACCTAGTTTCTTTAGCCTTTCCTCATAAGGAAGTAGTTTCATCCCCTTTATCATTTTCATCACTCTTTTCTGTACCTTTTCTAATTCTGTTACATCTTCTTTGAGATGCATGGCCAGAATTGCACACAATATTCGAGGTGCAGTCACACATGGAGCGATACAATGGCATTATAACATTCTCATTTTTGTTTTCCATTCCTTTCCTAATAATTCCTAACATTTTATTTGCTTTATTAGCTGTCACTGAACACTGACCAGAGGGTTTCAATGTATCATCAATGATGACATCTAGATTCTTTTCCTTGGTGGTGATTCCTAATGTGGAACCTGACAACACATACCTATAGTTAGGGTACCTCTTTCCCACATGCATCACTTTGCACTTGCTCACATTAAAAGTCATTTGGATGCCGAGAATCCCAGTCTCGTAAGGTCCTCTTGCAATTTTTCACAATTTTCTTGTGATTTAACAACTGTGTCATCAGCAAATTTAATTACCTCACTAGTTACTCCCATCTATAGGTCATCTATAAATATGTTAAAAAGCAGCGGTCCCAGCAAAGACCCCTGGAGAACCCCACTATCTACTCTTTTCCAATGAGACTACTGACCACTTAATCCTAGTGGAGGAGTAGCCTAGTAGTTAGTGCAGTGGACTTTGATCCTGGGAAAATGAGTTCAATTCCCACTGCAGCTCCTTGTGATGCTGGGCAAGTCACTTAACCCTCTATTGCCCCTGGTACAAAATAAGTACCTGAATATATGTAAACCACTTTGAATGTAGTTGCAAAAACCTCAGAAAGGCAGTATATCAAGTCCCCTTTCTCTTTTCTATCGTTTAACCTGTTCTTAATCCACAATAGAACATTACCTTTTATCCCATGACTTTCTAATTTTTTAAGGAGTCGTTTATGAGGTACTTTGTCAAATATCTTTTGAAAATCCAGATACACAATATTGACTGGCTCATCTTTATCCACAGGTTTATTCATTCCTTCAATGAAATGTAGTAGATTGGTGAGGCAAGATTCCTGTTGCTAAATCCATGTTGGCTTTGTCTCATGTCTTTGTATACACTCTGTAATTTTGTTCTTTATAATAGTTTCTACTATTTTGCCCAGCACTAACATCAGTCTCACTGGTCTATAATTTCCCAGATCACTCTAGAACCCTTTCAAAAATTGCTGCTACATTGGTACCATGCTTGATGTTAGAAATAAATTGCACATTAGCTCTGCAAGTTCATTTTTTATAAACAGGGCAAGCGGCATCAGGCACTCACTTTTTATCATACACAGAACAGTCCAAATATCAACACCTGACAAAGAATCCAATAAAAGTGGAATTTATTTTGGCCGCAGCATTCTATTACTCATATATGCAAAACAGTTGCAATATCATGCAATTATATTACTGCATACAACTTACAAAATCAAGACATTAAGTACATGAATTGAAATTCCTATCTAGAGCATTTGGGCAGGGTTTGTAGTCTTTCGAGTCACACAGCTCTAACTGTTTCAGGTTTGCATGAAACACGTTCCAGTGTGGCCTGTGGCATATTCCATAGACATACAGATGCGCTACCATTACTTTCTTGATAAGGGGTTGCCATAAAAGCACCTTCCCCTTCTTAGAGTTGACTCTTTCATGATGCCTTCAGCCTCCCCATTTTGTCCAAGTCTGAGGTAGGCACCGTCGATCTTCTCTTACTATTAAGTACATAAGTAATGCCACACTGGGAAAAGACCAAGGGTCCATCGAGCCCAGCATCCTGTCCACAACAGTGGCCAATCCAGACCAAGGGCACCTGGCGAGCTTCCCAAACGTACAAACATTCTATACATGTTATTCCCGGAATTGTGGATTTTTCCCAAGTCCATTTAGTAGCGGTTTATGGACTTCTCCTTTAGGAAACCGTCTAACCCCCTTTTAAACTCTACCAAGCTAACCTAACCACCTTCACCACGTTCTTCGGCAACGAATTCCAGTTTAATTACGCGTTGAGTGAAGAAAACGTTTTTCCGATTTGTTTTAAATTTACTACCCTGTAGTTTCATTGCATGCCCCCTAGTCCTAGTATTTTTGGAAAGCTTGAACAGACGCTTCACATCCACCTGTTCCACTCCACTCATTATTTTATATACCTCTATCATGTCTCCCCTCAGCCGTCTCTTCTCCAAGCTGAAAAGCCTTAGCCTCCTTAGTCTTTCTTCATAGGGAAGTCGTCCCATCCCCGCTATCATTTTAGTCGCCCGTCGCTGCACCTTTTCCAATTCCACTATATCTTTCTTGAGATGCGGCATCCAGAATTGAACACAATACTCAAGGTGCAGTCGCACCATGGAGCGATATAACGGCCTTATAACATTCTCACACCTGTTTTCCATACCTTTCCTAATAATACCCAACATTTTATTCGCTTTCCGAGCTGCAGCAGCACACTGAGCAGAAGGTTTCAGTGTATTATCGACGACGACACCCAGATCCCTTTCTTGGTCCGTAACTCCTAACGCGGAACCTTGCATGATGTAACTATAATTCGGGTTCTTTTTTCCCACATGCATCACCTTGCACTTGCTCACATTAAACGTCACCTGCCATTTAGCCGCCCAGTCTCCCAGTCTCGTAAGGTCCTTCTGTAATTTTTCACAATCCTGTCGTGAGTTAACGACTTTGAATAACTTTGTGTCATCAGCAAATTTAATTACCTCGCTAGTTACTCCTATCTCTAAATCATTTATAAATATATTAAAAAGCAGCGGTCCTAGCACAGACCCCTGAGGAACACCACTAACTACCCTTCTCCATTGTGAATACTGCCCATTTAATCCCACTCTCTGTTTCCTATCCTTCAACCAGTTTTTAATCCACAATAGGACTTTTCCTCCTATCCCATGACCCTCCTATTTCCTCTGTGTCCCCCTTCCGTACAAGAGGGGAACCACCCATGGTTTTAACATCATCTATGTCACAGCTAGCATGTGCTAACACAACTTACATCTTTGAACACTGTTGAAGCTTGCTTTGGTCTGAAACCTCTTGCTGTGTGCTCTATTCGACCGGGACCCACCACAAAAGACAAGGACAGCGAAATCTCGCTTGTCGCGGTCATCCCACTAGTAGGACTCCTAGCTGCGGCTCATCTTTAGACTTAGGTAAATCTTAAAGCACAGATGCACTGAGAATCATAACAATAAAACCTCATTTCCAAACTCGTTATATCTGCCCCATTGTAAGCAGGGGGAAAACATACCTGCCAAGTAACATATAACAATATCATTCTTCCTGCTTGCTTATGTGCATATATAAGCAATGAGGCCTGTCCATGATGAGTCAAACAAGACTTTGTGACTGAGTCGAGTAAGCGTGTTGAACTAAGTACTGCTCTCTCCATGTGGATGTCTTTGTGTAATTAGTTCCCTGGTTAGCCAATTGTAAGCACATAGGTACACCAGTGCAGCGATGACCTGCTATTGTCTTGAAACCAGCCTTGTGAAAAGGCCGGTGTTGAGTTTGCCCAATAAAGGATTTGGTCCTGTGGTTATTGGTGTTTTTTTTAATGTCTTAGATGCGAGATGCATACTAAAGCTTCTCCATTCTATGTTGTTTTGCCATAATTTTAGCGCTTGAAGATCTCAGACGAGATAATTGGAAAGTGTTTACACAGACGTTTTGATTTATTTTTTCATTATTTTTTATTCTTTATTTTTTGCTTTTTTTCCTTTTCTGGTCATCATCGCTGTTTTATCCATTGTTGCAATGGTGTTGCCAATACTCAGAAGAGGGTAATGGATAATTAGGTTAGTCATGGAGGATAAAAGTTATGCATGGAGGACACTCTCATTTGTAAGCCACACTGAGCCCGCAAATAGGTGGGAAAATGTGGGATACAAATGCAAATAAATAAATAAATAAATAAATAGCAGCAACCAGGCTATATCAGAACTGTAGCTTTATTTGTGGGTTTGTGTTTCTTTAGCCCCCCACCTGGCGGGTGCAATTAGTCCAGAGTTAGATGTTGAAAGCAGACTGGAGACATACCCTACCCAGTACTGTAGTGGTGGTGGTGGCGGGAGGTCTTCAAATTCTACAGTTACCTCTTGTGGGCCTTGGACCTATACAATTATGTGTGTGATACTGCTGCAACTCCCGCTTGGCATGTATATCCCCCCATCAGCAAAAGTTGTTAACAGGCAGGCACTTGGTTGTCAGTCATATTCTATAATTTGCATGCAAACTGAGGCTAATTCTACAAAGTACACCCTAAACTAGGGCTCTTCAGCTTGGAAAAAAGACGGCTGAGGAGAGATATGATAGAGGTCTATAAAATAATGAGTGGAGTGGAATGGGTAGACGTGAATCATTTGTTTACTGTTTCCAAAAATATTAGGACTAGGGGACACGCAATTAAGCTACAAAGTAGTAAATTTAATACGAATCAGAGACAATTCTTCTTCACTTAACATGTAATTAAACTCTGGAATTTGTTGCCAGAGAATGTGGTAAAGGCAGTTAGCTTAGTGGGGTTTAAAAAAGGTCTAGACGGCTTCCTAAAGGAAAAGTCTATAGACCAATATTAAGTTGACTTGAGGGAAAATCCACTGCTTATTTCTGGGATAAGCAGCATAAAATGTATTGAACTTTTTTGGGATCTTGCCAGGTATTTGTGACCTACAATGGCCACTGTTGGAAACAGGATGCTGGGCTTGATGGGCCTTTGGTCTGTCCCAGTGTGGCAATACTTATGTAGGTGTACCCCATAGCACCAGCCTGATATAGCTAATTCTGTGCATAGTGTGCTAGCCTGGAGGAAAATCAAAATAACCGACAGCGATTCTTACTGTTTTTGGCACACCTTCTCTCTGATTGGATAGCATGATGATGCTAAAGAATGTGCAGATGCAGGTGATGAATTAGTGTGGTGCCACTTCTGTTGCAGATAATGACCATGTATTGTACATTCAGGAGCAACGAGTATAAAAGCAACCTGCAAGACCAGAGGCTATTGCGGCCTTCTGCATCAGTAGCAGACATCCCAGTATAACTAGTATACAAAATATCTGCCAGCCAGTGGGCTATTGAAACTATGTATAGTAAGGTACATTCCGCAGGACTGTAGATCATTGAAGCCATGTGCATTCTAGTTCGAGTGGCATATAAGAAAACCTGCTGACCGAAGGTTATAGAAGTAGCCGACATCCCAATGAACCCAGTATATAAACATTCTGCCAGTCTGCTGGCTATTGCAAATAATGTATGTTATTTATTTATTTAGATTTGTTCACACCTTTTTCAGTAGTAGCTCAAGGCAGAAGCTGAGCCAGGTTGATGGCCCGGGGAGAGCGAGAGCGCCGGAACCTATTTTTTTGTATTATTGCACTGAAAATAGGCGCTGGCAGAACTCCGTTTGGGGGAGTGGCCGCTCCCCTGGCGCCCCACCTAGCTACGCCACTGTGTTAAGGTGGAAATGATATAGAAGGTGGAATCCCTCAGGTTACTGAAGCAATGTGCACTCGGTGTAGGTAGTAATACAAGAAACATTCCTGCCCAGGGGTATAAGTGGTGTACCTTCACGCTCCTGTGATATGGAACGAAATAAACCTATAAACCCAAATTCTATGAAATGCTGTCTTCCTTGGTGACAGGTGTTTTTTTTTTTAGATAGAAACTGCAAGCCTGAAGGCTGCTTTAGCAGTACACTAGGCTGCGGGTGGTATATATGAAAAACTGGGCACCTAAAGTACCATTGCGTGGGGGACTCAGGTCCCTATCTGCCTCTACCTGTCACATTTGTAGCCCTCACTCACTCACCAGAAACCCACTGTACCCACATATAGGTGCCTCTTTCACCTAAAAGGGCTATTGTAGTGGTGTACAATTGTAGGCGGTGGATTTTAGGTGGGTTTTGGGGGGCTCAGCAGACAAAATAAGGGTGCCCCATTTCTCTCCTGGCATATCTGGGGGACCAGTCTACTAAAATTGCTGGCCCCTCCTACATCCCAATGGCTTGATTTTCTACCTTTTTCACTTGGACATTTTTTTTAAATGGACCAAAAAACAAAACATCTAAAGCACAAAACCTCGTTAGAAACAGTAATTTCGAAAACAAAAGATAGATGCTTTTCTTTTTCAAAAAATTATCTTCTTTTCTATTTGGATTTGGACGTTTTTTTCAAAACACCCAAAGTCGGGCTTAGATGCCATGTCGAAAATGCTCCTCTACGTAACTTTGTAAGACTAAGAGCTTTGAAAATATGCCTCCATATAAACTTAACGCCTAAGTTCTATGGTGCAACTGCAAAGGAGACATTAGCATGGGAGGTTCAAAAAAACAAAAAATCAAAAATCTGCTTACAGTAGTAAGTATAGACCACAAAAGCAGACAAATAAAAATATATAACAAAGTTTAATAAAACAAAACCCAGAGGTGAGTAAAACAATACCCGACATGGCCACGTTTTGCCCTCAGGCTGCGTTAGGGGTAAAACTACAAAATAAAATAAATAAAAACATAGATAACAAATCATAAACAGAATAATCAATACCTTTTTTAGGTATGTATGCATTTCATTTGAAAATATACACAAGCTACACTGATTAAATATTAAATCCACCTCTCCTTATATATGTTTTAATTTTGCATTTTATTGTCATTTTTATTTATTTGTTAACAATTATTTTTATTGTTATTGAGATTATATGTAGTTATTTTAACATAGGTTGCTTTTGGTAGAACATTAAATATTTGATTTTATGCATTTTGAGTTGAATTAAAAATGTTTTTTGCTCAATATATATGTACACGATTTATATATGTTGATTGTATGTTTCATTTTAAGTTATATTATTGATTATTCTGTTGATGATTTATCTATGTTTTTATTTATTTTATTTTGTAGTTTTACCCCTGACGCAGCCTGAGGGCGAAACGTGGCCATGTTGAGTATTGTTTACTCACCTCTGGGTTTTATTAAACTTTGTTATATATTTTTATTCATCTGCTTTTGTGGTCTATAATTAGCATGGGAAGGACATTGGCGAGTTAGGGGTATGTAAGGCACTTACACACTAAATAGATAGAATACTGTTAGTTACTTGTACAACTGACAGTATTTAGGTGCAAATATTTGCCCCAGCCTTTGACATAATGTAAATGCTCATGCATAAAATTAGGCACTCAAATACCGACTCAAGCTACTATTTGAAATAGCTTCTGTGCCCAAATTTGCCATTATAGAATACTTGCCTAATGCTTAGTTTTTTTAGTGCCTAACATTTGACGCCCTTTCTTGAATCTACCCCTTAGAGTTTATGTTTTTTGTTTAAAAATCCTGTTCTGCTTACACATGTATTTTAGCTGGGCAACTCAATGTCTGGGCAAAATTTATCCAAATAAGAAGCCAGGGTCATTCTGGGGTGGGGATGCACAACCAAAGATTATAGATAGCAGCAATATTTGGCTGTATAAGTTTAAGATTGCATATTCAGTAGGTCTACCTAAATTAATACTGGGCCATTAAATATCAGGCATAAAAATAAGTGAATAAATCATTTGCTTGTTATTATGTGATAATTGTATTTCTGAATACTGCCCTGTCAATGTACAAGAATGTAGATTTTGAAAATGGAAACAAAAGTAATAATGTGGCCCTGCTAAAAGTAGTGGAAGGGTGGCTCACACCTACTAAATATATACAGTAAAGTCCAAAATCTGGACTGCCCGGGGATCAGGACAGTCCAGAGTTTTGTTTTTTTCCTGATTCTCTGTTGCTGCCTTAGCTATGCCTCCCCTTTCTTCCCTCCCTCTATCCCCACTCGATCTGGTTTCCCCCCACTCCTGGCCCCTGGCTTGCTCCCTCTCTAACCTGAAGTCTTCGTAGTACAGTACCACCAGCAGCGACAGCCTTACTCACTGGCTGCCTCCAGCATGCACCGGGCCCTTCTCCTCTGACCCATATCACCCCTTCCGGGTATTGGTCAGAGGAGAAAGGCCCAGTGCATGCCCGAGGCAGCCAGTGAGTAAGGCTGCCATGGCTGCTATCGCTGATACTGTGAAGACTTTAGGTTAGAAAGGGAGCAAACAGGCAGGGCCAGGACCGGTTAGGGAAGATGCTGGATTGTACGGGAAGAGGGGAGGAAGAAGGGGAAGGCATAGCACAGGGGGCCTTGGATGGCCTGGGAGTGGAGGGAGAGCATGTAGGTCTCGGAGAGAAGCAGTACCGTGTGGGGGAAAGAGGGACGGGGAGAATCCAGATTCTCAGGCAGTTTTCTGGATTCTCGGGCAGTTGGCATGAAAAGTTTAAGGGTCCAGATTCTTGGGTTGTCCGGATTTCCATCATCTGGATTTCCGGACTTCTACTGTAATCCCAAGAGAAGAAGAAGGTGAGGATATCTAATTCTTCCAACCTTTTATACTGACCCAATGAGGGAGTCTCTCTTGAAAACTATTTAGAAATGTGTTGTTAATCCAATTAAAAAATTTATTGACTACAAAAGTTTCTGCTAACCAATGTTCCCAAATCTATTTTTAGAAACATTACATCATTTTGTCCATGTGATACTGTCAAGCTGAAGTATGTGGAAATCTGCTTTTACCTAGTTTGAGACAGTAACGTGTTTTAAACTGAATTATATCCCCAGTTTGGGCATATGCTCTAGCATTTCCAACCTATAAATTCTCCAGTAACTATCTGTGACTAAAGTCTTGTGAAATAATTTACAATTTTATTTAGTTCATGGGAGAATAGTTGGTCTTTCAATGATTTGAGGAAAGTCCTGGTTGGGACTCATGCTAACTCATTGTGCTGGCATATATTTCTCAAAATATTTAAGAACTGCTATGTTGCTTCCAAACCTTTTCCCCATAGATACTTTATTTTTGTCTAGTTACCTGTTTTTCAATTTATCTTGCCAGAAAAGCATAATTTGTTAGTATATTAAAACACATGAGGGCAATTTGGTATAAAGCAAAATGAACATGTAATTTGTTGATTTTATCACTATAGGCTTGATCCTTGCCCCCTCCCCTCTGCATCTTTTTTGGCTTCAGAGAGTGAAAATTACAGACTACTCCAGCATTTCCTAAATAGCAACTGATGTAAAAGTAATACTGAAGTGATATTCATCATGATCCAAGATTTTCAACACAGCTCTTAATAGATATTTGAATTACACAGGAAGAAAAGGCATTCCATAAGTACCATCTACTTAGTCCATGAGCTCTTCCAGAAAGACTTATTCAAGGGTAATGCCCCTAATTCTATAAATGGTGCTTTGAGATGCACATGAAAATTTGGGCATATGCCAAAATTGTGCATGCATTTTAATTGAATAGCCAATTAACTACAATAATTGGCATTTCAGCAACTTTTATTGGCGCTAATTGGAATCAATTGTTCCAATTACATGTACAAGCATAAATGAAGGCCACATGATCCATGCTACATTTTACGCATGTCCCCGAAAAGGGGGTGTGGAAATGGGCGGGTCATGGGTAGTTCGGGGGAGGGGGTATCATGGGTGTAGTTTTTGGTTACATGTGCAATTATAGAAGAAGTGGACTCCATGCCTAAATTTGGGCTCTGGTATTTGCACCACATTTTTGTTGGTGCAAATGGATACACCTAAATTTCAGCATGACCCCCAGGACTTAAGCGCTATTCTATAAACTGCAGCTAGCTTTAAGTACGACTTAGTGAACAGCGCTCAGCTTTTTTATTTGGCACTGATTTTTTGGCACCATTTATAGAATCTACCCCAATATGTCTATTTCTATTTGCCTCTTAGAGTGCTGGAAAAATGAATAGATTCTAGATAAGGCCTAGAGTACCTACAGGCTGGAGTAGAACTGTGGCTGGGCAGCTTCTGTTACTTTCTTTAGAAGTGATATTGATACGTGTGGAGGGGCATTTAAAAAAAAATGTCTAAGTCCAAAACAATTTTCAGACAAGGATAAAGAGGAATAGATCAACAAAACTCAACTGTACAAATGAATTCCAAATCATACAAATTTCTTTTAATCAGAATGTAATCCAATGTGAAAGAATGCATTCAACACTTAGATGTGCCCAGATGAAGGAATAGTAGAAGGCATCTCAGCATAGCTAAGTTAAGGGCCCTGTTTACTAAGGTGTGCTAAGTACATGCTAAATGTTAGAGATGCCCAGATATTCCTATGATCAAATGTCAAAAAACCAGAGTATAATAAAGAGAAAACAAAATGGATAGAAAGATCGGCCCAGAGAAGCTATGATGCAATATGTGAAAAAGATACAGGAAATATTTTTAAATGATTGAGAAATTCTCAGAGTATAAACTCCCCAAGCGAGGCTACACCAAAGTGATTTATGTCTCTAAGGGTGGATAAGCTTCTCGATCATAGAATTTCTTTATGATTTTTTTATATATAGATTTTTTATGCATACACACACCAGTGCTCTTATTGCAACAATAAATTTTGCTTATTCAATATATAAGTATTTCTGGGTCAATCCTATCATTTGTTCCAACAAACCACAAGCACACTATTTTCAAAAAAATATCCGAAAGATATTTACTCTTTTCAAACATTCATAATCACAATAGTGTGTTAAATCAATGTGCCGTAATCATTTCTTAGCACAATGATATACTACTAAACAATATAATCCAAATGGGCACTTAGCGTTGTGTAGTCGGATGATCCACACTCAAACGAAACTCAATCCATATTCACGACTTGTAGTCCAATAGAGTAGTGCACCAATACTGCTTGTTTCTCGGAAGGAGCAGGTCCTGTTATTTCCATGTCTCAGGTATCAAATGCTCCCACACTATGGTGTACTACTGTCAAAAAGTGAAATCAATAAAAGCACTGGTGTATGTATGCATAAAAAATATATATATAAAAAAATCACGGAGAAATTCTATGATCGAGAAGCTTATCCACCCTTAGAGACATAAATCACTTTGGTGTAGCCTCGCTTGGGGGAGTTTATACTCTGAGAATTTCTCAATCATTTAAAAATATTTCCTGTGTCTTTTTCACATATTTCATCATAGTTTCACTGGGCCGATCTTTCTATCCATTTTGTTTCCTCTTTATTATACTCTGGATTTTTGACATTTGATTATTTGGATCTTTACCAGAGATTTATTTGGGATCGATATTTTTTGACATATATTCCTATGGGCATCTCTAGTTTTTAACGCGCACATCATTAGTACACACTAAACATGCTTGTGCGCCTCTAGTCTGGCTTAGTAATCAGGGCCCTTAGTGTTGAATAAATTTTTTCACATTAGATTATATTCTGATTAAAAGAAATTTGTAATTAAGGAGGTTTTTTTCAGCCAATGATGACAGCATGAGCTCCTGGAATCTAAGTTAAAGGTTTTGGAATGGGAGTCTGTTGAGGCTTTTTTCACCTTACACAATTTTTAAAAATCAATGTGCATATTATATGTGAGCAAGTACGTGAGACTGGTCCCATATTTAGTTTTTGGAGGAATTCATTTGTATGATTAAGTCCAAAAAAATCCATCCTGCTCAAAACATCCAAAAAACATCATCCATCTCGCAGTTATATTCAATCAGGAAGAATGTCTAGGGGGTCCTTTTACTAAGGTGCACTGAAAAATGGCCTGCGGTAGAGTAGGCACGGGTTTTGGGCACGCGCAGATCCATTTTTCAGCATGCCTGCAAAAAAATGCCTTTTTTAAAATTTTTGCCGAAAATGGACGTGCGGCAAAATAAAAATTGGTGTGCGTCCATTTTGGGTCTGAGACCTTACCGCCAGCCAGTGACTTAGCTGTAAGGTCTCTCGCATTAACCGTGTGGTAATCACCTACGCGTGTCAAGTCAGAGTTACCGCCTGATTTTCGCTGCATGCCAGAAAATAAAATATATTTTCCAGCGCATGTAGCGAATACGCGTAAAAAATGAAATTACCACACGGGCCACACAGTAGCCAGGCGGTAACTCTGAATTGGCGTGTGTTGGGCATGCATAGGCACCTACGCAGCTTAGTAAAAGGGCACCTAGATTTCCTGTTTGATTATGGCTGTGAGAAAATGAATAGCTATTTGCCAAAGTGAAATATCCAACTTTTGAACCACAAAAAAGCAGGGATATGAATGCCTATCTGGCATCATTTTCAAAACTATGACCACAGTAATGCCTCTGTAGAACAGAGGAGTAGCCTAGTGGTTAGTGCAGTGGGCACAAGGCACATGGGTTCACACTCCTATGTAACTCTTTCATTTTGCTGATAATAATGCTCACTCTTGAGAGAGTGCAAACTAAGGGTAAGCATGTGTGAACTATCACATATTTATAAACCAATGAGCAAGCATGCAGAGTGTGCACTCTTTCAGAAAGAGTACACCTGTTTGTACATAGTACACCCTCTTTCAAAAGAATGTTCACTCAATGATTTTGCTCCCGTGATGAAAAATGGCCAAAGAACAAAATAAATATTCTGGGAAACTATATGGGAAACGATAGGAAATAAAAAATTTCTAGTTGCCCATCCCTACTGAGCAAACCCAGCTCTTTGTCTGGAGCATGTGAGGCCTCTGAGCCTATACTGGCTTAAGTTAAATGCCAGCTCAAGTGTTTAACTTAATCCATATATTCAGCATCATTATCCTTATAGGTAGCAGTGCTAAATATATGGACACTATGGACACTGGCACTACCCATTTAGTCTAGACTTGCATTCTGCAGGACAAATCTCTCTCTTTCTTGCTCTCATGCTCTCTCTCACTCTTGGTCTGCCTACCTATCTATTTAAATTATCTATTTAACAGTTGAATATGATAAAGGTCTGTAATAGATATAATACTAATAATAAAACTTTACTTATAGCCCGCTCTATCTGGAACAGTCTAAGTGGGGAACAAACCACATACAAAATAAAATAAAATAATATAAACATAACAATAAAAATATGTCATCACAATACAAAATTGTACTATACTACAACTTAACAAAAACATACTAGAATGTAAATTCAGACACCACTGTAAAACAAAATAACATCATACATCTGGTGATCCATATGCCTGAATAAACAAATGGGTTTTTAAGGCTTTTCTTGGACTGGGCAATATTCTGCATAGTGTGGAGTTCAATAGGTAGCACATTCCATAACATAGGGCCTTTAATCTGATAGAAGTCTACAAAAGTCTATAAAATACTGAGTAGAGTGGAACGGGTAGAGGTGAATCGCTTGTTTATTTTTTCCAAAAATACAAGGACTAGGGGGCATGCTATGAAGCTTCTAAGTAGTACGTTTAAAACAAATCAGAGAAAATATTTCTTCACTCAACATGCAATCAAACTCTGGAATTAATTTCCAGAATATATGGTAAAAGCAGTTAGTTAAGCAAGTTTTAAAAATGGTTTGAACCAATTCCTACAAAAAAGCCCCAAGCCATTATTAAGCTAGACTTGGGAGATATCCACTGCTTATTACTGGGATAAGCAGCATAAAATCTGTTTTTACTCTTCTGGGATCTTGCCAGGTACTTGTGACTTGGATTGGCCTCTGTTGGAAACAGGATGCTGGGCTTGATGGACCTTCAGTCTGACACAGGAAGGCAATACTTATGTTCTTATAAATATTGTCACTATGGACGTATTTTGAACTCTGACCAAAATAGTAGATAGTGTGGGTTAGACATCTTTTAAATAAATAAATAATTAATTATTTGGCTCACCCTCATTCTACTCCCAAGCTAGTCCACAAATATACAGATAGTAAGATAGTATCAGGCTATATTGCAATAAGAGAAAGGCACATCTAATTTACGCAGTCCACAATAATCATCTTGAGGAGAAAGAAAAGCACCTACTTTAATAGAAGAAAAGACAAAAAAGGCCTGATAAATTGCCTAATCAATCCTGTATTTAAGAAAGGAGCTGAAGGAGTAATTTCCAGGGCCTAGAATTCAAAATAAGCAGTGAGACGAGCTGGTTCATAAAATATTTATCTAACAGAGTGAAACTTAACCATGTATTTACCGGACAAATAAATCCAAAATCCCACTCCTCCCTCAAGATGACATACTATGGGGCTCACTTCAACTTACAAAGTTCCATAGGTTACTATGGAACTCGTTTTCGAAAGAGGAAAATGTCTAAAAAGTGGCATTTAGCAGCATTTGGATGTTTTTCTCACAAAAACATCTAAATCAGTATTTTCAAAACAAATTTTTAGAAGTGTTTCGATGAAGTCCATCAGAAGTGCTTTCAAAACACAAGGGGGCATGTCGGGGGTATGTTAAGGGTGGGCTATGAGTGTTCCTAAGAATTGGATGTTTCACAGCCATTATGGAACAAAACAAAACTGTCCAGGACTAAAACTAAGACATTTTGAGCTAGACCTGATTTTATAATGAATAAGGCACAAAAGTGCACCCTAAATGACCAGATGACCACTGAAGGAAATCAGGGGTGGCCCCCCAATATCCCCCCAGTGGTCACTGACCCCCTCCCACCCCTCAAAAATGTGAATAAAAATATGATTTCCAAGCCTCTATGACTGCCTCAGATGTTAGAGCCAGGTCTATTAGAGCAGTATGCAGGTCTGTGGAGTGGTGTAATGGTCAGTGCAGTGCACCATGACTTGGGAACTCAGGTCCCTATCGTCCTCTACCTGTCACAATTGTGGTGGAAACTGTGAGCCCTCCCAAACTCACCAGAAACCTACTGTACCCATATACAGGTGTCCCCTTCACTCATAAGGGGTATTGTAGTGGTGTACAGTTGGGGGTAGTGGGTTTTGGGGGGGCTCAGCAGACAAAATAAGGGAGCAATAGTGAAATGTGTACCTGGGTGCATGTTTTTTTAAGTCCACTGCAGTGGCCCCTAGGATGCCCCATATATCTCCTGGGATGTCTGAGGGACCAGTCTATTAAAAATGCTGTCTCCTCTTACATCCCAATTGCTTTATTTTTTACGTTTTGCACATGGACAGTTTTATTTTTTGAGAATGGACAAAAAAACAAAACGTCCAAATAACAAAACCTTGTTCAAAACAGTATTTAAAAAAAAAAAAAAGTAGACTTTTTTCTTTTTTTGAAAATGACCTTCTTTTCTATTCAGATTTTGGATGTTTTGAGCAAAATGTCCAAAGTCAGACTTTGACATCATATCAAAAATGCACCTCCATGTAACTTTGTAAGCCTAAGTGCTTTAAAAATATGTCTCCACGGGTCTCAGTAATAAAAACTGACTCCTCCTTTGGACCTTTTTTTTTTTAAAGAATGGAATCTGTATATTTGTAACCTGTAGTTTGTAATTTCTGGAAATAACCAGCTTCTTTTTACTGGAATCCACTTTGAACTGAGAGGTATTAGCAGAATACAAGACACATTGTTTTGTTATGTTATGTTATGCTGAAATTAGATATTAATGAAGTCACAAGAAAAATATAGTATATCCAAAATGAATCATTGTAGTTATTGTAAACCATTGAGAAAGTTCTCTAATGGGCAGCATATCAAATATTAAATAAACTCAAAACTATTGCACTGCATGAAGAAAGGATGTACATCTCTTAAGCTGCAGTCAGTTCATTAACACCTTACATACCAGAGAGTTTTTGCCAGTATTTTTTAAATAGGTGGGAAAATGTGGGATACAAATGCAATAAATAAATAAATAAATGTAGACTGCAAATATTTGTATTTGTCTGACAGCAAAGCCATGAGATAAAATTACTTCTTAATTTCTGAAACTGAACAGTAAACTTGAGAACACAGAAAATTCTAGATAGACTAAAGGGATTTTGTCATGGCAAGTTTACAGAAAGAATGCATGGAGGGGCATTTTCGATATGATGCCCAAAATTAAAAAAAATAAAAAACACAGAGAAAAGCACATATGTAATGGGTCTTCATTTTTTCAATGTTCAAAATACAACCAAAAACCGTCCACAATTAAGACACATCGCAGACTGTTTTGTCAGATGGTTGTATCAGTCAATAGAAAATCACTCTCAGAAAACATCTACAAATGGAAGTGGTTCTGCGATTAAAAATTGTCATCTGCCAATATAAGGACGTCCCCTCCATGTGTACACATCTATATATGCTGCTGCACGTGGAAGGGCATTTTCCATTGTGCCTCAAAATGTCTTGTAGGAGAGAGAGCCAAACTTCTCTGCAAAGGAATCTCAGCTCCTTGTCCTCCTGTGCCTCTTGCAAAGGAGGGAAATTTTCAAGAGACACACCACTACCTGCCACCCACAATCATGCTCATTTTCGAAAGAGAAGGACGCCTATCTTTCGACACAAATCGGAAAATGGGCGTCCTTCTCACAGGGTCGCCCAAATCGGTATAATCGAAAGCCGATTTTGGACGTCCCCAACTGCCTCCCTAGCATGCAAGACACTCTCCACCTATATATGTGGGTGATTTTCTCCATTTATATTTCTTTGCTTTCCTTAGGCTTTTTTGTTTTGTTTCATAGGATGCAACTTGGACTACTGGTGTGAGTTCATTCTACCGAATCAATCAGCTTGAAGGAACTTCACCACTAGTGTTACATCTGCCATCCAAGAGTTTGATGTTACTATTCCAAAAGGTTTTTCCTGCTGCTTCTGCTCCAAAACTGATTTGACTAGATCTCCTTATGTTGGGAGGCAGAGAAAAAAAAATTAATACTGGCATTTTTAACTAATATTGAAGAAAGAAAACATATGTACAATAGAAATGGCATAAACAAACCTACCTAATATTATTAATACAATAAGCTTCTGATTGGTGACCGTGAACTGAAATCATCTTTGCTATGAATGTTTTAAGCTAGCAGGTATATTGCAAGCATTTTTTTTAAAGGTTAGTCAAACCCTTAAATGTTCATAATTTTCAACTGAAGAGTAGGGATAAGTAGAGAATGAAAAAGACAGGCCATTGTTTGTGATAATGATCTTTCAAAGAGTCATTATTCTTGCTGAATTTAATTAACACTATGTCTGTATGAGAAAGTACCTATGTGACATGTAGAATCTTTTGCCAGGCGTTGTAATAATTAACGCATTATTGGTTGGCTCAGTTCAAGCTTCACCGCTTGCTGCCTATGGGCACAAGCAAGGACATCTAGCACAATGAAAGATTGGCTTCTATGGCTGAAATAGAAATTCCTGTTTAATCAGAAGTTTTAAATCATCCTATTATAAAATCAAACTAGGAGAAAAATGCAATCATGTATGTCAGTCCTGGAATATAATTGGTGTATTGTGGTATAGTATTTGGCTTAGATTCCCTGTCTGGAACCTGAAATGTCACCTGCCAAAGCTAATCAGGTTTATAATTACCTGTGAATTGTTATTCTTATTTCCTTTAGTGGGCCCATAATTACTACTGTTTGTGGCTTCAATTATCATCCATTACTAAGGAATTTATAAGAACGTCATAGAGGCAATTTTAGGTTTACACGTGTAACTTGGAATTTACATTTTAAGCAGTGATTTTAGTAGGGGAGCATACATGAGTATGCATGTGGCATGCACAGATTTGAAGAGGCTATTTTTTTGGGCTGTCTTCATGTGTATTTCCCATTTTGAAACAGAGATTTCACCATTGGCATTTATACCTACTCTGACTTTCATTGAGCATTCAGCTAACTATTCCTTTGGACCTAGAAGTTTAGAGGAAAGAATGAAGGGGGGAAGTGTGCTTTCCTCCCTGGTGTTCTTAACTCCTTCATACAGCAAAAACTTGGAGGTCAGCTGCTTATTTGTTTTCCCCTGGATATGCTCTTATGCAAATCTGGTACTTAATACTGGTAAGTGCTGGTAATTAGATGTGCAGGGACCAACTTTTACAGTTTAAATGTTACATGCCAGAACTTACACATACAATCTCCTGAATTTTGAACATGGTTTCTTTGTAAAGGGGCTGTTTCCATTCCACCAAACACACATGTTTTCCCCTTGGCCTTATATTTATTTATTAGGATTTATTAAAAGCCTTTATCAAGAGATTCACCCAAGGCGGTGTATAGCAGGTATAGTTTAACATAAAACTTACAATTTTATTAACAACTTAACAATAGTAAAAATGGCCAAATATAAACATAAATACAATAAATGAGGTTGTCACAAAATGCCTAGCCTCCCATCTGGGATTACCCCAAGGCCACTTAGAGGGTCTATCCCAGCATATCTGAGGTCTGCCTGCACCTGTTGCTTGTGCTCTACACTAGCACCCTCCTCCTACTAACTGGGTCATAACTGCCTCTAGACAAGTCTCCCGCTCTCAAATTATTCCAGTGATTTCTAGGTTACTGGAGCCACACTCCCAGTGGTCCCACAGTTCCCAGAAAGCACTCACAGACCCAACACAGAAACCACCAGGATCCTTTATCAGTCCAGACAGGCGGAGTCAGTAAATAATTGTTTATTGTCTTAAAAATATATTGAACAATGAACAAAAAATGTGCAATCAGCAAACAATAACAGGTAATTGAAATATGGATCAATTATAACACTAATTAAACATTTGTTTACTTTCTAAATAGTAACTGGGGAGAGCAGGACATAAAGCTGCTCACCAGTTATCAAATATAACTGTTTTTTTTTACAGGCTTCAGCAAAGAGCTTTCTCTCTCTCTTCTCCTGGTCTGAAACTGGGAAAAAACAGTACAGTTCAAAAGAAATGAGCTCCTGGGCCAATCATAGCCCAGTCAACAAGTTTTAAAAGTATACTGCTCGTAGTATTGTAGATTCACTTCTTCACTGAGTGAAACTAAAAGAGGGCATTCAATTTTTCTATAAAAACTTTAACATAAAAGATGTACCACCTGCTGGCCAAACTAGAGAGATGCACTTCAAGAGTTTAATTTAGGCAGTTTAGTGGCTTAAACACACTGTTCTGTCACTGAGGTAAGTTGAAAATAGCAAATTGAAACTAATAATAGGCCTACTATGAAACAGTATCAAAAAATATATACTGTTAACAGCACTGAAAATTCAAATACCAAAATTATAATACAATATTAGCATAATACAAGCAATACATTACAAAACATGCATTAGAACATTCAAATACATAGATATTGTTGCTAATGCTTTTCTACAATACAGCTTACCATAGTAGCCAAGGGGCCAAGTGGTAGATATATAGATGGGGACAAGATAGGTGATATGTCTTTCACAATTCTATAAGCTGGTGTCCTAAATTTAGGTTGCCAGTAGCCTGCATGTGTTATAGAATATTGGCACTTATGTGCGTGATTGGCGCCAGTAATTGAAAGTTACATTATACTTTGGAGGTTGACTATTTCCATGCTGTGCACTCCACAGCTGTTTTCCACAGCTGATGGCTGAGTTTTATTTATTTTGGGCTTATTATTCCCATTCTCCCTATTGCTTCCAACAGACCCCTGAAGAAGGATTTGTAGCCGACAAACACTGCCTGTGTTGGATTCAAAATTGTCCACACATCCTATGCACTTTGGAGAATAAAGTTTCTTACTTTTAGAAGCATTAGACTTGTGGACTTTATTTTGGTTGTCATTTTGGAACAACGTAGGTTGGTGTCTTCCATCACTTCCCTTACAGTTTTTACTGCTGTGGAAGTCCTTTTCCCCCATGTTTTGTCATCATTCAAACGAAACAATTAATAATGGGGTCACTTCATCTTTTAACATTCAGAAAGTGGTTTGAATGTTAAGAAATACTTCTATAAAATATTGTGGTTCAGTCCTTATTTGAGTTAAAGGTCACTTCATCTTTGACATTCCTTCCATCTTTGTAAATATGTGGGATACATCTGGTTAGAGCTTCTAAGATGGCATTTTTAAGCAACATTCATGCCTGATTTGAACTTCTAACTTTTGCAGCTGCTTCATTTAGCTTTTAATGGTAGAAATAAAAGAAAATAAAACATAGAAAAGAAAATAAGATTATACCTTTTTATTGGACTAACTTAATACATTTTTTTGATTAGCTTTCAAAGGTAATCCTTCTTCGTCAGATCGGAAATAAGCAAATGTTGCTTACTTCGGATCTGATGAAGAAGGGTTACCTTCGAAAGCTAATCAAAAAAATGTATTAGGTTAGTCCAATTAAGAAGTATCATCTTATTTTCTTTTCTATGTTTTATTTTCTTTTATTTCCATTGATCACCTTTATAAATGGAATAACACGGCTACCACATCTCTCTGCTTTAGCTTTTAAAAAACCATGTCCCTCATGTTATCATAGTTACCCCATTGAAAGCGAAATGCTAACAGTTATTATGTTATGATCACTATTGCTAAGTGGCCCCCAATGATTTTACCTCTTCACACCAAGTACTATATTCCACTGAGGACTAGATCTAAAATAGTTTCCACTCTTGTTGGTTCCTGAACCATCTACTCTATAAAGTAGTCATTTATTTCAACTAGCACTTTTGCCTCCCTAGTATTTCCTGATGTGACATTGATCCAGTCAATGCAGTAGTGCATTGAAATCTAATCCATAATTTTATATTTCCAAAGCAGTGCATAAAATGTTCAACAGAAAAATTACCCACAGAAAAGATAGGTGGAAGTGTTTGTGGGACCTTTTCTTCCTAAGGCAATTTTCCAAGTCAAAGCATGTGTGTACTTTCACTGTGAAAACCAAGTCAAATCTACAGACAAAATGTGCCCATAGTCTTTGCAACAGTGCGACAATATAAACATTGCTCTCAAATGGGACTAATTTTATGAAGCATGTTTTACATGTGGAAAATGCTCTTTGAAAAATTTGCGGTGTAGAGACATTTTATAAGTAGGCATGGAATAAGATTACAACTACTTTTGCATGATTAGTATCCAAATGTTTCTGAAGGTGAAGTATGAATCGCAGGGGTGGCCCAAGGGAATCTGCCACATGAGGTAGGGATGAGATGCCACCCTTGCCCGTTCACCAGTGCCCGATCTGGCATCTCCTCCCTTCCCTCCTCAACCCTCTTCTCTGTGTTTACCTTATTTTTTTCTTTTCCAAAAGGCATCAGTGGCAGTGATTCCCGTAGGCTGCCTTGCTGCAGTGCCACTGACACCGGCCTCTTCACTTTACCATGCATCCTGCCTCAGAGGAAACAGGAAGTTACGTCAAGAGGCAGGCCGCAGTAGGGAGCAGAGGCTGGTGCCGGTGGAAGACACCCTATGTGAATTGCTGCCACTGCCACCTTTTGGAGAAGAAAGAAGTAAGGGAGGGAAGGGGAGAGTGCCGCTCCCTGCAGAGTGCCACCTGAGGCCCCCACCTCAGATGGCCTAATGGCAGGGTCGCAACTGATGAATGGAGCTGGGTCAGAGTTCGATGTATGTGTGTATTCTATAAAATAAACTTATAGATGCATAGAGTATATGTGCACACTTAGGGGGGCCATTTTACACAGCGGGGGTAAGCCCAACGTGGGCTTACCACTCACTCTTCCTGGACTACCTCACGTGCCATTTCAGGGGGAAAAAGAAAAGCCCTGGAAATAGCTTGAACGGCAGTAACATGGTGGTAATCAGGCATCGTCCCGAGCTGCCCTGTTACTGCTGGATTAGTGAGGGAGCCCTTATCACCACCTCAATGGGTGGCGGTGAGGGCTTTCTGCTGCATGACCATGCGGTAAGAGTTCTCTTAACTCATGACCATGTGTGCTGGGGGCTTTTTTTTCCTGCTGCAGTAAAAAGGGCTCCTGCTGCTAGCACAGGACCCTTTTTCCTACAACTTGTTAAAAGGTCCCTTTACATCTTCGGAGCAGGTGCAAATTTGTGCAAAAGGATTTATATATTACTATAGGTCATTATATCACTCTGTTCTTGGAAAAGCGCATAGGTGCTTATGTTGCCACTATAAAATAGCTAAATTCCTTCAGCCACAATAGCAGAACTAGAATTTAAAAAACACGTGTAATGAATAATTTGTATTTTGGGACTATTGTACCAAGGCAGTGAAACCTTGCCAAATAAATGAAAAAGTATCACTCTCCACCTTTCACTTTTGCAATCATAAGTCCCTGTGTCTGTAAGTAAAAAAATATAATTTTTCCAGACTCATTTCATATAAAACTACTTTAAATTAAAAAAAAATTATCTGTTCCATTGAATAGAAGTTCAAAATGCAAGGGAATAATTGGAGTAGAATAAATGAATATAGTCAAATACTCAAGGAAAGAGCATAGTGTTGCTTAGGGGCACATCATCACCATTTGTCTACATCAACAATGATATTCCCTTTTATTCCACACTTACAGGCAGAAAAGTTTATATTGGTGTCAAAAGCTCTTTCAATATGAATAGGTTCAGAATGCTGCTGTTAGGCCACCATGCCAAACGGGTGTTTGTCATTCCTTTCCCAGAAGAAAAAACGGTTTAGGATAGCCAGTGCCAAGATGCAGGGTAATTCTATAACTGAGTGTTTGCAAATAGGTGATCGGAGGGTGCCTAATACACAGAGAGGGGCATAATCGAAAGGGATGTCCAAGTTTTGTTGAGGACGTCCTCGCAAAACGTCCCGCTGGAGGGGCGGGGAAACCTGTATTATCGAAACAAGATGGACGTCCATTTTTCATTTCGATAATACGGTTAGGGACATCCAAATCTTGAAATTTAGGTCGTCCCTAGAGATGGTCGTCCCTAGACTTGGTCATTTCTGATTTTCGGCGAAAATGGAAACCAAGGACGTCCATCTCAGAAACAACCAAATGTAAGCCCTTTGGTCATGGGAAGAGCCAGCATTTGTAGTGTACTGGTCCCCATGACATGCTAGGACATCAAGTGGACTTCATAAACTGCTCCCAGGTACTGAGCCCCCCCAAATCCCCCCCAAAACCCACTACCCACAACTGTACACCACTACCATAGCCCTTATGGGTGAAGGGGAGGCACCTAGATGTGGGTACAGTGGGTTTCTGGTGGGTTTTGGAGGAATCGCTCTTTCCTCCACAAACATAACAGGTGGGGGGGGGGGGGATGGGCCTGGGTCCGCCTGTCTGAAGTGCACTGCATCCACTAAAACTGCTCCAGGGACCTGCATACTGCTGTCACGGACCTGAGTATGACATCTGAGGCTGGCAAAAAATATTTTGAAAGATATTTTTTGAGGGTGGGAGGGGGTTATTGACCACTGAGGGAGTAAGGGGAGGTCATTCCCAATTCTATCTGGTGGTCATCTGGTCATTTCGGGCACCTTTTTGTGCCTTGGTCATAAGAAAAACACAACCTGGTAAAGTCGTTCAAGTGCTCGTCAGGGACACCCTTTTTTTCCATTATGGGTCAAGGATGTCCATGTGTTAGGCATGCCCAAGTCCCGCCTTCGCTATGCCTCCGAACGCCCCATTGAACTTTGGCTGTCCCTGTGACGGAAAGCAGTTGGGGACATCCAAAATCAGCTTTTGATTATACCGATTTGGATGACCCTGTGAGAAGGACGTCCATCTTCCGATTTGTATCGAAAGATGGGCGTCTTTCTCTTTCGAAAATGAGCCTGAGAATGTATTCTATAAAGGGGAGATATGATAGAGGTCTATAAAATAATGAGTGGAGTTGAATGGGTAGATGTGAAGCATCTGTTTACACTTTCCAAAAATACTAGGACTGGGGGGCATGCGATGAAGCTACAATGTAGTAAATTTAAAATGAATCGGAGAACATTTTTCTTCACTCAACATGTAATTAAACTCTGGAATTTGTTGCCAGAGAATGTGGTAAATGCGGTTAGCTTAGCGGAGTTTAAAAAAGGTTTGGACGACTTCCTAAAGGAAAAGTCCATAGACCATTATTAAATGGACTTGGGGAAAATCCACTATTTCTGGGATAAGCAGTATAAAATGTTTTGTACTTTTTTGGGATCTTGCCAGGTATTTGTGACCTGGATTGGCCATTGTTGGAAACAGGATGCTGGGCTTGATGGGCCTTTGGTCTTTCCCAGTATGGCAATACTTATGTACTTATGAATATAGGTACCTACATTCTTTCACTGAATACTAGCCTAATAGGTTAGGTATGTGTCTAGAATTACAGAAGGCAAAAGTAGAGACTAATAGACGATTCACCACTGGAGACGTGAGTCCAACAGTCTTTATTATATCAGAGATAACGACCCGACACAGGCCGTGTTTCAACGCTAAAAAGCGTCTGCATCGGGGGTCAATAAATACACCAAGTAATGAATGCAAAATGAAGAGTCCTACTTGTATATGTGTTGTCAACTCACTGATCACGTAGCACCAAACAGAATATGCTGGATACAAACTATCAGAGCTCTGATAGTTTATTGACCCGTGATGCAGACGCTTTTTAGCGTCGAAACACGGCCTGTGTCGGGTCGTTATCTCTGATATAATAAAGACTGTTGGACTCACGTCTCCAGTGGTGAATCGTCTATTAGTCTCTACTTTTGCCTTCTGTGATTCGTCATCGTAGAGAACTTTTTCTGTTCTATATTTTGGATTTGTGTCTAGAATTAGACATGAGTGTTTAAGCCAGCTATAGAGCTAGTATAAATGTTCAAGCCCATAAATTGGAGAAACTCATGTAACTTACAATATTGTTTAAGTTATATACATTGGGGTTAATGCCACCCAGGCTCTATCTATGCATATGCCCCCTTTGCAAGTACATACTATGGATTCTATAAATTGTGTCTAAAAAATCGGCGCTGAAAAAAAAACGCGTAAGTGCTATTCTGTAAGCCATGCCTAAAGTTAGGCATAGTTTACAGACTAGTGCTTAAGAGCAGGGGTCGTCCGTAAATTTAGTCATGTCCTTTTACCCCAACAAAAATGTGATGCAAATGTCCTGCCTAAATTTATACGTGGAACCCCCTTATTCTATAATTGCACACGTAACTGGAATCCACACCCATGCTTCACCCCAAAAGGCCCATGACCCTGTCATTTCCAAGCCCCCTTTTCCAGGACATGCATATAATTTAGGTGTGAATCACATGACTAAATATATGCACCTACATGTTAATTGATTTCAATTAGCACCAATAATTGCTTGTTAAAAAGCCAATTATTGACACTAATTGGATCATTATTCAACAAAATTGCATGTGCAGATTGCGTGCAAACCCAAATTTGCAAGCACAGTTTTTGGGGCATTCTATAGAATTAGGGGATATACAAGTTATGCACATATTTATAAATAGTCCTTAGGTGGAATTTTAGCATTTATATACACCATATGCATGTAAAAGACATTATTCTTAATATTTATGCATGTAAATAAGTACACTTTATCTTGCCTGATGTCACTGTTAGCAACTATGTTATAGAATTATACCCCATCTGGGGCCAGATTCAGTAAATGGCATGCTAAGGGCCCGATTCTATATATGGCGCCTAAAATTAATGCGAGTTGGGGAATCACGCCTAAAGGTATTCTAAATACCACATATAAATCTATGTGTGGTATTTAGAATACATTTAGGTGTAGTTACATAAGTACATAAGTATTGCCATACTGGGACAGACTAAAGATCCATCAAGCCCAGCATCCTGTTTCCAACTGTGGCCAATCCTGGTCATAAGTACCTGGCAAGATCCCAAAACAGTACAATACATTTTATGTTGGTTGTCCTAGAAGTAAACCGTGGATTTTCCCCATTTTAATAATGGCTTATGGACTTTTCTTTTAGGAAGCCATCCAAATCCTTTTTAAACCCTGCTAAGCTAACCACTTTTACTACATTCTCTGGTAACAAATTCCAGAGTTTAATTACACGTTCAGTTAAGAAATATTTTCTCTGATTTGTTTTAAATTTACTACTTTGTTGCTTCATTGTGTGCCCCCTAGTCCTAGTATTTTTGGAAAGCGTAAACAATCAATTCACGTCTACCCATTCCATTCTACTCATTATTTTATAGATGTTTACCATATCTCCCCTCAGCTGTCTCTTCTCCAAGCTGAAGAGCCCTAGCCGCTTTAGCCTTTCCTCATAGGGAAGTAGTCCCACCCCCTTTATCATTTTTGTCGCCCTTCTTTGTCCCTTTTCTAATTCAACTATATCTTTTTTGAGATGCTGCAACCAGAATTGAACGCAACATTTGAGGTGCAGTCGTAGCATGGAGTGATACAAAGGCATTATAATGTCCTCATTTTTGTTTTCCATTCCTTTCCAATAATACCTAACATTCTACTTGCTTTCTTAGCTGCTGCCGCACACTGAGCAGAGGGTTTCAACGTATTATCAATGATGATGCCTAGATCCTTTTTCTGGTTGGTGACTCCTAATGTGGCACCTTGCATTACATAACTATAATTCGGATTCCTCTTTCCCACAGGCATCACTTTGCACTTGCTCACATTAAACGTCATCTGCCATTTAGATGCCCAGTCTCCAGATCTCGTAAGGTCCTCTTGAAATTTTTCATGATTCAACAACTTTGAATAACTTTCTGTCATCAGCAAATTTAATTACCTCACTAGTTACTCCCATCTCTAGATCATTTATAAATATGTTAAAAAGCAATGGTCCCAGCATAGACCCCTGAGGGACCCCACTGTCTACCCTTCTCCATTGAGAATACTGGCCATTTAACCCTACTCTCTGTTTTCTTTTAACCAGTTTTAAATCCACAATAGGACATTGCCTCCTATCCCTTGACTCTCTAAATTTCCTCTGGAGTCTTTCATGAGGTACTTTGTCAAATGCTTTTTGAATATTCAGATGCACAATATCGACCAGCTCACCTTTATGCACATGTTTGTTCACCCCTTGAAAGAAATGTAATAGATTGGTCAGGCAAGATTTCCCTTTACTAAATTTATGTTGGCTTTTGAATATGCTCAGTAATTTTGTTCTTTATAATAGTCTCTACCATTTTACCTGCCACAGACGTCAGGCTCACCTGTCTATAATTTCTCAGATCACCTCTGGACCCTTTTTAAAAATTTGGTGTTACATTGGCCATCCGCCAATCTTCCAGTACCATGCTTGATTTTAAAGATAAGTTACATATTACTAACAATAGTTCTGTGAGTTTATTTTTCAATTCTATCAGTACTCTGGGATGAATACTATCCGGCCCAGGTGATTTGTGACTAAATCTACGCGCATCCATTAATGCCAATGAAAAGCTGATGTAAAGCCTTGTGCATAGATTTATGTACCCTGGCCCATATTTTATAACAATGCACGTAGATTTTGGAATGCCCATGAAACACCCATTTCTACCACCATAAACATGCCCCTTTTTGCCTGCATGTGTTAGAATTTAGGTGCAGTACATTACAGAATACGCTTAGCAATGTATGCACGTACAATTTTTGCCATTTAGTGCTCGTTATTACTTGTTAAGGGCTGTTACATGTGTAGTTATAGAATGTGCTTAGATTTACACACAGAACCGCGCATAACTCTAGGTGTGTTATATAGAATCTTGGGTGCTCTGGGTTTAGCACCCTTTATAGAATAGCACTTACCCCCAACTTCTATATATTGCACCTAGTATTCTGCACCGAAATCCAAGCGTATTCTATAACAATGTGCGTAACTTAATTGGCTTAACTAGCTAATCAGCGTTGATAACAGGTCTTAATGTGTAATAATGAGCACTAATTGGCAATAATTAGAATTTACGATCACAATTCACTAAGTGTATTCTGCACTGCATCTAAATTCCAATGTGCGCAGCCAAAAAAGGGGCATGGTTATAGGCAGGGCAATGGGCGTTTCATGGGTGTTCTGAAATTTACATGCACTGTTATAGAATATTCCCCTGTATGCCTAAATCTATGTACCATCTCACAAGTATCTGGCAAGATTCCAGAAGAGTAAAACAGACGTTATGCTGCTTATCCTAGAAATAAGGAGTGGATGTTTCCACATTTTAAAACCCTGCTAAGCTAACTGCTTTTACCACATTCTCTGGCAACAAATTCCAGAGTTTAATCACATACTGAGTGAAGGAATATTTTCTCTGGTTTGTTTTAAATGTACTGCTTAGTAGCTTCATTGCATACCCCCTATCCTAGTTGTTTTGGAAAGAGTAAACCAGTGATTTGTGTCTACCTGTTTCACTCCACTCAGTGGAAAGAAGAGCAAATGACAGACAGCATAGTTAAAAAGTGAAGTGAAAGAGGCTATTAGAGTTAAAAGAGCTTCCTTCAAAGAATGAAAAAAGGATGAGAATGAAGAAAATAAAAAACAACATAAGCACTGGCAAGCTAGATGGAAAGCACTGATAAAGTAGGCTAAAAGATAATATGAAGAAAAACTTGTCACAGAGGCAAACACTCATAGACAGCTTTTTCAGGTACAACAGAAGCAGAAAGCCTGTAAGGGAATCCGTGGGATTGTTAGATTATGAAGGAGCAAAAGGGGCACACAGAGAGGATAAGGTCATAGCGGAGTGGTTGATTGAATTTTTGCTTCAGTTTTTATGAAAGAAGATGTAAGAGATCTACCTGTGATGATGCAGAGAAACTGAAAGAAAACTCAATGAAACTCTAAGATGTACTGAGCCAAATCGATAAGCTAAAGAGTGATAAATCACTTGAACTGGATGGTATACACCTCAGGTTACTGAAAGAACTCAGGGGAAAACAAAGGAGTAGGGGATAGCTGGCTTCCACATGGGGTATATCAAGTAATGCTCTTTATAAGGCACAATCAGGAGATCTGACACGGGGCCGTGTTTCAGCGGGTGTACCCACCTGCTTCAGGAGTCAATTGCAGCACTCAGAAACTTCAAAACTTCCTTAAGTGCCTGATGCTGAAAAGATCTGTGGAAACTGAATGAGAAAGAGTCAACCATAGTGAACTGTTGGATAGCATAGATACCAAAAACCCAGGGCCGGTCTTAGGCCGAGGCAACCGAGGCGGCCGAATAGGCCTCGCGCCTAAGGGGGCCCCGCGCGGCGCGCCTCAACTCTGCCTCCTCCTCTCCATCTCGCTGTGCTCCCGCACCGACGCCCAATCCCCGACAGCCCTCCGTCCTTTCCATTCCTGCCACCTCCCATGGCATCTCCCTTCCTGGAACTGGAAGCAGCATCATGCGACGACAGCTGATTGTATCCCCGGAACCTGCGCATCCTCTTCGCCTCTTCAGTCAAGGCCAGTGCAGTGCAACCTTCTTCCTCGCGCACCGCTTGGCCATTTTTGGTGTTTCTGCCTCCCTCCGCCCCCTACGCGGTGCAGATGTAGCAGCAGAGCGAGGCAGGGGGGCGGATTCAGGCAACTTGGACCAGCAACGCTCGCGCTGGTCCACGCAGCTGCACTTGGAAGCAGAGCGGAGGAAGAGAAAACAAGATGGAGGCGAAGCGGAGCAACAGCAGAGCCTGAGACCGGGGTTGTACAGAGCAGAGAGCCACCGGTCAAAGGAAGGCTGAGCAGAGCGGGAGAAGCACAGGTCGGCGGCGACTGACATGGCAGCCATGCCTGCGGGCAGCACGGAGCCCGAAATCGTCCTCAGCTACCAGGTACCGCCAGGGCCGGTCAGGCCTGGGCAACCGTCTTTCTACACCTGACTTTGTACTCATGAGAGAACCATTATTACCAGAGGAAATGTTCACTGCCCATGGGAGAGAAAGCCACAGCCTTGTCTGAACTATGACACATGTGGGGTAATCTGTAAGTGATTTTAGCATGTAGAACTGCATTTTTACATGCTGAAATAGGCACTTATAAAATTGCTAGATGGTAGATGTTCAGAGAAAAGTATAGGGCAATTCTATAACCGTGTGCCTGTGGTTTTGTGGGGCAGTGTATGGGAGGACCGATGGTGGAATACTCAGTTACATGTGTAACTTACAAAATACACTTAGGTGCCTACAGTTACATCAGGTCTTTGAGTACTTTAACTGTGGGTGCCTAAATGTAAGATTAGTATTACTGCATGTTGAGTCTGACTTCTTGAGGTAACTTACATCTTTTTTGGCTACTTGGGTTTGGGGATCTCTGTGTTGCCTCTCTGGTTTGATGGGTTACAGAGTAATAGGGGAATTTGAAAGTACTGGATCTTTTCTTAATTAATATTTTCCTTTATTCTCCTTTGTTATAAGAATTGGAACTACTAATTGTAGTGGACTTGAACTGAATAATTTCTAGGGAGGGGGGTTTCATGATATCATTGTGCTTATTATTTCAATCAGTTTTTCTGTACAAGTTTAGCTTCATTTGTCTTTATTTGAAATTTCATAAATAAAAAAATTTCTAAAAATTGAATAATTATCAATAGGGTGGAGCTAGGGTGGGGCGGGGCAGGGCTAGGATGGGGCCCCACCAAACTGATCTGCACAGGGCCCCGCACTTGCTAAGACCGGCCCTGCAAAAACCTGCCACTGCTATGGCTACTGAAGATTTGAGGGTGGCCAATGTAAGGCTGATTTTTAAAAAGGGTTCCAGGGGTGACCGGTAAGCCTGACTTCAGTTTTGGGCAAAATAGTGGAAACTATTATAAAGAATAAAGTTACAGAACACATAGACAAGCATGGTTTAATGGGACAGAGTCAGCATGGATTCAGCCAAGGGAAGTCTTGCCTCACCAATTTGCTTCATTTGTTTGAATGCATGAATAAATGTGTAGATAAAGGTAAGCCAGTTGATGTAGTGTTTCTAGATTTTCAGAAAGCTTTCAACAAAGTTTCTCATGAGAGACTCCTGAGAAAATTAAAAAGTCATGGGATAGGAGGCAATATCCTTCTGTGGATTAGGAATTAGTTATTGAACAGAAAACAGAGGGTAGGGTTACATGGCTATTTTTCTCAGTGGAGGAGAGTGAATAGTGGAATGCCATAGGGATCTTTACTGGGACCAGTGCTATCTAAATGTTCTTGAAATCAGAATGAGTGAGATGATTAAATTTGCAGATGACACAACACTAATCAAAGTAGTCAAAACACATGCAAATTGTGAAAAATTACACGAAGACCTTAGGAAACTTGAGGAGTGGGCATCCAAATGGCAGATGAAATTTAATGTGGAGAAATGTAAAGTGATGCACTTTGGAAAGAATAATCCAAATTATAGTTACCTAATGCTGGGGTCCACCTTAGGGGTCCAAACTCAAGAAACAGATCTAGATGTCATTCTAGACAATACGCTGAAATCTTCTGCCCAGTGTGGGGTGGCAGCCAAAAAAGCAAACAGGATGCTAGGAATTATTAGGATTGTGATGCAAAATAAGACCAAGAATATTATAATGCCTCTGTATCTTTCCATGGTGCAACCTCACCTTGAGTATTATGTTCAATTCAGGTCACCGTATCTCAAAAAAGATATAGCAGAATTAGAAAATATTCAAAGAAGAGCAACCAAAATGATAAAGAGGATGGAACTCCTTCCATATGAAGAAAGCTAAAGAAGTTAGGGCTCTTCAGCTGGGGATAGAGACGGCTGAGGGAAGATATTATTTAGGTCTATAAAATCCTGAGTTGTGTACAACTAGTAAAAGTGAATCAATTTTTTACGCTTTCAAGACAATGACACCTAGATGTGGGAATCAATGACACCTACAATAGCACCTTTCTGTGTTTTTTGCACCATAAAGTGGTTTACATAGTATATACAGGTACTTATTTGTACCTGGGGCAATGGAGGGTTAAGTGATTTGCCCAGAGTCACAATGAACTGCAAGGGGAATTGACCCAGTTCCCCAGTATCAAAGTCCACTGCATTAACCACCAGGTTACTCCTCCACTCCAATCCTTTTCCTGGGTGGTGATTCCTAATGTGGATCCTTGCATCACGTAGCTATAGTTTGAGTTCCTTTTTCCCACATGCATTACTTTTCACTTGCTCACATTAAATGTTACCCCTTCCCAGTCTCCCAGGGGTCCTTGTACAAAGGCGCACTAGCATTTTTAGCACATGCTAAAAATAAGCGTCTGCTAAATGCTAGAGACGCCCATACATTCCTATGGGTGTCTATAGCATTTAGCACAAGCTAATGATTAGTGTGTGCTAAAAAAGCTAGTGCGCCTTTGTAAAAGACCCCCCCCCCAGTCTCTTAAAGTCCTCTTGCAATTTTTCAGTATCCTAGTAGGGCTAAGTCTTCTTATTTGGTTAATGATCATTTATTAGATAACATTCTACTACTACTTCTCACTCAGTATTTCCCTCGCCCTTAATTGTCTTGTCTGTCTGTATTTTTAGATTGTAAGCTGTATTGAGCAGGGATTGTCTCTCTGTGTCAGGTGTTCAGCGCTGCGTGCGTCTGGTAGCGCTATACACATGCTAATAATAATGATACTACTACTACTACAAATCATTTCTACAGTGCTACCAGTCGTACGCAACGCTTCACAATTGAACATGAAGAAAAGACAGTCCCTGCTCAAAAGAGCTTATAATCTAAATCAGGACAGACAGGACAAATAAGGGATAAGGGTAGGACAGACAGATAGGACACATAGGGAAAAGGGGACTATTGAAGAGAGGAAGACAAGATAAAGGTTACGAGCAAGTGACAGGTTAGGAATTAAAAGCAGCATCAAACAGGTAGGCTTTTAGCTCGGATTTGAAGGCGGCCAGGGATGGAGCTTGACGTAATGGCTCAGAAAGTCTAGTCCAGGCATAAGATCTGTCTTTTATATGTTATGCAAGTTGCTTTTTTTTTTTTTAGAGGGAAATACAGTACAGCTAGGAAAAGGTATTAGATCCTGTGTAATAATAAGCAAACATAAAAGTGGCAGTGTCTCTGTTTCTCATACACTTTGGACTTCACTTGTCTTTGGTGGCAGGGAGAAGTGTGGAGAATATTATAGCATCTAACATTCATTGTGGATCAGATGATGTGATTTAAAGAAAAGGCAATTGTTGTTATTGAACCAGTGCCTTTCAGTGATGACACTGCCGCAGAGAAAAGGTTGGATGATGGTAATACGGCTTCTGAAGATGGTACTTGCAGACACAGTGGCGACAGGATAAGTGTTAGACACAAATTACAAATGAACAGTCCCATCAAGCTGCAGACAATGGTTGAGGAAACCTTTGAAAGAGGCCAAAAATATCACAGAAAACATGAGAGGATATGTCTTTTGAATGCCAGAATTGCAAAATGTTGGCAGTAGCCTTGCTTCTGTTCTCCTTTGTGGAGTCACAGAGTTTCTGTGACTTCATAGAATGTACTTTTTTTTTTTCCACTAGCACATTCCCAGCCATACCTACTTCTCCTCTAGGGCTGTTCCTCAGTTGTACAGAGAGGTCAGGGTTGCATTAGAAAAGCCATTAGAATAATCTGACGGCAGGAAGCTTCACCTTAATACAGGCAAAACACTTACTACATAACTGTCATTGCTTACTGGGTTTCTGTCTCCTCCAGGGAAACTGTTGATAGTAGCAGTAGATTCACAAAAAAGACCCTTGCACCTGCAGCAACATAGCAACAGAATCTGGGAAAATCTATTACTGCAGTCACACAACTCTGTAAAGCTTTAAGGTAGTAATTTTATAACTGCACACACATGCAAAAACTGCACTCATACTTTTCTCCGTGCAAATTTCACTGGTTTTCCTAAGCGAAACTGCAAACACATACTTCCGCTTTGAAAATTAACCCAAGGAAATTATAGAGCCTATTTTCAAAGCATATGGACATCTCAAAATGGGAAAATGGACACCCGTGTGCTTGAAAGGTCAAATTCCAATTTTGCAAATGCAGAAGAGAGACATCCAGCACTGCAGTATATCCAAACAGCAAGGGGGCATGTTGTGGGCATGTTTTGGGCAGGGACAGGGATGACCCAAAATCAGCTTGTTCAACAATGATTACTGAAGAGAAAGAAACTCTCACTTTAGCTCTTTTTATGTATTGTGAGCCCTCCAGAAACATAAAAATACCTACTGTACCTTAATATATATTATTCTTGCTGTACACCGCTTTGAGTGAATTCCTTCATAAAGGCGGTAAATAAATCCTAATAAATCTAATATAATAAAACGCACTGTGAACGTTCTAATGAGGACAACGTTCTGAAGTCACTAAAACACTCCCTGAAGGGTTCGTGGCGTTCGTGGTGTGAAGCCAGCCAGGCTGCCAGCCGTCTCTGCCCCGCCCTCGCGTCAAACGTCATGACGTCCAGGGCAAATGTCATGACGTCGACGGCGCAAAAAAAAAAACCAAAAAAAAAACGCAGCGTCAGGGAAGGAGGCGGCGCTCCCGACGTCTCTAGCCTTCCCTTCGCTGTGTTCCGCCTTCTTCTGACGTCAAGGATGACGTCAGAAGAAGGCGGAACACAACGAAGGGAAGGCTAGACGTCGGGAGCGCCGCCTCCTTCCCTGACGCTGCGCTGCCGGAACCGCCGCCACGGAGGTAAATTTAAAAAAAAAAAAAGGGATGTAGGGGGAAGAGAAGAGGGTGGGCAATTGAACAATGGGAGCGGGAGGGCAGAGGAGAAACGACAGCAAGGATGCGAAGGGGGGGGGGGAAGAAGGGGGCGGGACATGCTGGGACATGGGAGACAGAAGAGCATGGATGCGAGGGGGGGTCATGGAAGGGAGAGAGGGGAATTGCTGGAAAAGGATGAATGGAGGGGGCAGGGGACAGAGAAGCATGGATGGGCATGGATTGAGATGGCAGGGCTCAGGGTGAGAGGGGAATTGCTGTAAAAAGGATGAATGGAGGGGGCAGGGGACAGAGAAGCATGGATGGGCATGGATTGAGATGGCAGGGCTCAGGGAGAGAGGGCAATTGCTGGAAAATGATGAATGGAGGGGGCAGGGGACAGAGAAGCATGGATGGGCATGGATTGAGATGGCAGGGCTCAGGGTGAGAGGGGAATTGATGGAAAAGGATGAATGGAGGGGGCAGGGGACAGAGAAGCATGGATGGGCATGGATTGAGATGGCAGGGCTCAGGGTGAGAGGGGAATTGCTGTAAAAAGGATGAATGGAGGGAGCAGGGGACAGAGAAGCATGGATGGGCATGGATTGAGATGGCAGGGCTCAGGGAGAGAGGGCAATTGCTGGAAAATGATGAATGGAGGGGGCAGGGGACAGAGAAGCATGGATGGGCATGGATTGAGATGGCAGGGCTCAGGGAGAGAGGGAAATTGCTGGAAAAGGATGAATGGAGGGGGCAGGGGACAGAGAAGCATGGATGGGCATGGATTGAGATGGCAGGGCTCAGGGACAGAGGGGAATTGCTGGAAAAGGATGAATGGAGGGGGCAGGGGACAGATGGGCATGGATTGGGAGGGCAAGGCTCACACTCTCTCTCTCATATACAATGTCTTTCTGACTCTCACTCTCACACACTCTGTCTCACAATGTATCACATTCACTCTCTATGTGCCACACAGTCACTCACACACTCGCTTGGTCTCATACACTCACTCTCACAGAGAATCTGTGTCTCACACACACTCTCTCTCTCGCACACACACACACACTCTCACACTGTGTCTCACATACACACTTGCACACACTCTCATTCTCACACACACACTCTCACAAACACACTCACACCCAGACTCACTCTCTCTCTCACACACACACACTCACACTTTCACTCTGACTCTCACACAGTCACTCTCACATACACTCTCCCAAACATACACACTCCGAGGAAAACCTTGCTAGCGCCCGTTTCATTTGTGTCAGAAACGGGCCTTTTTTACTAGTAAATAAATAAATAAATAAAATATAAGCCATCTGCAAGCCTGAAGGCTGTTGAAGTGGTGTACATTCAGTTACAATATATATTTTTCTGTCCCTGGAAGGCTCACAGTTACAAAATAAAACAGTTAAAGTGGGATTTGAACTTGGGTCCATTGGTTTAAAGCCCACTCCATTAACCTCTTGGCTGCCCTTCTGCTCTGCAAGGATGTCTGTGTGTCCATTCTTCTGCCAGACAGACATCCTTGCCCCTGCTTTTTTTGCCGTTCATATGTTGGATGCTCCAGTTTGTAAAATGGCTGTTCATGCTGGAAGTCCTCAGCACACGGACGTCTTTCTCATGCATTTTCAAAATACATGTGAGCTGGATGTCCGTTTTGGATGTTAAGAGCTGGATGTCTCTATCTGACTTGGGTGTCCTTTCGACGATGCCCCTCCACATCTATTTATTTATTAGGATTTATTTTCCGCCTTTTTGAAGGAATTCACTCAAGGTGGTGTACAGTAAGAATAGATCAAACATGAGCAATAGGCAATTACAGCAGTAAACATATTCAACTAACAATACAAAGTATTGCATAGTATATTACTTACAATGTCAACGCAATACGTAATAGAACATTATAATTGATAGTGAAAGGTAAAGCAAAGTTGTTACTTATAGATGGGTAAGAAAGTAGGAAGAGTTAGAAAGTAAGGTGACTGATTTGAAGAAAGTTGCACATGAGGTCAGAGAGATGGTTAAATATGATCTCAGCTAGGGTATGAGTAGATAAACATGTCTCACTGCAGTATGTTTCAATTGCTCTTAAAAATACCATTTTTCTGGGTTAAAGTATATGCTTAGTTTGAATTTTCAAATGTATGCGCATAAGTGTTAATCCCTGCCCAACCCCATTCTTGAAATCTCTTCTTCTACCAGTGAGCTAAACTTGTACATGAATAGTTTGTATGCACATTCATTTATCCACATATCAGGTTGGCAATTTTATGACTGGCCGTTTCTGCATATAGAATGCCTTTGAAAATTACCTTCCTTGTGGACAAGTCATGAGACAGCAAATGCGCTTCATAGGTTGCAAGGTGGTGTTAAGTACATAAGTACATAAGTAATGCCATACTGGGAAAAGACCAATGGTCCATCGAGCCCAGCATCCTGTCCCCCGACAGCGGCCAATCCAGGTCAAGGGCACCTGACAAGCTACCCAAACGTACAAACATTTTATACATGTTATTCCTGAAATTGTGGATTTTTCCCAAGTCCATTTAGTAGCGGTCTATGGACTTGTCCTTTAGGAAACTGTCCAACCCCTTTTTAACTCTGCCAAGCTAACCGCCTTCACTACGTTCTCCGGCTGGTTTGTACAGCATTCTTTGGTTGCTGCTTTGGGACAGCTAATAATTGTGCCACAGTCATAGCTGCACTGAAATGAGGAAACATAACTCATGTTTGAACATGCTACAAATTTGGTTGTGAACAACTGTATGTTACAATGGATGAAATTGCAAAACTCCTTCTATAGCCCATGGAAACTCTTCCACTTCAAATTCTCTTTTAGTGCATACAATATAGGCAATTTTATGTAAGTCGGTTAGTGAGTGAAGGGTGCCTGGAAATGGGCTCGCATAAATGCAAGCCTGTATTGTACAAACTGTGCAAAAGGAACCACACAGTCCTGAAGAATGTGTGTACTGGTGAAAAGTACACAGGTAAAATGTGCTTTCACAGGTTTTGTGCTCTTGCATTTGTAAGTGATATGCACTGACATGCATGTCTGAAGTTGGGATGTGCATTTTTTAGCACACATTAAGAGACCCTTTTACTAAGCTGTGGTAAGCACTAATGCATGATTAAGGTAGCATAAAATGGCTTACTGTGGGGTGTGCTGAGGCTTTCTGTGGTAATTTTTAGATGTGCCCGTGCTACCCATGTGCTAAAAATATTTAGCGCTTGGGGCAGATCTGGGGGCGGAGAATGGGAGTGTTCTGTGCTAATCGGTTAGCACATCTACATTGCCATGCACTAACTGATTAGTTTGTATTTAGTGCGTGAAACATAAATAACGGGTGGTGCTAGGGACTTACACGCTAATGACCATGTGTTAATGGGAAATTAGGTGTGGTCATTAATAGGGAAAATAGAAAAATTGACCATTTTACCCTGGTGGTAAAAATAGCCTTAGCACGTGGGAATGACCCATGTAAGGATGGACTAAGGCCATTTTTTACCACAGTTTGTTAAAAGGGCCCCTAAGTTAGCATGTCAGGGATTCTGGAATTTTCCCACTATTTGTACTGTGTGCTAGAAAATACCCACAGCCTCAACCAATAGGAATATGAATTGTGTATGCGGTGACATCACTGGTCACCTAGTAAAGAAGTGTTCTAGTGCTCTCTCAAAGACTTATTCTCTTCCTACCCAAGGGAGTGGCTAGTTTCTCCAGTATTCAGATTAAGGGATATTTCTTGGAAGGAATTTTGAAAAGCTATAAAGCCAGAAAAAACATTCAAACTCTTGTGCTGGGGTTTACTAAGCTGCTAGCACAGCTGGTTGTGCGCTAGTGCCGACAAAGCCCATTCATTTTGAAAGAGCTGTGCCAGCAATGCCGTGTGGAAGCTGCAAGCGTGACTTAGTAAACAGACCAGTTGGTCTTTTAGTTTATCCTCCTGGCCAGGACCATTGTTGTGAGGGAGGACCCTCATGCCTTAAGCCTTATGCTCTAGCCAGCTAGAAGTAGCTTTTATATTTAGCTGTGCTCTGCTAAACCAGTGAGTATCTAAAAGCTACCAAATGTGCAGAATCCAGACAGGTGCTAAAAACCAGAAAGACCTCTGCTCTGCCCTGGGTAATTGGGAGCCAGGAGCCCCTTCACTCCTCTGCAAGATTAAAGAATAAATAGGGGCAAGCTATTTACACTGGTAGTTCCATCTGGGCAAAGATCCTGGGACCCTGCGTATCTTTTGACTAGTCCTCAGAGCTACATTGAGGCTGAGGAGAAAACCATTTACATTATCGCAGTGACCTGGTAGGACATTGTGCCACCTCCTAGGAGAGGGTGATTCAAGTACCTGAGACCCTACACCAGAGAGAGAGATCATCAAAACTTATAAGTGTATTCCAATATTTCTTCTTAAGCACTGCAGCTTCATTCTGAACTTGGAGGAAAAGTGTAATAGAGAACAACCTATTCTCATTGAAGAGTAAAATATTTCTTTTGAGTACAATATTTCTTCTGAGAGAAGCTACGGACTGTATAAATGATATACATAATTAGTGTTGCCTCTGATGAAGTATGTTCAATCTGCAGTGACTTTTGAAGTTGCAAGTAAAGTAAAGTGATTCAGAGCAAATACAGCAGTGTGGTCTACATCATTTCTGGAAAGTGTGGGTAATTACATTTCCGGCCTCCTGGAGATGTCTTCAGTCCAGGCCATGCCCCCTAATTGTTGCGCGCCAAATATTGTTGCGTGTCAATCCATACTCATGCTCAAGTGTCCTGAATCAGCAACTGACTCACGTGAACCGCGATCTGGGCCTGTGCATGCAAAATCAATTCAGTATGCATTCACCTGAATAAAGTTGATTTGCGCAAGAGAAAACATTCTAATGATGCCAAACAACAAAGTCCACTGGATCAAGTGAAAAGTTTATTGTCCAAAAATACTAACATCCAGACCCAACACAGGCTGTGTTTCAGCAATCCAGCCTTTGTTGGGAGTACTTATCAGTCAGCTTACATAAACTTACACAGTGAAATCAGGATGTACAGTAGTATAAAACTTTGTCAATTGTGGAAATCAATAAAACCAGCACCACTATACCCCATTCCACTTGAATCTACCTCTACCTCTCTGGACCTCTCCTTCTCATCCCCCTGGGATCATTTATATTCTGACCAGTTTTATCTCCTTAGTGCTTCTTTTTCTAATACCTCATCCTCTCAATTTAACTGTAGTACATAATAAAGCTGCTTATATTTTTGTTAAAGCTACAGTAATGTCAGTCTTCGTTTCATTCAAGGGGCCTCTATCAGCTTTGATGCATGACTGTCACAGCAAATGATAGGCTAAGACACAGATAGTGAGTCCCCTCCATGCCAGGGATTTCCAAAAGTGCAGCTCTGGAATGTTCCTGATATACATGTTTAGTGGGTCAAGCAACTGGGACAGGGCTTAATTCTGTGTTATTCAAGTATGTATGTATGTATTTATTTTATTTAAACATTTATATTCTGCCTAATCTTATAATACAACATAAAACAAGACAAATAGTATATAGATACAAAGACAACATAATACAAACTATATCATAATTAAGGATTTCTCCTTCTTCATATTAATCAAACAAGTATAATCTGATCATAAGAAAACAGACCATGGACTCAATTCTATAAATGGTGCCTAAAAATCAGCGTCAAAAAAAGCACTTAGTACTATTCTATAAATAGTGCTTAAAGTTAGATGTCGTTTTTAGAATAGCACTTAGAGCTGGAAACAGACTACATTTAGACATGGCCATTTACACCAATGAAACCTTCGTTTAAATACCCACACCTACATTAGGCGTTGATCCCTGTTATTTTATAGCAATGCGTATACATTGTGGGAACACCCCTGATTATTATTATTATTAGCATTTGTATAGCGCTACCATCTGCCCATGACCCTCCCATGGCTGTGCCCCATTTTTGGACCCACGCGTAAAATTTACATGTGGATCCCGTGCCTAAATTTAAGCTCATAAATTTTAATTAAATCCAATTATCTCCAATAATTGCTTGTTACGAAGCCAATTATCAGCTCTAATTGGGATTGTTATTCAATTAAATTGCGCATGCAAATTGGTCATGCATCCAAATTTTCATATGCAATTTTTACAGGCTTTTATAGAATTTGGGTGCCTTTCTAAGCAAATATATCTTCAGCTGATTATGTGGAGGAGTGGCCTAGCGAGTGGAAGAGTGGCCTAGTGGTTAGAGCACTGGTCTTGCAATCCAGAGGTAGCCAGTTCAAATCCAACTGCTGCTCCTTGTGATCTTGGGCAAGTCACATAACTCTCCATTGCCTCCGGTACAAACTTAGATTGTGAGCCCTCCTGGGACAGAGAAATATCCAGTGTACCTGAATGTAACTCACCTTGAGCTACTACTGAAAAAGGTGCGAGCAAAATCTAAATAAATAAATATGTAATACCCCATGATATGGGTATTACTAAACAGCAGTGATACATTTTTTCAGAGGCCCTGGGAGGTCCCTGCCAGTGGGCCGGAGAGAGTCAGAGGCCTGCCCAGAAGAGGGGTTGGCAGAGAAGTTGCACAGATAAAGTAGTTCCCTGTAGTGAGTGACAGCAGGGGTAGAGTTGGAAAATAATAAAAGGGATTGAAGGACATGCGGTTTTGGTTGCTTGTACCCCCACCAGGATTCTTGAGAGCACTGGGGGATCCTGGAGTAAAAGAAATAAATGCAGGCTGAGAAAAGGAGTAGTTGCTGCCCCTCTAAGTGGCAACTGAGAAGGAGACAGAGCTTCAGGTGGATAAGGGGAATTCAGCCTGGAAGCAGGAACCAGAGCAGGGGAAGCCTGTTCAAGGTTGGGGTGCAGCCCTGCCAGGTACATCACTGAAAGAAGGACAGCCTAAAAGGTCTGTGCTTGAAGGAGTTGGATTGGTAACAGGAGTAACCGAAGCAGCCTTAGGTTTATTGCTGGCACAACAGGATGGGTAAAGGACTGGAGTCTGTGTACAGCTTTGGAATACTCAGAGTGAAGTGGAGTGGCTAAGATTATCATGAATAGTCTTGAGTGGACAATGTATAACTCTTCAGGAGTTAACCTGCTGGTTGCAGAAGTTCCAGTAAAGTTACTTCGCACCAGGGGTGTAGCTAGGTGGGGTAACGGGGGCATGGGGATTTGGCCCTGGCCCCCCTGCTTTCACCCCCCCTGCTGTCGCACCTCCCCCGACACATTTGACCCCCCCCTCCCGCCGCCGCCAACCCTCCCCCCGCCGCCACCGTCAGGTACCTTTGCTTGCGGGGGTCCCCAACCCCTGCCAGCCGAAGTCCTCTTCAGTGCTGGTCTCCGGTGCATTGCTGATCTGGATTCTGTTTCAACGTGCAGGTCGTCAGGACTCACAGAAACAGAATCCAGATCAGCGAATGCGCCGGACTCGGAGACCGGCGCTGATGGGGACTTCGGATGGCGGGGTTGGGGGACCCCCACCAGCAAAGTTATCTGGCGGTGGCGGGGGAGGGTTGGCTGCAGTGGGAGGGGGGTCGAAACAGATGGGGGAGGGGCAGCGGCGCTGGGGGGCTAAAATGTGCCCCCTCATCTTGGGCTATGGACCCCCCTCCCACCGAAGTCTGGCTACGCCCCTGCTTCGCACTAAATAAAACTCCCAGAGTGCAGAATTATTTTTTGGTGTGAGAGGAGGATGTTTGCTCCTGGACTGAGAAGGGGGTAGCACTAGTATGTCTCTCTTAAGCTCCAAACACCCCGAATCTCTATTCCAAACCATTGACCCACTCCCAAGCTCGACTACAGGCAAATTGTGACTTGAGTGTGGTGTGTGTGTGATGTCCAGTGACACCATGACCAGAGAGAAAGAGAGCAGATTATCCCTGTGACCCTGGTCGGGGTTTTGGACCTGAGCTAGTAACGGCGAGACCCAGGTTGCATTTATGAAATGTCAATATTTGCTCCACCTTGCAAAATTCAATGTGTAAAATATTCTATAAACCTGTAACCTGAAAAGTACTGAAGTACGGTTTATGTAAACTGACAGTGCAAACAGAATGTATAGCCAATAGATTCTTTTCTGCTGAATGCAATGTTTGTGAGGGGCAGTAAATTTTTAGCATTGCTGCAATAATTAAGGGAGCGTTCTGATTCAAGGTTTTAAAAATCAATAATAATCTCTTGAACAGGATTCACCATGTTACAGGAAGCCATTGAAGTTCTGACAAAATAGGTGTGGTGTGTTCATACTTTGATCATTACAGGACCAACCTGGCTGCTGAATTCTGTGCCACTTGTAAAGCCTGTAAAGCATAAGCTGGTAACCTTAGATATAACAAATTACATAGGGGCAGGGGCGTAGCCAGACCTTAGGGTGGGAGGGGGGCCACTCAATTTATAATTTTATAAAATCTTCTCATATCCCCTCTCAGTCGTCTTTTCTTCAAGTTGAAGAATCCTAATCTGCTTAGTCTCTTTGAACCTTTCCTAGTTCCGCTATATCCTTTCACAGGATGACAAGCACTGTTCCCTGTAAGTTGAGCGGGAGTCTTTCAATTGCATTGCTGCCAGTGGAGGGTGGTGCTTCAACATTACATTTTAAATATCTGGAGATGGGAAGTTTCCCTAGACTCCTGCAGAACTTGCCTGTCCTTTGCTATTGAGAATGTGATAGTGAAACAGCACCACCCACTGGAGGACTGTAGCTGGAGGACTCCCACTCAGCTTAGAAGGAATAGTGGTGACAAAATAATGAACACAATATTCAGGTGTAGTCACACCAGAGACTTATACAGTGGCTTGATATTATTCTCAGTTTTGTATCTTCACCCGTTTTCAAGTAATCCTTAATATTCCCTATGCTTTTAGAAGGCGTGAGTACACTAGGCTGAAAAAGTCTACATATTGTTGAAAATGATTTCAACATCTTTTTTCTTGGGTGATAACCTGTAGTAGGGATTATTTTTCCCTAGACGAATTATTTTCACTTGTATACATTAAATTTCATCTGTCATTTAGTTGCCCTGTCTCCTAGTCACAGAAGATCCTGCTACAAATACTTGTAATCTGCCATTTTAGCAACTTGGATTTATTTTGTGCCATCTGCAAATTTGATCACTTATCACATCTATCTCCAAATCATTTATGAAACAGCACAAGTCCCAGAGGCACTCCACTGGTGACCCTTTTCAATGTCAATAACTGACCATTTAGTCCTACAGAGTTTTTATTGCCTCCATGTTACCACATCAGTATGTCCAATACAAAAGAGGATAGAGGCCTAAAACATTACTTCTTCAAAATAAACTCTTTCTTCTAATTCAGACTGAAAAGTATTTATTCAAATCACACCACAAGATGGAGTACAATCAAACAATTAGAAGGGGAAAAGCCTCAGTACCCTCCTTCCACCCTATGTATTTGATTTAAAAGTGATAGGGTTTAAACAGGGTTCAAACTCTTCACAGGCATTAAAAAAAAAACCTTCCCAAAAAAGATTGTTAAAACTCCACTGGTCTTCTACTTTGAATGGAATAAAATGTGTGACTTAAAGAGAAAAACGACATAAGCAAAAACATAGTTTTGGTAAAAGGTGCTCATCTAGTGCCAAATATCAATCACATCGACTGCGGCCAGTTTTGCTGAAAATGCTGTATCAAGACATGATCAAATGATTATCTAAAAAACTGGAGTGCTCACACTACCCTAGTGAACATAAATCAGTGCCACACAATCCATCAAATGAAGCAGGCCTAGAAAGTTGATTTAAAAACATTACTTGCTAGTTTTAACATGCACCTATTTCTCAAAGTCATAAAGTTACATCTCCTATAGCAGAACCTTTAAATGTCTCATAGTTATGTCACTTCCGCTAAGGCGCCAGACTCGCAAAATTTAAAAGAAACTTTTCCATTCTGTGTGTGACTTCAGATCATATGGTTCTTCAAGTCTTAAAGTGTAAATCCAAAATAATTTTCTTTGAAGTAGAAACTTCACTCGGTTTGTTCTATCTCCTGTCACAGCGCATTCTTCTTCCTGGCTCATCATACCTGAAACAATCTCCCCTTTCTCTTCATAGCAATTCCTCTTTTATGGATTTTAAAAACTGACTTGAAAACCTGACTTTTACACTTAGCTTTTGGTGAAACAGTTTGCTTAAATTACCAGTGTTACCCTTCGATCCTGTCCTTTTGTGTGTTTACTTTACCCTCTTTTTGTAATGCTTATATCTCTAAACACCCTGCTTTCCTATACATTAATGGAGTTCTTTTTTTGTTTCTTATTTTTTAGTCTATGCACCTCTCTGTTCTGCCCATCAGCTAGAGTGGTATAGAAAGTTATTGCAAATAAAATAAACAAATAATTGGGGAAAGGTATCAATGTTGGGGTACTGTTAAGTTGGGTTAATTTACCACAGAGTCCCTCCATCTTATGCAATGAGACCCTAGGTTAAAATAAACCAATGTGGTAAAATAATCCGACTTCTGGTAAATTAACCAAATTTAACAGTAGCCCATATTGATAACTTTATTGATATCGGAGAGGCTCCGATATATATGTCAGACCTTATAGACCTACCAGCAAGAAACACAAAATGTTCTTCACGCACTTTCTTAAACCTCCACTACCCCAACTGTAGGGGAATTAAATACAAATCATTATATGCAACCAGCTTCTCCCACATCTGCATGCAATGATGGAGGAGGAGGAGGAGGTGCCTAGTGGTTAGGGTGGTGGACTTTGGTCCTGAGGAACTGAGTTCAACTCCCACCTCAGGCACAGGCAGCTCCCTGTGACCCTGGGCAAGTCACCTAATCCTCCATTGCCCCATGTAAGCCACATTGAGCCTGCCATGAGTGGGAAAGCACAGAGTACAAATGTAACAAAAAAAAAATGCACTACCAAATGCCTTAAAAACAACACACAATCTGACAGCCTTCCAGAAGTCACTGAAAACTAACTTATTCAACAAGACTTATAAAAAGAATCCTTCATAAAAGACTTACCATCAAACCTGTTTTAGAACTAATCAACACTGACCTCCTTAATTTGGTTACTTTAATCACACTGTTATTATTTAACGCTATACTTTATCCTACATCTTACATATCTGATATGAACTAATTATTTCTTCTAATTTTCTTGATATCTTATGTACCTTAATTGTAATAATACTCTGTTCTTCTCAATCCGTTAATGGTGATTACCTTTGCGGCATAATGTAAGCCACATTGAGCCTGGAAAGAGGTGGGAAAATGGGATACAAATGCAGCAAATAAATAAATAAATAAACTTCTTCCATAAATTTTGGACCCACTAGTTATATTTTAACTGGATAACTCATAGTTCAGTAAAAATTGTGGTAAAATAATCCATTTTAATGATTGCCCACTTTGATAACTTCCCCCCTTAGTGCTGTTAACGTTTGAAGTTAACTACAAAAATAATGTTGATTAATGACCTTATAGTTGTCATATCGTTATTTTGGTGTGTGCTTCTTAGTATGGTATATATTGGCAGCTGCAGAAACTTGATTGCTTCAGATTGTTTATCTACTATTCCAGGAATATGAGAGCAAAAGTTCCTATATTTAATTGAATATATTGTCAAATGAAAAAATATTTGTAATAAATCTATAACACTATACTTGCTTTTAAGTACGGTATCAAGTAGGGATGTGCAAACAATTTATAGGTAAAGTTCAATTTGGCATAGATTTCAACCTAATTTGGCAGGAAATTAAGGGGCCCTTTTACTAAGGTGTGGGAGGGCTAATGAACGGGTAGCATGCATCAAATTGGCTCTACCACCAGGCTAGCGCGTGCACCCAGTGGTAATTTAGGGTTTGGCACAAGCCAATTCCCGTAGTAGAAAATTATTTTCTATTTTCCACTGCGGGAGCATTCCTGGCGATAATCTGCAGATGGCGTGCATTGAATGGTTACTGCACGGATAGCGCATGAACCCTTACCACTAGGTCAATGGGTAGATGTAAGGGTTCAGGCCGTAAATAGGAAAATGCTAGTTTTAATTTCAGCGCATTTTAAAGGATATGCTGTGCAGGAAGTTTACTGAACCTTTCAGACCTGCACATTTCTCACTAATGTTGTCAAACCAGGTGAACCATCTTTTTAAAGAGATTAGCATAAACTATGTAATAGCTACTTTAAAAAACTATCCCTATCCATAGTAGTCCATAATATAATAGAGAATAATACATAATTATCCCTTGTTTAGTAAGGTTAGGTTCATTTGACTTGAACAGGAAAACAGCCAGAAACTTAACCCCCCCCCCCCCCCCCCGAAATTATGGGTATGGTCTGAATAACTGACATAATGAGAATTACAGGGGATTTGAAACTACAGCAATTTGTTCCCTGTCACTTATACAGTGATATCCATTATATCATAAGCCTGCAAAATCTGAAAGGATGGAGTTCAGTTTACAACAGATGTGAGCAAAAAGGTCAAGCCCATTGGAGACATCCATAAATACCATCTCTCCACCCATTCTATTTTGCACATGCACTCATTACTGGAGGTTATGAGAGCAGTCCGATAGGAATGTTTTTGGTTCAAAGCCTGATTGATTCTTGGAAAAGAAACTGTGCAAAACTATTTTTCCAGAAACCTACCAATCACACCAGCCATAGCTGATCTCAAATTTATCACCACAATTGAAAATCCCTTTGCTAGGTTCCAAGCTTAAAACCACTTGCCAGGGATCCTGTGCAACTGGGGATGAAATTTGTTTCATAGACGCTTTAAATTATTAAAATTAATTTAATAAATTACATTTAAGAGCATAGGACAGGACAAATAAGATTTACACATCAAATAACCTCTGCCTTGCTTAAAGATCACATATGCAGAAAGGAAAAGATGAATTCAGGGGAAAACTGAAGTGGTGATGATGGTGGTGGTGGGAATGTGGGAAGGGAGGGTGTTACTTGTTATTTTTCCTCTCTTTTGAAAACTCTGAGGATGTGCACAACTGCAAAAACTATTTTTTCCTGCTTGTTTAAAACAAAAATTTCCTGATTTTGGTGCTTCTTTTATGATTGTTTGATATATTCTTTATTTAGACATGCATTTTACACAAGAACGTACAAATAGACATAACTGATTGTATGGACACTAATTTCTAGATATACACATTGCAAACAATTTACTTGCATATTTAGGCACCCATCTGAATGCATGTTCACAAACGTACACCCCTAACACCCTCCTGGACATGCTTTGGTTGCAGGTGTGCCTAGGGTACCTTGTACATTTCGGGTGATTTTCAATACCATAGTACTAGTGTATGCACCTGGGCTGATTCTGTTCAGCATAGATAGCGGAATGTGCATGAGAGAGTAATTTTTAAAAAGCCCTACCTAAGAGAACCTTTTAGTCCTGCCTGTGCCATTAAAAGAAAAGCACAAGATTTCCATATTTTCTGTAAAACTTTTTTCATGCCTGTTGTTTTTAAAATGCAAATCAAAAACCCCCAAACCCTTCTGGCATCCAATACACATACAGGCTTATTTTCGAAAGAGAAAGACGCCCATATTTCGACCCAAATTGGGAGATGGGTGCCTTTCTCCCGTGGGCGCCCAAATCGGTATAATCGAAAGCCGATTTTGGGCGCCTCCAACTGCAGTCTGTTGCGGGAACGAACAAAGTTGATAGGGGCATGTCGGAGGCGTGGTAAAGGCGGGACTGGGGCGTGTTTATCGGCCGAGGAGAGATGGGCGCGCTCGGCCGATAATGGAAAAAAGAAGGGTGGCAGTAGCGAGAATTTGGGCTGCTTTTTTGGACCCTTTTTTTTCCACAAACAAGTCCCCAAAAAGTGCCCTAACTGCCCAGATGACCTCCCATGACGCCCCCAGTGGTCACTAACCCCCTCCCACCAAAAAAAAGAACTTTAAAAACTTTTTTTTTCCAGCCTGTATGCCAGCCTCAAATGCCATACCCAGCTCCATGACAGCAGTATGCAGGTCCCTGGAGCAGTTGTTAGTGGGTGCAGCGCACTTCAGGCAGGTGGACCCAGCCCCCCCCCCCACCTGTTACACTTGTGGTGGTAAATGGGAGCCCTCCAACCCCCCCCCAAAACCCACTCCCCACAACTCTACACCAGTACCATAGCACTTATGGGTGAAGGAGGGCACCTACATGTGGGTACAGTGGGTTTTGGGGGGGATTTGGGGGGCTCAGCACCCAAGGGAAGGGAGCTATGGACTTGGGAGATATTTTACTGTTTTTTTTTTTACTTTTTACAAGTGCCTCTTAGGGTGCCCGGTTGGTGTCCTGGCATGTGAGGGGGACCAGTGCACTACGAATCCTGGCCCCTCCCACGACCAAATGCCTTGGTTGTGTTTGTTTTTGAGCTGGGCTGCTTCGGTTTCCATTATTGCTGAAAACCGATACCGCCCATCTCAAATCCGCCCAAATCCGATGCATTTGCCCGGCACCAACTGTATTATCGAAACAAAAGATGGACGCCCATCTTTTTCGAAAATACGGTCTGTCCTGCCCCTTTGCATACCCATCCTCAGAGATAGTCGCCCATGGAGATGGGCGTCCGAGTTCAATTATGCCCCTCATAATATCCTCAAACCAAGGGAATCAAGGCCTCGAGGTGAGAAATAGTCTCAGAAGTGTCTGTTGCACTTGCATTCTCTGAAGGTGCCATAATACTGTGGTTTTCAGTGAACTGTTTTAGAAGTCCCTGAGGCAGATTGCGAAACCTGAGGTATGGGGCATTCAGGGAGGCTGTGAAGATTGTTGAAAGCTCAGTGGGGCAGTATTAAGAAACATTTGGTTTTTCAAGGTGCTGTAATTGTGGAGCTGCCAGCTGGGAGTGTCTCTTGCCCAGCAGCATGAATATAAGTACATGTTTAAAATTTTTTTCATTTGGAGATTCTATAGTAGCAAGATTTGTAAATTTGTAGTGAAGGACTAATTTTGAAGGACTGTTGCTGCATTTTGATATTCTATGTGTGTAAAAAGATTATTGCTACACTGATTTATGTTATGTTAGTGCTTTTTCACAGTGTATTCATTTAAGTTTGTTTACTCTTCCATACTGCTTTTTGTGAAGGAAAACATTGGTTAAGGGCTTTGGTTTGCAGTGTGAAGGACCTGATGAATCTACTCTCTTCAGTTATCAGATTTCTGGTTACCTGTATGGGTGAGTTATATTTCTGAAGGTCTTAGATGTTTAATCTTTATTTTCAATTATTACACTATATATGCACATTATTGCATAGGTTATGTGATTGACTTTGATTCCCTTAGTGTGTGGATATTATGTTTATAAAATGCAGTCAATGCCACCTTGACTATTATGCTGTGGTAAATAGTAAGAGGAAGTCGTGCAAGAAGAAACATGAGAATAGAGAAGGAAACCTTCGACTGGGTTGTAGAAGCACCTAAACTTAAGTGGAGCCATTTTGGAAAATAGGTCTTGGAGAGGCAAGAACATTATGGGGATTGCTTCTTCCCCACACCAAGGAGGGAATTCTATTAATGGCACCTAAAGTTAGGCATTAATTCTGTGCCCAACGTTCTGTGCAGAAACGCATTCTAATAGATGCAAGGTGCTGAAACGGGGCTGAAATGGAAGATCGGTGTGGAAATACACTTACAAGCCCAGTTATAGGATAGCACCTAAGTGTATGAATATGCAACTGCAAAGGGGGCATTCCCATGGGAGGGGCATGTGCTGTCGGGGCATTATTATAGAATATAGCCGATGCATGTCAGGATTTAGACATGGTTTCAGTTAGTGTAAGTCCTTGCATCCAAAGTTGGGTGTGGAATTCAGTGCCCAATGTTATTCTACAAAGAGCGCTCATCCCAGAGCACCCTTTATATAACAGCACTGGGCACCGATTTTTTTCAGCAACCAAATTTGGGCACCATTTATTGAATCTGGCCGTAAATTGTCAGGGGTGATAAGGAAGTGTGCAGAAGAGAACAGTGCAAGAACCCAGTCCTGAGCACCCCAGCTAACAGGGGTGAGGGGCCCCTGCCTTCGTGTGGTGCCTCATGGCTGCACTGGGTCATGGATAGATGCAGATTGGCTTGTTTTGATTAAGATTAGTTAGGTGTGAAAATCCTGTAGCTATTGTTGGAGTACTAATGTGCGGAAGGGGAGGGGAGAGGAGTAGGGGGTGGAGCAGGGCAAAATAACTTATTTTCTCACCTTCAAGCCACAGGTCTTGTTCATGCTCCTCGGAGGCAGCTTTGAAGCTCATTTTACCCATTGAGGAAGGACTTCCTAGAGTAGACATTTCAATCATAGCTGGAGACTCATCAAGCGGTCCTTTTACTAAGCTGTGGTAAAAGGGTGCCTGTGCTAGCATCAGCACATGTTTTTGACGCATGCTGAGGCCCACTTTACCACAGGGGGTAAAAGGTTGGCCATTTTGGGGGAAAAGAAATGGCCATACAGTAAATGAACCACTTACCAGATAACCATTTTGGTGGGGAGCCCTTACCACCACCCATTGTGATAGTGATAAGGACTCCTGTACTAACCCGGTGGTAACCAGGCAGTATATGGCACTGCCCGATTACCGCTGGTTAAATTCTGACACTACAAAAATCAAAACAATTACTGTAGCATTGGAAATGGCACGCGCTGGAGGTGGGAACTACTGCTGGACTCCTGCGGTAGCCTGGCGGTAGTTTCAGATTGGCACGCAGCAAGCCCATTGCCGTGCGCCAACCCTTTAGTAAAAGGGCCCCTTGATGAGGAAACTAGCCTGCATTGGGTGAGTTCAGCTTCTATTATTCAGCCCTCAGGCCCTCTCCCTGAATCTTGGCCAGCAAATCAGGCACTGTAAAAATCAAAAGAGGTGGCTTTAGCTGTCCTTACTGCTGAAGCAGATGGGGCCCACGTTCCAAAAAAAAGGGAAAAAGGTGTGGCTCTGTCAGCACAAGTCATAAGAAATCAGCATTTAAAGATTTTGTGTCTCAATCAAAATTCAGGTCAGTACCTGCTATCATGAGGTCTCCTATCCCTTGTGCAGCATCAGGGTTAGGGCAAGGAGATTCACAGAGAGAATATGACTAGGAGTTTACAGCCCCATCTGGCAGGAGCCATGCTAGAAGCAGTCATCGAGCAGCCTGTGGGCAGCCCAGGGCCTGGTCCCAGTATGAGAATTTTTAGCCTGATGGTTTTACTGCTCCTTGCCTCCCACATGATGATTTAGAGCTGCCTGACTCCAGCTCACATTTGTGGGACCCCGAGCATGCCAAATGGCCTTTGTTGATTCAGGAGTGCCATCCCTAGTCAACTAGGGCTTACCGTCCTTTGGGAGATTCTATGTGGTGGACCCATGACATGGACTCACTCATCACCTTGGATTTCGGTTTGTGGTAGGAGGTCTTCAATTGTACCTCCCTGTTTTTGGCCTCTGTCTTGCAGCAGTACTGATTGGGGTAGCTTGGAGGGTAGAGACAGATAGTTGAGGGAGAGAAAGAAGGGAGCCTCATCAAGGCAGGAACTGCACTTGTCTCAAACAGAGCCAAGAAATCTGACAATGTCATGCCACTATTGAAAGTAGCACACTGGTTACCCCTCTCCTACAGGATCACATGTAAAATTTTGCTGCTGGTCTTCAAGATTTAATACACTGGCGTCCTGCTTTTCCTTTCCCACCTACTAATCCCCTATTCCTAACCTTGAACTCTTAAATCTTCACAGCAAAATTATCTAATTGTTCCCTTCAGACAGATTAAATGATACCACTCATCAGTCCATTTTCTCTGTCACTTGCCCTAGCTAATATAATGCACTGCCTCTCCATTTACATTTGGAGACCTCTCTTGAAAGATTTAAAGTTGGTCTGAAAACCTTTGTATTTAATGATGCGTTTAGCTGATAGCATTCCCTTTACCTTATTTTTCCCTTTCGCTGCAGGTGCTTTGAGGGTCTTCTGGTGTGAACTTGGGGAACACAGCTCTCTCTTTTCTCTCCCTCTCTTTCCTACACTTTCCTTACCATTTCTATCAACAGTTTTTTTTTGTTACATTTGTACCCCGTGCTTTTCCACTCATGGCAGGCTCAATGCGGCTTACATGGGGCAATGGAGTTGTAGTTCTCTTTTCAGTCTCTCAAACTTCTTCTATCCTTTTATTCCCTCTCCATCCCTAAATTAAACTTTGTAAACTGCTCAGATGATCGCTCGATGGGTGAGGCAACAAATACCCAATAAACGTGAAACTTTAAAGTAGCTATGCATGGCAAGTAGTTATGTTTAACATAGAGTTGAGTTTTCTATTTGTTATGATTTTTTTTCTAGCTCGTGTTGGCATATGCTCTTCAAAATGTTACGATAAACCAAGCTGCAGCAGTTTTTTCTAGAAATATTGTTTTATGTGTATTCATTGTGTCTTAAAGTTTAAGCCCTTAAGCAGAAACTTTGTTAGAGTTGGGGGAGGGAGAGGAATGGAATAATGGTCAAGAGTGGGAAGAGGCTTCCAGAGGAGAGGCCTCTGTATTTTTCATAGGTGATATGGCTTATAAGGTACCTTATATCTGTAGAACTGCAAGCGCTAGGGGAGAGGACATATATAATTACCCTCTTTAAAATGAAGAACTGGTTCCTATATTTGCTCAACTGTTCATCTGGAGGAAAGTTAATTATACTTTTAGAAGCATGCTTAACTTTTCTGGAATAACATGGTTTGTAAACTGTGACTTCTATTAATTAAAAAAAATCTTGTGATTATGTTATCCCTTTGTTGATGAACCTACATTGACAACCAGTTAAATTTTGAATCCAATTTAAGTTAATTTGTTTGATGTTTATTGTTCTGAGGTTGGATGACCCGATTTATCTTAAGATTTTAAAAACTTTTTATGAATGAATAAGAGTGCTTCATTCCTCCCCAAAAGGATTTGTTTGTATTCCAAGTGATGTCAAATTGCAATCAACTATATGTGCCTTTGGACTGGGTGAAGGGGCCTAAAACAAGTTTAGTAAAGAAAAGTAAGTGGTACAATTTTAAACCTGGGAGCTGACAAGGTGGTAACACCTGAGCATTGCTTCATCTCACCCGCTAGCCAACAGGGAACCTCTAGTAGGTTCTGTGGGATCAGGAGTGTGGGGAATGTTTTGCTGAAGAGGATATTGGGACTATCAGAAAAGTGGAGGTTTTCATTTGTATATGTAACCTTGGGTTCTGTTGATTACCTAGGCAGCTGCCTAGTGTGTGCCTTCAGTGGTTGGAGCCGAATACACAAAATTTATTGATTGTTGGGTCCAAGGCTGGGACTGGAATGATCCAGGATGCTAAATAAGCAGCTTAGACTTTTACAATAATCCACTCAATAGCTCTGTTGACTCCCAATGTGTTGTTCTGAACCAAGACTTTCTTAAGGTTTTAAAGTCACATATAAAGGTAGCAGTGGCAAAGACAACAAAGTAGCAACAAGTTCTAAACTATTTATAATGGTGCTCATTTTTGAAGCATATAGACATCTCAAAATGGTCTAAAAAGAGTCCATCTGCCAAGTACGCCTAAATCGTGATTTTCAAAATGCAAAATTAGGACATGTTTCACTTCAGTCTGTCCAAACAGCAAGGGGGCAAATTGGAAGTGTGTTTTGGGTGGGACTTTGGCAGCACCAAAACTAGGATGTCTTTCAACGATAATGGAACAGGAGATGATTATCTAGACCTATTTCAATCACATCTAAGTTACAAAGAGGTGCTCTGACTGACGAGCTGACCACTGGATTAAAGCTTGACCTCTCCTTAATCCCCCAGTGGATGCTGTCTCCCTCCCAGTCCCATAAAAAGTGAAACTGAAAGGAGATTCTAGGCTATATAACAGCTGCAGGTATTATGGTCATACCCAACAGAGCAGCAAGCAGGTCCCAGCAGGGCCGCCGAGAGACTGGGCCGGGCCCGGGACAAGGCCGCCCCTGGGCCCCCCCCCCCCCCCCGAGGTCACGGCTGCTCCACCCGCCACCGGGCCGGGCCCCTGCACTATATGTATATCCTTCAAGAGGTAGTGTGTCATGATTTAGGCTCTACACTTTTTCTGATGTTTTGGTGCTACCTCAGTAAGGTCAAAACACAATCTCTCCACTGCAAAACACTATACACAAACTTGTGCAAAAACCCACTCATAACCTTACCAAACCATAACAGCACTAATTCCAAGGACAGGACGAGCTACAACCTTATGCATGGAAAGGCAGCACTATAATTATACCGGGCTCTAAAACACCAGTACACAACCTAATGAAAAACAAAACAAAAAGGGCTGCAAATACTACACACTAGCAGAATACTGTACCTTATCACACATGAAAAACACATGGCAACAGATATGACACAAAGAACTAGAAATAAAAAAAAATATGAAGGCAAAATACTGAACTAGAAAGTTACCTGAAGAAGTCAGACTCAGCATGCAGCAATACTAGAAAAACTGAAACTTACATGAAAAACATCACAGATACACATTTCCAAAAGCTGACATTAAAAATTCTGAATAAAATACTTTTTTCTACCTTTGTTGTCTGATCATAGTTTTTCTATTCGCTTTGGTCCCAGTGTCTTCTGTTTTATGCAGTGTCTTCTTTCCATTTGATATTTTTTTCTCTCACCATGTCCACCATCCTTCTGTGTCCTTATGCGTCCTGTCTACCATCTGTAGCCCTGTCCCTATCATTCCTCCAGTTTCAGCATCTGCCCTGAAAGTGTTCCGATCCAGCCCTTAAATTCAGCAATTTCCCCTACATCCATGAGCATATTCTCCTCACTCCCTCCATCAATGTGCATGTACTTCCTGTCCTTCCCTCCCCTCCATCTATGTCCAGCATTCTCCTCTCTCCTTTTCCCTCCATCTGTGTGCACTCCTTCCTTTGTCTTTCTTCCCTCATCTTGTCCAACATTTCTTCTCTCTTCCTGCCCTCCACTCCATCCATGTCCAGCATTTCTCATCTCATTCCCTCACCTCCATCCATGTGCATCTCCTTCCTGACTTCCCTCTCCTCCATCCACCCATATCCAGTAAATTTCCTCTCTCCCTGCCCCTCCAATCATCCATCCATGTTCAGCAATTCTTCTCTCTCCCTGCCAGGCATCCCCTCCTGTCCAGCAATTCTCCTCTCCCCCTGCCCTCCTATTCAGCAATCTCTTCTCTCTCCCCCATGCCTCTACCCTCTTATCCAGCGATCTCTTCTCTCCCCCTGCCCTCCCCTCTTGTCCAGCAATCTCTTCTCTCTCCCCCTGCCTGCCTTCCCTCTTGTCCAGCAATCTCTTCTCTCCCCTCCTGTCCAGTGATATGTTCTTTCTCCCCCCTGCCCTCCCCTCCCTCCGAGATCCAAGGCCCCCCTCCCTCTCTCTGAGATCCAAGCCCTCCCTCCCTCCAAGATCCAAGGCCCCCCTCCCTCCCTCCGAGATCCAAGGCCCCCCTCCCTCCCTCTGAGATCCAAGCCCTCCCTCCCTCAGAGATCCAAGACCCCCCTCCCTCCCTCTGAGATCCAAGCCCTCCCTCCCTCAGAGATCCAAGGCCCCCCCTCCCTCCCTGAGATCCAAGCCCTCCCTTAGAGATCCAAGGCCCCCCTCCCTCCCTCCCTCGGAGATCCAAGACCCCCTCCCTCCCTCTGAGATCCAAGCCCTCACCTCCCTCCGAGATCCAAGGCCCCCCTCCCTCCCTCCCTCTGAGATCCAAGCCCTCCCTCCCTCCGAGATCCAAGACCCCCCTCCCTCCCTCTGAGATCCAAGCCCTCCCTCCCTCAGAGATCCAAGGCCCCCCTCCCTCCCTCTGAGATCCAAGCCCTCCCTTAGAGATCCAAGGCCCCCCCTCCCTCCCTCAGAGATCCAAGCCCTCCCTCCCTCCCTCGGAGATCCAAGACCCCCTCCCTCCCTCCCTCCCTCAGAGATCCAAGCCCTCCCCTCCCTCAGAGATCCAAGGCCCCCCCTCCCTCCCTCCCTCTGAGATCCAAGCCCTCCCTCCCTCCGAGATCCAAGACCCCCCTCCCTCCCTCTGAGATCCAAGCCCTCCCTCCCTAAGAGATCCAAGGCCCCCCCCTCCCTCCCTCCCTCTGAGATCCAAGCCCTCCCTCCCTCAGAGATCCAAGACCCCCTCCCTCCCTCTGAGATCCAAGCCCTCCCTCCCTCAGAGATCCAAGGCCCCCCCTCCCTCCCTCTGAGATCCAAGCCCTCCCTTAGAGATCCAAGGCCCCCCTCCCTCCCTCAGAGATCCAAGCCCTCCCTCCCTCCCTCGGAGATCCAAGACCCCCTCCCTCCCCTCCCTCCCTCAGAGATCCAAGCCCTCCCTCCCTCAGAGATCCAAGGCCCCCCCTCCCTCCCTCCCTCTGAGATCCAAGCCCTCCCTCCGAGATCCAAGACCCCCTCCCTCCCTCTGAGATCCAAGCCCTCCCTCCCTCAGAGATCCAAGGGCCCCCCCTCCCTCCCTCTGAGATCCAAGCCCTCCCTTAGAGATCCAAGGCCCCCCTCCCTCCCTCAGAGATCCAAGCCCTCCCTCCCTCGGAGATCCAAGACCCCCTCCCCTCCCTCCCTCCCTCCCTCAGAGATCCAAGCCCTCCCTCCCTCCCTCCCTCCCTCAGAGATCCAAGGACCCCCTCCCTCCCTCTGAGATCCATGCCCTCCCTTAGAGATCCAAGGCCCCCCTCCCGCCCTCCGAGATCCAAGGCCCCCCTCCTTCCGAGAACAAAGCCCCCACCCCTCCCTCCCTCCGTCCGAATGTCAAAACAGACAAAGGAAGGCTGAAGCGCGAGCCTGCACGATTTTCACCGCGTGCTGCTCGCGCCGTAACCACGAGGTCAGATAAGAACAAGACGATCGCTTTTGACATGATTCGGAATCGGATGGAGGGAGGGACAGAAGGTGGGCCCTGGAACTCGGGTGAAAGGGACGGACGACGGGTGGGCCCTGGAACTCGACGGATGATGGGCGGGCCCTGGAACTCGGAGGGGAGGGGCGGAGCTATGGGCATGCGGCGTCGGGCCCCCCTGGAGGCCCGGGCCCGGGGACTTTTGTCCCCCCTGTCCCCTCCTCTCGGCGGCCCTGGGTCCCAGGAGTAGCCTAGTGGTTAGTGCAGTGGACTGTGAACAAGGGGATCCAGAACCCAAGAACATAAGAACATAAGAATATCTATACTGTGTAAGACCAATAGTCCATCTAACCTTGTACCCTGTTTCCAACAGTGGCCAATCCAAGTCACAAGTACCTGGCAAAAGCCCAATCAGTACCAACATACCATGCTACCAATTCTGGGGTAATTAGTGCCCCCTCATGTCCATCTGCTATACTATGCTATACTATGCTATATGATCCTTATATTCCACTAAATTCAAAAGAGTTTCTAAGCAGATTACAAACAATAAGTCCTTCTTTAGGAGAATTTACAACTGCATATTTAATACATTGAAACTAAAAAAAAAAAGCATCTCAATAACAGAGTATGGACTTGTCCAATCCTTTTTTAAACCCAGATATGCTAACCACTGTTACCACATCCTCCGGCAATGAGCTCCAGAGCTTAACTATTCTTTGAGTGAAAAAATTATTTCCTTCTATTTGTTTTAAAATTATTTCCATGTAATTTCATTGAGTATCCCCTGGTATTTGTACTTTTTGAAAGGCTATTTGCAGGCTCAATATGACTTACATAGTACCATAAAGGTGTTCACCAAGTCCAGTAGAGAGCAAATACAAGGTTATATTGTGGTCGAATAAGGTCGGTGTGTTTCAGGCATCATGAGGGTCGAAGGGAGGGAAGGTTGTATATTGTTCAGTACGATCATTGGTTTTGCTGTGTTGCCGGGTGTGGGGATTTACGTTGGATTGGTAGGATAAGCCTTTTTGAACAGGTTGGTTTTTTAGTGATTTCCTGATTAGCAGCTAACACGGTAGCTGCTAATACTGCTTTGTAAAAGGGGGAGGGTAAGTTTGTACCCAAAGCAATTGAGGGTTCATAGATTTGTCCAAGGTCACAAGGAGCGACAGTAAGATTTGAACTAGGCTCCCCTGGTTCTCAGCCCACTACACTAACCATTAGGTTACTCCTCCACTCCAATGACGCCATCACTGGCCTAATTAAAATAATCTCAATTTAGAGCTCTTTGTGTTGCTGTGGCCAGGAATATATGAAGTTCCTGGCTGCAACAATGCAAAATTAAATTTTTCACACAAAGTACTAACCTGTGGAATGAAGGTACTATATAGATTAGTGACTCGTGTGTAGCGAATGTTTTATATCAGAGTGAGTAATGAAATAATTTAATTCTTTGTCTTGTATACTGCTACGGGTACAATGGCAGAATAAGAGAGAGAAATACAAATACCTGCTTAGAATTGTAAGATAGTGTAGAATGAAATTCTTTAAAAAAGCAAAAAACAAAAAAATACAGAACGTAGTGACACAGCATATCATCACCAATCCATATCAGTATATTTATTGTTAAGAATATAAGAGCATGAGTATTGCCATACTGGGACAGACCGAAGGTCCATCAAGCCCAGCATCCTGTTTCCAACAGTGGTCAATCCAGGTTACAAGTACCTGGCAAGATCCCAAAACAGTACAACACATTTTATGTTGCTTATCCTAGAAATAAGAAGTGGATTTTCCCCCAAGTTCATTTTAATATGGCTTTATGGACTTTCTTTTAGGAATATAGCTAAACATTTTTTTAAACCCTTCTAATCTAACTGCTTTTACTACATTCTCTGGCAAAGAATTCCAGTATAAGCATCAGTTATGGTCCCATAGAATTATAGTGGAACTAGATGATGAAAAGTGGTGGCTAAACAGCGATTACAAGAGCTATTTATTTAGAAAGCTAATTTATTTATTATTAAGATTTATGCACTTCCTTTTTGAAGAAATTCACCATATAACTTTGTCAGTATACATTAAAAATGATCACAATATCCAGTTTGTAACGTGCATAAAATTATTACACCAGAGACCCATATAAAATCCAGTTACCAGATAATTACATTCATACTCCTATTAATCATATCCCAGCTGTTAAAACACATTTAACATTAGAAACTGGCATATCCCAGGTAATTACTATCTTTAAAAGCTTAGGAAAAATATCAGCACAATCTAGATAACGAGGTTGTAGCTGAAAATGATCCTAAGTAAAATTAAGCCCCATAATGTAGGCGTTCATCTTGCTTCAGATTGTCTTTTTGACTATTGGCCCTTAAACCCTAACATCCTGAGAACCCTCCTTCCCTAGTGGCCTGATCAAAATTATATCCACCTCTCTCTCCCACATCCAATGTCAGCAAAATTTCTCCCCGGACACCATAATTCTTCTCTCCAACCCCAAAGCTTGATGTCAACAAAATCTTTCCCTTGAGCTGCAATCCCTCCCTCTCTTCCAATTCTAAGCCTGATGTGCACAGTCCATCTTAAGCATTGATCCCATCCTTCCCACCCATGAAGCCCAATCTGAAAAATTCCCCTATTCAAGTCTGAATCCCTCTTAGGATAATCCCTTACACTTCAGAGATCTTGCTTGAAAGACTAATGGCAGGCGAGGGAGTATGTCTATTCTATCTCTGTCATGGCAGTGCCACATTCACAATAGCACTGGCTGACCTGATGCTGCACTGTGCTCTGTATCCTTTTTATCTGACAATTAAATAGCAATTGCAAAACAGGCCAAACTATCAAACTGAAATTTACTTGTTATGAATTTTGAAATTCTAGGTCAGGAGTTCTCATCCCAGTCCTCAGGATATACCTAGCCAGCCTAGTTTTCAGGATATCCCCCCAAAAAGTGTTGTGTATCTCTCCTGGTGTACAAACATATCTTGCAGAAGATTTGGCATTCGGAGGGACCTCGAGTCCCTGCGGTGCAGGTTCAACCGAATCAAGCAGGAGAGCCCTGACATGATAAGGGTAGTGAGATGGCGCCTCAGGGCTCGACGTAAGTATTATAAACAGGGTGCCTATACTCATTTGTAAATGTATTTATTTAATAATGTTAATGTCCTGTACAATATCAGTTTCCATGTGGCTAATAGACAACTAGTAAGTCATAACACCTCTGTCCCAGATCAAGGCCTGAGGTAGCAGCTTCCCTCCCATGAGTGTGGCTGTAACTTCCAACTAACCTCCTCTGAGATGAATGAGATGACATGCCTCACTTCTGTATCCCCCTTTCTGGGGTGGATACTGTTTCATGGTATTCCTGCCTGAGGTCCTACTCTTAGTGGATGTCATTGCCTCATATTAAAGTTATGTGCTTCCTCCCCCCCCCCCCCAAAAAAAAAAAAAAAAAAAAACTGGTCAGCCAACCATAGTCACAAATCATAATGCAAACATGCTGCTGACCAATGAGTGTGGTCTGCCAACATATCCTGTGTACTTTGTGTCAGACTGGCTTCCAGGGTTCCCTGTCATGTCATCTCATGCATCTCACACCCCATGGGTATAGCCCAGGGCTCACCACACCTTTCCCCATCCCCTGCCTCAGGCCAGCGAGCTTCTGCACTATGCAAACCATGTTGGATGTGCTGATCTCAAGGACAATCATTTTATATACACAGGGCAGCAGCAGCAGCAGCCGGAGGGGAGGAGGAGGAGGAGGCGCCATCACCAGTGGCCGAGGAGGAGGAGGCGGTGCCATCACCAGTGGCCAAGGAGGAGGAGGAGGAACAGCAAATGAGCAGATATGCCTCCTCTGGAGGGGGAGGAGCAGGAGGAGGAGGAGCACCCACCAGCCCCAGCCCTAGCAACACCACTAGCCCCAGCAGCACCACTGGACACCAGTGCCGCAGCACTGCAACTCCTGCAGCAATTGGTTGCTTTGGTAAACCAGTTGCTGCTGGAGGTTGCAGCACTGCGGCACTCTGTACAGCAGCGGCAGGAAACACACAGCCGTCTCCTGCTGCTGATAATAGACATTTTAAGAAGGGTCATGGAGGGACAGGAGAGGCCTCATTGATGGGACCCAAAAATGTATTGTAATAGTTTTATTTTTTAATTTATATTACAATATAAACTTTTTCACCAACCAGAGTCTGTGTCTCTACTTTGTGCACTACATATTTGGTATTATCAAATGCTGGGGTTGATGTGAGAGGAGGCATCAATCTGGGTTGCATGATAGGTGAACTGTGACAAAGAAACTTTGGTACATATGTGTCATATGTGTGGCCATACAGAAGGCCACCTGTTCCTTCCAAACTGCATGGCTGTATGGTAAGGGGGAGGAGGCTGGGTGGGTATTTCTGTTGAGGAACACAAATGCCCATCCAGCCTCTCCCCCCTTACCATACAGCCCCACAGCACAGAGTTGGGTAAATAATAGGTATGTTGTCTAGCACTAGTGATCTGCCAAGTAGAAACTTGCAGATAACCATAGGTAGCGCATAGACGATGTTTGCTCTCTGATCGCCAGACACCCTTACCCACAACCAAACCTCATTGGTGAGGGCCAGGAAGGAGCTACAAACAGCTGGGTCATCTTTTCACATTGAACAGGGCCGTGCCAAGTGTCTCTGGTGCCCCCCTGCAGACTATCAGTTGGTGCCCCCCCCCCCGTCTCGCTTCTTCATTAGATGTTTCTCTATTGCTACCTGTCTTCCTTTAGACTGAAAACTACAGGCCCAGCCAGACCTGACAAAGGGTCTACCACACCCTTCAATGTCAAGCATATACTAGAAAACTGTAAATTAGCTTACACAGGAAAGCAGTTTAAAAAAATAAACACAATTCCTGCTGTTTCTTAACACTGCTCTCCAGAGAAAGCACTGCCTTTATAAAGAGGCTTTTCAGTGGGACTTAGCCTATTAAAAACTATTAGCATAATTAGGAATGGCCAGCCCTTGTAAATGTAGAGACCTAAGCTTTGATTATGCATGTCCCTGTCTTTGTTACTGTTGGGGGGGGGGGGGGGGGGGGGTCTCTTCATCTCATTTACACAGTCTGACCTCCCTGGCTCACTGGGAGCCCAGTCTCTTGGAGACTGCTATACATTGCAAAATAAGATAGCAGATGTAAATTCTCAAAGTGGACATATTCCAAACACTAAAATTAAAATAAAACAATTTTTTTCTACCTTTGTTGGCTGGTGACTTTCTTTTTCTGATCATGCTGGCCCAGTATCTGATTCTGTTGCTGGTATCTGTCCTCTTAACTCTGTTTCTAGGGCTTCCTTTCCACTGTATGTATCCCTCAATGATAAGTCTCTGACTCTAAAGTTTAGTAATTTCATTAAAGCAAAATGTATTTTCAAATATCACAAACTCTCCCTATCCAAGCAGAATGTTTTATATAAAAACAAACACACAAAAAAGCAATCAGATTTTTACTTACCAGCTATTCTACACTATACGTCAGCTAAACTTCCTCAGCCAATTAAATGGATTTTAGCTGTAGCTATGATAATTATGTACACATCATTGCAGTCATGCCCTCCTCTCATGTACACGCTCAAAAAACAAAAACTTTGAACCACTTACAGATAACAATTACACTATTTATTTTTATTTCTCCCCAATCTCACTTGCACACCTGCCTCCAAACCTGTTCTCATTAATTTGAATGTTGTTCCAGCTCACCCTGAATGAAAGTTGTTCACACACCAAGGCCATAAATAGCTGCTGGTTGTACTCCTTGAAACAGCTTTAGCAGAGCAGGGTGTCTGTCTCAGCTACCTTCACTTCTTGATGCTGGAAGGGCAGGGGAGAGAGGAGAATCACAAGTGCAGGTAAAAGATTTTGCAAGTGAGTGGCGCCCTCTAGAGGTCGGCGCCCCCCTGCATTGCTTACCTCACTTACCGTGGCCCTGACATTGAATGTATCAGCAATGGTATATAGTTCTGAGGAGAAAAGGGAAAACAATGGTAAAAGCATTAGATGGATGTTTACTTCATCACAATTGCAATATAATACATCAGGTACAGAAGGGCACAGGCTAGGGGAATTATATAGGCACCGGGCTGTAGCCACCTGCAGGTAATTTAGAATAGGAACTGTAACCAGAACCCCTCTCTCTCACCATGACTTAAGGGCTCAAGGCCGTGGTAGGCACGCACTTGTGGCCACCTTGAAAATAGTTTGCAGGATAGAATTTAGAAATGTTGTTGTTCCATAACTATGGAGGATTGTAGGACTGTGTTGAATAATGTGGCTCTCAGAGTGCAGTGTATTACAGTCCACTGCTGTGCTGTCTCTTGCAATCCTCTTGACCAGCTGTCCTGCAAGATGCAAGAAGTATTTGTTTAGCACCTACATAGCAGAAAGGGAAGAGGTGGCTGAGAGGTATGAGCTTACCTGGAACTTGTGGTGCAAGAATCTGTTGGCTCCAAGGGACCAGAGGCTGCCCACTTCAACAAAGGAGAGAGAGAATGGGGGGCAGTGAGGAAGCACATCACATACAGCAAGCAGCTCCTGGAGGGTAGAGAATGGAGAGTATATGCTAAGCTACCAGCTAACACCCAGTCTGAAACTTTTGGAAAGGAAAAGTACAAAGCTCACACACCAGTTATCTTTCAAGAATTGGCAGAAAAGTCCCCCCCCCCCCCACACAAAAAAACAGAAAAACAAACAGGTGTACAAAAGCATACAGTGGCAAAAACAAGGTTTAATGTACAGTGGTGGAAATAAGTATTTGATCCCTTGCTGATTTTGTAAGTTTGCCCACTGACAAAGACATGAGCAGCCCATAATTGAAGGGTAGGTTATTGGTAACAGTGAGAGATAGCACATCACAAATTAAATCCGGAAAATCACATTGTGGAAAGTATATGAATTTATTTGCATTCTGCAGAGGGAAATAAGTATTTGATCCCCCACCAACCAGTAAGAGATGTGGCCCCTACAGACCAGGTAGATGCTCCAAATCAACTCGTTACCTGCATGACAGACAGCTGTCGGCAATGGTCACCTGTATGAAAGACACCTGTCCACAGACTCAGTGAATCAGTCAGACTCTAACCTCTACAAAATGGCCAAGAGCAAGGAGCTGTCTAAGGATGTCAGGGACAAGATCATACACCTGCACAAGGCTGGAATGGGCTACAAAACCATCAGTAAGACGCTGGGCGAGAAGGAGACAACTGTTGGTGCCATAGTAGAAAATGGAAGAAGTACAAAATGACTGTCAATCGACAAGATCTGGGGCTCCACGCAAAATCTCACCTCGTGGGGTATCCTTGATCATGAGGAAGGTTAGAAATCAGCCTACAACTACAAGGGGGGAACTTGTCAATGATCTCAAGGCAGCTGGGACCACTGTCACCACGAAACCATTGGTAACACATTACGACATAACGGATTGCAATCCTGCAGTGCCCGCAAGGTCCCCCTGCTCCGGAAGGCACATGTGACGGCCCGTCTGAAGTTTGTCAGTGAACACCTGGATGATGCCGAGAGTGATTGGGAGAAGGTGCTGTGGTCAGATGAGACAAAAATTGAGCTCTTTGGCATGAACTCAACTCGCCGTGTTTGGAGGAAGAGAAATGCTGCCTATGACCCAAAGAACACCGTCCCCACTGTCAAGCATGGAGGTGGAAATGTTATGTTTGGGGGTGTTTCTCTGCTAAGGGCACAGGACTACTTCACCGCATCAATGGGAGAATGGATGGGGCCATGTACCGTACAATTCTGAGTGACAACCTCCTTCCCTCCGCCAGGGCCTTAAAAATGGGTCGTGGCTGGGTCTTCCAGCATGACAATGACCCAAAACATACAGCCAAGGCAACAAAGGAGTGGCTCAGGAAGAAGCACATTAGGGTCATGGAGTGGCCTAGCCAGTCACCAGACCTTAATCCCATTGAAAAACTTATGGAGGGAGCTGAAGCTGCGAGTTGCCAAGCGACAGCCCAGAACTCTTAATGATTTAGAGATGATCTGCAAAGAGGAGTGGACCAAAATTCCTCCTGACATGTGTGCAAACCTCATCATCAACTACAGAAGACGTCTGGACCGCTGTGCTTGCCAACAAGGGTTTTTGCCACCAAGTATTAGGTCTTGTTTGCCAGAGGGATTAAATACTTATTTCCCTCTGCAGAATGCAAAATAAATTCATATACTTTCCACAATGTGATTTTCCGGATTTAATTTGTGATGTGCTATCTCTCACTGTTACCAATAACCTACCCTTCAATTATGGGCTGACTCTGTCCTTTGTCAGTGGGCAAACTTACAAAATCAGCAAGGGATCAAATACTTATTTCCACCACTGTAACTGAAGCTAAAACGCTTTGAAATACCACCCCATAATCTAAAGAAAAACCTCTAAAGTGCAAGCACGGAGAAAGCAGTTTTAAAGAGGCGCCAATAAAGGGAATACAAGCTTCCAAATGAGAATAGCAGCTGGGGACGTTTATCATTATCAACCATAATCGAAATGAGGTCGCCCAAAACACAAGAGCAGCTGGGGACGCCCATAGTTCCCCAGCCATAATCAAAATGAGGACGCCCAACTCGCCAGAGCAGCTGGGGACATTTAGGGATTTTGTCAATAATCGAAATTAGGACGCCCATGTCAGGGACGCCCATCCTGTTCTTACATGGGCATCCCTGGGAGAGTATTTAAGTGCCCTTCTCTGTATTTTCGATTCTTTGCATCGCATTGGTACATTGGCACCAAGCAACCATCCACCCGCAAGGGTAATTTCAGCGACCCTCAAATTGAGCTGCTGGTTCAGGAAATCCAGAGGAGGCACACACATCTCTTGCTCCCATGGGCCAGAGGCTGGCTGCTACAACAAAGTAGAGAGAATGGGAGGCAGTAAGGGACTGGCTCAATGCGGTCTTCTACTGTGGAAGGGATGTGGAAGACTGCAAACGGAAGTGGTGCCGGCTGGGGCGTGATGTGAGGAGGAAGGCTGGTGCCAACCCCCCAGCAGAAGACACCGCTAACTTGACCCCATCGAGGACATCATTCATGGGCTCTTGCCCCAGGAGGGGATTAATGGCATTGGGTCCCTTGACACTCAGCACAGCCTGAGGGCTCAGGTAGGTTCACCATTAGGAAGCTGGGGTATCTGTTGTGCTGCACTACACTCTGTTTTACACAAGTGGGGGACAGTGTGGTGCTCCTCAGTAGGGGAAGGGGTGTGAACACCACATGCAATACAATCACTATTCATTACCGACCATGACACAGCGAGTAGGCCGGGGGGAGGGGGGAGGGTTCCCAGCAATGTGTGTGTAAGTTACCACTGTTTCACAGCTTTGGGGGGCCTTCCCCATGCCCTCCTCTTTTCCCCCATCACCAAACTCTGCATATCTCCTTCCCACACCTCTGTGCTGTAGCCACTGTGTCCTCTGCACTCCTTCCACAGTTCTATGTCTACCCACTTGCCTACTACTACTACTATTACATTTCTAGAGTGCTACAAAGTGTACGCAGTGCTGTACAAACACAGAAAGAAAGACAGTCCCTGCTCAAAGAGCTTACAATCTAAATAGACAAAAAGTAAAGCATTTAATATTTAAGCACTCAAGCACAAGAGAACAGTCACAGAAGGACTGAAGATGTTGAAGGGTGGTCAGTGTGGTTAGGTGTAACTCTGGTTGGAGTAGTGGGAGAAGGTGATAGAAGAATAGAAATGGGTGAGGTAAAAGTGTGGTGTGGTGCCTGTGTGGCTCTCTTCCACATCAGTCTCTGTAGTACACTGCGCTCCTCATCTCCAGCTCTGTACCATGTACAATGACATCTGTGACTTGCCTGCCAATCCCATTCCTCACCATCTCTTTGCTGGTTCTTTGTATGTGGGGCAATGTATATGAATGCTGAAAAACAAAAGTGGGTTATTTTGACCAACACACATCCTCCCCTTTTGCTATGCAGGTGATGACAGCCATTCAAAGGAAGAAGCTGGCCCTAGTGGCCACAAGCCCCAACACACAGAGCAGCAAACCAGTGGCCTGCACAAGAAATGACACAGGGCCATGGGGTGGAACCACAGGACACAGCAGCAGCAGCAGCAGCGCCGGCTCTCCCTCCACCACCTGCAGCAGAGGCTCTCCATCCACCACCCACAGCAAAGGCTCTCCCTCCACCACCTGCAGCCTTTGCTGATGGTGGCACTGAAGAAGAAGAAGATGCAGAAGTGGGGGCACCTCCACAGTAGAGGCCAGCCAGCCAGAGGAGGCAGCTACTGCGCCTCACCACACAATTGCTGGGCCAGAATGTGCACATGGAGACTACCGGTGGCCAGAAATTTGAGCTCAACAATAAGCACTTCAGGTGCAACGGGAAGCGGTACAGGCCCAACGTGAAGTGGTACAGTAACTCCAACAGCTGGAGTACAGCATCGAGGGCCTACGCCGTGACCTGAAAGCACCTAGTAAAGCCCTGATGCAGCAACAAGTGGCGTCTACTTCCACCACTGCACAGCAAACCACCCGCTAAGAAAAGGAGCTTTGAGATCCTCAGCCTCCCCAGCACTGATCCAGCAGTGCCACCACACCAGCTCCCCTTCTGGTCCTGTGCCCAGGTTGCAGGGCAAGCCACAGAGTACAAGGTGGCCCGGACTTCCACAGGGCAGCCGAGGCAGCAGGCTGCCTTGTGGACACAGAGGATGAAGAGTGGAAGCTCATCAGAGGACTCTCACCAGAGTTCCCCTGCAGCACTAGCTGCAAAGAACACGGTGGGAGGGGTAGGAAGGGGCCCAGGGACGGGGCCAGGGGAGGGGCCTGGAAGTGATGGGACATGCTGGGGGGGTGAGGGTTGGAGGGAGGGGAATATGCACAGAGTAGGTGATGGTGGTGGGAGGGGGAGTGGTGATGTGTAAATACTATCTCATAGAAATAAATGTCAACTTACTCTCACACAAAACTTGTCTTGATCAGTCTTTGCCTGGCTCTGACCCCCAGTTGGTGTGCACTCTGCTCTGCTCTGTGGGTGAGAAGTGGAGGGGGCTCCTCATCCTGTTCATCTGGAGCCTGCTGCTGTGGTAGCTGTGGCTCTTCTGGGAGGGCCTGTCCTCACACATTGCCGAATTATGTAGCATGCAGCAGGCCAGGAATATGTTTGCCACCTTTTGGGGACTGTACAGGAGCTCCCCTCCAGAACGATCCAGACATCGGAACCTCTTCTTAAGTTGTCCAAAGGTGCGCTCGATGATGCCAAAGGTGGTCCGATGTCTACTGTTGTAGTTCTCCTCTGACCCTGTTTGTGGGTGCACTATGGGGGTCATGAGCCAACTCTACTGTGGGTAGCCTCTGTCACATTTGAGGAGAAGCAGGATGAGAAAGATGAGTGTGTATTGTTTGGAGCAGGTACCTTGTGGAGGTGGGGGGGGGGGGATAGTGGATTGTGGAGTGAGCTGGACAGAGACAGTGCTGAGGGTTGCCCGGTGGACGAGGTATAGTTTGGGCAGATCCATGCTGCACTTACCTAGGAACGTCCGCCGGTGATCTCCCCTCGCTCAAACCTGCGGAAGATTCCTGAGTTCTGCAATATATAGGCATCATGGGTAGAACCTGGGTATCGGGCACACACGTCTAGAATCTCTCCCTGGGTGTCACACAACTTGCATATTGAGTGAGTGGAATGCTTTCCTGTTCCTATAAGTGGCCTCTCGTGCCTGGGGGGGGGGGGGGGTGGTCTGAGTGCAACATGTGTGCAGTCAATGGCGCCTATGACTGAGGGGAAGCGAGTTACAGCATAGAAGTCAGCCATGTTGTTCTGCAGGGCCTTGGGGTGGTGGGGAAGGTGATGTACTCAGAGGTGTGAGTAAGGAAGACATCAAGGAACTGGGTGAGCCAGTTAGAAATGGAAGCCTGGGTGGGACCCGTGTTCATAGATAGGACAGACTGGAAACTCCCAGTGGCCAGAAAAGATAGAGAAGCAGTGATCTTTAGGTGCACAGGGATGGGGTTGTTCCTACGGGTCCTGGGTTGCAGGAGGAGTTTGAGCTGGTCACAAAGGTGCTGAATGGCAGGCAGCCCTATCAAACCGGTACCTAGTGAGACACTGCAGGTCAGTGAGGTCTAGGAAACTGCTACGTGGCCTGAAACGTCTGGGGCGTGAGTACCTCCTGCGGTGCCTCCCCTCTTCCTTCAATAAGTAAGCCACCTGTGCATTTAGTGCCTCCATTTCCCCACACTACAGGTGCAATGCAGTGCCACCAGTGCTCACCTCTCCCTACCAACTTGGTGAAACACAGCAGAAACAAACAGAAGCTGACACTCACTCTCCCACCACCGACAAACAATGCAGTCACACACAGCAGAGCCACACTGCAAGCACTTTCTGACCCACTACAAACTCTCCTGTCACACCCTCTAGCCACTCACTCTCCAAGTAGCAAACGACAGTCTTCACAAACACGCTGCAGCAGCACACAGGACAAAGAGACAGACAGAGACTACAAACAGGTAAGGGAATGAATTATGAACTTGGGGGCAGTGAATGGAGAGGGATAGGGAAAGGGGATGGGGGAGATAGAGAAAGGCATGGTGGTGGTGTCTGGGTTTGGGGGCTAGAAGGGGTAGGGAAAGCTGAAAAGATAAAACACAAATGAGGCAGGTGAGGTTGAAAACGTTCCGACTACGGCACACAGACAAAGGTAACAGGTACTCAACAAACTCTCAGCTTTCTCTCCCAACAACGCTGTCGCCACTCTCCAACTGCACAAAATCGCTAATGGGTCTAAAGACGACTTCCTCCTTACCATGGTCACTTTTATTTCAGGTCTAACTAAGGACGCCCATATTCCCATCCATGCAAAACCATTTCGCTAGCCGTTATACGCTCGGGGCGCCCATCTCGTAATGCCGCCCATAACACGCCCCCTGTGGGGACGACCATAGATGGGTGTCCTTGTGCTGAGGACGCCCTTACAGCCTTGTTTCGATTATTGGATTTGGGCAACCTTCTTTCACGGGGACGCCCATGTGCCTTTTGTGTCGCTTTTTGGACGCCCTTCTCTTTCGAAAATGAGCCTGATAGGTTTTTAAAAAGTGCTCTGTTCAGCCAAGGCTTTACATGACGGATTAAGAGAATCACTCTCTTTAATCCTCCATTATTTCCTCCTCTAAAATGAAAACAAGTTAAAATTGTGGCCTCACTACTAATTGGTAGCACTTACACATGTAAAGTAGGGCAGTTAACATAGGGGCCCTTTTACTTATGAACTTTAATACAATACCACTTTGTATTTCTCATTCTGGAATTGGCGATCACCATTATGGAACAATGTAAGCCACATTGAGCCTGCAAATAGGTGGGAAAATGTGGGATACAAATGCAACAAATAAATAAATAAATAAATCTATGTGTGCCTAACGCATGCCAAAATAGAGTTACCGCCTGGGTACCGCATGGCTCTTGCGGTAATTTCATTTTTGGTGCACATCCAGTACGTGCATCTGAAAAACAATTTTTATTTTTGGATGTGCATAATGGTCGTGCTCCAAGTGGCATTTGACGCACGTAGACCATTACTGCCTGGTTACCGCGTGAGGCTTTACCGCTAGGTCAATGGCTGGTGCAGCAATTTTCACTTTGCCGCACGTCCATTTTCGGCAAAAATTTAAAAAAAGGCATTTTTTACAGGTGATCCTGTGCGCTCCCAAAACACACGTCTACACTACCGCAGACCATTTTTCAGCGCACCTTAGTAAAAGGACCCCATAAGTTATGAAGTTGCTCTTTCCACATGTACTTGCTGACACCTCTATGTAGGAGCTGATGAGTTCATCCTGTTCATTTTTTCAACGTGTGCATTTGTAAAATTGCAGCACCCACTGCACATGCCTGCAAATACACATAAGCAAATATTCTTACAAGTGTAAGTGGTGGATTTTAGAAACCTAGACCTCAAAGACCAGCTAATTAAGAAGCTGAGCAATTCACTGTACTTTTCAAAAACATTTGACAGTTTTACACACCAGAGAAATAGCACAGTAAAAACTGCACAAGGTTTCTAAAATGACTATATAAGAGAATATGCCATACAATTTTACTGCAAGATTGGTAGTACAATAAACTAGATTACTGTAATATAATCTTTTTAGGCTGTCCTAAGAATTTGTTAAGGAAGTTACAGATAGTACAAAATTTGATAGGATCACACCTTACTATGGGCTCCTTTTACAAACATACGATAGTGATTCCTGCATGTCAAATGCGACAAAGCCCCTAGGAATTGAATGGGATTCATCGCATTTGCTGTGCTGGGAATCACTACCGTGGCTTTGTGAAAGGAGCCCTAAGGAGCTAGGATTTCTTTTAAATTGTGTTGTTTAGTATTTAAGATCATCTATGGAGTTGTACTGTCTTATATGTTCTCATTGATTACAGTTTTGTATTTCAGATATAGTACTCATAACTCTTTAAAGTATGCATTTCCATTCTATAACGGTCTCAATTTTTTAAAATTTGCATGAAGTCTTTATTAACAGGTTAAAACATACAATAAAAGGAAGAAGTAAAGCACCAAACCACTGAGCATCATTCGACATTCACCTTAACTGTTTGGTACATAACAATAACAATGTGTTTTAACCCTCCCCTTGAAGACTCAAAGCACTCTAAAGTTTATAATACAGTTTTATAGTTAAACAACACCCCCACTACATGTCCCCCCCCCCACTAACGGTCTCAAATTTAAGGGAATCGTTTCTACTCTTTTCGTACCAGGGAGCCAAATTTTATAATACTCTGCCTGTATATGCAGTTTCCATGGCCACGTTTCCTTCCGTAAGGCTATTAAGATTTTATTTAAGAATCATGCACTTTCTAAATAACATGTTTATTCTATGCATATCCCAGATGTTATTTCTGGTTCTCTTTGCACTGTGTAATCCACCTCGAACTAAGACTTGGTGGAATATAAGCGAAAGGTAATGTAATGCATTTGGCTCTTTAGTTGACCATGGTTCAGGATATTGCATAAACAATGCACTGTCATGATTATTCTGCAGTCTTTGCATTAAATCTTAGCTCCTTGACCATTCCTCAAACTTTCGTAGACGATGTTTCATTTTTCCACTCCATCTGGAGGATCCACCCTGCTGCAAATCTTTTCTACTACCCTTTCTGCAATATTAATTATGAAGAATAGGACTGGCTCCAGGAATGACAGCTGAGGCAATCCTTTGATAACTTTTTTTTCTTCTTAAAATGAATGCCATTTATCACCGTCTTCTGTTACCTTTTACCAGTTTCTAATCAGGATTACCATCCAGAAAACCTTTCTAAAACTGTTCAGGTTCTTGCTTCTTAGTTTTACAGTTTCCCTTTGTTTTTTCATTTCACTAACACATTTGTCACCCTGCTTTACTGCAGTACCTATTTATAATTTATTTGTACCTTTCTTGTCCTGATGACCTTACCAGCTTTTTTAAAGTCATTCCATGTATGTTTCTGTCCTGATCCGTTCTGAGATCTCATGTGCCTTCTGAATGACAACATGCTGCCTTTTCAGCCACCTCTCTTGAAAATGATACTTTCTCACATTTTATTTTCTTTGTTTAAAAGAAAAGTGTGCTGCTGTTCCTTTTATTTTCTTCCTCTATTCTATTTCCCACTCTGCCAGCTTCTCTACAAGACACTGTCATACTGATAGGGATGTGCATTTACTATATAACTGACAGACCAATTTACACAAATGAATCTTCAAATAGCATGCATTAAGTTGATTAGCGTGTGTTAGAAATGTTATTGAAATGAATGTGTGAAACTTTGCATATTTCTAGCATCTGAGCAAACTTGGTTTAGCACACTCACTTGCTTTGATGCATCTCTCTACTCCTATATTAAACCATATTGATCAAAAATTACTGAAACTTAGATGACAGCCTCCATAACAATGGTTCCATCTTTAAGCACCAGGTCTATTATTGCCTCTGACTTTGCTATAGGAGAACTTCATAAAGGAAGTCTAAGATTTCCTGCTGTTGGAATGTTCCAATCAGTATCTTTACCAATGCATTTAAGGGATTTTTTTTGTAATGGTCTTTATCATATGATATGCCATATTTATAGATGGCCTTTCTTGAAAAAAAGTCAGCCCAAAATGATTTACAACAAAATACATCAATAACAGTAAAAGTAATGCAGCAATAAACTATATATCAATATATAATACAATAATGCGCACAGATGAGGTCGCACCATGGAGCGATACAGAGGCATTATAGTATTCTCGGCTTTATTTACCATCCCTTTCCTAATAATTGGCACTCACTTTGAAGCACATGCAAAATCTGTGCAGGGCTCCCTAACATGACCTTTTTCCGATACAGGTGTAATTCCACATTATAATGGGGATTATTAAACTGTGCAGCAAACCCTCCCTAGAGTCACTGTGGGAGGGAAGTAGGTTGGAAGACCTGAGAGGCCTAGCCCTAAGGGGAGTGGTCATGGAAAAGTGCTGAGGGAACTGTCCCTGGTTGTTGCATACCAGTAGGGGGAGGAGATTGGAGTTGATAAATGCTGTTGGGAGAGCACATGGTCTTTGCTTGCCTCTACCTCTGCTGGGACCCTTGAGGAGAGGAGGGTGTTCTGGATGGTTTCAAAGAAACTAAGGCTGAACTAAGTGGAGGTTTCTGCCAGTAAAATCATTAACCATGAAGTGGAGGAGTGCTCCAGGTAGGAAGCAGGGGAACCCAGCCTGGGAGCAAGAACAGGAGAGAGCCTGCTGGAGCTCAAGGTAGTAGCCCAGAGAGGTACACCTTTGAAAAGAGAGTGAACAGACAGGGAGGTTTGATTCACTGTGAAGACTGCTTGCTGCAGGCATAGCCTTTCACCCAGAAAGGATGGGTTATGGACAGGAGGAGTGGTAAATACAGTGCTTTTTTTGTAGAAAAAAAGGTGCCGGTACTCATTATGAGCGGGGTCACCACATATGGCCCCACCCCTATGATAGCCACACCCACATTAGCCACACCCCTTATTCCAGCCATGGCGCATATAAACGGACATCATTGAAAGTATTGTACTAGTATAGGAGAAAAAAAATAATGTTTTTTTTTTTCATTATAAATAATTTCTGTAAACTGTTACAGCTCCAGTATACCCAGTGCAAAATAAAACAGCAGATGTTAATTCTCAAATTGGACATATTCCAAACACTAAAATGAAAATAAAATGATTTTTTTTCTACCTTTATTTTCTGGTGATTTTGTTTTTTCTGATCATGTCGGTCCAAGTCTCTGATTCTGCTGCTCTCTATCTGTTCCCTTAACTCTGTTTCCAGGGATTCCTTTCCATTTATTTCTTTACTTTCCTCCTTTCTTCTTCTTTTCTTGTTCTGCATCCACAGGTAAAAGCTGGGTCCTCCGCAGACTTGACTGGAGGAGGTATAGAGTGGATCCAGGTTTTGCCTATTTTCTCCATCCATGTGCAATTTTTCTCCTCTTCCTTTTCCCTCATCTCCGTCAGTATGCATCTCCTTCCTATTCTCCCCTCCCCAACATCCATGTGCATCTCCTTCCTCTGTCTTCCCTCTCCTTCCTCCAAGTCCAGCATTTCTCCTCTCTCCCTAACCCTCCATCCGTCTGTATCTCCTTCCTCTGTCTTTCCTTCCCTCCAACATTTCTCTTCCTTGCCCTCCATTCCATCCAAGTCCAGCATTTCTCCTCTCTCCCCTCCCCTCCATCCATGTGCATCTCCTTTCTGTTTTCCCTCTCCTCCATCCATATCCAGCATTTCTCCTGACCTCCCCTCCATCAATCCATGTCCAGCAACTCTCCTCTCTCCCCTGCCCTCCCCTCCCATCCATGTCCAGGGTAAACTTCTACAAAACAGATGAAGATGTGATTCCGTGTACCCCAGTGAAAGGAGAGTTTAATTCTACTTCCATTTAATTTTAATATATTCCATCATCTTTATAAACACCAGGCTTTCCAAGGCAGATTACAACCAGTTAAGATGAACCCATCAGAAAACAGAATATTCTCACTGACATCTGGCCATCTGAATTGTTTAGAAGCACAGTGAAGAAAAATGAGCACAAACTACAGAATTTATAATTGCTGTTTCTACTAGCTACAATAATTTTTGAAGTTGTTTTAGTGATATTCAATTATGTTTTTTCTCCTCCACCTCTTAAGGCACTGCCAATCCAACAAAAACAATGTTAGGCTTGTTACAGATGGAACAACAATAAAGAACGACAACGTGGATGCAGCAGCTCACGGGTTTGCTTGCTGTGTTTTGAGTGAACGGCGACGGCTGCACGGGGGAGTGGAAACAGAGATTAATCAAATGTCTTCCTTACTTACAGTGGACTAGATAGGCTCACTTCTACTCCACTCTCTATTTACCAAAGTTGCAGCGGCAAACCGGTGGGCGGCGGCAGTAAAGGCAGCAAGCAGGGAGGCTTGCCTCCGTCCTTCGCTTCCCTGCCCTCTCAGCATCCTGCCCTCACGGAAAGGAAAGTTTGCTTCTACTCATTCTACACCATTCAGGATTTTGTAGAACTCAATCATATCTCCCCTCATCTGTCTCTTTTCCAAGCTGAAGAGCCTTAACCTCTTTAGCCTTTCCTCCTACGAGAGGAGTTACATCCCGTTTATCATTTTGGTTGCTCTTCTTTGAACCTTTTCTAATTCTGCTATATATTTTTTGAGATACAAGCAGAACTGAATGTAATACTATCGAGTGATACAAAGGTATTATAGCATTTTTGGTCTTATTCACCATCACTTTCCTAATAATTCCTAGCATCCTGTTTGCTTTTTTGGCTGCCACCTCCGCACACTGAGCAGAAGATTTCAGTGTATTATCTACAATGACACCTAGATCTTTTTCTTGGGTGCTGACCCCCCAAGGTGGACCCTAGCATCATGTAGCTATGATTTGGATTATTCTTTCCAATGTGCATCACCTTTCATTTGTCAACATTAAATTTCCTCTGCCATTTGGATGCCCAGTCATTTGTCAATTTGGCTCACTATCCAGCTTATTTTCGAAAGAGAAAGACGCCCATATTTCGACCCAAATCGGGAGATGGGCGTCTTTCTCCCGTGGGCGCCCAAATCGGTATAATTGAAAGCCGATTTTGGGCATCTTCAACTGCAATCTATCGCGGAAATGGCCAAAGTTGACGGGGGCATGTCGGAGGCATGGTGAAGGCGGGACTGGGGCGTGGTTATCGGCCGAACAGAAATGGGCGGCTTTCGCCGATAATGGAAAAAAAATAGCCATTTTTAGTGAGAATTTAGGTCACTTTTTTTGGACCCTTTTTTTCACGAACAAGTCCAAAAAAAGTGCCCTAAATGAGATGATCACTGTAGGGAATCGGGGATGACCTCCCCTGACTCCCCCAGTGGTCACTAACCCCCTCCCACCAAAAAAAAGAACTTTAAAAACTTTTTTTCCCAGCCTGTATGCCAGCCTCAAATGTCATACCCAGCTCCATCACAGCAGCTTGCAGGTCCCTGGAGCAGTTGTTAGTGGGTGCAGTGGACTTCAGGCAGGCGGACCCAGGCCCATCCCCCCCTACCTGTTACACTTGTGCTGATTAATGCTGAGCCCTCCAAAAACCCACAAAATGCACTATACCCACTTCTAGGTGCCCCCTTTCACCCCTTAGGGCTATGGTAATGGTGTAGACTTGTGGGCAGTGGGTTTGGGAGGGGATTTGGGGGGCTCAGCGCCCAAGGGAAGGGTGCCCGGTTGGTGTCCTGGCATGTGAGGGGGACCAGTGCACTATGAACCCTGGCCCCTCCCACGACCCAATGCCTTGGAGTTGTTCTTTTTTGAGCTGGGCGCCTTCCTTTTCCATTATCGCTGAAAAACGAAACCGCCCAGCTCAGATCCGCACAAATCCGATGCATTTGGCTGGCACAAACCGTATTATCGGAAAAAAGATGGACGACCATTTTTTTTTAAAATACGATTGTCCCGACCCTTCACGTACCCGTTCTCGGAGGTAGACGCCCATGGAGATGGGCGTTCGCGTTCGATTATGCCCCTCTATATCTTCCAGGTTTGCTGAGATTTGATTCAGTTTCTCTGCATCATCAACCTTGAAAGCTGTTTCCCGTACAGGTAGATCTCTTACATCTTCTTCCATAAAGAACAAAGCTAAAGACTCATTCAATCTCTCCACTATGATCTTGTCCTCCCTGAGTGCCCCTTTTTGTTCTTCATGATCTAATGGTTCCACAGATTCCCCTCATAGGCTTTTTGCTTCTGATATACCTGAAAAAGGTGTTACATGAGTTTTTATCTCTGCGGCAAGATTTTCTTTATATTCGCTTTTAGCCTTCTGTTTCAATGCTTTGCATCCAGCTTTTCAGTGCTTATGTTGCTTCTTATTTTCTTCATTCGGATCTATTTTCCATTCTTTGAAGGATGTTCTTTTGGCTCTAATAGTCTTTTTCACTTCACCTTTTAACTATGCTGGCTGTTGTTTGCTCTTCTTTCCACCTTTATTAATACGTGGAATACATCTGTGTCATTATCATTGTTGGAGCCGGTATTCCATCATTTGCAAAGATGACTAAGTTGTTGGTGGCGAGTCAATTGACAGAATATTTGGACAAGTGTGCAATTTTGGGAAAATTTTCAACATGGATTCAGAAGTATGCATAGTACAGAGACTTTGCTTCTTTCACTGATTACGCTAATGAAGCAAATTGTGAGTAACAGAAGTCAGCTTGTCCTTCTGCAGTTTGACTTGTTGACTGCTTTCGATATGGTATTTCATGAAATACTTTTATATAGATTGTCGAAATATGGCATTGGAGGTATAGTGCTGGATTATTTTAAGAAATTTCCAACTAATCATTCTTATGCAGTGAAGAAAGATGGTAGCTTTTCTGATTATTGGTGTCCACAGGGCTCCCCATTGTCTCCCATTCTTTGTAATGTTTTAAAATGTTCTTTAGTATAGCTAGAATTGGGAGAATATTTATATTTGTATGCAGACTGTATATTTGCAGTACTTATACTATCAGGGGACTCTGTTTTGGAGATTAGAAATATTTTCTTGTATTGAAAAGATAGCAGTTTGGGCTTGTATTTATACATTAAACTTAAATGTCACCAAGACAAAACTTCTTTGGATGAGTCACAAGCCACCTGTTTTCTCATCTCTTCTTTTAAATTTTGGGGGGTTTTGGGGGGATTCGTCCTTGTCATGGGAAGTTCAAGCAAATCATTTATATTAAAAAATATTTTTTAAATTGAAACAATCGAGAACCATATGATCTTATTTTCATGAATCACAATTTGCAGTGTTGATCCAGGCCCTTGGTTTGTCACAGTTAGGTTATGTTAATTCTCTCTATTTGGGTATGTCAGCTAAGATGTTGAAAAAAATGAAATTATTGCAGAATACTGCCATGAGGTTGATTTTTAGGAAATGAAGATAAGATCTTGTGAGATTGTTGCTGGCAAAAGTCCATTGGCTTCCAGTGAAAGCTTGTATTATATTTCAGTTACAGAATGTTTTACTTTTAAAATTGTACATGGTTTAGCACCTAACAGTATCTCAGAATTAATTTAGATTCCTTTTGGGAGAACTAATTCTAGATTGTAGTCTAATTTAGTACTGATAACATGTACCATTCACAGTCCCAATTCCTTTCCCCAGCAAATTACACTTAGACAATATTTATGGAGAAACAGGGCTGCAGCTTTATTACATTTTATTCAAAGACTTGTACTCAATAAATCTCATGCCCATTCAGAAAACATATAAATACCTTTCAACTACTTGACTAGACGGTGTCATACTAGCCAAGTATATAGCATCTATAACTTCAGCCATCCGTGTCCCCACAGTGTTGCTGAGGGGCATTCAAATCAATAGCCATCATAAATTATTCATACCTGAACAACACTCAAATCTTCAAGTGTTAACACAAAAGAATCTGTATAGTCTGTGCTCAAAAATCAAATACCAAAACTACTACTACTACTTAACATTTCTAAAGTGCTACCAGGGTTACGCAGCGCTGTACAATTAAACCAGAGGACAGTCCCTGCTCAAAGGAGCTTACAATCTCTTTTTAGGAGAATTTCAGGGCATACTTTTTTCAAACCACCACAAAGCGGTTGTATTCAGCGGTTGTATTCACTGGGACCATGCAACATTCTCCAACACATTCTAATACATCTTGGAAAAGAAAATAAGATGATACCTTTTTTTATTGGACATAGCTTAATACATTTTTTGATTAGCTTTCGAAGGTAGCCCTTCTTCTTCAGATCGGAAATAAGCAAATGTTGGTAGATGACAGTATATATAAGTGATGTCTTACTGTAGATATAAATTGATGCCCACTATATAATAGCGTATAAACAGTAACACAATATTCTTGAAAGGTTCACAACACAATTACTTTATAAACTTTTTTCTTCAGACCTCAGAGGTAGACCCAACAACATTAGAAAGTCACCATGACATCGTTTTATATATGGTGATGGGTTCATACCCATCTCTTCATTGGTCATAAATAGTATTTGCTATGCAAATCTATATATTTTTTTATATTGTTTTTTTAAATATTTTTCAAAAGTTGTAAATTTCAATATCCATAAAGATACGGTATAAACTTGTTGTAGTTAGCTTTTATAAACTCATGTCAGCTGAGAAAATAGGGCTGTGCAACAGCTTATGCAGATTCTTATAAAGCTGATATAGGGCTCCACACCAGAGGCGTAGCTACGGGTGGGCCTGGGTGGGCACAGGCCCACCCAATTTCGGCCCAGGCCCGCCCACCCAAGCGCACACACTGCAGCAGCCTAGCGTAGATGGCACCACCCGCTCAGCTGATCTCGAGTCCAGGCTCCAGCCTGCCTACCTTTCGGGCTTGCAGAGGCAGAGTGGCAGGCTCGGCGCTAATGCACTGCCACTTGCAGGTCTGTCGCATTGTGGCCGCGCAGCTTGTGCTCAGCGGCCTCGTTGTTGTTGTTCCATCCAACATCCTGCTGCAGCCTGTCGCTGCCTTTTCTCCTGCGGCTCCACCGGGTCCGGGAAGCAGCGTTCAGCAGCATTGCCTTGCCTGCCTGCCTGCTTTTTAAAATAATTTGTCTCCCCAGGCTCTGCTGTATTTACTTCTTCGCCCGTCGCAAAGCGCTGCCGTTCGCACAGGCAGCTCTGCTCCCCTTTACTGCGTCCATCTGGCCCTACGTATCCACTACAGGAAGTGGATCAGAGAGGGACGGATGGACGCAGCAAAGGGGAACGGAGCTGCCTGTGCGAACAGCAGCACTTTGCGACGGGCGAAGAAGTTAATGCAGTGGAGCCTGGGGAGACAAATTATTTTAAAAGGCAGGCAGGCAGGCAAGGCAATGCTGCTGAACGCTGCTTCCCGCCACGCTGGTGACTGGCGCAGGGATAAGAAGATTCTTCAGCTGGCAGGGCCCCGAGATTCCTGCCAGCCCAGGTATTTATCTTTACGGGAGGGACGGGGGATGGACAGAGAGGAAATATGTGGGTCATGCCCACCAGTCCACCCCCAGGCCCACCCAAAAATTGAGGTCTGGCTACGCTACTGCTCCACACCGACACATATTTTGCCAGCAAAGCTTTTTCAAGGTATGTCCCTATAAAAAACATAAATGGTCAGACCTTAAGCTAGAGAATAATTTCTTTATAGATTTATAACTATTAGATAGAGGTCTTTTACCTTTACGTCTCAAAGCGAGTATCCACTGCTCAAATTCCAGCCACCAACATGGCCGCAGCATCTATTTAGTGCTATTTAAAGATATAATCATGTAACTCACCCAGCCAATAACAGGACCCATCAAATCAATGATTGCCATTCAATTTCCCCGTTGAGTCCATTAGGCTCAACGGCATTTAATTTAAAGATCCAGCTTTGCTCCTTGTAATTCAAGACTGAATCGATATTACCTCCCTGCATATTTTTAACGACAGTGTCAATGATTCTCCAACGTAAGTCAGCTGTAGTGTGGTGCATTTGTGTCCAATGTTGGACTAAATGCGCTTCATCCGTTTGCGTGGTGATTTTAGATTTATGTTCATTAAGCTGTACTTTCACTGGTCTACTACTTCTTCCCACATATTTTTTATCACAGGGACATTGGATGATATAAACGACATTTCTTGTATTACAGTTGGTGTTCAGATGTGCCTGGATAGTGAGATTATTAAACAGAGCAGTCCAGCTATTCCCTTGTATCGATAGGATGCACCATTGGCAGGAACCACATCGGCTATGTTTAGCGTCTATTACTTTTGTCTTTCTGTCAGATTGATATTTAATCAGTTCTCCAACATTTTTTCCATGTTGTAGAGCTTTGATTGGATGTTCAGAAAAACATGCATCCAGTTGAAGAACGTGTCAATGTTTATGTATAGCACGCCTCAATCCACCCGAAGCTTGTGAATATGGTAATACACAAACTAATTTATCCATGGTGACCGGACGTTTATATTGTAGTAGTAAAGATCTGTTCACATAGCGGGTGCATAAATATGCCTTTCTAACTATTTTCCTTGGATATCCACGTTGTAAGAAACATTGAGTTAGGTCAACAGCCTGACGTTTAAATTCTTCTGTCGTAGAACATATTCTACGTAGACGGAGAAATTGGCTAATGGCTAAACTGGATTTCAATCTGATGGGATGATAACTATGGAATTTCAAATAGTTATTGTGATCAATCTTCTTCCGCCTCCATAGAATATGCCATACTTTGTATTGTTATTTGAATATTTTTACTGCTGTAATTGTCTATTGCTTATATTTGATTTATTCTTACTGTACACCGCCTTGAGTGAATTCCTTCAAAAAGGCAGTAAATATATCCTAATAAATAAATAAATAGTTGCCCCAAATGAAATCTAGATTTGAGATTTCGCATAATCACAAAGAAGAGTTACAGCCTCACCTTCATATATACATATGTAGGCTGACAATACATGATTACTTTTTGTGTTTCACTTTAGAATAGTACCAGGTAAACTAAAACACTGCAAAAAAGAAATGACAAAACTGCTAGAAAGGAGAATGTCTTGGATTAACTAGCAATCATTTATTCCATTTGCATGACTTAACTGTTCTTGTCAGACAGTGATAAAAATAAGCCTCTAGCTTGTTAGGTGCTTATATGGTGGTATTGATTCTTGAGGAAATGTTTAGTCCAAGAATAACTCTCTCTGGATGGTTCTGGCTGCAGAAGAAGACAAAACTATAATTTTGCTTGAGCTCATGGCTCCCAAGTAAGCAAGAGGGGAGCTTGGGAATTCCATTAGGAAAGAAACCTGGAGAACATTTTTCTGTCTTGTTCCAGTACTAAAACCCTGAGGACCAGAGCGTGTGCCAGAATCATAACAGACAAGACAGTATGAGAAGACTGCCAAGTGTAAAATGTTTATAGCAGGGGAATGTGAGGCCGAAGATATCTGCAAAGTGTACCTATTCTGTCTATATCATTCTTCTGTGAAATATTTAAGTGCATGCTGCCTGGGAAGATGGTGTTTCCTTAGTGGAGTATTTCCTAGTGTCTGGGTTTGCCTGTCAGAGGCAGCTCAGGGCTGTGAGACATGCCATGTGTGATGAAAATGGAATCACACCACTGCATTTTACTGTGGTATGGAGTCATTTATTTTTCTTAGATGTTCACCTGTTAGCTCCCTATTGCCCACTGCACATGAACCTGCTTGTTCCTATTGGGAGAGAGGTACCTAGAGAAGCCTGTCAGTGTAAAATTTCACACATCAAGTATTATCATAATAATATCACAATCTGGCCAGAAAGAATTTTGGAGGTTTATTTTGGAAAGTCTAAATGAGCCACAGTTTCTCAATAATAAGTCCAGCCATTAATAGACAATGAATGCAACTACCAGAAGTAAGTAGCCTTTTGCATAGGACAGAATCTGCAGCAAAAGTGTTTGCCAAGTGCTATATTTTTTATTTTTGTTACATTTGTACCCCGCGCTTTCCCACTCATGGCAGGCTCAATGCGGCTTACATGGGGCAATGGCCCAAAGTATATGACTAAACTCAGAAAATGGAAGCTCGCATCCACTAGTTTTTACAATGCTGCATTTACTGAATTTTTAAAGCTCATTCCCACCACCTCGCCATTAAACAAATACCAATTCTTTAATACTTGCAAAAAGAAAAAAGCTTTCTAAATGTTTTAAAGCCCCAAACATAATAAATGCTTTTTCATGTATTTAGAGGTCCCTTTACTAAGCTGCTTTAGGTGTTAAAGTGTACCTAAGGCAGGTAAATATGGAGCACCATGTGACACACTCAGGCATCCTGTGGTAACTCTGAAATGTGCTTGCGGCAAAAAAATATTTCTTATTATTTTGAAGGGGCATGTCATGGGCACAGAGTGGGTGGGCATTCCTGTGCTAAACAAGTTATCACATCTACATTATTGTGCGTTAACTGGTTATTGCAGGGATACCGCATGATACCTTACAATCTACAAAATGGGTGACGTTAAGTACTCATGTGGAAATTTCTAAAAATGGCAGTGCACTAATGGAAATGTTAGTGCATGGCCAGTAATGGAGAAAATAGTCATTTTGGACTATATTCTATATATGACACCTTGCTAAGTAAAACTTGGTGTAAATGCCAACGCCTAAATTAGGCATGGACCAGGTGTATTTTATAACCATGTGCATAGATTTTAGAAATGCCCATGACCTGCCCATTCTATGTCCACGGCCACATCCCAATTTCAACTATGCGACTTAGAATTTACACACATCACGCTATAGAATACACTTAATTCTGCACATAAGTTCTATAAATGCCAATTAGTGTTAATAATTGCTTGTTAATGGGCAATTATCAGCGATGATTGGCTTGTTAACTAAGGGGTCCTTTTACAGAGTGTCGATAAGCCCAACGTGGCTGCCGATGGTAGTCCTGCCCCGAGCACGTGCCATTTCCGTGGGGAAAAATAAGACCCCCAGAAATGGCCAGGTTAAGTTGGGAGCCCTTAATGCCACCTCAATGGGTGACGGTAAGGGCTCTCCATCGCATGGCCATGTAGTAATAGATCTCTTACTGCATGCCATTTGTACTGGGGGCTTTTTTTGCCCGCTGCAGTAAAAATGGCCCTGGCGCGTGGGAATAATGGCCCCTGCCACCAGCACAGGGCCCTTTTCTTCACATAGACATACATTATATGCTAGCAGAATATCATACCATTGTGCTATATAGAATCCCAAGGTTTATGGCTGCAGTAGGAATAGCCTTAGTATACAGGAAAGACATGCACAAGGACACGCTAAGGCCACTTTTTTGCCACAGCTTACTATAAGGACCCCTAAATTATTTGCCTGTTGATTGTAGTGCTTGTCTGTGATATCAATGTATGTGCAATTGATACTGATAACAGTTATTTCATAGAGCTGAGACTTTTAGGCTATGTGTTGGATACTGTATGACATCTATGTTATATATTTATTTTGAGGTTTAACAAAATCATTTTTTTTTACATACATGTTATTGCTCAGTGGAAATCTTCATTCAGCTCCAACTTTGGAAGCTTGTTCAGGTTTTGCTGGCTGAATTAGAGAAGGAGCCTAGTGATGTCTTACATGAGTGCCTCACAATGGGAGACTTTACAAGTTTTCTTATTTGAACATAAAACAGTTCCCTTTTTTAGGACTTTAATGCTGTGATTTACACTTTTGTCATTCTTTTCAATTACATGTATCAAAGTTGTTAGAATGCAATTTCTTTTTTCCCTTGGCAGTTTTCTTCCTGCTTCGTCTGGTTTCCAGCTCAATCAAAACCAAGGCTGGGATCTGGCACCATGAGCCTTCATCTGCAACTATCCAGAGATTTTTCCTCTACTTTATATCCCTTCCCAATTTACTTTAATCCAGTCATTGTAGTGACTTCTTCAGTTGAGGAATATGCATCATAGCTCCAGCTGAACCCTGCAACCATATACCCTAAATTCAGCCACGAGGCAGGGCCACTTCAACCACGTATGGGACCCTGGGCAAACTTCCATAGATGCCCCCCCCTACGGTTCAACGGCTCAGCTTCCTCAGCCTCCTGCCAGCCTAGCCACATAAAGGTCCAGAGGCTCTCTGTATGCCATACTGCTTATAGCTCTGCTGGTTCTGCACCTCAAACACAGGAAGCCCACATCAGAAGAAGCGGGACCAGCAGAGCTATTTCCACATCTTTATACCTCATTTTTTTCCTGGAAACAGTGGGGCTGGTGGGCAGGAGTAGGGTAAGTAAGCTGCTGATCTATGAGAAGGGAGGGAAGGGAAGATACTGGAACAGAGTGCAGAAATGCCAAGGGTGGCCCATCCCAAAGAGTGAGGTTTTTTCTCCTGGTGCATTCAAGGTATACATCTGGCAGAGTGGTGAAGGGACTGAGGCATGAAGAAGGGCTATGGCTACTTTTATTTGCAAGTAGTGCCTTCATATGAACCTAAAAATGGATTTATGCATCATGGTATGTCACATATTCTAAACTCAATTATTTCAAACACTTACCAATGCTATACCCTATACACATCTATGTTGTAAGACCCCATCTGATATTATAACAAACTAAAATTATGTTAATGTTTTGATGTCATCTCAGTTAGGCCAACACACCACTGTAAAGCACTATGAACAAACTTGTGCAACAACACACTCAGAACCTTACCATACCCTAACAGCACTAACTCCCAGGACTCAAAAAGGAACAAACTTATCCCTGAAAAGGCAGCACTGGAAATACACTGGGTCCTAAAACACCAGTACGCCATCTAGTGAGAAAATAAACAAATGGGACTGCAACAAGATCTCTACACGTACACTACATGCTAGCAGAATATCACATCTTAGTCATAAGCACAAAACACAGACCCTCAACAAATATGAAACAAGGGACCACAGATCGTAATGGAGATACGAAAGGAAAAAAAAACTGAACTGGAAACTTCAAGAAGTCAGATTATGCATATACAACAAATAAGAGAATGCTGAAACATGGGTACTGAACAAGTGAGTAAGGGTTAGGAGTTAAAAGTAGATCAAACAGGTGTGCTTTTAGCCTAGATTTGAAGACAGCCAGAGATGGAGATTGATGCAGTGGGGTAGCCAGACCTGAGATTTTGGGTGGGCACTATATATATATAGGCCCCAGCAGCTAGCCTTAATTAAAAAAATATTACATGATAATGATTATGATGAAAAAAAAAGCATTTACAATTTTATTACCTGCTGGCTGCTGGGCTGGGCTGTGCTGCTGGCAGCTGCTGCTTACCTTGGCAGAGTTGGAGACACTGGAACTCAATTCTGGAATGATCTGGAACTTCCCAAGCCAATTCCTACCCCAGGGCCAGACTGAGGCTCGCCTCGCACCTGCGTGTGTGCGTGCACGTGCAAATATTTTTTTTAAGCCTGTCCTCTAAATGATGCCACAAGCGAGGCTGAGCACGTCGCTGCGCACAGCAGCGCAGCCACGTCCATTCAGCGCTGCTATCGCGTAGGATGGATGATGGAAGGGAAACTACAATGCGCTGCCTGCACGGCCCTGCAAGTGCAGTGCAAGCAGCAATCATTCCGGGAAGGTAGGCGCCGGCGGGCAGGCTGATGTTGTCTGAGCTTGCCCTGGAGACCTGAGCGGGTGCCCGGCTGGCGGCTGCGTGACTTGTACGCTAGGGCCTAGGCTGCCGCTGCTGCACTGCAGACTACAGTGTGTGTGCTTGGGTGGTGGTGGGCGGGCGAGCCTGAGATCGAAATCGGGCTGGATTCTGTCGAGCCTGATCAGCTGAGCGCTATAGCAGGTGCGCTGTGCGGGTGGCGTCCCTGCCATCGTGCTGCTGCTGCAATGTGTGTGCACTTGGGTGGGCGGGCCTGGGCCCACCCGGGCCCACCCGTAGCTACGCCCCTGGATTGATGTACCAGCTCAGGAAGTCTATTCCAGGCATATGATATAGCAAGATAAAAGGAACGGAGTCTGGAGTTAGCGGTGGAGGAGAAGAGTGCAGATATGAGAGATTTACCCAGTGAACAGGGTATCATAGATGTGCATTTCCAAAAACTGATACATTCCAAAGAATAAATTCAAAATAAATATTTTTCTACCTTTATTGTCTGAATATTTAATTTTTCCATTTGCTTTGGTCCCAGTGTATCTCTTCTGCATTTCTCTGTTTTTTTTTTTTGGTCTTTGCAGGGTGCCTTGTCCTTTGACATTTCTTCCCTCTACACCCCCTATTTCTCTTGTCAATCATCTGCCCCCACATGTCCCCATCTCCCCATACTTTGTAGCATCTGCCCCCTCATGACCCTATCTCCCCTCTTTTCCGGCATTCACCACCCCCCCTGTGTCCCCATTTCCCTCCCCTTTTCCAGCATCTGTCCCCTATGTTCCCATCTCCCCCTATTTTCCTGTATCCGCCGCATGTCCCCATCTCCCTCCCCTTTGCATCTGTCCCCTATGTTCCAATCTCCCTCCCCTCTTTTCCAGCATCTGCTCCTGTATCCCCATCTCCCTCCCCTCTTTTCCAGCATCCTCCCCCATGTCCCTATCTCCCTTCTCTTTTCTAGCATCTGCCCTCTGTGACCCCACCTCACCCTTTTTTCCCCAGCATCTGCTTTCTCTGTATCCCCATTCTCACTTTTCAAGCATCTGCCTTCTCTGTGTACTATCACCCAGTTTCCAGCATTGCCACCTGTCTCCCATATCCCTTTTCCAATATTGCTTTTTGTGTCTCTCATCTTCCCCCTTTTCCAACATTGTTCCCCTGTGTCTCCCACCTTTCCTTTTTCTGTCTCAATGTTCCTACCTACCTACCTAGCATCTGTTCTTTGAACTTGTCTCTCCTCATATTCAGCTTCTCCCTTCTCTCTTTCCTTCTTCTCACGCTATCCTGCCCTGCCCACCCCATCCCACTTCAGTGGCTTGTCTCTTCCTCTTGTTCCCGACTTGCCCCCCTCCCCAGTAGTCTGATATTCTTCCCCTTCTCTTTTCTAATCTCTCTCTTTTTCTTCCCCCCCATGAGCCCTGCATATCTCCCTCTTTCTTCCATTCACTCTTCTCAATAGCCCCAGGCCCCTATACCTCTTTGTCAGCAGCGATTGAGACAGACAGTTTTCTGCTGGCATCAGGTCCTCTTCTCAGGTACATCCCGCCTACTCCCTTCCTGTTTTCCACAATGGTGGGATGCGCCTAAGAAGAGGCCCCCAACACCAGCAGAAAACTGTCTCAGTTGCTGCTACTGGAGAGGTACAAGGCCTGGGGCTATGGAGGAGAGTGGGTGGAAGGGAGCGGGAGAGATGAAGGACCCATGGGCGGTGGGGGAGAGAAAGAGAAAGATACTGGACTAGGGAAAAATGTACTAATGGCCAACAGGATGGCTGGGCAACCTATATAGAGGGACCCGGCCGGGCAGCTGCCCCTTGTCCATTGGTAAAAGCAGCCCTGGCACTAGGTATTACCCCAGGGGCTCTCAACTCTGCCTTGGCAGTATCCTTAGTCCTAGCCAACCCATAGAATAGAAGTCCTGAGTGGGGAATCAAACCCAGGTCTCACCACATGGCTATACCACCAGGTCAGAACTTGAATCTTTTTTTTTTTACATAGTAACATAGTAGATGATGGCAGAGAAATACCTGTACGGTCCATCCAGTCTGCCCAACAAGATAAACTCATATATGCTACTTTATGTGTGTACCTGACCTTGATTTGTATCTGCCATTTTCAGGGCACAGAACGTGGAAGTCTGCCTAGCACTAGCCCCGCCTCCCAACCATCAGCCCCACCTCTCACCACTGGTGCTACCACCCAATCTCCGCTAAGCTTCTGCGAATCCATTCATTCTGAACAGAATTCCTTTATGTTTATCCCACAGATTTTTGAATTCTGTTACTGTTTTCATCTCCACCACCTCCCGCGGGAGGGCATTCCAAGCATCCACCACTCTCTCGGTGAAAAAATACTTCCTGACATTTTCTTGAGTCTGTCCCCACCCCCTTCAACCTCATTTCATGTCCTCTAGTTCTACCGCCTTCCCATCTCCGGAAAAGGTTTGTTTGCGGATTAATACCTTTCAAATATTTGAACATCTGTATCATATCACCCCTGTTTCTCCTTTCCTCCAGGGTATACATGTTCAGGTCAGCAAGTCTCTCCTCATATGTCTTGTAACGCAAATCCCATAACATTTTTCTAGCTTTCTTTGCACCGCTTCAATTCTTTTTACATCCTTAGCAAGATACTGCCACCAAAACTGCCAACTACCCCTTTCCTCTATATCTCCTCCCACCCCCCACTCACTGTCCCCAAGCCCACACACTACCATTATACCCTGTTTGGTGTCTGTCTACTCTTCTTGTGTGTGTGTGTGTGTGTGTGTGTGTGTGTGTGTGTGTGTGTGTGTGTGTGTGAGGACTGCTGGTTGCTACTTGGTGAGTGAGTGCTTAGAGGGTGTGGCATGAGTGATTGCTGTGTGCCTCTGTTGCTCCTGTGTGTGACTGCATTGTTTGTTGGTGCTGTGTGTGCTGTGGTGAGACTGTGTGCTGGTGGTGTCAGGTGGTGATTGTTGGTGGTGGCATTCACTAGGGTGGTAGATAGAGGTGTGCACATTAGTTTGTCCTGGGGTTAGTGGATTGCACCTGTGGTGTGGGATATGTATCCACTGATACACTGATGACTCAAATGTTGGAGGAGGAGAGTTTGGAGGGAAGGTCCCACAGGAGATACCCACACCTCAGAATTTCAGGCCCCATACTCATTTCCTGGATTTTACTGACCAGCAATGTCTTACTAGTACTTTGACAGGACTGCCATCCAGCACCTATGTGACCAGCTCCAACCCCTCCTGCCGGCCAGAACCCGTAGAAACAATCCCATTCCTGTGCACCTCAAGGTCATGGCATCCATCTCTTTTCTGCTCACTGGTACCTCCAAGTCTGTCCTGACCTGTCCTGACCCCGGTACCCTCCCTATCCTGTCCTGTGAGCGCAGTCCTGACCAGCCACAATTTCAGCTCACCCAGTACCTTGATGCCTTCCATAAACCACACCCTCAAACTACATCACCATTCCCCCACCACCCCCAAGCCCTGCAGACACTACATGGCTCAGTTCATAGCACCATAGCTTGCTTCCCCTTGGTCATAAGGGTCACAGACTGCACATTGTCACACTCAGATCCCCCAGGCATAATAGACACACCTATGAAATAGAAAAACATTCACTCTATGATATGCAAGTTATGTGTTGACACCCAGGGGATATGTGGATGTGTGTGCCAGATACCCCGGTTCAACCCATGATGCCTACATACTACAGCACTCTGGAATCTACCGCAGGTTTTGACCGAAGGGAGATCACCAGCAGCTGGGTCCATAGGTAAGTGCAACAGGGATCTGGGAACACTTTAATATTCCTCCTTATCTCTTGTTTATCCTGTTTGTCTGTCCTAATTAGATTGTAAGCTCTGTCGAGCAGGGACTGTCTCTTCATGTATCAAGTGTACAGCGCTGCGTACGTCTAGTAGCGCTATAGAAATGATAAGAAGTAGTAATAGTAGTAACCCTACACCCCCTCCTGCTAACCTTTAGCACTGTCTCCCTCCAGGTGTCTCCACAACCCACAAATCCACAGCCCACCTCCATAACATACCACAACATACCAGACCAGGTACACCCCATGTCCTCTCATTCTGCTTCCCTCCATAAGCGACAGAGGATACCCACAGCAGACCTGCTTATGACCTCAATGGTGCACCCCCAAACAGCAGCAGAAGATGACTACAACAGCAGACATCGGACCCACACACATCTTTAGATAGCTGAAAAACAGGTTCTGATGTCTAGATTGGTCCAGAGGGGAGCTCCTCTATAGACCCAAAAAGGTTGCCAAGATTTTACTAGTGCGTTCAGTTCTGACTGCTGATCTCAAAAAAAGATATAGCAGAATTAGAAATAGTTCAAGAGAGCAACCAGAATGATAAAGGGGGATGGAACTACTACTACTACTACTTATCATTCTATAGCACTACTAGACATACCAGCGCTGTCTCCTCTCATATGTGGAAAGGCTAAAGAGGTTAGGGCTTTTCAGCTCAGAAAAGAGACGGATGAGGGGAGATACGATGGAGTCTACAAGATTCTGAGTGGTGTAGAATGATAAAGTGAAATCGAATTTTTTACCTCATTTCAAAAGTACAAAGACTAGGGACACTCAGGAAGTTACATAGAATTACTTTTAAAACAAATAGGAGGAAATATTTTTTCACTCAACGAATAGTTAAGCTCTAGAAATTCTTTGCTGAAGGATGTGGGTACAGCGATTATCATATCTGGGTTAAAAAAAGGTTTGAACAAGGTTCCTGGAGGAAAGTTCAATAGTTTGCTATTCAGCAGACATGAGGAAGGCAGTATGACAACTCTTATGTTCTTATCCATCCCTTCCTCTTCTGCTAGGAAAATGACCTGAGACATGCTGTGCCCTAAGAAATTAAGGCCAATCAAATTGTAGAATGATTAGTCAAAGATTAAATGAACACAGGAGTAGATTGAAGAATAAGGTGTTAACGGCCCCTATGGTCAGCCATTGCATTGAGTTCAATCACACTTTGAGGAGATGCAGTGACTGAAAAATAGAACAAGTGTCTTCATATTATCAGGGGGACCGGGGAGCCTTTTTAGCTTTACGAGAACTATATTGGATTTTTTTTTTGTTAAATTCAATTATACCACTTAGATTGATTTGATTATTGTATTGAATGGAATGCCACAATTTGATTGGCCTTAGTTTCTTGGACTTGTGATGTCAGTTTGTTCTAATGCATAATGGTTACTTTTAAGGACTACCTTGCCATACTGTGAAAGTTTCAGATGAAAGACCTGCTGTGAAAGGTGCACTGGCATCCCTGAAGAAGGGTTTGAAACAGGAATTTCTGTCGGACATTGTGAATGGATAGCAAATAGCAAAGAGTTGGAAAAGCTAGTTTTGCTTCTTGTTTTTTTCTTCATTTTCCGATGCAAAGTACATTGATTGTTATATCAGTAAAAGCTTAAAGAGTGATTATAGTAGACCTCCGGGGTAAATATTTGTTACCTGGGAGCACGAGGTCCGGATTTTATATTGATGCCTATAGACAAGATTTATATTTTTAGGCGATTATTCACATTATAGATTTTAGTGGGACACTAAATTTAAGTTTCACCCACTGGAAGATGTATTAGGGGCTTGAGTTTAGAGAGTATCACATGATGTATAAAGCTTTAAATGTAGTCGTGTCTTGCGGTTTGACTCACTGAAAGTTATGCTTGGCTGTAGGTACTGCCTATACTTAACTCTCTTTCATGCCCCTTAAAATTAAAATCATAATTAAAAATTAAAGTAAAATTAAAAACAAAATCAAACAAAGAGATATTGAAGTGAATCTGGTTCTTAGGCAGCCATATATATTTTGTTACATTAAGGATTGAATATTTCCTTGATATTAGGGTTGAATTGTCTCTCCTTTGGGATTTAATTTCAAGTGTCATTGATTATGTCAGAGACAGGGACAGATTCACCTGTGGGAAGTTTTGATTACCTGGGGGGCATGTCTGAGGTGTTGCACCAATGAGAAGACATAGCGGGAAACCCTGGAGGGTGCTAATAGACATGCAGGATGGATTGACCAATATGATAGGTTGTTGCGTGTACCGTGCAGAGGAGAGGCCTTTTGTATTGGTAGCTGGTGGAGACAGAGCAAGGGTTTCCCCCACTCTTCCTTTCCATGTCATCTCATAGGTTAGGGGTTGGGTGCAACACATATGGGGTTACGGCCACACCTTAAGAAGGGAAAAGTATCCTGAGCCCTTGTTCATGAACAGAGGTGTTACAGGGCTGCTACTGTTATGGTAGTTATGTGGGGTCTGTATGCGCTCCCACAGGTGCCTGATCAGCCCGCGCCCTCCAGACAAGCTTGGTACCAGCGCCAGAGAGACACCAGGTCCCGTTAGACACCGAATCACCTGCAGAACACAAGTAGGTGGAGACAGTGTTCAAGTGACAGCAATATCTTGCCTTCACATACATTATTGAATTTTTCAGACCTCCTGTGCAATGCTTCTCACATAAGCTGTGACAGATGGCAACAGGCAGATGGGGGGGGGGGGGCACTGATGAGGGAGTATGCATTACACGGGCACAGCGATATGTGAGGTAGGGTGGCCATGGAGACATAGAGTGGCATGGTGACCCTTCTGTGCAGCATGTGCAGTAGTGCAGGGGATGTGTAGATGGGCTGCAGTAGTGCAGGGATGTGTAGAAGGGCAGTGGAGTATAGCTGGTGTTCATTTGGGCATCCGCCTGTACTTGAGGGAGCTGCTGGCAATGTGCTGATCACCATGTAGGCGGTGCCAGGATAAGAAGGGGAGTTGAAAATCTGTGTGGTCCTGCATTGCAGCTTTGCATGGTTGGTGGGAGGGCGTGGCCCCCATACTTTCTAGACATTGGATATGGTTATATATTTTGATTTCAGTATAAGACACATAACCTAAGCACCCATACTAGGGTCATACCAATGGTCCATCTAGCCCAGTATCCTGTTTTCCCAAATAGTGACCAAGCAAGGTCCAAGTACCTGGCAGAAAACCAATCATGGCAACACTCCATACTACGCGATGTCCGCCGGTGAAGACCAAAATATGTGACTTGTCAAAAAAATACAATACATTCCTGTGGCAACACTCTCACTTTCAGGTGCACACAGTGCAAAAAGTAATCTAAGACATAAAAAACCTCTTAGTTACTTTTTTTGTTTTTTAAATATGCAAAAAAATGTATAAAAATATATATACGTAATTAAATTCTATTGCTTTTGAACGCCAGTTCAAATGAAGGGTGGTACTTCCTTGCTTCCAGAAACACTGTCATGCAGTCCCAAACGGTCCCGTTTCACTCCGCTTCTTCAGGGAATCACATTGCCATAATCCAAATGCTGGAGGGTTAACTTCCCACTCCATACTCCCTTACTACAAATCCCAGGGCAAGCAGTTGATTCCCATGTCTGTCTCAATAGCAGACTATGGACTTTCCTCTAGGAATTTGTTCAAACCTTTTTAAACTCAGATACACTACCCGCTGTTGCCACATCCTCCTTCAAAGAGTTCCAGAGCTTAACTATTCGTTGAGTGAAAAGATATTTTCCTCCTATTTGCTTTAAAAGTATTCCATGTAACTTCCTCGAGTGTCCCCTAGTCTTTGTACTTTTGGAACGAGTAAAAAAATCAATTTACTTCTACTTGTTCTACACCACTCAGGATTTTGTAGACCTCAATCATATATCCCCTCATCTGCCTCTTTTCCAAGCTTAAGAGCACTAACCTCTTTAACCTTTCCTCATACGAGAGGAGTTCCATCCCGTTATCATTTTGGTTGTCTTTTTTGAAACCTTTTCTAATTCTGCTATATTTTTTTTGAGATACGGCGACCAGAACTGAAAACCAGACTCAAGGTGCGGACACACCATGGAGCGATACAAAGGCATTGCAGTATTTTCCATCTTATTCACCATCCCTTTCCTCATAATTCCTAGTATCCTGTTTGCTTTTTTGGCAGCTGCCATACACTGAGCAGAAGATTTCAGCATATTATCTACAACGACACCCAGATCTTTTTCTTGAGTGCTGACACCCAAGGTGGGTCCTAGCATCAGGTAGCTATGATTCAGATTATTCTTTCCAATGTGCATCACCTTGCATTGTCCACATTAAATTTCATCTTCCACTTGGTTAACCATTCAATTTCCTAAGGACTTCCTGCAATATTTCACAGTCCGCACGTGTTTTAACAACCATGAATAGTTTTGTATCATCTGCAAATTTAATCACCTCACTTGTCGTTCCAATTTCCATATCATTTATAAATATGTTAACTAGCACCGGTCCCAGTACAGATCCCTACTGCACTCCATTGTTCACCCTCCTGCATTGAGAGAAATGACTAACAGTACCCTCTGTTTTCTGTCCAATAACCAATTCCCAATCCACACCAGAACCTTGCCTCCTATGCCATGACTCTTTAATTTTCTCAGGAGTCTCTCATGAGGAACTTTATCAAAAGCTTTCTGAAAATCTAGATACACTACATCAACCGGCTTACCTTTATCCACTTGTTTATTCATGCCTTCAAAGAAACGAAGCAAATTGGTGAGGCGAGACTTCCCTTGGCTGAACTCATGCTGACTCTGTACCATTAAACCATGTTTGTCTACGTGTTCCGTAATTTTATTCTTTACTAGTAAAAGAAGCCCGTTTCAGAGCAAATGAAACGGGCGCTAGCAAGGTTTTCGTCGCCAACACCCTCTTCCCTCCCTGGCCAACCCGTTCGTTGTTCTGGCATTGCTCCGCCCCAACGTCATGACGTTAGACGTGAGGGCGGGGCCCGGAGCGATTTCCCACCCCCCCCCGCCTCCCTGCCTCCCTCCCTGCCAACTCCTTCGTTGTTCTGCCATTGCTCCGCCCTCGAGGGCGGGGCCCGGAGCGATTTTGGTGGCTTCACCACCACGAACCTTCGAACCTTTTTGAAGGAAGTCAGAGCTTGGCTTCACTGACGTCAGTGTCCTCAGAACGTTGAGGGTGAGTTTTATTATAGTAGATAATAGTTTCCACTATTTTGCCCAGCACCGATGTTAGGCTTACTAGTCTATAATTTCCCAGATCACCCCTAGAACCCTTTTTAAAAATTGGCGTCATATTGGTTTTAAAGCAAGTCTAATTCCAAGTGTTTTTCTTTCCTTCCCCAGGAAGTTGTTTTGCTATCCAAACTAGCAATAAACATTCATCATGTAACACCGCCTATGTCATGACCACAAAATGCCCCCTCTGGTAAAGTCTTCTTTTCAGATATTTTGAAAGCACTTAGCCTTCCAAAGTTCCAAAGGTTTCTATGGAACTTTGGAAGGCTAAGTGCTTTGAAAATATGCCTCGTGCACTTGGGCATTTTTTTGTTTGAATATACACTTTAGATATCTTTCTGCGAGAAATATGTATATCTGCCTGTTATGCCATTTTTTGAGCATTTTTCTGTTTCAAAAATGAGCACTATAGTCAATTGTGGGGTGGGGCCAGATTTCGATGAAGCTGCTGGTTTTATTTTACAGTTTGCTTGTTGTCTTAGAAGAGTGGTCCAAATGATGCTAATTGACAAAATCACTGATTCAGGGATGTGTCTGTGTTGCTTCCTTCCAAGGTCGAGTTGTCCTGTATTTATGGTTTGGAGACATGGTGTTTTCTACGATCTTGTTCAGGAGCCCATCATGCCACTCTTTTTGAGTATTGTTTTATATTCCTTCTCTTCTGGGTTTCTCATCAGGGAAAAGATGGAAGAGCCTACTTTTTTGGCAGCTTATACTCTGCTTCCTGAGATCAAGGATTTTTTAAGTTTAGAAATCTGTATGGCTCTACCACTCGAAAGGAATGCTATTGTCTAACTTAGGCCTCAAAAATTTTTGTAGGAGTGTGATGAGTAGCAGGAGTCTCCACTGTAAAGGAGGTGGTAGTTGGTGTGTATGTGTGTGTGTGTGTGTGTGTGTGCAGGGGGGGGGGGGGGGGGTGATCTAATTATACGGTCCAGGACTAAGTTTTTCTCTTTGGCTAGCCAACTAAACCTCTGAACCATAACAGTTCAACGTCATTGGGGCTGTAGAAAAAAAAGAGATCTTTTCTTTTTTGAAAGGAAGTTCAGGAGTTAAAGTAAACTCCCTGAAGATGAGTCAAGGAGGGCAGGGATCTTTGAGTCCAAGGGGTAGCAGCAGCCTCTTGATATTTGTATCACTTAGAGGTAATTTTGATTTTTTAGAACCTTTGGAATGAGATAGAATTTTGAGAACACTTGTGAAACCCATAGTTCTAATTACAGAGCCACTGGAGTTTGAGTTAGATTTGTAATTTAGTTTAAAACAAATGCACATCCATAGTGTTTACCATTCTTCATAAAAATCTTTTTGATACTTAAGATAATCTCTCTCAGTGCTGGAATCCCTCCTGGCACAGTCCTCTCTTGTACTCAGGGAACTGTACCAAAATGGACAGCTAAAGTCCAAAAATCACTAGTATCAAAGGTTTCAGTGCAAAAGCTTAAAATATTCAGATTCCTAGGGCCAAGCCCATAACATAGGCAGCCGAGACCCCTTGGGCCTAAGGGTAATTGTGATATTGAAATAATAACAAGACACATGGTATTTTCTTAACATGCCACAACTTGGCCGCAGCTTTATTTTAAATACAAAGATCATAACCCTGGGTATACCCAAGCCAATCAATCTTCTGGCTTACTAGCCAACCCAGTCCACCGTCATTAGCAAGACTGACCAATCGTATACAGAGCTCCCCGCCAAACAGCAAGGGAGCTCAACCGTAAGCACAGCTATCCCAGCTGCCTAGCTTACTCCCTCAGGCTTGGGTACCCCGCCACCAGCCCGGGGTAGCAAAGCTTGCCCCGGGCCACCCCCACCAGCAGCTGCGGCCTGTTGTGCCAAAATTACAGCTTCTATCACATTCTGCAAATCATTATTAAATAGGTCATTTCCAATTGCGGATAGATGGGTCCCATCCCTCCAGAAGAACCCTTCACACATCTCGTCTGCCCAATTGTGTTTCACCTGCCATCTGCCCATGCCCATAACCCATGTCACGATTTGCCTATTCACTTTCTTTCTGGGCTTGCCCCATAGCTTCCAGTGTTTGTGACACCATCTAGGGATTATGTTGGACCAGACTATGATGGTATGGGGAAAAAGGTGAGAAATTATGGACAGATCCCGCTTAACTGCACGGACCACTTCGATGCAGGAAAGGGTTCCGATGTCGTTCCCGCCTAGGTGTATGATAATGGCTACCGGGGAGGCCAAGTTGGCTGCTTAGCTCTGGAGTAAAGGGACCAACTGAGCCCATTTCATCCCTCCGACTCCCATTCAATGCATTCTTACGCCTCTTGAAGCCAGGCCCAAGTGTGAGCCGTAGGGTCTTGCTTCGGCCCGGCGGGCATCCCATTTAATAAACGAGTGGCCGACTATCCACGCATTTTGTCCCTGTAATAGAAAATAGTGGTTGATAAACAGAGTTAAACGGGACCCTGATGACCAGGGAACTCCTCTCTGATATAGACCTTGTAAGCCTCTGACTTCCATCTACCCAACTTTTTAATGGATGGTGGTGGAAAACCTAAAGCTGCTGCGCATGTAGCGGCTCCAATCCTAAAAGAATGCGTTCCAAGATTCCCTGGGTCGTGCCCCGCCCTCAGCAAACATTTGCGTAATACCGCAGAGAATTGGAAGAGGGTTAGAGGGGAGCTATCCTGGTGCACCAATAGGGCTTCGCCCCCCCCCCTTAGGCCTCCATGCTAGGTATTCCTTGATGTTTGCTACAGAGCAAGTCTGGAGCGAGTCTACCTGCACCAGAGTGATCGCCTGCCCCCTGCACAAGTGGTCCATCTGTCGTTTCTTTCTCTATAATATCAGCAAAATTCGCCCTTTTCTTTCTGAGCACACTACCAGAACCCTCATCCACACTCTTATCACCTCTCGCTTAGACTATTGCAACTTGCTTCTTACAGGTCTCCCACTTAGCCATCTCTCTCCTCTTCAATCTGTTCAAAATTCTGCTGCACGACTAATATTCTGCCAGTGTCATTGTGCTCATATTAGCCCTCTCCTCAAGTCACTTCACTGGCTTCCTATCTGTTTCTGCATACAGTTCAAACTCCTCTTATTGACCTATAAGTGCATTCACTCTGCAGCTCCTCAGTACCTCTCCACTCTTATCTCTCCCTACATTCCTCCCCGGGAACTCCGTTCACTGGGTAAATCTCTCTTATCTGCACCCTTCTCCTCCACTGCTAACTCCAGACTCCGTTCCTTTTATCTTGCTGCACCATATGCCTGGAATAGACTTCCTGAGCTGGTACGTCAAGCTCCTTCTCTGGCTGTCTTCAAATCTAAGCTAAAAGCCCACCTTTTTGATGCTGCTTTTAACTCCTAACCCTTATTCACTTTGCTCAGAACACTTATTTTATCATCCTCACTTTAATATTCCCTTATCTCTTGTTTGTTCTGTCTGTCTGTCCTAATTAGATTGTAAGCTCTGTCGAGCAGGGACTGTCTCTTCATGTTCAAGTGTACAGCGCTGCGTATGTCTAGTAGCGCTTTAGAAATGCTAAGTAGTAGTAGTAGTAAATCTATGAATTACGAACCGGAGAGTATTACCTGACAGCTTAACCCTGCTGAGCAGGAGACCGCACCCCGCCGGGGATTTCTTGGAGGGGACTACCAATTCGCATACCCTCAGTGCTCCAAAGAAGGTCAGAGTGAATGCTGCCCAGAATAGTCAAATCTCGAGGGGACTACCAATTCGCACACCCTCAGTGCTCCAAAGAAGGCCAGAGTGAATGCTGCCTGGAATAGTCAAATCTTGTATTGTGATTGCTTTTCCTGTCTATTCATTTTTAACCAAACTTGTTATAGTTCAAACTAATATCTGGCACTGGACTTTGCTTTTATTAGAGAGTAGGAGAAGCAGGAGATCCCAGGACCAATAGCTTCCCGTGAAAACTATCCTAAGAACCCTGATACCAGTGGCTATATCTGTAAGTGTGTGACTCTAGTCTCCATTTAGAACAGAGTCCCAGATTAGAGTGCAGTGATTGAAGGGCTTATACACAGTAGTGTTCAAAGAGGGATGGGCTTGGCCCTAGAAACCTGCATATTTTGAGCTTTTGGTCTAAAACCTATAATATTAGTGATTTTTGGTACAGTTCCCTGAGAACAAGAGAGGACTGTGCCAGGAGGGGTTCCAGCACTGAGAGAGAAGAATATCTTGAATATCAAGAGGATTTTATGAAGAATGGTAAACACTATGGATGTGCATTTGTTTTAAACTAATAACATGTGATGAATGCCAACATATTCAATTAGTTTTGCTGCAAACTAACCAAATGTTTGAGACTGCAAGTTGACACAAAGCACCATCCATTATGATAATTTTTGTCCTAGGCAGGAAATCACTGCCAAACACACTGGAATCATTTTGGGAGGGAGAGACGGGATTGAGTTGGGGAACAAAACAGAAGCACCAGGCAATTCAGCTAATCATGTTGGAACTCTGACAAGCAGCCAAACAAGCCTATCCATGCCAAGATCCAAATGCTATGGGTGATGATGTCACAGCTGGTTGGAAAGGCACAGACCACTATCAAACACAGTCTTTTCTCTGAGGCTTTCAGAAAGAGAGGGACTTGGGTAGCTGCCTCCAATAATTCTGTCACATTTGCAGATATTTAGAAGCAGTATAAATAGGTAAGCATATGTAAATATGGTTGACATAGTGGAGACTTGACAACCAGTGTTTAAGCATGGGTGACTGGGGCTTGCGCAGAGTGGTGAGTGCAGCTCTGGCCACTTTGTTAGACACATTGGATGGACCATGCGGGTTTTATCTGTTGTCATTTATATGTTAATGTGTATGTAAGAAAAGATCTGCCAGAGAGTCACAAAATATATACCTATTGCAAGCACAGAAAACTGTGCTGACTTTCTTTTCAAAGTTTCTGGCTAGTTTTGGAAGGAGAAAAGTGTGTAAGTCAGGAAGAGGCCAGGAAAGAAAGGTCCCTGTTCTTTAGAGGTATAATTTAGACTGATTACATTTGCAGTCTCCAGAAAGACTTCTTCCAACTGATTAGACCAGCAGCAGGGGGCACAGCTCAGTGGGCAGTAGTACTGAAGGGGTTCTACCGGGTTCTTAAAGGGACCTCAGCCAAAATATCTGAGAAATCATAGTAGTGGGCCACAATACTTCCAAAGCACTATTGAGAGGTGCAGTGCTAAGAAATAGACACTCCCTGTTTGTTAGAGTTTACAATCTAGTCTGAACTCATTATATTGCTTGGAAGAGTAGGTGTAGAAATGATTTACAAGGAAGAAGGGAAGGGAGGTGAAAAAGCAGGCAGCACACGTGCAGAGGAAGAGAGGCCATTCCAGTGTATGCCCATGGCCTCCTGTAGTCCACTAATGAAACTAAAGAGAGATTTCTTCAAGAGGAGAGTAGCAAAAGCCGTTGTATCACTCCATGGTGCGACCGCACCTTGAGTATTGTGTTCAATTCTGGTCGCCGCATCTCAAGATAAGATATAGTAGGAATTGGAAAAGGTGCAGCAAAGGGCGACTAAAATGATAGCGGGGATGGGATGACTTCCCTATGAAGAAAGACTAAGGAGGTAGGGCTTTTCAGCTTAGAGAAGAGACAGCTGAGGGGAGACATGATAGAGGTATATAAATAATGAGTGGAGTGGAACAGGTGGATGTGAAGCGTCTGATCACGCTTCCAAAAATACTAGGACTAGGGGGCATGCGATGAAACTACAGTGTAGTAAATTTAAAACAAATCAGAGAAAATATTTCTTCACCAACTTATAATTAAACTCTGGAATTCGTTGTCGGAGAACGTGGTGAAGACGGTTAGCTTAGCAGAGTTTAAAAAGGGGTTAGACGGTTTCCTAAAGGACAAGTCTATAACCACTACTAAATGGACTTGGGAAAAATCCACCAATTCCAGGAATAACATGTATAGAATGTTTGTATGTTTGGAAGCTTGCCAGGTGCCCTTGGCCTGGATTGGCCGCTGTCATGGACAGGATGCTGGGCTCGATGGATCCTTGGTTTTTTCCCAGTGTGGCATGTATAGCTTTCAGTAGAACTGTAAAAAGCAGGTGTCAGGTCCCATCTCCACAGATGGGCACAGGAAAGCAGAGATGGTGCAGACAGGAGAGAAGCAGCAGATTGGACAACAGGCAGAGCAGAGTACCAGAGTACTATGAGGCTCCCGCAAGAGATCGCAGAAGTCATTTTATAGATGCTGCTACCCAGGGCAAGAGCGAAGGGGATACTGTAACATGGAGTAAAGGGGGAAAGAGAAGGAAAAAAAATAAATATAAAAACTTACCCCGGGTCCGTTTTGGGCTCCGAAGGGGGCTGGTCGTCGGGTCCGTGAGGCGCTGTGGAAGCGCCGCGATTTTGGTTTTTTTTTTTTGCTCCCGGGACGTTTGAGCACGTCCCCGGGAGTGAAGAACGGTGTGGGACGTTTTTGGGCCCTGTTTGGGCCAGCAATTATCGGGGGTGACGGTTCGGGGGCACATCCCCGGGACCGGAGCGGGGGGGGAGCGCTTCGGGGGTGAGGGCTAGAGCTGGGCAGGAGAGAGGCGGCGGTGGACAGCGTCGCGGTGATTCTGGAGGGCCCGAGGTGGGGCCAGGAAGAAGTGCTGCAGAAGGCAGCGAAGCCAGTTTTTTTTAAGATGGCCGGCGATGCGTGCGGGACGACGGCGCGCGCGTGCATGAGGCGGCGCGCCTCATGCACGAACCGGCAACGCGCATTTCAGCGACTAGGCCGAAGCCGGGGCCTAAATTTTGGGCCGGCTTCGGAGGTTTTTTGTTTTTGCCTCCGATTTGACTGAGGATGTCCGGGACCGGATGCAATGGGAGTGGTCGTGTGAGAGGAAAATCAGGAAAGCAGGTAAGGGGTTTTTAACCCAGAATTTAAATTAGTTTATTTTTAAATTGTATTAATGCGGTTTTTGATTTTTAGAAATTAAACGGTTAATGATTTTTAATTCTTGTTTTTGGATTTGGGGTCGGGGAATTTTTTGGGATTTTTCTAGTATGTTAATTTTTGAATTTGAATATTTTAAGGGGGTCATTTGGGAGGGGTCTGGTTTAAGGGGTTAAGAAGGGTTAACTGGTTAAATTCGACGGAGTAGGTTCAGAGGCGAATATTAAAATTTTTGAAATAGTTTTTAAATTTTTTGGGAATTTTTTCAGGGATTTTTAGAAGACTGTTGCGTGGCGGGGGTTAAATGTTGGGATATTTAAATTTTAAAAACACCGTTTAATAGAGGATGGGAGGTTTAATTGGCATGGGAAATTTGGGGTAATTTGATGGAAATTTATAGGGGTTTTATATTAATTGAAGAATTTCCCATTGATTTCTATGGGGATTTTTCAATTAAAATGGGGATTGAGCAGTGCTGCTCAACATTCCGCTTGTCAGCAGGGAGAGTTGGAATGTTGAGCAGGACTAGGGATTGGCTGGCTGAGGGCGGAATCCCAAGCCAAGCAGCCGTCTCCTAGGAAACGGTCAGTGGGACAGTTGGCAGAGCGCTGGTGACTGTGGAGGTGGAAGGAAGTGTGTTTGGTGGTGTGGTTAATGTGGTGAGTTTGGAGTGATTTTGAGAAGGTTGGAAGTGGGATTTTGACTGAGTTTGGTGATAGGAGGGCAGTGTGTGAGGGGAAAGTGGTGAGTTGGAAGTGTTTTGTAATTTTTTCTGGTGGAAGGTGTAAGGAGGTGTATATATGTTTGTGCTCATTAGTTTAGGGAAAAATATGTAAGCTTAGGGGGTTTAGCGAGGGTATAGTTATTTTAATTTTCTTAGTTAAGTGTTGCCCAGTGTTTTAAATTGTATATATTTAAGTCATTTAGAGGGGCATAATTGAATGAAAACGCCTATCTCCATGGGCGTTTATCTCCGAGAACGGGTCCATGAAGGGGCGGACCCAACCGTATTTTTGAAAAAAATAGACGCCCATATGTTATTCGCTAATTTGTGAGCTGGGCGTTTTTGTTATTCAGTGATAATGGAAAATGAAAGCGCCCAGCTCAAAAACGAATACATCCAAGGCATTTTGTTCGTGGGAGGGGCCATGATTCGTAGTGCACTAGTCCCCCTCACATGCCAGAACACCAACCGGGCACCCTAGGGGGCACTTTTAACAAAACAAAAAAAAAGGTTAAAGAGCTCCCAGGTGCATAGCACCCTTCCCTTGTGTGTTGAGCCCCCCAAATCCCCCTCAAAACCCACTGCCCACAAGTCTACACCATTACTATAGCCCTAAGGGGTGAAGGGGGCACCTACATGTGGGTACAGTGGGTTTGGGGGGGTGGACAACTAACGCATTAAGCAGCACAATTGTAACAGGTAGGGGGGGATGGGCCTGGGTCCACCTGCCTGAAGTCCACTGCACCCCCTAATAAGTGCTCCAGTAACCTGCATACTGCTGCCAGGGAGGTGGGTATGACATTTGAGGGTGAAATAAAAAGTTGTGAAACGTCATATTTTGTGCTGGGAGGGGGTTTGTGACCACTGGGGAAGTCAGGGGAGGTCATCCCCGATTCCCTCCAGTGGTCATCTGGTCATTTAGGGCACTTTTTGGGGCCTTATTCGTGGAAAAACAGGGTCCAGGAAAAGTGCCCTAAATTCTCGCTAAAATCGCATATTTTTCTTCCATTAATCGGCGATAAGGGCGCCCATCTCTGTTCGCCCGATAACCACGCCCCAGTTCCGCCTTCGACACGCCTTCGACACGCCCCCGTCAACTTTGTCCGCATCCGCGACGGAGTGCAGTTGAAAGCGTCTAAATTCGGCTTTTGATTATACCGCGTTATTCGTTTTTGTGAGATAAACGCCCATCTCCCGATTTAGGTCGGAACTTGGGCGTTTTTCTCGTTCGATTATAAGCTGGTTAGTGTGGGAAGGGGTTGGTTAGGAAGATAGGGTTTTCCTTCCATTTATTTTTATTAAGAGCGAGGTGTAGAGTGACGGTGGCAAAGACAGTGGCAAAGAATCCTGGAAAACCTGAGCTCCTACGCAAGAAAGACCGCGGAGGATTCTACATCAGAATAAACTGCAGCTAAGTGACAACACAGTGACAGAACAAAGAAATAATTCTTACTTACCTGAGTTGGGTCACTGGGGTGGGTTTTACGAGGACCTGTGAGAAAAGGGAAAAGAAAAGGACACAAAGTATCAATTCTTTAAAGTTGATATACAAGGGAGAGTTAAGAAAGAAATTAGTCAGAAAGAAAAATTTACACTTAATACTTATCTGACAAGAATCTTGGTATCGATACCAGAGAGGGAAATTCTGAAAAAGAGAAAAAAAGTTATACAATTGTAAAGTACATTTGTTTTGCACTAGAATATAAATATTGATATATTATTGTAATTGAGGGAAATTGGGGGTATTGGAAAAGAAAATATACTGTTGTAATCAAATTCTATAAGGTTAGTGGTGAAAGTCTGTTAGTTAATAATTTATCCTTTTATTATTTGAATTGAATTAAAATATTGTTGTTTTTGGTTAATCATTTTTTCCGTTTGGTTATTTTCAAAAACAGGACACTTTACACTGAGGAACGAGGGGGGTACAACGACAATACACTGCTGCCCCCATTGCCCCCACTAGACCACCAGGGCTGAAGGTAGGCCTGGAGGGCTTTTAGAGACGGGCAGTAGGGGCATCATTGCAATGGAGTAGGATGGAGGTACGTACTTATGTCATGGGGCCAGGGGAGGGGGAAGAAGGAGGGGGGGGGCCTGAGTAGGCTCAGAGGGCTACAAGTGGCCCTGAAAGTATTAGGTCCTGGCTGATAATCAGCCGGACTCACATACTATTTATGCAGGGCCTGGCATGAATTCATCCGGGACCTGCATAAGCTCCAGTCACCAAGGCAGCAACATTTATCCTGGATATTCAGTGCCAGGGCTCACTCTGGTCCCAGCACTGAATGGGGAGCTAATCTAGCTAGCGATGGTTAGCGTTTCAATAAAAATACTGACGCGCACCAGCTGAATATCGACCAGATGGTCTCTATTTGCCCTCATTTCTGTTTTTATATTTATGAAGGTAGATGATGAAACATAAGTATTAATAAGAGAGGACTGTGAGAGAAATATAGGAAGGAAAAAAAAAGGAAGCAAGCAGAAGAAAATGGAGGGAAGGAAGGAGCTGGAGATAATCTAAAGGGAGGAAGTTTCCAGGCAGTGAGAACAGCATAGATATCACGCCCAGAGCCAGAATTTATAAGGTCCTGGTCAGTGTTAAAGGGAATAATTGCATTTTCTCTTGTGCTGTTTTTTTTCATTCCCAATTTGTCATTTTGGGGTTAAACCTGCCAACTACCCTTCAGTACACATGCCATAGCACCGCTCAGAAGTTGCTCTTAACAATGGCTGTTTGATTCAGAACTCACTGCATGTTATTCAATAAAGATTTTTTATGTAGGCTAAAATGGTAAAAAAAAAAAAAAAATTCTTCAGAATAAGGCTGCATGTTGGGTTTGAGCCAACAGATCTTTATGATTTCCAAAAAATGCTCCTAGATAAGTACAGGCTGTTTTAAATTTTAGATAATTTCATAATTTACAGCAGCAGCAGGAACAGCTGTGGGATTCATTGTTTGAGTCTTCACTTGACTGTCCAGCAAAAAATTAGATCCACTGTCCTTGGCTGTTAGAACTGGAGTCATTGTTTTCCTTGTATGTAATGGTTTGCTTTAAATTAAGTTTTAATGGATTGTGAATGTGATTTGTAATGTACTGCAGTCAGCAGTACCAAAATGTGCTCAATTTGTTTTGACATTCTCTGTATATTGTAAGAAATTGCTATTAAAAATGTGTTGTTTAGCTCAAAATTAATTAATGTCGTATGCCAATGAACAAGTTCAATGAAATACTAAGGGTTGATTTACTAACAATTACTGTGCACACATGAAAGACAACTTTATATAGGTCTGAAACCGAACATTTATGTCCATTTGTTAAAAAAATTTTATTTAAAAAAATCAAATAAACTCACCTTAGTATTGAATGCAAATACTACCACTATACTTGTAAAAGTTAGTGAGAAAAAAATTATATATATGTAATCCCCTGGTGAATTGGGTTTGCAAATTTCTCCCAGGGGATTACAACTCTCCAGATTCACTGGGGGGAGGGACAGTATTAATGGGAAGGTGAAGAGCCCAGCCCAGAGGGAGAATAAGTGACAAAGGATATCATAGTTGGGGTGGAGTTTGAATGTTATACAAGTTATAGGATTGGAGAGCACATTGTCATTGGTTGCCTTCATCCCCCATCACATGAGGAGAGGGGGGTATCCTGATCAGGTCCAATAATCTAAGGCAGAACTAAGAAGTAGTTTCTGTTAATAAAAGCAGTAACTGTGAGGAGAGTTCTGGGTGGGTAGAAAAGGTTAACCCCCCCCCCCCCCCCCGCCACCTGTGAACAAAGCAGGAAGAGCCTGTTCAATGCCAGAGGAGGCAGCTTGAAGAAGTACAGCTCTGGAGGAGTAGGACGGACAGGGAGGTCCGATCCTGAGTGGGTCCGGTGGCTGGGTAAAAGCCCAGCGGGACAGCTTGCTTCACAAGGTGCGGGAAGCCACAGCCTTGGATTGTTCTGACAGAAATGATGGGTACTGGAGGACTGGATGGCACTGTAAATATATAAATACCCTAGGATTTTCAAAGGATGATTCATTCAGTAGTTGGAACTTTTACCAAAAGTCTTGGATTGGTATAATCCCCTCCCCCCCCCCCCCCCCCCCCCCCGCCTTTTATTGATGTGAACTGTTAGTTACAAGAAAAGTATAAAGTTTGGATATATGCTTGTTGCAGTGTTCCAGTAAAGTTATATATTACATTTATCATAAAATTTGGAGTGGAGAATTTCTTTGGAGTGAGAGTGAAGTGAATTTGCTCAACAACTATTAAAGAAATATGTCTATTAAAGAAATAAAGAGTGTGACTTAAAACCCTACGGCCTACAGGGATCAAGCCTGGCTCCAGCCTGAGCCCAGCTCATGATAACAGAATTTTTGTTTGTGGCCCTGGGTTCAGATATCTGACCCAAAGAGCTAGTTGGTGCCCAGAACTAGTGGTGAGATCAGGGTTACATACATTAGCAGTGCATGTCTATTAGTATGGAAATTGGAAAATCAGCCATTTTATGGCTACAGTAAAAACGGCCTTAGCATGTGGAAAAAACCCATGTAAGGGCACTCTAAGGCCACTTTTTACCACAGCTTAGTAAACGGACCCCTTAGTCCTTCATTGCCTCAAGTACAGACTTAAATAGTAAATTTTAAGGGACTTGGAAATACCTACTGAACCTGAATGCAACTTACCTTGAACTACTGCTGAAAAGGCATGAGATAAATTCAAATCCTTTTATGTGCATAATGATGCCTGCTAATACTTCACCTAGTGAACAGTAAGCTATAATGTCTAGGTGAATATAATGAGTATAGTGAGACACAAAGGAGCTCATGAAAATGATTACCTTTTTCTTTAAATCATGTGTTTTATTATTCCAAACTACACATGAAAGTCCACTGCTGGTAAGACTACTATTACTACTACTATAAATCACTTCTATAGCACTACCAGTCGTACGCAGGTAAGAGGCAGTTTACTTGGAAAAACTGAGGTTCCTTTGCTGCGGCAGTGGGAAATGTTGCAGCAAACAAAAAGAGATTAAAGACAGAGGGCTAGATGCATCAACCAAATGTTAAAAAAATCTAAATCATAAAAGTGCTTAACGAATTTGAAACAATGAAGAATGCACAAAAAAACCAGCTCAGAAATGTTTGGTGCGGTATTGAAAAGTACAATGTATCAAGCGTATGTTATCCCCGTTGTTAATTTGCTCCTTAAGCATGCGCAGAGCAGCCACAAACGTATTAAACCTACAAAGGTTGCTTACGTCAGACTGGGGCGTGCGAGGGGGGGGGATCCCGACCTGCAAGCCTTTTAGCTGTCTGATCTAGCAGAAGAGTGCAGTTGAAGATAATTCTAAAAAGAACGACTCTCGTAAATCCCCTTTTGTAACAAAAGACCTCTTTGCAGTTTGTTTACAGTACTGGGAAAATTGGCTTTAGGGGATAGAGTGTTAATTTTCAAAGCTGTTGGAGAAGGGGAGAGACAGGATTTTTAAGCTGTAGGGAGAAGCAGTATGTTTTGTTTTGTAATGATGCAGGGGAAAGCGGAGAGCCACGTGTTTGTGTTTGTATCTCACTTTTCTTTTTAAACATGCTGGCTTGGATTTTTATGGTGCAGGGGGCCTTAACGACAGGTCTGAGCACACGTAAAATTTCTGACGGTAAATAATTCGTTGCAATCATTGGTATGGTTAGTGCATTCCGAATTGTCCACATTTCAATGGTAGTTTCTCCTTTGCATTCCGTTTTCGTTAGCTGCTTGCTTCGTAGGAAAAAGGCCTTTAATGCATGCAACGGTTAGGAATTTCCTTCGTTAAAGGGTTGTTAGAGGGTCGTTAAGATTTAGTGCATCTAGCCCAGAGAGGCAAAAAGCAAGAGAGGGAAAGAGGAGAGAAGGGAAGGCCAAAAAAGCCTAACCCCTACATTTTAAGATGCAATCAAATGCTGAATATTTAATTTGGAGACCCTAGTTAGTGTATACCTAATGCAGCAAAATGGCCTCACATGGGATGCACTAAAGTCTTCTATGTTAATTTTGCTAACTGCATGGTACATAAGTGTTACCATACTGGGACAGACCGAAGGTCCATCAAGCCCAGTATCCTGTTTCCAACAGTGGCCAATCCAGGTTACAAGTACCCGGCAAGATCCCAAAACAGTATAATACATTTTATTCTGCTTATCTCAGAAATAAGCAGTGGATTTTCCCAAGTCCATTTTAATAAAGACTTATGGACTTTTCTTTTAGGAAGCTATCCAAACCTTTTTTAAACCCCGCTAAGCTAACTGCTTTTACCACATTCTCTGGCAACGAATTCCAGAGTTTAATTACACACTGAGTGAAGAAATATTTTCTCTGATTTGTTTTAAATTTACTACTTTGTAACTTCATTGTGTGTCCACTAGTCCTAGTATTTTTCGAAAGAGTAAACAAGCGATTCACGTCCACCCATTCCACTCCACAGTCCATATTTTATAGATGTTTATCATATCTCCCCTCAGCCGTCTTTTCTCCAAGCTGAAGAGCCCAAACCATTTCAACCCTTTCTTGATAGGGAAGCTGACCCATTTTCATTGCCCTTCTCATGTCCTTTTCTAATTCCACTATCAGGCTTATTTCGAAAGAGAAGAGCGCCCATCTTTCGATCGGGCGTCCTCAACTGCTTCCGTCACGAGGACGACCAAAGTTCACGGGGGCATGTCAGAAGCGTAGCAAGATGGGACCGGGGCGTGCCCTAACATATAGGCGTCCTCGAGACCGATAATGGAAAAAGAAGGGCATCCCGACAAGCACTGGGAACTTTACTTGGTCCATTTTTTGTTACAACAAAGCCTCAAAAAGGTGCCTGAACTGACCAGAGGACCACCAGAGGGAATCGGGGATGACCTCCCCTTACTCCCCCAGTGGTCACTAACCCCTCCCACCCTAAAAAAACTTTTAAAAATATTTTTTGCCAGCCTCTATGCCAGCCTCAAATGTCATACCCAGTTCCCTGACAGTAGAATGCAGGTCCCTGGAGCAGTTTTAGTGGGTACAGTGCACTTCAGGCAGGCAGACCCAGGCCCATCCCCCCCCCCTATCTTTTACATTTGTGGTGGTAAGTGTGAGCCCTTCAAAACCACCAGAAACCCACTGTACTCACATCTAGATGCCCCCCTTCACCCCTTAGGGCTATGGTAGTGGTGTACAGTTGTGGGGAATGGGTTTTAGGGGGGGTTGGGGGGCTCAGCACACAAGGTAAGGGAGCTATGCACCTGGGAGCAATTTCTGATGTCCACTGCAGTGCCCCCTAGGGTGCCCGGTTGGTGTCCTGGCATGTCAGGGGGACCAGTGCACTACGAATACTGGCTTCTCCCATTACCAATGGGCTTGGATTTGGTCATTTCTGTGATGGGCATCCTTGGGTTCCATTATCGCCGAAAATCGGGGACAACCATCTCTAAGGTCGACCTAAATTTTGCAATTTTGGCGTCTCTGACTGTATTATCGAAACGAAAGATGGACACCCATCTTGTTTCGATAAAACAGGTTTCCCCACCCCTTCGTCGGGACGTCCTGCGAGGATGTCCCCTCAGGAAAACTTCGGCGCCCCTTTCGATTATGCCCCTCCACATCTTTTTTGAGATGCGGTGACCAGAATTGCACACAGTATTCAAGGTGCAGTTGCACCATGGAGAGATTCAAAGGCATTATGACATCCTCATTTTTATTTTCCATTGCTTTCCTAATAATACCTAACATTTTTTGAGAGGAGACGTGTCAGAAGTGAATAGGTTAGTGTGCTGACAATGCTTAGCACTATTGTATAAACAGTGCTCAAAGTTAGGTGCTGTATATAGATTAACAGTGGCAGGAAATGTGACTACTTTTAGGTGTGCAGATAATGAAAAAAAAGGGAAAAACCTCAGAAACTGTCTTGCTGGTGTAAAACTTTTATTCATCGGTCCAGAAACCTCATTAATTTTTTTTCTTCATTTTTAAAAAAAATGTAAAACTCAGGGCCCTATTTATAAAGGTGTGCTAGCGGTTTTAGTGTGTGCTAACGTCTAGATGCCCATGTTGAATATTATAGGCATCTACACGGTTAGCATGCGCTAATATTTGGCATGCACTAAAACCGCCAGCGTGCCTTTGTAAACAGGACCCTGAATTTAAAAGTGGGTCCCCTTCATTCTATAACAATGCATGTAAATTAAAGGAACACCCCTAATCCATCCATGCCTCTCCTATGTCTATGCCCCCTTTTTGGAGCCATGTGCAATTTTTAATGCCAATTAGGACTGATAATTGATTAGCACTGATAATTAAATCATTATTCAATTAAATTGCTTGCACAAATTGGGCACGTGTCCAAATTTGTGCACACAATTTTCAGCATCATTTATAGAATGTGTGTGTGTGTGTGGGGGGGGGGGTGAATGTATGTGTAGGATTGATCTATACTTATTTAGTTTTCCCAATAGGTGTATTGACGTTTTAGAGCCCAGCGCAATGTTTATAATGCTACCTTTTCCTAGTTAGGCCTTTGTTGTGTGACACCTGGAAGTTAGTGCTATGCAGTATGGCAGATTTGCTCTAAAGGACCTGATTGACTTTTGTAGGATTTTGTATTACTTTACAATGTAAACAAATAACCTGAGGGAAAGGAGGAGCAAAAGAGAAAAACTATATATATTAAACCTCCACATTAAAGAAATCGCTACTCAAAGGAAAACTTATGTTCCCAAGGAGGAAAAAGATTCATAACTAAAGTTAGGCACGTTCACTTTTGTGCCTTCACATTCAATCATTGGCATTAAAAATATTCTAGGAATCAGTAAATGTCAATATAAATATTATTTATTCTCCTTCTTCTTTTCCGGCACGCTGAGGCTACTTTTAGAGCTTCTTTGCAAAGCTGCGCTAGTGATTCCCATATAACAAATGAGAGGAAGCCATAGAAATTGAATGGGCACCCTCTCATTTACTGTACAGGAATCGCTAGCTTGGCTTTGTAAAAGAAGCCCTTAGTGTGGCTGAAAAATGGACACATTTCCTATTTCCTCCATTAATGGCTACACGCTTACTCTCCACTCCCAAACACGCAACCAGCACTAACAAATAAAAATATTTTCTAGCACATGGGAAGCGCATACTGATACAAAAATTGCCGCTGGACTCCTGAGCACACCCTGCGGTAGTGATTTGTAACTTACGGTAAGCACTCATTAGTGCTTACTGCAGCTTATTAAAAAGGCCCCCTTATATATTATTTTATATTTTCACAAACATTCTCTACAAAGGAACTTAGCTGCGAGAGAGCACGTCAGGTCCGCCCAATGATGGCCAGTATTTCACGGTTTCACAGTTTTATTGCCGCTGCTTCAGGGGTTTAAATCAGACTATTTTTCAAGTCGCCAGTCTTCAGCTTACAATGTGCCTGGTATTGGAGAAGGTTTATGTTAATAAGCGTTGGTACAACTAATACAGATGATATATATTCCAAACATGTTTGGCAACTCAACAAACTAAGACCGGATATCTGAAGCCTGGTGTCTATTTGGCAAATCATTTTATAATTGCCAGTTACCACATGACTTCCCATTACAGTAATGCTGTATACCACTGTTCACGTGGCCAACAGGGGGATACTGGCTCCGGGGCTAGGCTGACTGGGAACCAGTTATTAAATTACCTGCATATATTTCCAGAATACTGCAATACCAATATGTTGGCTTATTTGATTTATTAGAACATAATTCTCTGGAGTGTATTCAGTGTTCTTATTCTCGGAGGCAGCTGACCATGTGAGCTGGATTTCAGATGTCTTTCTTTTTTTCCCTATTCCCCCATGTCTATCTCCCTCCTGTTTCAACCACAGAGACCTGCACTGGTTATGTTGTAACTGAGAAAAACACTGTATGGCATGTCATTACTGAGGAGCAAGAAGCGTTTTTTGTAGTTCCATGAAGCTCTTAACTAAAAAAAAAAAAAAAAGTTGGCAAAGCGAAGAAGATTGCAGAGATGAGTTTTATTAGAAACAGTACAAACTGAGGAGTTTAGGTACAAATAACATCCTGAGGGAGCTTTGGGATGTTCCCACCAGAGTTTCACGACCTTGAAGAAAGAGTGGTGGTGTATCTTTGTAATCAAGCAAACAAGCCAAATGTATTATATGGCTCTGTAGTTAATTACTTTTTGGATCCAATGGAATTTATTGAAGAAGGATTGAGAGGGAAAGAAAAAGTAAGAGACATCTCTGTTCCACACTTGATTAATCTCTTTAGAGCCACAAACAGATCAAATAGTAACAGATTAAATTCTGCAAACCAGAATAATATACATTTGTGGAGGAGTATTTTTGTTTCAAAACTGGTTCATGGATGATTCCACCTCAGTTTGTGTTACTGCAGTGTCATTGTCATAAGTTAATTTAACCATTAAGAAAGCCCTTGAAAGCACAGACTTATTGGTGTAAAGTCTTAGGCAAGCCTTTATCACAGTTCTGCTACTTCACTCCCAGAATGATTAGAATGAAGTTTAAACTCAATACTATAAGCAATACGGATGCCCAAAGCGAGTCAGTTTGGAGTTACCGCCCGGCTACTGCGTGGCCCCTTGTGGTAAATTTTGATGTTCATTCATTATCTGTGCCGGAAAATAATTTTATTTTCTGACGCATGGCAAAAAAACCGGGCCGTAATCATCATTCTACGTGCGTAGATGATTACTGCCATGGTTACCATGTGAGACCTTACCACTGGCGATAATGTCTCAGACCCAAAATGGACGCGCGGCCAATTTTGATTTTGCCACACATGTCCATTTTTAACAAAAATTAAAAAAGGCCTTTTTTACAGGCGTACTGAAAAATGGATCTGCATGTGCCCAAAACAGTATCTACACTAGCGCAGCCCATTTTTCGGTGCACCTTAATAAAGGACCCCTTAGTAATTCCCTTATCCCTAATCCCTTGTTCCTGATGTCTGTCCTGATTAGATTGTAAGCTCTGTCGAGTAGGGACTGTCTCTTCATGTTCCACTGTACAGCGCTGCATACGTCTAGTAGCACTATAGAAATGATAAGTAGTAGTAGTGCTAAGAATGTAGCAGCCAGATTACTTACAGGACTTTATTGATCATGTCATCTTTCTCTGGTATTGAAGGAATTTCATTGGCTTCTGATATGTTCTCGTGTTCAGTTCAAAGTTTTGCTTTTAATTTATAAAGCTTTGAATTAAAGCGGGGACACTTAGCCCTTGTGACTACACTGAAAATATATCATCCAAGCCATAGTCTGAGATCTACTGATAAATTATTAGATATCCCCAGGTTTTTGACATGTTAGACTGGACACATATCACTCTAGAATTGTCCAGATTGAAGGAGCCCATCTTTGGATCACTCTCCCTTACAATATCAGAAGCATAAGCTCAGTTTTACAGTTTAGGAAATAACTTAAGAGTTTTTTATTTGCCAGGTTTATGGTCTCTTTATACATTTTTAAAATCTGTTTGTTTAGTTTTGATGTATATTGAATTTGTTTTTGTTTATAATCTTGTTATTTTTTAATTTAATGTATGTTTGTTTTTGTACACCACTAGAATTGCAGATAGTCAGGCTTATTTTCGAAAGAGAAGAGCGGCCCATCTTACGACCCCAAATCGGGAGATGGGCGTCCTTTTCTCAGGGTCGCACAATCTACATAATCGAAAGCCGATTTTGGGCATCCTCATCTGCTTCCCGTTGTGGGAACGACCAAAGTTCATGGGGGCTTGTCAGCACTGTAGCGGAAGGAGGGAATGGGCCTGATTAAGAGATGGGCGTCCTCTGACGATAATGGCTGACTTAACTTGGTCCATTTTTTCTTGCAGACCAAGCCGTGAAAAGGTGCCCGAATGACCAGATGACCACCGGAGGGTATCGGGGATAATCTCCCTTACTCCCCCCCAGTAGTCACCAACCCCCTCCCACCCTAAAAAACTTACATTTTTTTTTGCAGCCTCAAATGTCATACCCAGCTCCCTGACAGCAGTATGCAGGTCCCTGGAGCAGCTTTAGTGGGTGCCAGTGCAACTTCAGGCAGGCGGACCAGGCCCATCCCCCCTCTACATGTTACACTTGTGGTGGTAATGTGAGCCCTCCAAACCCACCCAAAACCCACTGTACCCACATGTAGGTGTCCCTTCACCACTTAGGGCTATGGTAGTGGTGTACAGTTGTGGGGAGTGGGTTTTTGGGGGTTCAGCACCCAAGGTAGGGAGCTATGCACCTGGGAGCAATTTGTGAAGTCCACTGCAGTACCCCCTAGGGTGCCTGGTTGGTGTCAGGGGGACCAGTGCACTACGAATGCTGGCTCCTCCCGTGACCAAATGAGTTGGATTTGGTCGTTTTTTAGATGGGCGTCCTCGGTTTCCATTATGGCCGAAAACTGGGGGACGACCATTTCTAAGGTTCAACCATCTCAACATTTAGGTCGACCATCTCTAAGGTCGACCCTAAATGTTGAGATTTGGGTGACCCCGATCGTATTATCAAACAAAGGATGGACATCCATCTTGTTTTGATAATACAGGTTTCTCCACCCCTTCGTGGGGCCGTCCTGCGAGGACACCCTCATGAAAACTTGGGCGCCCTGTTCAATTATGCCCCTCAGTGTGGTTTAAATTTTAAAAAATAAATAACGATGAAGCATTTATTCAGGGGCCTTTTTAATAAGGTGCGCTGAAAAATGGCCTGCGTAGTGTAGATGCAATGTTTTAGTTGTGTGCAGAATCATTTTTCAGCGCACCTATAAAAATTCCTTTTTAAAATTTTTGTTGAAAATGGACGTGCAGCTAATAAAATTGCCTTATGTCCATTTTGGGTCTGAGACCTTACCGCCAGCCATAGACCTAGCGGTAAGGTCTCATGCGGTAACCAGGCAGTAATGGTCTACATGCGTAAAATGCAGATTACCGGCCCGTGCGCCAGAAAATAAAAATATTTTCAGGCACGCGTAGTGGGCGCATGTAAAAAATGAAATTACCACACGGGTCACTCGGTAGCCGGGCAGTAACTCAGAATTGCCACGCATTGGGGCAAGTAGGCGCTTACATGGCTTAGTAAAAGGGCCCCTCACTGTACAGTGAAGAACTGATGATTAGGCATCCTAAATGGTCAAAGTCTTTGACACTGCTACGATGTGGCTAGTTATATGTCATATTCCTGATTAAAAGGGTTTTGGACTGTGATATGATGATGTTTTGCCTTTATAAAACAGACATAAAATAGGCAATTTTACTGAAAATGTTTTAGGTGCCTGTTGTAAAATTAGCCCCAATCTGTAGTCTCTTGGAGCTGTTGCTTTCTCCCAATAGAAAGAACCCTTAGAAAATCCATCTTTAATGATCCTGGAAGCTACTAGACTGCATGTCAGTTTGAGTTTATTTATTTTACAGCTGACTGTGAATATAACACAATTTACTGTGTAGTTGATGTATATTTCAGTGTGACTATATTCCAGCCAGATAATAATATTTCTCAAGAAATATATTTTTCAATACCTTAGTTTTGCAGCTGGACAGAAGACAATCAGAACCCTATTCTTGATCCAGCAGTATCACTGGGGAATTCTATTACCATATCCTTATGTTTCACTTAATATGACTGGCAGGATGCCAAGTACCATATCTCATGCCAAGAGAGTAGCTATGATTATACTAGGGCAATTTTCAGACTGTCCGCCTTGGGGCAAAATCTACAGGTACTTTTTAGATGTTCATGTTATACCAAGTGTCAAAGGAGAAGTGTCTGGGTATTTTCCTATTGAAATAAGTCAAGAATGCCATATGCCCTGAGACCTTTACACTTACTTTCTGTGTGGGAGGAGATAATTTGGAAAATAGCAGACTTGAAATGTAATTTATTTGCATTATTTTCTAACCATACCCAATCACATTGTCAGGAATTTCTGTATTTAGGGAGGGAAAGTTTAAACAGCAAGTATGTGGGTAAATACAGTGATACCTCGGTTTTCGTTGATAATCCGTCCTGAAAACAATCGGCGAAATCTGAAACCGACGAAAACCGAGGCAATTATTTCCATATGAATCAATGAGCAGGAGAATGTGTGGGTCCCCCTTTGTTTTTGCAAAATAGTAGTGAGGTCACGTGGGCACACCGGACAAAATCCAAGGTAACCGATGAAATCTGAGGACAAAGTTTTCACGGAAAAATGGATGAAAACCGAAACCACCGATAACCAAAGTCAATGAAACCGAGGTATTACTGTAACTAAGGGGTCCTTTTACTAAGCCGCGTAGGCACCTACGCACGCCCAACATGCATCAATTTGGAGTTACCGCCTGGCTACTGCATGGCCCTTGCAGTAATTTCATTTTGGCGCGCATTCGCTATGCATGCCGGAAAATAATTTTTATTTCCTGGTGCGGCAGAAACCAGGTGGTAATCGTCATTCTATGCACATAGATGATTACCGCATGGTTAATGCATCAGACTTTACCACTAAGTCAATGGTCTGAGGACCCAAAATGGATGCACGCCAATTTTAATTTTGCCCCACATCCATTTTTGGCAAAAATAAGAAAAGGTCTTTTTACAGGCGTGCTGAAAAATGGATCTGTGCGCACCCAAAACACGAGGCCTACACTAGCGCAGCCCATTTTTCAGTGCACCTTAGTAAAAGGACCCCTAACTAAGAATAATTTTCTTGTTGGGAAAGGGGTAATTTCAAAAAGTTTTTCTATACGTTAGGCCAGCTTTATATGTAGAAAAGGTCTTTTATAAAGAGTGTAGATGTATACACATTTAAAAAGTATGCATGCTGAAACGTTGCTCATATTTTATATGGACTATGTGCAGATATTCCTGGGAGTGTAGATTAAACACAGTGATTATGGAATTGTGATGTGCATGCACATTTTATAAAACATATAGGCACATGTATAAAATACACATACTCATTTATGACATCTTTGAAACAGGTGTAAATTTGTCTTTGTGTAATTGTGCTATTGTGGTTGTTCTGGGAGCCTATTTTATAAAATAGGTAACACAGGTTCCTTGTTTTAAAAATTACTTCCATGACTGATGACATCCCACTGGGAGCTTTAATATAAGTTTGCTTTGCGATTGTATGTATCACCAAGGCAAACCTTCCACATGGGGTTGCTGCCGACGGGTGCTTGTATGAAATTTGGAGAAGAAGGTGTAACTCTGTGCCGTAAGTTTTGGTCCTGCCCAAGAATTACAGTTTTTTGGAAAAACCTGCTACGTCAGACGTCGCAAACTTGGGCAGCAGGGTGGCATTATGATCCTTTGCTACTTTTTGGCCAGCCATTGTTTGAATAAAAACGACTTGAAACACAAAATTACTTCCATGATGTTTAATGATGCAATAAGTTGTCTTAGGGTGTTGTCATTGGATGTTTCAAATACTCGCATGACCGTATATGCCTGGCCATAACTTACAAATTCATGTGCTGGTCTGTTGTGCACATTCAGTCATATGAAGGTGTGAAAGCCTTCTCCATTTCTTGGATGTGATTCCCAATTACACAGTTCATTCCATACATCAGAATGGTATCCTTGATGCACATACATCATGGTAGGAAGAGTTCTGTTACAGCATATTAACTATGTGTGTCCTTTGAAGAGGAGGCAGGTGGAATGGGAATGGTCACTTAGACGTTCCATGTGATTACAGCTACCCTTTCCTTTTTGCAGTATAGTCCAAATATCACTGAATAGATACTTTCTTTATAGCCTATATTCTACTATCCCATGATATTTTTTGCAGTTTTATGTCTCTTTTCTTGGATACTCTCTTTGTCTGTTTTTCTCTTTCTCTGTGAGCAGGCTTATAAAGTGATTAGATTACAAAAGGGCAGTGGCATTCCTAGGGCGGCTGACAGGGCGCCCCCCCCCCCCGGTGACAATGATACCTTCCCCCCCCCCCCCCGCGGAGCGACACCCCCCCAGGTGCATTTTTACCGGGGCAGAGGGAGCACGGAACGAGCGGCGCCAACAGGCGCGTGACACCCCCCCAGCGGCGTGCACCTGGGGCAGACCGCCCCCCCCCAGGAATGCCACTGCAAAAGGGCTTAAGACTGTGCTATGTTATTTGATTGAAAAGGCGAATTTAGACCATTTCCTAAGGTCTGTGTTCATCACTACCACAAATTGAATGCCATCTGTATATAAAAAGGACACAATCCCCCCAAAGGCTGCAAAAAGCTATTAAAAGAGCACAGAAAAGGATAGAACCCTGGGACAACCTCACATCTAAATAGTCCTGGAGACCAAATCCTCCATCTGTGTCTTAGGGGCCCTTTTACTAATAGGTTTACCGCATGCCAATCCGGAACTATCACTGGGCTACCACAGCAGCCCAGCAGGAATTCCACCCTCAGCGCTACAGAAATTTATTTTTGTCTTTTTACCATGGGGTTACCCAGCAGTAATTGGGCAGCACTGCGCTCTGCCTGGTTACCACTGGGTGAGCGTAGGAGCCCTTACCGTCACCTCAGTGGGTGGCATTAAGTGCTCCCCCCCCAAAAAAAATGGCCACAAGGCAACTGCAAACTTACTGTATTGCCATTTCTTTCTTTGGCTTTTTTACCCTATGCAGTAAAAGGGGCCTTGGTGCATGGCAAAAGCATGTACTGCCACTAGCGCAGGGCCACTTTTACTGCATAGGGTAAAACGGCCACATAGTTTTTTATTTTAATGTTTCATTTGTTGAAGTTCAAAAAATATATTCAACATACAATATTATACATGAAAAAGAAAATAAAAAAATAAGATCAATATCACTAATCTATAGAATTCAAATAATTTTTATAAATCTCACTCTGGTCTTCAAACTCACTCCTTGGTGTGGTTCAACCTTGGCCTGTCTGCGATCCCTATTTGCCCCTGCCCTGCCAGTACCTTCTCCAAAATAGTGCCTCTAGGTAGTCTAGGGGTCATGTTTCCTTATACAACTTAGGGGCCCTTTTACTAAGCCACGTAAGAATCTATGTGCATCCAATGCGCACCAAAATGGAGTTACCGCCCGGCTACTGCGTGGATCTTGTGGTAATTTCATTTTTAGAGTGTGGTTGATATGTGGATTTGGTCTCCAGGACTATTTAGATTGTGAAGTGTCCCAGGGTTCTATTCTTTTCTGTGTTCTTTTTAATAACTTTTTGCAGCCTTTGGGGGGGATTGTGTCCTTTTTATATACAGATGGCATTCAGTTTGTGGTAGCGATGAACACAGATCTTACATGCGGCCGAAAAATAATTTTTATTTTCGGACGTGTGTATCAGATGCGCACCAAGTGGCATTTGATGCGCGTAGGTCATTACCGCCCAGCTACCGCGTGAGACTTTACTGCTAGGTCAATGGCTGGCGGTAAGGTCGCAGACCCAAATGGACGCGCGGAAATTTAGAATTTGCCGCAAGTCCATTTCGGCAAAAAAGGCCTTTTTTACAGGCACGCTGAAAGTGGATTGGCATGCGCCCCAAACCCTCACCTACACTACTGCATGCCATTTTTCAGTGCACCTTAGTAGAAGGACCCCTTAAAGCCCTAATGCAGCTTGATAATTTCCACCCTAAATATGTATTTGTATCTATAGGTTCACGGATGCAAAGAAAAGTTGTCTATTTGTTTTCAAGGGGATGGAAGAAGTGAAGGGTGCTAAAAGAACATTTTAATGGGTTTTCCTGAGTTCCTTGAATGTCTTTACCCAAGCAGCCAGAAATCTTTTTTTTTTCTCTGTTCTGAATATGTTGAATATCTTTATTAACAACTGTTGCTGTTTATGTTTTTAGCTGTCTTTCCCGTTTGGGATTCAAAAACAACCTGGGTGAATCAATCCTTTGTCTATTTAACAATATTCAGCTTCCTCTTGCGTTGTCCATGGAATGGTGAAGGTTGAAGCAGTCGACAGTGTACTATGAGACTATAAAGGAGGAAAGAATGACTAATATCAATCAATCTTGATCTCTGTAAAGGCTCCTTAATTCAAAGCATTCTCCTTTGAAAATGAATTCTATCTGGTCTCAGAACCTTTGTAGCACTACAACATCTTCAAATTAATCTTAAGGTAGTATCACAGGCTACAAAGATTTCCTCTACAATTCCTGGAGGACCTTATAAAGATTAAGAAGCATGGTGATGAACTTTAAAGAAAAGATGGAAATAGCCCAGTGACTAGCTATAATTTAAGTTACTCACTTCAACTACATCATTGAGACTCAGACACATTTATAATATAGTTTATATAGAAATAAAGATATGATGCTGCAATAAAGCAAATTTTCTTTTTAGATCAGTAGTATGATAGGTGTCCAGTGATTGCTTCAATCATTCTGCATTCCATTTAGACATCATAAGATGCTAGTTTCCTGTTAGAACAACCCTAAAGCCTTCTTAAGCCTAGATTGGCAAGGATTTTGGAGTGCATTGAAGAGCTTAATGTCTTAGAGACAACATTGTGTTTCTATTTTACCATATAAACCCGAGGAATGATTTTTTTTTTAAACTTCAGTGACAAGTTATGAAACCTCACAGTTGAAAACTGGCGCCCAGATTATGGCAACTTTTCACCTGGCGAGAAAACTTTGTTTTAACAAGATTCAAATGTTTTGGAAAAACCGATACGCTGACACCAGGGTTTTAAACATGATTCAGAATCTAAACTACTGTGAAACTAGGCATGGGATCTTAAAAATATTTTTTTTCTTCATTTGACAACATAATCCTTGATGAAAACCAAAAATGTTTCTTGCTTTAACCACTGAGTTTAAAAACATGATGTCCAGTCATTTGAGGCTATGCACTGCATTTTAATTTTTCTACTTTGTTTGGAGCAGTTATCCAAAGCAGGAATGGTCGGCTCTCATCTAGAATAAAGTATATGACTAATTTCTGTCAATAGAAATAAAATAAAACATAGAAAAGAAAATAAGATGATACCTTTTTTATTGGACTAACTTAATACATTTTTTGATTAGCTTTCGAAGGTAGCCCTTCTTCGTCAGATCAGATATAAGCAAATTTTGATAAGTAACAGCATATATAAGTGAAACATCAAAGTATTTCAGTGACAGTCTGAAAGGATGAGGGAGGGCTGGGCTAGGTGAGAAACAGAGAGGGCTGAGAGAATGGGGGACTGGGATATATGCATGGTGATCAGAGGGTGACAAAGCAGTGAAATTTCATGGTTTATAATGAGCTAGAAAACCCAGATCTTTGTTAAGTCCTGTCTGGTGGGTGTCAAAATATTTAATCATTTTGACTTTAAAGGTCTTGCGTTCCTGTATTGTTTTAAAGTTTTCTTTAAGTATTATCACTATAAAATCTTTAGTACAGTGTTCTGGTTTTGTAAAGTGCTGTCCCACAGAGGTAACTTCTTGATTGGCACTGGCATTTTTCATATGATGTCTATGCAAATTAAATCTCTTCTTCAGCATCTGGCTTGTTTCTCCAATATAGCACCCTTCATCATATTTTTTACACTGGATGACATATACTACATTGAAAGATGTGGTGTCCAAAAAATTGACTTTTTCTGGGGAGTAGTCAATTTTGAATCTGATTGTAAGATAGTATGTATTGAAAGAACTGTAAAATTGTTTTAGAGTTTCTTCCCCCTCGATCCAAATCATAAAAATGTCGTCAATATACTGGTAGTATTTTAGGGGTGTGGTCTGAAATGTATTCAGAAATGTCTCTTCCAGTTCAGCCATAAAGAGGTTAGCATATTGGGGTGCTGCCCTGGTGCCCATGATTTGTAGGTAGATATCATTGTTAAAGCGGAAATAGTTGTGAGTTAGAATAAATTTGATTAATTTTATAATAGTTTCTGGTGAGTATTGATGGTCCAGTGTGGATATTTTTAGGAGGTTCTCACATGCAGCTATGCCATCTGCATGGGGAATGTTGCTATATAGTGATTCTACATCCATCGTGACCAGAAGTGTACCCGGTGGTAATTGCTTGATATTTTTCAATTTATTCGGAAAGTCCGTGGTGTCTTGAATGAAGCTGTTTGTCTTGTGCACAAGAGGTTTCACAGTCCCCTCTGTAAGTCCAGATATTTCCTCCGTGAGTGTACCAATACCTGATATGATTGGTCTGCCAGGGTTTCCAGGTTTGTGGATTTTGGGTAGCATGTAGCAACAGAGGCCTGGTTTGGTATGAGTTTCTTCAGATGTGGCTGTACTTGTTTAGGAAATGTTCTGATAAGGACTTTCAGTTGTTTCGTATAGTCCTGTGTGGGGTCATCAGTTAGTTTCCTGTAGTATGTTTTTTCTGAGAGCTGTCTGTGCCCTTCTTCGATGTATTTTTGTCTGACCATAATCACCACTGAGCCCCCTTTGTCTGCGGGTTTGATGACAATGCGTTGGTTGTTTGTTTACGGCTGCTCTTTCTGGTTGAGTAAGGTTGTACAGGACTTTCTTTGTTTGCTGGAAAGTTGTGATTTTACCCCGTACCTGAAACTTTGTATGTAGATGTCTAGTTTATTGTTTTGTCCACATTGTGGGGTGAAATATGTGATCTTTCGTTTAAAATTGTGTTCCAGTCTGTTGGGTGTTACATTATTGTGAAAATGTACCTTCAGGCGGAGTTTTCTAAAGAATTCTTCCAGATCTGAGTATAATTGAATTTCATCAAGCTTGCTGGATGGGCAAAACGAGAGTCCTTTGGAAAGTACAGAGACTTCATTCTGTGATAAATGATAGTTAGAGAGGTTTACTATCCCCAATTGATTTACATTTCTGATAGGGAGATCATAGTTGGTTTGCCTGCACGGTATTTGTAGACTTTCTTGATCTCCTGGTTTGTTCAGATTTTGATTTTCACATACCTCAGATAGATTGTAAAGTGTATCCAAGTTGTTTGGGCCTGTTAGGATTGCAGCACCATTTCTGCTCCGAAGTAAGTTGTTTTTCTCTCTGTGATTTTGCAGGACAGAAGACAGCTTCATTTCTTTTTTTGCTGATAGCAATGTATTGTTTCCCCACTTGGGTGTTATGCAGGTCCTCCTTAAGTTGGCTAATAAGGTGTGGATGTAGTTCCTCCAATGTTCCATTATGATTTCTTCCCTTTGGAGTGTAATGTATGCTTCTAATGTATGCTAGATCTATGAGCGTAATAGGCCCTAAATAGGAGCATACATTTAGGAGCACAGATTATGCTCGTAATATGGAGTGTAAATTTAAGAGCATAAATTTAGGAGCATAACCATTATAAAATAAGGCCCACGAGGGCTAGTATTCTAGACATTTACATGTGCAAAGGGTACGTAAATGCAGGCACCTAGTATATGTAATCACCCTTCGCGTCACTTATGCACACCATTTTAGAATAGTGCTTAGGTGCAACATGTACATATGTAAGTGGTACTAATCTAGACATTTATGCACCAGGGCCCAATATTCAGAAATGCTTAGCTTCTAAGTTAGCCTCCTAATTTGTGCCATATTTTCAGGCAGACTTCAGCTGAAAATTCATCCTAATTAGGAGTTTAAAAGGTTAGCTCATAATTTAGGCCTGCTATTCCTTTGTCTAGATTTATGAGCATAATTTATGAGCCTAGTGCTGAAAATCAGTGTTAAGCTCCTAACTTCTTTCCCCACCCTAAATCTGCTCCATTGCCACCCACTTTTTATGCTCCTAAATTTAAGAATTTAGTGAAATTTTGAGTAAAAATGTTCTTCTCAGCTTTAATAAATTTCAGCCATAGTAAATTTTCTAACAGGCCAATTTATTGAACTAACTCTCAAAGTTAGGAGCATAAATTCTTTGAATATCAAGCCACTAGTTTATAGAATTGCTCTTATGGGCAGCCATTAGAGCCAGTTAGCGCTGGACTAGCACCAGTGTTAATCTGTGCAGAATGCTCAGAAGGCTGCACAGCAGGAAACAATGGCCATGCCAAAGATTAACACAAATTGTATTTAAATATAGTCAAATGGATGTAAATAAGGCCATTTGCTATTCCCTGCTAATGTTCAGGGAACAGCGCACAAACTCTGCCTTTACCACTGGAATCCAAATGCCAGCTGAGAGCTGGCATTGTGGTGTTTGGATTCCTAATTTTTTTTTGTTCAGCTTAAAATCTCTTGGTTTAGATTTCTTTTAGAAGCAAGTTGAGGGTGAAAAGCAAATATGTACAGGTACGAGCACACCCAAAAGTGAACGTACACACTGGTGTCCTGTTTTCTACGCTTAAATATAGACCTTTCAAGCAAAAAAAAATATTGAAAAGCTTATATTTAAAGGCACAGAACAGCAGCACCAGTGTGCGCTTCATTTCCTGGTTTGCCTGGACATGCGCACAAGAGCTGTTCCTACCACAAAACTCTTTTTTGCGTGTGCCAGGCATGTTCCACCCTTTTACTTTCAGTCTCACAGCACACACACTATTTACATTCCATTATTATTGAGCATTGGGGACCTAAGTTTTGGCGCTGTTCCCATGGTATGGATCAGGCGCTGTTTCCTATACTGTGGGAGTTCTGCGCATCAGCCCATTAGAGAGGCTGAATATTTCTGCTATCGGTATAGTTGCCAGCAGGGTGCACTCCTCACATATGTTCAGCACTGCTGCCTATGCATATAACAGCAATGACTATACATACTTTTTAAAAACACCATGGCATTTGTTTAAGAAAAAAATACTTGTCACTGAGGGCCCCTTTTACTAAGCTGTGTAGGCGCCTACACGTGCCCAACGCACGTCAAATTGGAGTTACCGCCCGGTTACCGCATGGCCCTTGTGGCAATTTCAATTTTGGCGCGTGTCCACTACACATGTCTGAAAATATTTTTTAAATTTCTGGCGCGCGTAATGGATGTGTTCCAAGTGGCATCTGATGCGCTTAGGTCATTACCGCCCAAATTCTTTACCGCTAGGTCTATGGCTGGCGGTAAGGTCTCAGACCCAAAATGAATGCGCGACAATTTTGTCACATGTCCATTTTCGGCAAAAAAAAAGGGTCTTTTTTTACAGGTGCACTGAAAAATGATTCTGCGCGCGGCCAAAATCCACGCCTACACTACTGCAGGCCATTTTCAGCGTGCCTTTTTAAAAGGACCCCTGAGTTTGACTATTGACTTGGAGATAAATTATTACAAAACATTGATTTGAACTTGTGTTTTACCACTGTTTTGTGTACTGCATGGCATTTATATGGACCCCTCATCCAGGATGCCTCACATTGAAATGTTACAGAATAGAAGTAGGGATAATCTAGTTAAAAACATGACAAGAAAGAGAGATTTCTCATGTAGAATTTTATGATAAGAGTAGCCATACTGGGTCAGACCAATGGTCCATCTAGCCCAGTATCCTGGGCTAGGTGGACCACGATAGGAGTGCTTGCCAAATCAGCAAGAAGATGCTTTGCAAGGAATAATACAAGTAAGAAAGCTGAAATGGGAGCAGGAATCTATCTGGAACATTCTTTGGTGGGAAGAATACAAGTTATAGAATGGAGTGAGCTGGAAAAGAAATAGTGGGATGAGGGATGATAGGTAAGAAAGAGCTAGACAATTAATGCATTTGAAAGTGAGCAGAACTTTGTATTGGCATCAGTATTTGACAGAGAGTCCCTGGAAAAAGTAAAGTACTGGAGTAGCATGAGAAAAGTGAGGAGATAGATAAAGGCCTGAAAGAGGTGAAGAGAAGAATGAAGGAAATTAGCCACTGATGTATTGCAGTGACTGAGGTGTGATATAAAGGATGTCAAATGATAACATTGCAAGAGTTAAAGGACAGATAAGGGCACATTTTTCAGATATTAAAAGAACTGGAAGTTGAGAGATAATCAGATAAAAGATGTATGTAAAATGAGTGATAAAGAGATACTGACAAGGGCAACGAGATTTTAATTGAGGAGGAAAAAGACAGACTGGTATAGTCAAGGCTGATGGATTCCAAAGTTTGAGGAAGTGTTTCAGAAGATTATCTGGGATATGCAGTGTCTTAGCTTTTCATGCAGCAAGCATAAGCTGCCTGGAGTTCAGCCAGGAAGCAGCTGCCAAAACACAAGGAAGAAAGAGGAAGAGATATTAGAAGGGGAAGAAAAAGTAAAGCAGATCTGTGCAGCGTTGGGTGTAGTAGTGCTAGTAATGGCTAAAAGAGAGAATGCAAGAACCAACCAGATAGAAAAATGGAGGAAACCCAAACCAAACCCTATGTGACCCCAATTGTTAGTCGAGAGATTGCCAGAATGATACAAGAAAATGTAGAAGAGTCAATATCCTTCTTACTAGTGATTTCAGAGATTCCACAAGCTCTGAAAGTAATTGTATCAGAGTGGGAGGAGAGAAACTGATGATACTCTCCAGTGTGTAGTCAGTGTGGGAGAAGACCTCTCTCATTTCTTTTAAATTATTTTTTAATTATGTTACACTAACAGTTAATACATAACAAACTGTTGGCCTATTCACGTCGCTTTCCGTACACAGAAATACAATATCACAATGGCAATAATTGTAGTAATTACTGTACACTGCCTTGAGTGAATTCTTTCAAAAAGGTGGTAAATAAATCCTAATAAATAAATAAAATAAATAAGTAAATAAATAAACAATAATAATAAGACAGAGAAAAAAATTAGGCAAGAAAACTCACACATTAATAGTTATGATCAATATATTGAAAGTATAATTTTCAAAGGAAGAACACAGTAAATCATATCAGGGGAGATCTTTTCTGTCTAATACATGTATTTTTTTTCAATTTTGTAAAGCATACATTCTTAAGACAATGTGAACATGATGGCAAACATAGGGGCCCTTTTACTAAGCCGCGGTAGGCTCTACGCACATGCAACATGCACCAAAATGAGATTACTGCCAGGCCAGCATGCCCTCCTGGTGGTAATTTCAGATTTGGCAAGCACCCATAACGCCTGGATGAATCATTTATTTCTTGGCGCGCACCAACAGGTCACCGCACATGTAGTGTGTGAGCCTTTCACCGCTTCAGTGTAGCCAGTCCACCACGTATTGGCTCCTAGATCCACCACTATGTGATAAGCACCTCCTGAAGATACAAATCATTTCCCAGCAACCTTTCTGGTATGCAAAATTAGTTCTTCAGTGGCTGCTTATGCTGCCCCCACCCTTTTTGGGAAAGTCACAGGTTAATTGGCATACTGTGGAATGCACTCAGGCATACTGCGGTAACTGTCAAATCAATGCATGCTATCAACACACTACAAAATTAATTTGATTTTTTTCTTGGAGGGAGTGTGTCAGGGGATCTAGAGTGGGTGTCCCTACACTAATCAGTTAGCATAACTACATTACTGCACGCTAACTGGTTAGCATAGGAATTCTGTGTGAGGCCTCACCGCCTACAAAATAGGTGTTGGTAGTGCTCCCATAGTAATTTTTTTTTAATGGCTGCGCGCTAATGGTAACATTAGCATGTGGCCAATAATATAAAATTTGGCTAATCAGCCATTTTACTGCTGCAGTAAAAATGGCCTTAGCCCATGCAAGGGCACACTAAGGCCACTTTTTTTTACCATAGATTAGTAAAAGGACCCCTTAATTTGCATGTTTTCCTCATAGTTCACCTGATTTAGCTCTTTTAGGGGCCCTACAAGCTGTGGTAAAAAGTGGCCTTAATGCACCCTTATACTCAATACCTGTAAACTTTGTGGTTCCACTGAAGCTATCAGTCATATTAAATCCCCAAATTTGTCACACATCAAGTTCTTCAATTTATTTGATATACCACAAATTTTCAAGAAGAAATTTAAGCGGTGTACAATATATAAATATTTGGGGAAAAGGGAGAATCACACACTCTCACATGTCACACAATCAAACAAAATAAAGTACAAAAGGATTATGGGAAAAGGAAAAATTACAGAGCCAACAAAAAAGGGAAAAAAACAGGAGAGGAAAAGGACAATCGGAGGCTTGGAGCTGTCTCAGGTACATAGCAAAATCAAGTCATAAGAAAAAGAAATCCCAGGATCAGACATACTACTACTTCTACTTATCATGTCTATAGCGCTACTAGACGTACGCAACGCTGTACACTTGAGCATGAAGAGATAGTCCCTGCTCAACAGAGCTTACATTCTAATTAGCACAAACAGGACATCAGGAAAAGCTAGGGAAAAAGGGGGCTGAAAAACAACCCAAGTCCAATTTTATCTTAAGTGGTGAGAGGATTTGGGTCGGGCCTGCGTACATGGAGGAATTCAGTCTTCTGTTTATTAAAAGTAAGCTGATTGGCAGAAAACTGTGATGAAATATCTCAATTGACTAAATTAATGAGGCTGTAAGGTTTACAAAAATTAACATGGTCTGTTCTCTATCCAAATATTTCAGTAACTCATCCTCTACTGCTAGTAATACACCAGCCAATATTCAGCTGGTGATAGTCAGTGCTTTTTTTAAACTCTGACCATTGCTGGATAAATTAGCCCTGGATATTCAGTGCCAGGCCATGACTGATCACTGGCAATAAATTCCTGGGGCTAATGGTGGTTGTCCTGGCAGCTGGAGATCATGTTTGTCCCAGATGATATTCAGTTATGCAGACCCCAGCTGAATATCAGTCGAGACTCACATAACTTTTGAACTTGCGTTCAGCCACTCAGAGAACCCTTCCACCCATCCCTGTAACATCCCCCCTTCTGATCCCCCTCATGCCAACATGAAAAAGCCCTCTTCTTCTGATCCCCCTTCACTGGGCAAGGATAGAATCTCCCTCCCATCCTCTCCCAGTCATGATACACCTCCCCTACCCAGGCCTACCTAAGATCCCTAGTTGTCCAGTGGAGGCAGGAGCAAATCCCACTAGCTCCTACCTCTAGTGACTACCGCAACAAAATGACTGCCATGACCTCTCCTGGCAGCCTCACAGTACTACTACGTAGAGGTAGAGGTCAAGGGCGTGGCAGCCATGTTGCTGCTGTAAAAATGAGTGGGGTGAGAAGGAAGGGGGCTTTTTTGGGTACATGGAAAGAGGATCAGAGGGGCAGAGCAGCAATTTCAAAAGTTATGTGGGTCCTGGACGATATTCATCCAGGTCCCATATGGCTAACAGTGGGAATTTAGGACAGTTTAGGAAATGGCGCATGCTGGGGGAGGGAACTGCGGTAGCCTGGTGGTACTTCCCCAAAAACCCAACAAACTAGTACTGCATGTCAGAGGACTGACCACTTCATAAAAGGACTCCATATTTAGCAATCTTTTGTACTTGATTATATATTCACAAAAAAATTGTCCCTCATATCTACAGAGAAAGCTAAAAAATGTCCAAATGTGGGAACATTTCATTGGAAGCAACATTTGCATTTCCATGTTAATACATCGGCATTAAGCAGTTGTGCTTTCTTAGTTGTATAATTATTTGGATCAGTGATTTTACAGTATCTGGAGTAACTTTGCATGCATACATGTGTCAGAGAGGCCGAGACTGAAAAGTATACTTATATGGTTTATTTCTTCCAAGGTTCTAGTGAGGTCATTTTTTATGAATGTCTAACAAACACTTTAAACAATGGGAGATGTGCTTGAAAGATCTGATTAGCAGAAATGTAATCATGTAATCATTTGTATGGTCTTGCCCTGTGAAACTTGGACCATAAAGTGATTAGAGGAATGCATGGGAGAGAAAAGTTCAAAGGATCTCACCAATGGGTTTTCTGGAACAAATGCCTGCAAGTTATTTTAAACTTTAAAATAATTTTATACTGCTTGTTAATAAAATTCTCTGAAACTCTTTTATATAGATATGAGTGATCTCATCTATGTTCTTGCTTTCATAAATGTACTCTATAGTAGCCAAAAGGATGATGTATGAGGAAGCACATTTTAGAAAGGACACTTATGTGGCCATCTAAACATTTAAAAGAAAACATGTGTAACTGAAGCATAACTATGCAGGACTGGGTGTGGATGTGCACATGTGATATGTGTCGATTTCACATGTGTGATGTGAAATCGACACATATCCACCCCCAGGAAAAACTCTGTGTGTGTGGTGGTGGTGGTGGGGTGCTTCAATAGGTCTCCTGGCTGCAGTTAGGCCGAATGCCTGTGTATGTACAATGGCCATGCAATGAGGTCACCATTCACAGAACTGGTTATGCAAACACCTGCATGGATTCAAGTGTGGACATCAAGGCAGGTGGAGCCCAAACTGATGCATTTCTGGTCCTGTATAACATAGAGGGGCATTTTTGAAAGAAACGTCTAAATCAGAATTTGGACGTTTTACGAAGACGTCCAAATTCCGAACAGGAAAGAAGGTGATTTTTGAAAAAGATGGACGTCTATCTTTTGTGTTCGTACGTCCTGTGATTTGGACGTTTTGTGATTTGGACGTCCTTGTTTTTGGTCTTTTTTCAAACAAAAAATGTCCAAATTCAAGACATCCAAAACAGAGGAGTGGCTTAATGGTTAGTGCAGCAGGCTTTGATCCTGGCAACATAGGTTCAATTCCCACTGCTGCTCCTTGTGACCTTGGGCAAGTCAAATGCACAAGGGGCATTTTTGGATATGACATCTAAGTCTGAATTTGGACATTTTTTGTAAAACGTCCAAAATCAGAACAGGAAAGGTCATTTTCTACATTAAAAGTCTCTCTTTTCTTTTTGAAAATGCTATTTGGAAAAATGTTTTGTGATTTGGATATTTTATGTTTTGGTCCATTTTCAAACAAATACATCCAAATGCAAAACGTACAAAATCCACGAAAATCCACAATAAAGTGAAACCATTCACGTGTTCTAAGTGTGGTAAAAGCTTTGATTGTAATGTAAATCTCAAAGTGCATCAGAAAGTCCACACGGGACAGAAACCATTTGCATGTATAGAGTCTGGTAAAAGCTTTGGTTAGAAGGTAAACCTCACAATGCACCAGAGAATACAAACAGGAGTGAAACCATTTACATGTCCTGAGTTTGATAAAAGCTTTGGTTGGAAAGAAAACCTCACATTTATTTATTTGTTGCATTTGTATCCCACATTGTCCCACATATTTGCAGGCTCAATGTGGCTTACAGAGTTTTGTAATGGTATTGTCATTCCAGGATATCAGATACAGTTAGTGATGTAACAATTGGCTAGTAGTTTAGCTAAAGGTATCATCATCAGGTTAAAGAGGGTTGGTGAGAAGGGGGATCCTTGGGGAACTCCGCATTCAGGTATCCATGGGGCTGATCTGTCCGTGTTTGTTGTTACTTGGTATGATCTTGTGGTCAGGAATCCTCTGAACCATTTGAGAACTGTGCCTGCTACTCCAAAGTATTCTGGTATGTTTAATAGTATTCCATGGTTTACCATGTCAAAGGCACTGGACATGTCGAATTGTAAGAGGAGTATGGTGTTGCCAGTTGCAATTGCTTGTTTGAATGAGTTCATTGCAGACACTAGAACAGTTTCAGTGCTGTGATCCGGCCGAAATCCCGATTGAGACTCGTGTAGGATTGAGTGTTTATTTAGGTATTCAGTGAGTTGTTTCATCACTATGCCCTCCACGAGTTTGGTTATGAGCGGAATAGATGCTACTGGGCGATAATTGGCATCAGAGAATCCACATAGGGATGAAACCATTTACATGCACTGAGGAGGTAGAAGCTTCAGTTGCATTGAGACAGGTAATTAGGGAATGTACACTCTTGCTATGAAATATGGAAAAATAACACTCTGGTATTTAGATATATGTAATGAGACCTCCTTTTCATCTATAGATCTCAATTCAAACTCGAAATCAACTGATAAACAATAAATACAAGGCTCAGATGTTATAAAAAAAAAAAATAGAAAGCTTGGCATCAGATAGAATAGTGGAAAAGTGACATTTCAGGAAAGCAATAGGGCCCCTTGGGGGCACTGCAGTGGACTTTTATAAAATGCTCCCAGGTACACATCTCACTATTGCTCCCTTACCTTGTCTGCTAAGCCCCCCAAAACCCACTATCCCCAACTGTACACCACTACCACAGCCCTTACAGGTGAAGGGAGCACAAATATGTGGGTTCAGTCATATGCGCCCCGTATAAGAGGCTTGGGGAGACTAAGCATCTCCAGCCCAATCGTGGACTTCGTTGGCTGCTGCTGCTGCCCTCACAAATGCAGCACTTTTGCCAGGCAGGCAAGTCTCCCTCATTCCTTCCCGTTCTCGGCTCCCCAACCGGCACAGCCCCCCCCCCCCCGCGTTTTAACCTTTAACTTTCCGTTGCAGCGATGCCCACGTCAATGAAGAAAAAGGCACTACAGGCTCGTCTCCGGCTCCAGCTTCTCCCTTCTCTCTTCACACAGTGTGTGAAGAGAGAAGGGAGAAGCTGGAGCCGGAGACGAGCCTGTAGTGCCTTTTTCTTCATTGACGTCGGCATCGCTGCAACGGAAAGTAAAAGGTTGACTGACTCCCTGACAGCTACTGCTACATTCTCTCTATCCATATGTCCCATCCACATTGATAACACCTGGATATGCCAAGCTGACTCCTTGACAACTACTGCTGCTTCTCTTTTAAAGGCCTCCCCACATTGGTGATGCACCAGAGATTCTGAGCTGATTTCCTGACTACTGCTGTTGCTATCTGTCTCTCTAAAAACCCCACCCACATTGATGATGCACCAGAGGTGATGAACTGACTCCATTACCTTTCCTGCTGCCGTCTGTCTCTCCCAACAGCCTTGTCCACATTGGTAATGGACTTGAAGCACTGAGTCTGCTCCCTGACTGCTAGTATTGTGGTCTGTCGCTCCAAACACCTACACTGGCAGCATACCAGAGGTGCCATCAGCTGTTCTGATTTCAATTTTCTTCATAGCAACACTTTTAGACCAAAGCTAATAGAAAAACTAAATGCTCAGACAGCAAAGGTAGAAAACATTTTTTATTCAGAATTTATTAATTGGAATATGTCAGCTTTTGGAAATGTACATCTGTGATATTTTGCATGCAAGTTTCAATTTTTCTAGTATTGCTGCATGCTGAGTCCGACTTCTTGAGGTAACTTTCCAGTTCAGTATTTTTCCTTCATATCTGTTGTGTCATGTGTTTTTCATGTGTGATCAAGATGCAGTATTCTGCTAGCGTGTAGTATTTGCAGCCCTTTTTGTTTTATTTTGTTTTTGTTTCACTAGGTTGTGTTCTCGTGTTTCAGAGCCCAGTGTAATTATAGTGCTGCCTTTCCACACATAAAGGTTGTAGCTTGTCCTGTCCTTGGAATTAGTGCTGTTATGGTTTGGTAAGGCTATGAGTGTGTTTTTGCACAAGTTTGTGTATAGTGTTTTGCAGTGGAGAGATTGTGGGTTGGCCTTACTGAGGTGGCACCAAAACATCAGAAAGGGTGTACAGCGTAAATCATGACACACCACCTCTTGAAGGATCTACATATGGTTGTTAATAAAAGGAGCTCATTGAGAACACTATCCACCCTAAAAGGGTGTTTTGTGGCTCTACATGAGAATTGTGATATTATGATCCCTCGTTTCATATTGTTTACGGTCTGCATTTTCCATGTGGGTGGTATATTGGTGTATTAGGGTCTGCCCAGTGTAATATTTATGGTACAGTAAGATTCTGAGTGTGTTTTTGCACAAAGTTGTGCATAGTGTTTTGCAGTTGAGCAATTGTGGTTAGTATATGCTTTGAGCAACCACTTTATTCTTTGACATATGATACATATCTAATATCTAAATTTAATACAAGGTATTAATTGTGACTATTTTATTTTTACTTATTTTTTCTGTGTGTTGTAAGACAATTATGGAGGTAAGCTCCACCCCGGCCCCACCCCTAACCCCACCCCCTTTAGCCTCCCCAAACAGTTGGGCCTATGGGTACAGTGGGTTTCTGGTAGGTTTTGGAGGGCTCACAGTTTCCGCCACAAGTGTAACAAGTAGGGGGAGATAGAAGCCTGGGTCCACCTGTCTGCTGTGCACTGCACCACTACTAGACTACTCCAGGAACCTGCATGCTATTCTAATTGACTTGAGTATAACATCTGAGGCTGTCATAGAGGCTGGCAAGCAATATTTATAATCACATTTTTGGGGGGTGGGAGGGGGATAGTGACCACGGGGGGGGGGAGTCAGGGAAGGTGATCCCCGAGTCCCTCCAGTGGTCATCTGGTTATTTGGGGCACCTCTTGTGTGGCATAGAGGAGTAGCCTAGTGGTTAGTGCAGCAGACATTGATTCTGGGGAAGTGGGTTCAATTCCCACTGCAGCTAATTGCTATAAAAACAGGTCTAGCTCAAAATGTCTAAGTCTTGGACATCTTTGTTTTGTTCCATTATTGCTGAAAGACATCCATGTCTTAGGAACACCAAGTCCTGCCTTGAACATGCCCCTGGTATGCCCCCTTGAGATTTGGACGTCCTTCTGGCATACTTCAGAGAAAGACGTCCAAAAAGAGTTTTCAATAATATTGATTTGGACATTTCTGTGAGATAAACATCCAAATGCTGACATATGTCATGTTTTGGATGTCTATCTCTTTTGAAAATGAGCCTGATAGTGTCTCCTACCGGGCAATCATCAAACACATATAGAATGGCTACCAGAAAGGAATGGAACTTCATCAAGGAGGAGAGCAATCTCCTGGCTGCCTTAATAATAGCAAATGAGAGGCGGCAGCCTTAGAAGATCTACCTCCTGCCCCCAGGCAACAGTTAGGTAGATCTGGGAAGAAATCAGTATGACCCTGGCAAGGTAAGAATAGCCATGTATCCCTAAGCATCAAGACCCCCCAGCTCCCATTACGGCAAAAGGAGTACCAGCATGGCCCATTGGCAATCATTCTTAATATACTGGCCACACAGACATCCCAGCAGAGCAGTGGGGCAATCTAGGGGGCACTGCAGTGGACTTCACATAAAATGACCCAGGTACACATCTCACCATAACCCCATTATATTGTATGGTGAGATGTGTACCTGGGTCATATTATGTGAAGTCCATTATATATTCAGGAACAGAGAAAAAACTACTGTACCTCACAGTCAAGCTTGAAGGTGTCACCTATATGTAGGGACAGGAGGTATTTAGTGTATTATGGAGGACTGACACATTCGACCACAAATGTACCAGTTGGACTGGAATATGGGCCTGGTTCCTCTTCTCTATAGCCCACTGCGTCAACCATTAGGCTACTCCTGTGATCTGCTTGCTGCTCTAATAAGAATGGTCATCATATCTAAAGCTGTTATAGAGTTTGGTGAAAAGCCAACTCTTTGCTGCTAGACCTTGTTCAGCGCTATTAAAAGAATACCACAACCTTGAATCAGCAAGCATGAAGCTGGCGACCGTTGGTTTGGGGATGATCCTGATGGCAAGAGAGGGCTAGATAAGTGCAATATTGTTTTTTAAATAATATTTTTGCTCACTTTTGAAGCTTGTTGCATATTAATTGCTTTAAAATTGATTGGAAAGGTAGAGAGGGTTTTCTGCCAATAATGAAGAGTTTATCAGTTCTGAGGGTGTTTAGGCCTGGAGCTTTTTGAGACTTTTCCTCCCACCGTTTGCTGTATTGAAGAATGTCTACTACTAAGATTTTTCTATCAGAATCATATATATTTTTTGAGGATAGTAGTTTTGATATATTTACAGATTTGGTATTGTCTCCCTCAACCCATTTATTGAGCATACATACATTTCAAAAACATTTTACAGAAAAGTTGGATAGGATGTTATTCCAATGATGAACAGTTGCTGAGCTCCGAGGGTGGATTCACCTGGAGCTCTTTGAGGCTTTTCCTCCCATCTTAAATCTGTTTTTTATACTGTTTATACAATTTGTGGGATAGTAAATATTGTTTTGAAAAGCATATCTAGAGGGGCATAATCGAACGAAAACGTCTATCTCCATGGGCGTTTATCTCCGAGAACGGGTCCGTGAAGGGGCGTACTGAACCGTATTTTTGAAAAAAAATAGACGTCCATGTTTTATTCGACAATTTGTGAGCTGGGTGTTTTTGCTTTTCAGTGATAATGGAAAATGAAAGCGCCCGGCTCAAAAATGAATAAATCCAAGGCATTTGTTCGTGGGAGGGGCCAGGATTCGTAGTGCACTGGTCCCCCTCACATGCCAGGACACCAACCGGGCACCCTAGGGGGCACTTTTACAAAAAAAAAAAAAAGGTAAAAGAGCTCCCAGGTGCATAGCACCCTTCCCTTGTGTGTTGAGCCCCCCAAATCCCCCTCAAAGCCCACTGCCCACAAGTCTACACCATTACTATAGCCCTAAGGGGTGAAGGGGGGCACCTACATGTGGGTACAGTGGGTTTGGGGGGGTTGGACGACTAAGCATTAAGCAGCACAATTGTAACAGGTAGGGGGGGATGGGCCTGGGTCCACCTGCCTGAAGTCCACTGTACCCCCTAACAACTGCTCCAGGGACCTGCATACTGCTGCCAGGGAGGTGGGTATGACATTTGAGGGTGAAAATAAAAAGTTGTGAAACATCATGTTTTGTGGTGGGAGGGGTTTAGTGACCACTGGGGGAGTCAGGGGAGGTCATCCCCGATTCCCTCTGGTGGTAATCTGGTCATTTAGGGCACTTTTTGGGGCCTTATTCGTGAAAAAACAGGGTCCAGGAAAAGTGCCCTAAATTCTAGCTACAAACGCATACTTTTTTTCCATTATCGACGAAAGGCGCCCATCTCTGTTCGGGTGATAACCATGCCCCAGTCCCGCCTTCACCACGTCTCTGACACCCCCCCGTCAACTTTGTATGCTTCCGCGATGGAGTGCAGTTGAAAACGTCCAAGTTTGGCTTTCGATTATACTGTGTTATTCATTTTTGTGAGATAAACGTCCATCTCCCGATTTAGGTCGGAACTTGGGCGTTTTTCTCGTTCGATTATAAGCAGGATAGTGTCATTGTAAAAATTGCATTTTCATATCTATGCCTTTTACGCATGTATAGCAAAAACAAATAATAATCCACAAAGATGAAACGTATGAATAACAATATAAAGTAACAAATTACTTACAAAAGGAAGGGGAAGGAAAAGTCTCAAAGTATCTCAAAACACACAGTTTTTAAAGAGCTAAAGCAGACAAAAAAAGACCTTGCTTCATCATCAGCAAAAACCTTCCCATAAGAAGAGTAGTTACATTCAAAAAAGCAAAATATAGAAACTTATCTCTTGAGAAATGTGTAGCTCTCAAAATATGTCTGGTGGAAGTCTAAAGATGCAGGAATGCCCACGGGCTACACATTTCTCAACAGATAAGTTACTATATTTTGCTTTCTGAATGTAGCTACTCTTCTTATGGGAAGGTTTTTGCCGATGATGAAGCAAGGTCTTTTTTTGTCTGCTTTAGCTCTTTAAAAACTATGTGTTTTGAACTACTTTGAGGCTTTTCCTTCCTCTTCCTTTTGTAGGTAATTGTTACTTTATATTGTTATTTATGAGTTTCATCTTTGTGGATTATTATTTGATTTTGCTATTTTGCATGTGTAATACCAAGCCCATTCTTTGTCACATTTACGCATGTATATACTGCGATTTACATGCTGCACAACTGTCCTAAAATGACCTCCACAGGTATTTTTTATATTCTTTTCTGAATAATTTCCAATGTTCTATTTGCTTTGTGACCACTTCTGCGAGTTTCAATATATTTCCCATAATGATTCCAAGGTCCTCTTCCTGAGTGGCAGCTCCTAATGTGAAACTCAGCATGGTAGCCAGTTAAGATGATTTTTCCTTATGCGTATTATATTGTACTCGTCCACTTTAAATTTTATCTGCTGTTTTCCATAGCCAGCTCTTCAGTCTCATATGGTCTGCTTAAAAATCTTTACAATATATTCCTATTTTAACTACTTTGAATATTTTAGTGTCATCTGTAGATGTAATCACCTCACCCTTTGCTCCCTCTTCTATATCAGTAATTTATGAAACAATATAACATAGACCCCTGTAGAACTTTACCTGTCCATTGGGAAAGCAGGACATTTAGTCATATATTTTTGTAGTTTCCTATTAATTAACCATTTACTAATCCCAAATCAGGATATTGCCAGCAATCCAATGACTTTGAATTACATTTCTCCAGAGGTCCCTCTTGAGGTACACTTCATCAAATGTTTTTTGAAAATCCAAATACATTATGATACTTACTTTAGCAACGTTATTCACATTTTAAATGTGCATAAACTGGCATTTACACACATTGCATAAGCATCTAAATTCCGATTTTACAAAGCCAGGTTTACAGGTTCAGAACTTGAAAATGTGCATTTGCCAAGGGGATGTGGTCAGGACATGTTTTAGGACAATCTAGTGGGGCAAAAGATAGTCTTGTATTCCACATTTCAAGAGGGGAATACACATATATGTCTGCAGATATGAATGTCAGGATTTTCGCCTGCTCCCAGGACCATCTAGATTTTAAGAAATTGTGCATTTTGTGCAGTGCTACAAATGCAAAATTAGCAAAGGATATAAGACTCTGTGACAGCTTAGGAAAAATAAATTTTAGTAGTAAATAAGAACATAAGAGTAGCCATACTGGGTCAGACCAATGGTTCATCTAGTCTAGTATCCTGTTTCCAACAGTGGCCAAGCTAGGTCACAAGTACCTGGCAGAAACCCAAATCATGGCAGCATTCCATGCTACAAATTCCAGGGCAAGCAGTTGCTTCCCAATGTATATCTCAATAGCAGACTATGGACTTTTCCTCCAGGAACTTGTCCAAACCTTTTTTAAACACAGATACTCTAACTGCCATTACCACATCCTCCAGCAAAGAGTTCCAGAGCTTAACTATTCATTGAATGAAAAAAATATTTCCTCCTATTTGTTTTAAAAGTATTTCCATGTAACTTCCTTGTGTGTCCCCTAGTCTTTGTACATTTGGAATGAGTAAAATATTGATTAACTTCTAGTCATTCTACACAACTCAGGATTTTGTAGACCTCAATCATATCTCCCCTCATCCTTCTGTTTTCCAAGTTGAAGAGCCCTAACCTCTTTAGCCTTTCCTCATATGAAAGGAGTTCCATCTCCTTTATCATTTTAGTTGCTCTTTTTTAAACATTTTCTAATTCCGCTATATCTTTTTTGAGATACAGTTACCAGAACTGAATGCAATGCTCAAAGTGTGGTTGCTCCATGGAGCAATACAGATGCATTATAGTATATTTGGTCTTCTTCACCATCTCTTTCCTAATAACTCCTAGATCCTGTTTGCTTTTCTGGCCACCACAACACATTGAGCAGAAGATTTCAGCGTATCTACAATGACACCTAGATCTTTTAATTGAGTGCTGACCCCCAAGGTGCATCCTAGCATCAGGGAACTGTGATTGGGAGTATTCTTTCCAATGTGCATCACCTTGCATTTGTCCATTTTAAATTTCATCTGCCATTTGGATGCCCAGTCTTCCAATTTCGTAAGATCTTCCTGCAGTATTTCATAGTCCACATGTGTTTTAACAACCTTGAATAGTTTTGTGTCATCTACAAATTTAATCACCTCAGTTGTCGTTCTGATTTCCATATCATTTATAAATAGCTCCAGTCCCAGTACAGATCTCTGCAGCACTCCACTGAGAGAAATGATCATTTAAGCCTACGTAACCCTACCTTCTGTTTTTTGTCCAATAACCAATTCCTAATCCACACCAGAACCTTTCCTTCTAAAGTAGATCTTCAAAGGATCAGGACAGATGCCTGCCCACTTAAATCATACTTAGTGGGCTGGCTACTGATATTCAGTAGCACTTAACCGGGCAGTGCCACTGAATATTGGCTCTAACCAGCCATCTTCAATCCGGGCAGTGAAGGGATGGTCTGGGGGTGAAGTAGTTGAGGAGGAGCTAGAAATTATGCAGATACCAGTGATATCAGTGATATTCAGTGCCAGTGCCCATATAGTTAAGTGGACAGATAGGATGTAACAAAAAGCAGTCCTAACTATGTCCGCTTATCTTTGTGGGTTCCAGCATAGCTTTCAGGTTCTGGCCAGTGGTATGCAAGGTCTCCCTTCACTTTTGACCCCCTCCAATGTGACCCGAACCCCCTCCCAAACATTCCACAATAGAAGTTTCTGCCCACATTACACAATTCCAATCCCCCCTCACTAAAAGTGGGGGTGTGGCCTAATGTTTAGTGCAGTAGGTTGCGGACCAGGGCCACCAGGTTTGATTCCCACTACTGCCTAATGGTTGGCAGTGGGTTGAGATCCTGGGGAACCAGGTTCAATTCCCTCTGCAGCATTGTGTGACCCTGGGTAAGTCACTTAGCCCTTCACTGCCCCAGGTACAATATAATACTTAGATTGTGAGCCCATTAGGGCAGTGCAAGTACCTGTACAATTCTATGTAAACTGTCCCGTTCCGGGCCCTTACCTGGCGGTCCGCGGGCCGGAGCGGAAGGCTGGGTCGCCCGTGGGATGCGGGGCGACGGGGGAAGAATGCCACGGGGATCGCCGCAGCCGCAAGTTGCCCCGAGGCCGGCGATCCAGAAGAACTAACGCCGGCCTCGGAGAAGGAGATCCGCCGGCCAAGATGGCGGCGCCGGCGTCGGCGTCCTCCTCGCTGCAGCGAGACCAGCGAGGAGGCTCCGCCCACTCGCACCGGATTGGCGCATCCGCGCAGGAACTCCGCCCATCGGACGGGAGGACCAATCCGGTCCTCCGCTGCCGGCCTGGGCGGAGAGGATTGGTTCCAGCTGTTCTCCAGCCAGGACGAGCGGGGGATTTAAACGGAGACACGGGGGGGATCCAGTGCTTCCGTTTCGTTGTTTGAAGCCGTCCTGCTAGCTGTTTCCAAGACTGTGTTTGTTTCTCAAGACAGCTAGCCGTCCTGCTAGCTATTTCCAAGACTGTGTTTGTTTCTCAAGACAGCTAGCCGTCCTGCTAGCTATTTCCAAGACTGTGTTTGTTTCTCAAGACAGCTAGCCGTCCTGCTAGCTATTTCCAAGACTGTGTTTGTTTCTCAAGACAGCTAGCCGTCCTGCTAGCTATTTCCAAGACTGTGTTTGTTTCTCCAGCCAGCTAGCCGCCCTGCTAGCTATTTCCAAGACTGTGTTTGTTCCTCAAGACAGCTAGCCGTCCTGCTAGCTATTTCCAAGACTGTGTTTGTTCCTCAAGACAGCTAGCCGTCCTGCTAGCCATTTCCAAGACTGTGTTTGTTTCTCAAGACAGCTAGCCGTCCTGCTAGCTATTTCCAAGACTGTGTTTGTTCCTCAGGACAGCTAGCCGTCCTGCTAGCTATTTCCAAGACTGTGTTTGTTCCTGTCGGCAGCTAGCCGTCCTGCTAGCTATTTCCAGTGAGGGCGGGGGTTGTTATTCGTACCAGCCTCGCCGTCCTGCTAGCCACTTCCTCCGACTGGGCCCGTGCCCAGTGCTCAGGTAGCCGCCCGGCTCAGCTACGCTCACCAAGGACTCCGTACCCATATCCAGCCAGGCCAGCCACCACCCCGGGGTTCCAGCAGTCCTGCTGGCCGCCCGCAGCTGAGGGCTCAACCCTCGGTGAACGGCGGTCGCCGCGGGTGAAGATTGGGGTGCACGGCTTCTTCCTGGGCCTAGGGGAGCTCGGGAAAACTCGAGAGCTCACCAACACCAGAGTGACATCAGAGCCACGACAGAAAACGGAAGCCATGAGCTCGCCGACGCAACCTGATCTACGGGACCTGGCCAAGGTTCTCCAGCAGCAACAGGAACAGCTTAATGCCCTGTCTGGGGCGCTCCAGAATGTATGTTCTCAACTTTCCACGCTTCAGGTACAGAACCAGGCCGCTGCGGTCCAAGGGGCCGCAGCGGCTCCCCGTATGGGAGGGTTCCGCGTGGGACCTCGGTTCCCTGAACCAGCACGCTACGATGGGAACCCGGGTGGTTGTAGGGGGTTCCTCAACCAGTGCAACCTGGCCTTCCGGATGCAACCGGAGGCCTTTGCTTCGGACCAAAGTAAGGTGGGTTACATTATGGGCCTTTGTGGAGGAAAGGCCCAGGACTGGGTGGCTCCCCTGAACGAACAAAATGATCCCATTTTGGAGGATTATAACGAATTTCAGCGCCGGTTCCGGATGGTGTTTGACCTTCCGGGAAGGCCCTCCTCCGTGGCATCGGAACTGCTCCGGATTCATCAGGGAGAAGGTACGGTGGCCGACTATGCCATCCGGTTTCGTACCTTAGCCACGGAGCTGCGTTGGAATCCGGAGTCCTTGATGGCCATTTTTATGGAGGGGTTACAAGAGCGAATCAAGGATGAATTGGCGGGACGGGAGATTCTGGACAATTGGATGCCCTCATCTCACTCTGCATACGGGTGGACACCCGATTCCAGGAGCGAGCCAGAGCCCGGGCGGAGCGGCAGAAGTGGGCACGAGGGGCCCCCCGGACAAACAAAGGGCCGTCCTCTCGCCAGGTGAACCGGGACACTACGGAGCCCGGGGAGGAGCCGATGGTGATGGGCCGGCAACGGTTGACTCCTGCCGAAAGACAGCAACGACAGTCTAATGGACTGTGCTTCTATTGTGGGAAGGCTGGGCATTTCCTCCGGACTTGTTCCCTCCGGCCGGGAAATGCGCTCCCCAAGGCACCCTGAGGGGAGGGTTCTTGGGGCACTCCGCTCCCCTACAGGACACTTTGATCATACTACCGGTGACCTTACGGTGGCAGGAGGCCACGGTTCAGACCCAAGCCCTGGTGGACTCGGGGTCAGGGGGTAATTTTATTGGGCTCGAACTGCTGCAGCAAATGGGCTGGCCCACGCTCCCCCGGAGGACAGTGCTGCGGATAACCTCCATCCAAGGAACTACCCTTCCCCAGCCAGTCACTGAGATTACTCCTATGTTGGGACTGCAAGTGGGAGAGGACCATCGGGAGGAGGCCGAATTCTTAGTGTTATCCCGGACCATCCACCCTGTGGTTCTGGGATTGCCGTGGCTACGATGCCACAACCCGGTTATCGACTGGACCGGGGGAAAGATTCAAGCGTGGGGTAATTCCTGTCAAGAGACCTGTTGTAAGGGTCGGGCTGGCACCTGTCCAGCTTTAAATATGTCGCCAGGGGAAGGACCGGGTGAACTGGGCTCCCTGCCTATGGAGTATAGAGACTTTGCTGATGTGTTTAGTCCCAAGGAGGCAGAGGTACTACCGCCGCATAGGTCTTTTGACTGTGCTATTGATCTGAAGACGGATACGGTACCCCCACGGGGCCGACTGTACAAACTGTCCCGAGCAGAGTTCAAGGCAATGCGAGATTATATCCATGAGAACCTACGGAAAGGGTTCATTCAGCCGTCTACATCCCCAGCCGGGGCAGGGTTTTTCTTTGTTGCCAAGAAGGATGGGTCCCTGAGACCGTGTATTGACTATCGGGGATTAAATGCCATCACCGTGAAGGATCGGTTCCCGCTGCCGCTCATTCCCGAGCTCTTGGACAGACTGCAAGGAGCTCAGATCTTCACGAAGTTAGATCTGCGGGGGGCCTACAATCTAGTACGAATCCGGTCAGGGGACGAATGGAAAACGGCTTTCAACACCCATGAGGGACATTTTGAATATCGGGTGATGCCGTTCGGTCTCTGCAATGCCCCTGCGGTGTTTCAACGTCTTATCAATTGTGTACTAGAAGAATTGCTAAATTCCACGGTGATTGTATACCTGGATGACATCCTAGTTTACTCTAAGGACCCCAGGGAGCATCCGGGTCATGTGCGTGCAGTGCTGCACCGCCTACGTCAAGCCCATCTATTTGCTAAGCTGAGTAAGTGTGCTTTCCATCAGCGATCCTTACCCTTTTTGGGGCATATCCTGCTTCCAGGGGGATTACAGATGGAGCCAGACAAGCTCCAAGCCATTCGAGAGTGGCCTCAACCGAAGGGCCTGAAGGCTTTGCAACGATTCCTGGGCTTCGCCAATTACTATCGCCAATTTATTCCCCAGTACTCCAGGTTGACCACCCCGTTGACGGCGCTCACCCACAAGAACGCGAGGGTCAGGGATTGGCCGCCAGAGGCGCAAGCGGCTTTTCGTCAGGTAAAAGAGGCTTTTGAGTCTGCGTCTATTCTGTTGACCCCCGACCCTGAGAAACCTTTCATTGTAGAGGTGGACGCGTCCGCCCTCGGGGCCGGGGCGGTCATTTCTCAAATCAACCCCGAAGGCCGGCGTCAACCGTGCTCCTTCTTTTCACGTAAATTCTCTCCAGCCGAGCGGAACTATACGGTAGGGGATAGAGAACTCTTGGCTCTGAAGCTAGCACTGCAAGAGTGGAGACACTTGTTGGAAGGAGCGGAACACCGGTTCACGGTCATCACTGATCATAAGAACCTTCTATACCTCCAAGAGGCCCAGCGGCTGAATCCCCGACAGGCCCGGTGGTCATTATTCTTTGCCAGGTTTCATTTTCAATTAGTGTTCCGGGCGGCCTCCCAGAATACCCCGGCAGACGCGCTCTCCCGGGCTTTTGAGGTACCAGAAGAGACTAAGGAGACTCATCCGATGCTAGACCCCGCTTGTGTCAGTGCAGCCACAGGAGAGGTTGCACAAATCCAGAAATTCGTGGCGGCCGCCGATCGGAGAAGGGTTCTGCAATGGGGGCACTCGTCTAGATGGGCCGGGCACTTCGGGTACCAAAAGACACTCCGATTCATCACGAGACATTATCGATGGCCACAGATGAGGCGAGATATCCTCCAGTTTGTTACCTCGTGCCCGGTATGTGCCCGAACCAAGTCAGTAGGAGGACCCCCCGTGGGAGACCTACAACCACTGCCCGTACCGACCAGTCCCTGGTCGGAGATATCCATGGACTTTATCACTGATTTACCTCGTTCCCAGGGGCATACCGTGATCTGGGTTGTGATAGATCGGTTCTCTAAAATGGCTCACTTTGTTCCGTTCACGAACCTTCCGTCGGCCGCCTCTCTAGCCCAAGCGTTCATTCACCACATTTTTCGACTACATGGATTACCCACTCGGATCATCAGTGACCGAGGACCCCAATTTACCTCCCGCTTCTGGAGAACTTTGTGCACGGCCTTGGGGGTAGAGAACCACTTTTCATCCGCGTACCATCCTCAAACCAACGGCATGGTGGAGAGGATTAACCAAACCTTGAAAGGGTTCTTACGAGCCTTCGTCAACCAACGACAAGATAACTGGGTTTCTCTACTTCCCTGGGCCGAGGTCGCCTATAACCACAGTGACCACTCATCCTCAGGGCAGTCCCCATTCTTCCTGGTATATGGGCGACATCCTCGGCTTCCAGGGCCGTTCCCGGCGACTGCCATGAACCCGGCGGGGGACCAAGTCGTAGCCGACCTACAAGAGGTCTGGAAGATGGGTAGGGAACAATTACGGAAGACCGCGACCAAGGACAAGCTCTTTGCTGACCGCCATCGGCGGCCCGCCCCCGTGCTCCAACCAGGACAGAAGGTATGGTTAAGCACGAAACATCTGAGACTTCGAGGGGCTTCTCGAAGACTGGGACCTCGATATGCGGGACCATATGCAATCCAGGAACGAATTGGGCCAGTAACGTATCGATTGCGGTTACCCGGCACCCTACGAGTACATAACGCCTTCCATATCTCGCTATTGAAGAGGTTCCGGGAGTCCGGGTGGCACCCGCATCCAGCCCAAGAAGAAGATCTCCAGGTGGCCCCGGACCCGGAGTACGAGGTAGGAGAAGTTCTCGACTCAAAGTGGCGGCGGGGAAAACTGTATTATTTGTTATCATGGAAATCTTTTGGCCCCGAAGATAATTCCTGGGAACCCGTGGCTAATGTGCATGCTCCAGACTTGGTCAAAGCCTTCCACGCCCGATATCCGTCCAAACCCGGGCCCCGGAGGAAGGGGTCTTCCGGGGAGGATACTGTCCCGTTCCGGGCCCTTACCTGGTGGTCCGCGGGCCGGAGCGGAAGGCTGGGTCGCCCGTGGGATGCGGGGCGACGGGGGAAGAATGCCACGGGGATCGCCGCAGCCGCAAGTTGCCCCGAGGCCGGTGATCCAGAAGAACTAACGCCGGCCTCGGAGAAGGAGATCCGCCGGCCAAGATGGCGGCACCGGCGTCGGCGTCCTCGCTGCAGCGAGACCAGCGAGGAGGCTCCGCCCACTCGCACCGGATTGGCGCATCCGCGCAGGAACTCCGCCCATCGGACGGGAGGACCAATCCGGTCCTCCGCTGCCGGCCTGGGCGGAGAGGATTGGTTCCAGCTGTTCTCCAGCCAGGACGAGCGGGGGATTTAAACGGAGACACGGGGGGGATCCAGTGCTTCCGTTTCGTTGTTTGAAGCCGTCCTGCTAGCTGTTTCCAAGACTGTGTTTGTTTCTCAAGACAGCTAGCCGTCCTGCTAGCTATTTCCAAGACTGTGTTTGTTTCTCAAGACAGCTAGCCGTCCTGCTAGCTATTTCCAAGACTGTGTTTGTTTCTCAAGACAGCTAGCCGTCCTGCTAGCTATTTCCAAGACTGTGTTTGTTTCTCAAGACAGCTAGCCGTCCTGCTAGCTATTTCCAAGACTGTGTTTGTTTCTCAAGACAGCTAGCCGTCCTGCTAGCTATTTCCAAGACTGTGTTTGTTTCTCCAGCCAGCTAGCCGCCCTGCTAGCTATTTCCAAGACTGTGTTTGTTCCTCAAGACAGCTAGCCGTCCTGCTAGCTATTTCCAAGACTGTGTTTGTTCCTCAAGACAGCTAGCCGTCCTGCTAGCCATTTCCAAGACTGTGTTTGTTTCTCAAGACAGCTAGCCGTCCTGCTAGCTATTTCCAAGACTGTGTTTGTTCCTCAGGACAGCTAGCCGTCCTGCTAGCTATTTCCAAGACTGTGTTTGTTCCTGTCGGCAGCTAGCCGTCCTGCTAGCTATTTCCAGTGAGGGCGGGGGTTGTTATTCGTACCAGCCTCGCCGTCCTGCTAGCCACTTCCTCCGACTGGGCCCGTGCCCAGTGCTCAGGTAGCCGCCCGGCTCAGCTACGCTCACCAAGGACTCCGTACCCATATCCAGCCAGGCCAGCCACCACCCCGGGGTTCCAGCAGTCCTGCTGGCCGCCCGCAGCTGAGGGCTCAACCCTCGGTGAACGGCGGTCGCCGCGGGTGAAGATTGGGGTGCTCGGCTTCTTCCTGGGCCTAGGGGAGCTCGGGAAAACTCGAGAGCTCACCAACACCAGAGTGACATCAGAGCCGCGACATAAACCACCTCAACTCATGCTCCAAAGAGACAGTATATCAAATTAACAAATAATAAGCAAGGTCTCTCTTCATTCTGATCACCCTCCATTCCCTCGGTATCTCCCCAAGAAGAAGGTGTGCACTCAAGGGGGTCTGGACAGATTCCTGAAGGAAAAGTCCATTGATCATTATTAAATTTTGGGTTTTTGCCAGGTTCTTGGGGCCTGGATTGGCCACTGTTGGAGACAGAGTGCTGGGCTTGATGGACCTTTGGTCTTTTCCCAGCGTGGCAGTGCTTATGTACTTATGTACTTACTACAAATGAAAACCAAAACAGTCTCGACACTGCTAGATCCTGTTCTAACATACTAGAGGAAGATGAGACTTCCCAACCTGGATATTTCAATTCCAGATTGAACATCCTTGTTAAAATGCTGCTCCACATCAAATAGATCACTCTTATATATACACTTATTTCACCCCAAACAAATTCTGGTTAATGGGATGAGCACAGAAAATAAAATCAGGTTCATTTCACACATTTTTGCTAATATATTAGAGCTTTTTAACATGTTAACCAGCTTTATATGTATTAATTCACACATTAATTGATTTCTTTAGCATAGCAATGATCCAAATGTGTGTTAATGAATGCACACCCATAGTGTACAGCCTCATTGGCATCCTAATTAAGTAGTATGTTCTTGTATAAGATGTCATACTATGCAGTCTAGGATGGATGAATGCACCATCGCTGCCACATCATCCCCATGGTTTATTGTGGCTTTAATATTAGTGAGAGACCTATATTATCTGTGCCGATTTTGAGTTGAATTTTGAGTAGAGAGGTGTGGTAGCCGTGTCAGTCCACTTTTAAAGGCAATCAATAAAAATAAAACATGGAAAAGAAAATAAGATGATACCTGTTTTATTGGACATAACAATACATTTCTTGATTAGCTTTCGAAGGTTGGCCTTCTTCGTCAGATCGGAAATATGCAAATGTTGGTAGATGACAGTATATATGAGTGAAACATCAAAGCATTTCAGTGACAGTCTATATGCATGGAGACAGGGGATGAGTGAAATATCAAAGCATTTCAATGACAGTCTAACAGGATGGGAGGGAAAGGTGAGAGTCAGGGAGACAGGAGAGCAATACAATTTACAAAACAATACAATTTTATGCTTTGTAATGGACTAGGAAACCCAGATCTTTGTTAAGTCCTGTCTGGTGGGTGTCAAAATATTTAATCATTTTGACTTCAAAGGTCTTAAGTTCCTGTATTGTTTTTTTTAAATTCTTTATTTATTCATTTCACATTTATATTAATAACAGAACATAAATGTATGGAAATATCAGAAATAACATACGGTATTACAAAATACCTCCCATATCTAAGGAAATAACTTTTTGTCCACAATATGTCGAATCAAGAACTAAGAAATATAAAACAAATGAAAAAATTACATAAATTTAAATAGCAGACGAGAGAGCAAAACATCCACAGCCAATTTTACAGCACTCTCCCTAACTATGGGGCTATCTCTATTGGCGGTACAGCCTTTTCTTTTGACTCAATAAATTTGAGTAATTTTTAGGACTAAAGAAAAGATAATTAACCGATTGCAAAGAAATACAACATCGACAAGGAAATTTTAAATTAAAGGAACCTCCCAACATCAAAATTCTAGATTTATAGGTTAAGAATTCCTTCCTTTTCTTTTGGGTAGTTCGCGCTAAGTCCGGAAATACTTGAATTTTTTGTCCTAAAAAAGGCTCATTAATATGTCTAAAGTAAGACTTTAAGATATTGTTACGATCATATTCAAGTACAACTGTGACCAATAATGTCGTCCGTTCATAGATCAACTCCAGAGAAGACTCCAAAAATTCAGTTAAATTTAAATCTTGAGATGTAGTTGGTTGCTTTTTATCTTGGAGTCCAGTGAATACACCGGTTATGTATTGTGTCCGTGTTATAGGGGGATACGCCTCCTCTGGGATCCCCAAAATGTCCTTAAAGTACTTCTTAAGCATCTCTGAAGCATTAATCAAAGGAGATTTCGGAAAATTAAGAAATCTCAAATTGTTTCTGCGAACATTATTTTCTAGATATTCTATCTTTTTTTCCTGAACTTCTCGCTCTTTGATCAGAGCTTCCGTTATATGCTGAAGTTTAGTGATATCTTCTTGAGTTTTCACATTTTTGACACTCTGTTCTTGAAATTGAGCATTCAATATCTGATTTACATTTTTTATATCCGTTATTTCTTTCTTAAAGGAAGCATTAATCAAAAGTAATGTGCTGTTCACGCCCTGGATAGCTTCCCATAGCGAATCCATAGTCACTACATTTGGTCTTAGTAATCCTCCGCTACTCACGGTTCCGATCTCCGAGGCAATCTGCATACTTCCCTGAAGGGGTTCGTGCAGTGATGATTCCTTGCCCGGGGTTGATGTAGTTATGGGGCCTCCTTCAACTAGCGCCGAGGCTCTATGCTGCTCCAAGGCTCCCTCAGTGCTGCGTTCAGCGCTAGAAAGCGCTGAACCAATCGAAGTGGACATCTGCGCTCCAGGGGTTCCAGTCCGAAAACCCTGCAAAGTTGTCTGGCGAAGGACAGGAGTTGACGGCGATACTTAGGAGGCAGTAATCGCCGTTTCCCCTTTTCTTTTCCCCATTTTAAGACGGGGAAAATAGTCGCCAGTCAGATCGCTTGTGGGAGTTCAGGAGCTAAGAATCCTAACGTCTGCTCTTGACGCCATCTTGATTCTTCACGTTCCTGTATTGTTTTAAAGTTCCCTTTCAGGATCCTTACCATGAAATCACTGGTACAGTGTTCTGGTTTTGTAAAGTGCTGTCCCACAGGCGTGACATCTTTGTTTGTACTGGCATTTTTCATATGATGTCTATGTAAATTAAATCTCTTCTTTAGCATCTGACTTGTTTCTCCAATGTAGCAGCCTTCATTGCACTTTTTACACTGAATGATATATACCACATTGGAAGATGAGCATGTGAAAGATTCCTTAATGTTGAATTTTTTTTTTTGTGAATGATCGTGGGGTCCTGTGAAATATTTTGGCATAGTTTGCAGCTGGATATATTGCAAGGATGTGTGCCTTTCTTTTCTTTTTGAGTCTGTGTTGGGAGCTTACTTCTAATTAGCTTGTGTTTTAAGTTGGGTGGCTGTCGGAAAGCCAGCACTAGTGGGGATGGAAATATCTCTTTCAGTAATTCATCCTCCTGGATACAAGCTTTTCCTCCCTCTTTCTGTGTTTGAGTTGCAGGCCTAATACCTGGGGAAAGTGATCCAATCAGTGGCTTGACAGTTATGTCTCTTTTGTAATTTGTTTGGAAAGTATGTTTTTGTCCATCTTTCTTTTTCACAGAAATAAGAATGAGAGCACCCGTGACTTGTAAGAAGGACTCATTCCTCCAACATGTTGCCTCTTGTGAGAAAGACTCTAGAATGTTGTTTTTGTTGCTGGAGGTTGGTTTAAGTTTTGGAACCTTGTCAGTTACCCCCTTTGTTCTTCAGCTCCACAGACTCAATTGCCAATGCAGCAAAAGAGGAGTAGAAGGTATACAGTAGATACCCATCTGGTATCCTACTTGGATGGAGAGAACATGAGAAGATCCTCCAATCTGGTGTTAACCCTCTGGAAATAGCTGAGAAGCTGCCTACGCCATACTAAAGAGGAGGACAGGAGGGAATTGGACAGTTCAAGTGGATCACAGTTACAGAAGAAAATCATCAATCAAAACATACAAATAAATACATACTTACATATAAAAGGAACCACAGTATTCTGCCTAGGGCCATCCTCAAATGCTAGCTGGGAGCATAAGGAAAGATGCTAGACACACAGATTCACTAATTCAATATTTTGAGTTACATTATGGATGCTACCATAGACAACATTACAATGTTGTCTATGGTAGTATCACCCTTCACTATCAATTATTATGTTCTATTTCGTATTGTGTTGACATTGCAAATAGTATACCATTGTTACTCAACACAATCTGAATTACAGGAACCGCTGGTTTTAATCTAATTCCTTATTCTATTTCCCAGTTGGTAAATGAGTATTGCTCTCCCAACAGGTGTCTAAATTACTACTTTTATCCAATTGGACCTCAATGCTTCCAAGCTTGACTGCTCTCAAAGAGATCACACTTTGCTCAATATTTAAATGAGCGGCCATGCTATTAATGGAGCTAATCTTATCATTGGTCCATTTTCAGAAGGACCCCATGCTCACCGGTTAATGTAAAAAAAAACCCAAAACCTAGGAGGAAAAATCATTAACCACAAGCCCTACGTCCATAAATATATCTTACTATTGAGAGAACAATATTCAACAAACAAATTAATAGAAATCGGTCACCTGTTGACTTTTCTTATTTTGTTAATATTTTCACTGACTTTCTTATTTGTATCTACCTGCTTTAGTGGGAAAACGCGGAGTATAAATGTAATAAATAAATAAATAATAATAATGTGCCCAGTGGTGTGCTGATAAATGTTTAACAATACACTCTCGCCAAACCAAAAAAAAAAAAATCCAACTGTATACATATGTATGGAACTGTGTTGTACACTGGGGGTTTCTTTTATCAAGCTGCAATAGCAGCTCCTGATGCAGTAATGCCGTCAAAGCCCATTCACTTTGAATGGGCTCCACTGGCATTGCCATTTGTGAACTGCTAGCACGGCTTGATAAAAGAGGACCTTTATTGGTACAGAGGATATGTGTAGGCAGCAACCAATTTACAAATAATATTAAAACATACAATATTCTTTACTGTAAATTCCATATGGCCAATTGATTTTCACAGAATGCTTTCCTGCACTTTTGTATCTGTAGTTGGTGTTGGTGCACTGGCGTTTTTAGATCGCGTTAAAAATAGGCATGCGCTAAATGCTAAAGATGCCAATGCATTCCTATGAACCAATCTAACTTAAGGAGACCACGATTTACATGGTGTGGGGATTAAAACATAATCCACTAATTAAATAGTCCCTAACACCTAGTGTTTAAATCATTTTTAACTATAACCAATATTTTTCACAGTATCTTTTTTCGGGGATATTCAGAATTTTTAACAGCGCAACCATCCAATCATTTTTCAATATAGTGATGGTGCTGTTTAACTCGTCATAATTCCACCCGTTTTCTTATTACTTTTTAATTAACCAAATCTAAAAGTCTTTATATAGTAAGTTCAAACTTCTCAAATGATGAACTGCAAATCAAATAAATCAAATAAATCAAATAAATATAAATATAACTTAGCTTTTAAATAGCTGTATGTAACATTGATTCTCCAACTTGGCGGAGGTTTGAAGTTGGAGAATCAATGTTACATACAGCTATTTAAAAGCTAAGTTATATTTATATTTATTTGATTTATTTGATTTATTTGATTTGCAGTTCATCATTTGAGAAGTTTGAACTTACTATATAAAGACTTTTAGATTTGGTTAATTAAAAAGTAATAAGAAAACGGGTGGAATTATGACGAGTTAAACAGCACCATCACTATATTGAAAAATGATTGGATGGTTGCGCTGTTAAAAATTCTGAATATCCCCGAAAAAAGATACTGTGAAAAATATTGGTTATAGTTAAAAATGATTTAAACACTAGGTGTTAGGGACTATTTAATTAGTGGATAATGCATTCCTATGGGCATCTTTACTGTTTAGCGCGCACCTATTTTTAACGCACACTAAAAATGCCAGTGCGCCTATATAAAAGACCCCCCTATGTTTGCTAATTCATCCAAGATTTAACAAATGGAGTTGCATCCCAATCTGCTGATTCTTTTCCCAATAAATTTATTGACATTAAATCTGACATATGATTTACTGTCAGACTATTTCTCACACTATATACCAATAGACCCATTACTGGGAAACTAGAACAAGCTGGACTGTTACACATTCTTACACAGAATGCCAGCAGACTCCTTCATGTCAGCCATATGTGCAGAACATGGACAGACCCTCAACTGATCCAAAATAGGGGACCACAAAAAAACAAACAAAAAGCAAAAACAAAAAATGCAGACAAAAACTGGAGACCCCCCCCCCCCACCCTAAGAAAGCTAGATTCTATAAGCAGTGAAAATACTGGTAAAAGTAACAGAAATATAAAATTAGAAAAAATGTACATTAAAAAAAGCAAACATCCATGAGCTGCATGTCCCCCTTTCCCTCCCATCCATGAGCAGCATGTCCCCCTCTCCTCTCCTCCCCCTTCTATCATGTGCTGCATTTCCAAATTTTCTCTTCTGTCCCTCACCAATCTTTTTTTCCAGTCTCTCTCTCCCAGCATCCACACTCCATCCACCTTTTTTAACAGTCCCATTGCTGCATCAGCCGCCATGATCCACCTTTTTTACAGTCCTCCTGTCTGCATCCACATTCCATCCACCTTTTTTACAGCCCCTTCCCTGCATTCACAGTCATGATTCACCTTTGTTACAGTCCCCCTCCCTGCACTCACACTCCATCTACATTTTTAAGCATCCTCCCTGCATCCACAGCCATGATCCACCATTTTACAGCCCCACCTTCCTGCACCCACATGACTTCATCCATCCACCTGCTCCCCCTGCACCCATCAACCACATGACTCCATCCATCCACCTGCACCCTCCAGCCTCAGAGTGCCCTCCCTGAACATAATTTAATGCATCCTGATGGTCTAGTGGCCTCTTCAGGGCACAAAAGAACGCCCACTCTTTCCTGCCTACTGATGCTGCACTGCTCGCTGACGCTGCTTCTTCAAAATGGCTGCCAAGACTTCAAGTGGCAGACTTAAGAGACTTCTGTGGAAGTCTCGTGAGGCTGCTGCTTGAAGTCTCAGCAACCATTTTGAAGAAGCTGCAAATCAGTCAGGTTTTCAGGACATCTCTAATAAATATGCATACGCCAAAAAGTAACTACATCTAATATTTTCATATTCAGCTTTATTTTATTACAAAACACTTTTGAAATATATTCTGAGTGATAGATTTAACTATACCTCCTCTTGCTTATTCTCACTCACATTCTCAACACAGAAGCTCATACATACTCCACTATCCACTCACACACCATACTAACATGTATCCGATATTATAATTATTTCTCACTCTTTCTCTGAAGTTATGATGTTTACATAAATACAAAAAACACTCGGTTTGCTAGTTTATGCTTTTCCTCTGCAGTCTTTCAACATATTTTTGCTATTCACATAGTAACTCCGTTTTTTAAACCAATCTCAACTGGCATTGAAATAGTCTACTGGCTATAACAGCGAGCTAAATAAATGCCCATGATAACTTGCTTGTCCATATGAAAATTCAGTAACCATCAGTTCCTTCAGTGGTCGAGTGATGAATTCATATCTATTGCTGTAATAATTCATAATCGCAATTCCCTTTTCAGCTTCCATTCTGAATCTACAGTTTTTCAAATCTGGCGTTTCACTGCGTTTCAACAAGTGCATCTTCAGGGGTTTAACTTACCAACGATTCAAACAAAATTTTGGCTCCAGAAACAAAATGGACCTCCAACCGGTACCAGGAACAATGGTGCCCTGCTCTTTACAATGCCTTTGACCATGAGATCCATAACATCTATAGACCAGTTTAAACGTGAATGGAAAATCCACAATTCCAGGAATAACATGTATAGAATGTTTGTACTTTTGGGAAGCTTGCCAGGTGCCCTTGGCCTGGATTGGCCGCTGTCGTGGACAGGATGCTGGGCTCAATGGACCCTTGGTCTTTTCCCAGTGTGCATTACTTATGTACTTATGGTTTCAACAAGCATATGGAAACTGAGTCACTGCTGGATTGTTGTCAAATCAATCACTGGAGTGCACTTCTATGACCTCTTTATGGAAAAGTATATGAATGATATTTTTGATTGACATGATGATGCTATTTGTATCTGTTTTATTGGTTATTTTGTTTTTGTTATTGTTTGTGCTAATTGATGGGCCAGGAGCCATTCGTGGCCAGTTTAATAGCGGTGAATATTGGCCAGACTATGTTTAATCTGTCTCTGAAGACATATTTGCTAACTTAGAAGTTGATACAGAAAGCCACACAGTAGAGCCACATGTGGATGGTTGAGTGTCCAGCTTTTACTGCAAGCTCAAAACTATGCCATGCAGAAAGCAATGTTATACAAATGTTATCCACCTCCAAGGAGGTCTACCAGGCACATGCACACAAGGGTTGAGCATAAGCATAGCTTCTTGTACCCATGTCCACAAAAAGCGGGGGTTGTCAGCACACATCTGTGGCTGTTACTGTGCAAGTGATATTAGCCTAGCAAGAATGACATGCCTATAACACTTTTTGCGAGGCTCATAATGATGCACAGGATGGCAGCCGCAGATGTGTGCTGGCAGCTTTCATTTACGTTCGGATGTGTGCACATTTTCGCTGTTACTTCCTGCATGTGTTTTAAAGTTGCAAATGCTGTTCTGTCTGGCAAAAAAAAAAAAAGAGAGAATAGAGGGATTTAAATTGCAAAAAGAGCAGGAAATCCTTTTGAGCAACCCATCAACACTGCCCTGGACCTGGCAAACAAATTTCATATGCAAGCGTGAAAAACCACTGGGGACGATATTCAGGCCGTGGGAGGTAGCTGGGCTGCCTCCTTCAGTTGACACTGAGCCTGGATATTCAATGCTGGGCCATTTCCGGTGACCAGCATTGAGTATCTGGTTTATTTTTGGCTGGTTTCAACTTGACCGGCCAAGACGATATTTGGTGCTAGCTGGTTGGGTTGAAATCAGCCAAGGATATTCCAGGAATTCATGTGAATCAGCATAAAATGTATTGTACTGTTTTGGGATCTTGCCAGGCAGTGGTGTAGCCAGATAGCCAATTTTGGATGGGCCTGAGCCCAAAGTGGGTGAGCACAATATTTTCTCTGCCCTGCCCTACCGCAAAATATAAATACATTAGCTAATAAGGATCCTCAAACTCTGTCAGCTGAAGACTTTCTCTGAAGGTGGCCAGAACTCCCTTTTAACAAACTTGACAGGCAGTAGCAACATCCTTAAGCCACTGATGCCAGCACCCTATGCGTGCTTAGCTGTCGGTGACTCAAGCATGCTGTCACTGACTGCAGAGCTTGGTAGAAGGAAGATATGGCCGTCTTTGAAGGAAGTCCTCAGCTGGGGAGGCTTGGGATCCCTACAAGCTATACAGCAAGGGTCAGAACTGGTGTTAGACATGCTAGGGCCCCCTCCCTGATCTCCTCTCCTCCCTGCCTTCCCTCCAATTTCCCAACCTGCCATTACTGTCACACCAATAGACCCTCACCAAATACAGAACATGGGATCGCGTATCAGAAATAAAAATATTTAGACAAAAATTGAACTCGGAACCCCAAAAAAGTTAAACTTAGCATGTACTTCAACACTGGAGAAATAAAAACAGAAATGCATTTCCTTTCTCCTGAACACGATACAAACACATTTGCTATGTAGATTTCCCAAAGCCAACATATTCCATTTAAAACATTCAAAATACACTGTTTTCTACCTTTGTGGTCTGGACATTGTATTTTTCTACCATGTTGGCTGCAGCTTCTTTTCTGCTTTCCTGTCTGTCATCTTCTAATTCTCTTTCAAGTGGCTGCTGTCCATTTGTCTTCTTTTAACTTCACTACACATGCTTCTGACATATTGACTTCTTATTTTTAGCTCTTTCCTCTCTTTTTTCTTCTTTCTGCCTTGCTGTCAACTCAAATTTCACCCTCTCACTGTTCTCCTCCTTTTTAGTTTACAGCTACCTATCAGATTTTCATCTTTTCTCTCACCTACTAGCTTTTCCATTTCCCCATCTCACTCCTTCCTCAGCCCTCCATTCCCTTTCATTACCATATTTCTATCCTCTGTAATCACTATCTTTTTATTTATTTCCTTGCCACTCTCTTCCTCTCCTTCCTGGCCTCTCCCACATGGTTCCACCATCTTCCTTCCCTCCACCCTTGTAGCCCAGCATCTGCTCCCTCTTTCTCCCCACCCCACTCTTGTAGCCTTACATCTCTCTTCCCTCCTGCCCTCGCCCCCATGTTCCAACATTTCTCCCTCTCTCTTCCCTCACTCCCACTGTCCAGCATCTCTCCATCACCCTTCTGCTCCTGAATCCAACATCTCCTCCTTTCTTCCCTCTCCACCTCCTGTGTTTTTCTCTCCCTCTCATTCACCCCCAGGTCCAATATATCTCCCTCTCTCCCACGTTCTACCATTTCTCCCTCTCTTGTGCCATGGGTCTAACACTTCTCTTCCCCCCTCCCCCCATGCAGCATTTTCTCTCTTCCTCCCTTCCACTGCCGTGCCATGTCCAACATTTCTGCCTCTCCCTTGTGCCCCATCCAACATCTCTCACTTCCCCCTACAATATCTCTTCCTGCCCTCCACCATCATGCCCAATTTTTCACCATCTATCTTCTCCTCCTCACCACCCCCTGTTCAACATTTACCATCTCTCCCTCCCCACTACCCCCTATGTCCAACATTTCTCCCTCTCTTGTCCCTCTCCCCTCCCCATGCAAGATTTTTAACTTTCTTACCCCTCTCTACCCTATGTCCCACAATTCTCTCTCTCTTGCCCCTCTCCACCTCATGCCCCCCCATGCAGCATCTATCTTATGGAGACCTCCCCCCAACTCTCCCTCTCTTCAATGGGGCACCACCCTTAAAAGGCTGAGCTCCGATCCTGCATCTCCCTCCCTCTGTCCCACTGCAGCGCTTCCCAGACGCTGCCTACCTACCACCACCACGATCCAGCATGTACCTCCCATTTCAGCAGCAGTGGTAGCGATTCATGCTGCTGCTGCTTCGTTCTAACCCGGAAGCGTCTCCTCTGCCGAGCGCCCGTGTCCTGCTCCAGCAGAAACAGGAAGTTGTAATAATGGGGGCGGGACGCTGCAGAGGAGACGCTTCTGGGTTAGAACGAAGCAGCAGCAGCATGAATCGCTACCGCTGGTCCGCGCTGCTGCTAAAACGGGAGGATCATGGCGGCGGTAGGTAGGTAGTGTCTGGGAAGCTATGCAGTGGGACAGAGGGAGGCAGATGCAGGATCGGGGGGAGCTCAGCCTGCTGCCGTTCAAACGAAGGTGCTCTGCTGGGTGGGCCTGAACACAAACTGGGTGGGCCTAGGCCCACCCAGGCCCACCCGTGGCTACGCCCCTGTTGCCAGGTACTTGCATCACTGTTGGAAACAGGATGCTTGGCTTGATGCTTGGCTTGGCTTGGCTTGGCTTGGCTTGATGGACCTTTGGTCTGTCCCACTATGGCAACACTTATGTTCTTATTATGAATGTTTTATTTGTAAGCCACCTAGAACAATTTGGATTAAGCGGGCTATAAGTATTTAAAATAAACAAATAAGTAAATAAATAAATAAATAAGAACAAACAAGGCAGTTTACAACTGCCCACCCCCCTCTCTTCCTTACTTGACCTACCTCCTAATTCTCTACTCTCCCATCTATTCTCTTAAAATGCATTTCTCTACCTCCATGAATTAACTTTGTAAGCCACATCGAAACTAACATGTGAACATGTTTGGAAAAGGTGGGATATAGATGCTGCTATAAATTAAATAAATAAATAATTTCCAGGCACTTTCACTGTCCCTAGTGGGTCACAAACTAAGTTTTGTACCCAGGGTAATGGAGGTTAAGTGACTTGCCCAGGATGAAAATCAAACCCATCTCCCCAGATTCTCAAACCACTTCATTAACCATTAAGCTACTCTTCCACTGTTAATCAGAAGTGGGAGTTGAACTGGGGTTTCCTGGCTCCAAACACTGGGCTACTCCTCCACTCCAGGTGAAGAGAAGGAGCCTATAAAAGGTAACAGTGATCTATGTGAACAAACTGATGCAGCTGAAGAATGAACTCAGAGAGCACTCCAGAGGAAAGGAAAGGTTCTCATAAACCAATGAGCAAGCATGAGCACCAGGAAATTATGTAGAGCCTCTTGAAGACAAGAAGCCTCCTTTAGAAACAGGAGGCAAAGGCTTGGTGAGCAGCAAAATAAACTCAAGTGAGAAGAAAGACTCCTAGAGGCCTACCTGCTAGCTGAGGGGCCATCCTCTGCCTGCAGGGCTTGCTTAACTGTAACTCCACTTTGAGGTGGTTTAGGAGGCTGTCTAGACTATGCCCTGGATAGCTGAACAATAGGGGTGCACATTATTTATTTATTTATGAAATTTATACCCCACATTAACTCAAATAGGATTCAAGTTCAATGTGGCTCACAATACAACAAAAGTAGAATTGATAAGGTGCTCTGATTAAAAAGAACTATATATATATATATATATATATATATATATACAGTATATATATATATATATATATATATATATATATATACACACACAAAATAAATAATAACAGCATAACATCAAATCCTGATCATATAACATATTTGTAATACATAGGATAGAATGTGAATATGGACAGAGTTGTTATTGCAAGTTTAGTTAGAGGGTTAGTTATTTCTGTTGTTAGAGGGCGATCTTATCAAGTGAGTTTTCAATAGTTTCAATAGTTTGATGGAATTGTTTGGGCAAAGAGTTCCATCTGGTTGTACTTTGGTATGAAAATCCAGCATTATGGATAGTTTTATATTTGATTTTCTTACATTGAAGGAAGTATAATACAAGAAAGTCTCTGGATGATTTTTTTAGCATTGCTTTTGATAGCTCTATAAGATTCTGCATTTAAGATGGGGATGAACCATAAACTATTTGATGGGTGAATGAACATAATTTGAAAGTAATGTGTGAATTAATAGCTAGCCAGTATAGCTTGAGTAGAAGCGGGGTCGCTTTGAAGTATCGGGTAGCAGCTGTGTTTTGAGCAGTTTGTAATTTTCTGATTAGTGAGGTCTTAAGTACTACATAAACCACATTACGGTAATCAAATTTTGATAGTACCAAGGACTGAGTTAATGATCTGAAAATTGTGTTTTGAAAATAAGGTCTTAATCTTTTTAGTTTCTATAATATTTGAATATATTAGACTCTAATTTGGATACTTGTTCAAATGAGAGATGTTGATCAATTATTATTCCCAGGATTTTCAAATTATGCTCCAGTGGATAAGTTGATAATAGTAAAAGTAGAAGAAGTAATTGATTGGTGAGGATTTGTTAGTATTATGAATTTCGTTTTCTCTCTAAGTTTCAGTTTGAAATTGTTTGCCCATGATTCCATTAGCTCTAGGCCTGATTTTATATTGGTTAAGATTTCTTCATATCTTTGTGAAAAGCGACATAGACTGTAACAACATCGGCATACATGAAACAGTTGAAACCATTTGATTCAAGTAGATAACCTAGAGGTGCCATCTTTATATTAAACAGGACAAGGGAGAGAGGAGAGCCTTGTGGCACTCCACAATTAGGGGACCAGAGAGCTGAGATGAGGCCTGATTGCTTTACTTGGTAGAATCTAGAGGTGAGAAAGCCCTTGAACCATTGAAGAACATTGCCGGATATACCAATATTATCTAACAGATTGAGCAGAATGTCATGGTCCACTGAATCAAAAGCGCTGGACATATCAAATTGTAAGATGATGATGATCTTTCTGCCTTTACTTAGCTCTTTTCTGAAGTTTGCAATAAGCGTTGTTAGGACTGTTTCGGTGCTGTAAGAGGACTTGAAACCTGATTGGCAGCTGTATCAAGACAGAGTTAAGATAGTTCATGAGTTGTTGGGCAACCAGACCTTCCATTACTTTAACTACCAGTGGGATAGAGGCTACAGGCCTGTAGTTTGAAACTTCATTCAAGCTGGATTGTGGGTGCCAGAACTACCACAGGGCGCCCATGCTACCCCTGCAGTAGTGCCGATTTGGCATGCATTACCCGTGTGTTAACTCTACTGTTGATTAGTAAAAGGGCCTCTTGGAGAATGTACTTTTCTTAAATAATTGTCTGTATGCCTGATTTCCTGAAATGTTGATGACTTCATGACATTAGTAGGAGCCAAACAGTGAGCCAAGAGCACCTGCCATGAAAGCATTTATAGTATAAACAATAACTTCCTTGAGTACTTGCAGTGATGTAGATCTGCAGCTGATGTTACATTTTTGTGAAGACCTGAGTTCACTACGCATCAGACCAAATAGTGTTGTATAATTAAGCTTTCTTGCCCCTAGAGACAGGTCGAAGTTTTGACTGGTTGACAGTTCCTCTTCAGCCTACTTCATTTCAAAAGAAGTCCTGAAGTTTTACACATTTCAGACTTCCTGACTCAGCTTACTTATTCTTCCCTCATACTCTTTCTTGTACTTTCTGGTAATGGAGGGGGTAGAGCAGTAATTTCATAGACAGCATTCATAGCTTTCTCCTTCTCTGTTTTCTTCCCTGTAGCTCTGTTTCTAGGTGCTCTGAATTGACAGCAATGGTACAAAATAAGTACCTGTATATAGTATGTAAACCGCTTTGATTGTTACCACAGAAAAGCAGTATATCAAATCCCTTTCGCTTGCAATGCAGTCTGACTGATGTCTCCTGCTGATTACATCATCATTTATAACACATCAGATACTGTATAAAAATGTAAGTAGGAATTATAAGGCTACTGGGGTAAATCTTTCAACAAATACAAAAATATAGAATAGCTGATAAGGGCTGAGAGCGGTGAGGAGACCTTAAAGGGAAATGAGAGATAAAAAAAAGATATTCCACTTCACATTACCACATTACCATAAATGATGATCAAAATAATACACAGTAAATAATAAGCAGCAACTGGATAAGCTAACTCAAACAAGTGAGCAAGTCATCCTAGGAAAGCATGAATGAATAACCAAATCTGCAATTACTTTCAAAATGTCAAATAATTCAATTCTTAATTTATAATCAATGGACCCACATTCACCAAACATGGCATAAAGTAGGTAAATGCAGAATGTTGAAAGGACTCCAATTTGATTACAAATGAAGGAAGAATCTTTCCAGTTGGAAGACCTCACAGACGTGCATGGCATGAAGGGGGTAGATACTAATGTCAGAAGGGAACAATACAGGATTTTTGCTAAATAATATGTAATAATGCATATTATTTTACTGCAAAGGATCTTCATTATCATGCAAATTGAATAATGTAGCCTTGCATTTAAACTTGCAAGCTTTGCTATTCATGGAAAAACACTGCTAGCTTTTCCTCCCCAGAAACATCAAGCTGCTAGCATGCCTACCCCTATTACCATTGGAGTACATAAATACATGTCATAAGTACATAAGACTTTTCTTTTAGGAAGAGAGCCAAACCTTTTTTAAACCCTGATAAGCTAACTGCTTTTATTACATTCTCTGGCAACAAATTTCAGAATTTAATTACACATTGAGTGAAGAAATATTTTCTCTAATTCGTTTTAAATTTTCTACTTTGTAATTTCAATGTGTGCCCCATAGTCCTGTCCTAGTATTTTTGGAAAGAGTAAACAAGCGATTCATGTCTACCCGTTCCATTCTACTCATTATTTTATATAACTCTATCATATCTCCCCTCAGTCGTCTTTTCTCCAAGCTGAAGAGACCAAGCAATTTCAACCTTTCCTCATAGGAAAGTCGTCCCTTCCCCTTTATCATTTTCGTCGCTGTTCTATGTACCTTTCTAATTCCACTATATCTTTTTTGACCAGAATTGCACACAGAATACAAGGTGCAGTCACACCATGGAGCAATACAAAGGCATTATAACATCCTCATTTTTATTTTCCATTCCTTTCCTAATAATACCTAACATTCTATTTGCTTTCTTTGCCGCCACAGCACACTGAGCAGAGGGTTTCAAAGTATCTTCAATGATAATTCCTAGATCCTTTTCCTGGTCGGTGACTCCTAACGTGGAACCTTACATCACATAGCTATAGTTTGCGTTCCTCTTTCCCACATGCATCACTTTTCACCTGCTCACATTAAACATCATCTGCCATTTGGATGCCCAGTTTCCCAGTCTCGTAAGGTCGTCTTACAATTTTTCACAATCCTCTTGAGATTTAACAACTTTGAATAACTTTGTGTTGTCAGCAAATTTAATTACCTCACTAGTTATTACCATACCTAGATCATTTATAAATATGTTTAAAAGCAGCGGTCACAACACAGACCCTTGCAGAACCCCACTATCTATCCTTCTCCATTGAGAATACTGACCATTTAACACTACTCTCTGTTTTCTATCCTTTAACCAGCTTTTAATCCACAGTAGAACACTACCTCCTATCCCATGACTTTACAAATTCCTCTGGAGTCTTTCATGAAGTACCGTATTTTTCGGACTATAAGACACACTTTTCCCCCAAAATTTGGGAGGAAAATGGGGGGTGCGTCTTATAGTCCGAACATAGTTTTAAAAGCACCGTAATTCCGTTTTGCAAGGTCCCTCCCTCACTCCCTCACTTCGTTTTGCAAGGTCCCTCCCTCCCTCACTTCGTTTTGCAAGGTCCCCCCTTTCTCCCTCCAAATTTTAAAAGTTTTACCTGGTCATGGTCGGGGCAGCAAAAAGATACACGCTGGGCGCGTCAGTCTTCCGTTCTGATGTCTCTCTCAGCTCTGAGCAGAGAGAGACATCAGAACGGAAGACTGCCGCGCCCAGCGTGCATGCTTTTTGCTGCCCTGACCACGACCAGGTAAAACTTTTAAAATTTGGAGGGAGAAAGGGGGGATCTTGCAAAATGGAGCAAGGGAGGGAGGGAGGGGGGACCTTGCAAAACCGAGGGAGGGGGGACCTTGCAAAATGGAGGGAGGGGGGCTCTGGAAAATGGAGAGATCGGGGGCCCTGCATTCGGACAAGACGCACCGGACCATAAAACTCACCTAGGTTTTAGAGGAGGGAAAAAGTGGGTCTTATAGTCGAAAATTTTTTTTCCTATTTCCCTCCTCTAAAACCTAGGTGTGTCTTATGGTCCGGTGTGTCTTATAGTCTGAAAAATACGGTACTTTGTCAAATGCCGTTTTAAAATCCATATACACAATATCGACCGGCTCACCTTTATCCACATTTGTTCACTCCTTAAAAGAAATGTAATAGATTGGCTTTGTCTCATTAATCCATGCTTTTTAAAATGCTCTGTAATTTTGCTCTTTATAATAGTCTCTACCGACTTCAGGCTCACTGGTCTGTAATTTCCCGGATCACCTCTGGAACCCTTTTTAAAAATCGGCGTTACATTGCCCACCCTCCAATCTTCCGGTACCATGCTTGATTTTAAAGATAAATTACATATTACTAACAATAGTCCTGCAAGTTCATTTTTCAATTCTACCAATACTGTGGGATGTATACCATCCAGTCCTGGTGATTTGCTACTCTTCAATTTGTCAATTGCCCCATTACATCTTCCAGGTTTACAGAGTTTCTCTGACGTGTCAGCATTTAATACCATTTCTTGCACTGATCACTCTCCCACATCTTCCTCGATGAAGACCGATGCAAAGAATTCATTTAATCTCTCCACTATGAGTGGAATGGAACTGGTGGATGTGAATTGCTTGTTCACACTTTCCAAAAATACTAGGACTAGGGGGCACACAATGAAACTAAAAGTAGTAAATTTAAAATGAATCAAAGAAAATATTTCTTCACTCAATATGTAATTAAACTCTGGAATTCGTTGCCAGAGAATGTGGTAAAAGCAGTTAGCTTAGCGAGGTTTAAAAAGGTTGGATTTCTTCCTAAACGTCCATATGCCATTATTAAAATGACTTGGGGAAAATCCACTGTTTATTTCTAGTATAAGCAGCATAAAATGTAGTGTACTATTTTGTGATCTTGCCAGATACTTGTGACCTGGATTGGTCACTGTTGGAAACAGGATGCTGGGCTTGATGGACCTTCGGTCTGTCCCAGTATGGCAATACTTACCCTGCCAACAAATACCCCTCAATAAGAAACCCTTATACAATAGATAGCCCACTACCCCTTCAACCCCCAAAGAGAATCTTCACCCTAGAACAGCTCAACTCCCCACAGAATAGCCCCCCACCCCACTCCCCTGAAGAAACCCCCATCCTAATCACCCTTGACCTACTAGGCCTATCTCTAGTGTCTATTGGAAGGCATAGGAATGATCCCCAAACCCCTTCTACCTCCTAAGGTATGGCACTATTGCTAAGGGTCAAACTTCCCAAATAAGGGCATATGATCTTGACCTTATTGCTAGGAATTGATTGATTGATTGATGTTATTATGAACTTAGATGCCTAGGGGTCAGGAGTTAGCCAATTTGTTGCATTAGACAAATAAATTCATTCATTTCAGTATTTATATACTACTTATACCTAAGCAGTTTACAGTTTCATTTTATAGGTACTATGTCTGTCCCCAGTGGGCTCACAGTCTGAGTAGTACATTGTATTACTGTTGTACCTGGCACAATGGAGGGTTAAGTGACTTGCCCAGGGTCACATGCAACTGCAGAGGGAAGTGAACCTGGTTCCCCATGATCTCAACCTACTGGTGACCATCAGGCAACAGCAGGAACTGAACCCAGTTCCCCAGTCTACAATCCGCTAGAGTAACCATTAGGCCACTCCTCCACTCAAATATACTTGTTACATAAAGGAGGCAGGAAAATGGGGGGGGGGGGGGGGGTGGGACTGTAGGCAGTAGGGTGTGTATTGGGAAGAGATCCGATCAGGAGGGACTTTGTTGGAAAGGGGATTGTCTGCAAATATTTTAAAATCTCTAGCCCCTTAAGTGGCCAAATTCTTAAAGTGAGGAAAAATAATACCAGCTTTTTGAGATTGAACACAAATTCTGTTATTCATTTACCTGCGTTACTGCAGGTTAGTAACTCCTGCGGTACATTAAGCCATGCTTTTTTATTTTTTACTGCAGCATAGTAGCTATCCCTTTAAAAGACCTACATGTAAAGGTTCTTAAACTGCAACCTAAATGAGACCTGTAAAATTCATTAGTACATCAAAAGCACATTTACCCTATATTTTCAAAACAAAATGTTGATTTGTTGTAGTAGAAAAAAAATTCAGTTATACTTGTAATATAACAAAGGCAGAAAGGAAGCTGGGAAAAGAAACTGAGATGTTATTGAAAAGTTGTTAAATTGAACTTGTTTTAGTGTTCATATTTGTTTGATTGTTTACTTTAATCTGACCCCATAAAAGCTGGCTACAGTAAAAAGAGATAAATCTGGTTATTATGAAGTGAACTGACCAATGCCAGCTGATTTGCTGTTGCTTTCAGAGATTATTCTTGGACCACTTGTAGCATAGAGAACAGTGTTTGCCTATTGTGGGAAGAAGATGTACCAAAGAGATTTGAGGGGAACTTCATTTTTCTGGCCTGTTACCACCACTATTTGTTTTGAACTCAGTCCAGCATTGTAAAGTATATAGAGAGTGATGCTGTGTGGATAGAATAATTATAGTGCTGACTCAGACCAACTAAACTTGGGCAGTGTCCTTGCCAGAAAGTTCACTCCCTTGGATTCATGCATTTTATCAGATGGCTTCCTGATTGTGGATATATTAGCTGAGATGATACAGATGCTGATACAAAAAGGCACTTGTCCCATGGGTAGATCTTTAGGAGATGTGTTTTGTACTATGAAGCAGATAGCCTCTGAAATAAAGTTTGATATGTCCTTGAATGAAGGCATCTTTTTCGGTTCTATACATGAAATTGTTTTCTTTCAGACTTTTGTGTTTATATGTATTACATTCTGTTCCTTATTTAAGTACAGTATAGGACTGGAGGAGTAGCCTAGTGGTTAGTACAATGGACTTTGATCCTGGGGAACTAGGTTCGATTCCCACTGCAGCTCCTTGTGACTGTGGGCAAGTCACTTAATCCTCCATTGCCCCAGGTTCATAATAAGTACCTGTATATATGTAAACCGCTTTGAATGTAGTTGCAAAATACCACAGAAAGGTGGTATATCAAGTCCCATTTCCCTTCCTCTTCCCCTCTTACCTGATACTTGTAAGTATTTAGGCATATCAAAGGTTTGCAGCTGGGATAATGCTCCTATGTAGCTACTGGATACTGCCACTCCCAAAGATGGCCAGGACTCGACAAACTGTGCTTTGGCTCTGTTTCACTTGATATTGGGAACCAACTGGAACACAGAGAAAGGATTTGGATAATGAAAAGGGAAGAAGGAGTGGTAGTTTGTTTCAAATCACCTGGCCTGAACATAGGTCATAGATACATAGCCAAGAGGTGCAGTGGGAAGGCCCAGAATCTGCACTAATGAAGGGAAGACAGCTGTTTTACACCACTGAGGGGTCCTTTCACTAAGCTGTGGTAAAAGAGGGCCTGTGCTAGCATCAGAGCGTGTTTTTGACACGCAAGGAGGCCCCCTTTTACCGCAGTGGGTAAAAGGCCATCTTTTGGTCTGAAAGAGAAATGTCATGCGGTAAGTGCGGCCATTTCAGGGGGGGGGGGAGCACCTATTGCCACCCATTGATGTGGCAGTAAGGGCTCTCGCTCTAACCCGGCAGTAATCGGGAAGTGCATGGCGCAGTTTGATTATTGCCGGGTAAGCACCGTCGCTACAAAATAGAAAATATTTTTGTAGCAACAGAAATGGTGCATGCTGGGGGTGGGAACCACTACGGGGCTCCTGCGGTAGCCTGGTGATAATTCCGGATTGGCAAATGGCAAGCCTGTTGCTGCACACGAACTCTTTAGTAAAAAGGCCCCTGAGTGATCTGCTAGGACCAGTTTGTCATATGACTTACCAGGAAGTCAGAGGTAAAGAAAAATGCAGGGTCATAACTAGCTATGTGTGGCTGCACAGGGTGCAAAGGAAGCTGGGGTGCTAAACTTGCACCCTGTCCATTGGCTTCCCTTACCGGAATGATGCAAGTGGGAGGGGGTGTGTTGCACAGGTCACATTTCTGGCTTGCAATGCTCTTGCAAAAACGACAAACACAAATCCAACATTAGAAATAGCAACACTCAAAAACCAGTAGAATTTTTCAGCCTTCTAGGGCACTCTATCTGACAGATTGACATGCTCCTGCAAAGGAAATTCAGAGGGACACTGTATGAAACTGCTGAACTGGAACTCATCAAAAAGCTTAACATCATCATTCTAGGCTTTAATAGAGACAGTCTGGCCGATATTCAGCACTATTTAACTGGCCAAGAACGGCTCCTGGCTGGTTAAATAGCACAGAGGGGCCCTTTTACTAAGCCGTGTAGGTGCTTAAGGATGTCCAACATGCATCAGTTTGGAGTTATCACCTGGCTACTGCATGACTGGGTGGTAATTTCATTTTTTATGCTCGTCTGCTACACGCACCGGAAAATATATTTTATTTTCTGGTGCACAGTAAAATTGGGCGGTAACTGACATGACACATGTAGGAGATTATCGCACAAAATATTTTTAAAGATGTTTTTTGAGGGTGGGAGGGGGTTAGTGACCACTGGGGGAGTAACAGGAGGTCATCCCTGATTCCCTTCGATGGTCATCTGGTTATTTCGGGCACCTTTTTGTGCCTTATTCGTAAGAAAAACAGGTCCGGGTGAAAACGTCCAAGTGTTCATCAGGAACATCCTTGTTTTTTTCAATTATGGGTTAAAGACATCCAAGTGTTAGGCATGCCCAAGTCCCACCTTTGCTACGCCTCCGCCACGCCCCCTTGAACTTTGAACGTCTTTGCGACGAACTGCAGTTGGAGACATCCAAAATTGGGTTTCGATTATACCGATTTGGACGCCTCTGAGTGAAGGATGTCCATCTTCCGTTTTATGTCAAAAGATGGATGTCCTTCTCTTTCAAAAATGAGCCTGAAAGTGTCCTGAAGATGAAGTAATGCACATACTCTGGAGTGGGACCATACAGCATCCCAAAACAATTGAACATTAGGACAGTAGTAAATCATATGACCTAGTGAACCAATCGAGATATTACATGACCAAAAAATATTGCTAGCTCCCTTTTTTTTAAATTTGGATAGTGTGAGAGGAGTACAAAAGGCTCTGTGCATAAAAAATATGCTGATTCAGCCACTGAAATTGGCCTTAATGACTTACATAGTAACATATAGTAACATAGTAAATGACGGTAGATAAAGACCTGTACGGTCCATTCAGTCTGCCCAACAAGATAAACTCATTTACATGGTGTGTGATACTCCATATGTATACCCAAGTTTGATTTGTCCTTGCCTTTCTCAGGGCACAGACCATTGAAGTCTACCCAGCACTGTTCTTGTACTAAGTTCTGAAGCTAACGTTGAAGCCCCTTAAAATTTACACTCCAGCCCATCCCTATCTATTCAGTCACAATCAGGGCATAGACCATAGAAGTCTGCCCAGCTCCCATTTTGTTTCCCAATTACCAGCATCGCCACCCAATCTCCGCTAAGATTCCGCGGAACCATTCCTTCTAAACAGGATTCCTTTGGGTTTATCCCACGCATGTTTGAATTCCATTGCCGTTTTTATTAAACATATAGTACCATAAATCTTGCCATTGTTTGTACTCTAGTGCAATATTGGTATCTTTTTGTCACATACTATGTAGGGCAGTAGATAGTAATGTGGAGGGGCATAATCGAATGGCGGCGGCCATCTATATGGCCGGCGCCGCAAAGAGCAGTCCCGAACTGTATTATTGAAAAAGATGGCCGGCCATCTTTCATTTTGATAATACGGTTGGGGCCGCCAAATGTCAGAGATGGCCGGGTTTGAGGTGGCCGGCATTGGTTTTCGCCGATAATGGAAATTGAGGCCGGCCATCTCAAACCCGGCCAAAGGCAAAGGACCTGCAAAGAGTAAGGCAAGTAGGCTCAGACAGTAATATTTTGACTGCAGAAGCATTAAGCCAGGCATAAATAGAATGAGTTAGTGTAACCAACAGTAGTGTGAAGTAATTGATATATTGTACACAACCTTTCAAAGGGAAGCCATTCATTGTTAGAATAAATCTTTTTTTGCACTTTTGTATCCAATTCTAAAGAGTTTGATGATGACTCAGAAGTATTCAAAGACTCGACGACTCACAGATATTTACCACACTCTTTCCAATTTCCCTGTGTTTACGCTTCTCTAAATCTAAACATTTAGCCACTCTTCTCAAATTACACATAAACTTCTTATCCATAGAAACAGAGAAAAATTAAGGCAAATAAATATCATATGGCCTATCAATCTGCCCATTCTTACTTGTCCTAAACGTTCTTGAATTCAGATACAGTTTTTGTCTTCACCACCTCCATAGGAAGGCTGTTCCATGAATTAACTACTCTTTCCATGAAGAAGTATTTCTTCAGGTTACATCTAAGTCCATCCCCTTTCACCATCAACCTACTCCCCCTCATTCCAGAGCTTCCTTTTAATTGAAAGAGACTTGCCTCCAGTGCATTATGACATATAGATATTTAAACGTCTCTATCATATCTCCCCCTCCCACCTTTCTAATAAAGAATACATATTGAGATCTTTAAGTCTGTCCCCATATGCTTTTTGATAAAGACTGCTGACCATTTTAGTAGCTGCCCTCTGGACTTACTCCATCCTGTTTATATCCTTTTGAAAGTGTGGTCTCCAGAATTGTACACAATACTCTAAATGAGGTCTCACCAGAGTCTTATACAGGGCATTATTAGGTATTATTAGGAAAGGAATGGAAAAGCAAAAGTGAGGACATTATAATGCCTTGGTATCGGTCCATGGTGCAACCGCACCTTGAATATTGTGTTCAATTCTGGTCGCCGCATTTCAAAAAAGATATAGTGGAATTAGAAAAGGTACAGAGAAGGGCAATGGAAATGATAAAGGAGATGGGATGACTTCCCTATGAGGAAAGGCTGAAGCTTCTAGGGCTCTTCAGCTTGGAGAAAAGACGGCTGAGGGGAGATATGATAGAGGTCTATAAAATAATGAGTAGAGTGGAACGAGTAGACGTGAATCGTTTGTTTACTCTTTCCAAAAATACTAGGACTGGAGGGCATGCAATGAAGCTATAAAGTGGTAAATTTAATACGAATCAGGGAAACTTTTCTTCACTCAATGTGTAATTAAACTCTGGAATTTGTTGCCAGAGAATATGGTAAAGGAGGTTAGCTTAGTGGGGTTTAAAAAAGGTCTGGACAGCTTCCTAAAAGACAAGTCCATAGACCATTATTAAATTGACTTGGGGAAAATCCACTGCTATTTCTGGATAAGCAGCATAAAATGTATTGAACTTTTTCAGGATTTGCCAGGTATTTGTGACCTGGATTGGCCACTGTAGGAAACAGAATGCTGGGCTTGATGGACCTTTGGTATGTCCCAGTGTGACAATAGTTATGTACTTATCACCTCCTTTTTCCTACTGGCCATTCTTTTCTCTATGCACCTAAGCATCCCTCTAGCTCTCACCATTGTCTTTTCTACCTGTTTGGCCACCTTAAGATCATCTCATATGATCACATCCATGAGATGCTTAGATTTTGCATCTATCGTTGATTTGGCACACGATAGAAGGGTGAATGATTTAGAGCCAGGGCCTTTGGCTGCAATTTTCGTTATATATGTCCATTTTCCCAGTCTGTTTGTAAAACAAGTCAATCTAATCGATGTTGGAGACCTATTCTAACCCATAATCCTTTTTTTTTATCAGACTTAGCAGGTATTTTTAAAATTCTTCAGCAGCTTCATTGTCAGTGGAACCTGACTCGCCAGAAAGCTTTACATTCCTTTTGTTTCTGTGTAGCTTACCACAACCCTAGTTTCCCCTGAAGAAGCTAGCATTGGTGAAACGGGTCCCCGTTGGGATCGGGTCTGAGACAGAGCAAAGCTAAGTGCCGTAAAGTTATGAGATCTTACACTGCTGAGTGTGTATAGATTTTGATGTTTTGCTGTAAGAATTCTGTGATAAAGGCAAGATTTAGAAGATATTTGAACACATTTTGATATACGTGTTGAAATTTCAAAAAACATTTCAGGAGGTTTTTGCCAATGATTGGTCTTAGTTAATGGGCTGCTGTGGTCCTCCTGACGGAGTGGATTTGACAAAAGTTTGAATTCCACAGCAAACAACCTGTGACTGCTGAGGCATTTTCCCTCCTGTTGGTCTCTACATGAACGTATACATTAAAAAAATATTGTTGCGTTATTATTGAGACAATTTATTTTTATTTTTCATTATTTTGTAAAGATGTATAGAGTTCCACAGTTTTTTTGATTTGAAGCTGGGCTTTTGGATGTGGGATTGTTCTTTGGCATTTTAAATTTAAAGTGTAGCCACTTACACTAGCCCTATAGCTATTGCATTACTGCTGCCGATCTGTACAATTCTGTTGATGCCAACAAAAGACAGGGCATGCCTGGACCTCGGGTAAGTCAATTGAAGAGACAGGCCTGAGTGCTATGGCCTGAGTCTCATGCTGCTGCTGTAAGCAGGAGGGCCCTGGGAGCTGTGGTTGTCACTGCTAGAGAACTAAGCAGCATTCAAAAGCCCAGCTCAAGCAGCTGTATATTCTGGAAAGAGGCAGCCAGTTCCTGAACCTGCTTGGAGTTAGTGGCACTGGCCCTGCATGGGCTTAGGAGGCTGACTCATTACTCTGCTGATGTGAGGGTAGGGAGATCATGAAAAGGAGCACAGAAGAGGCTGCAATTTTCCCTGAGGCAAGCAGAGAAATGCTAAATGGTGTCTGTATCTCCACTGCTGGAATTGGGAATAGGAGGTTGCTGAAACCATTCCAAGGTGTCCAATCACTTTTTACAATTCCAGGTTCCTGATCAGTAGGCTTTACTGTAGTCTCCTGAATTTAACTGGATACATTATAAACTTACCCTGAAAGGGATTTACTCTGCCCATTCAAGATCTTCCATATAATCTTACGGTTAAATGACTCGTGCCTTTCCAAAGCAAACAATAGCTTTTACATCTCTGGCATTCTTATGAGTGAATTAAATAGGTCTGCTAGTAACCACTTGAGATTGTGTACATCAATGAGCCTATTTCTTCCAGGCATGTCAGACAGAGGGATACAATAATCATTCTTATTTGCCATCCAGTATTCTTTTATATTAATGCACCTTATATCAGCTAAATTAACTTTGAATGCATGCACTATGTTTGTTTGTAGCATTCTTCTCCACCCCCATTGTGATATTCCACAAGATTTTTTACACCTAAATTTCCTGTGACAAGTTTAATCCCTAGAGTTATTTTGTAACTTAAAATGAATGGGTTGCATGTTTGTGTTTGGTGGCTTATCAGACTACAGGATTTTCCAAGTTCCACGTTACTGTATAGTTGATTTATTTGGATATCCTCATGATCAGCCCAGCCGTGTCTCTTAAAGTCCGTGAACCACAAGTACTACTGCTGAATCAGTTTAATACAAAGAGAAAAAGGGAGGGGAAAAGAGACAGACCAGAAAATTGTTTTTAGTAGCAACATGTGAAGGGAAAGCATCTCATTACATTGCATTAAAGTTGGGCTATGCAAGTTTAATGATTTATCATTTTGAAAGACTTTAATTGTGCTGGTTTCTGTTTGGAAAAGGGAGTCTGTAGGTCTGGGCCAGACACCCTTGGGGACCTATCTGTTAACTCACTGTCACCATCTCTTGAGATAGCATCATCTTATAACACCGAGCAATAAAATTTGTAATTGTAGTTCTTTCAAAGCTAAAAGCTAAAGAACATTGACATAGTTTGTTTACACTGAGCGAGTTCACAAGAAAGCTAAGCCTAATCAGGACACTGCAAGGCAAGTAGCAAAGCCCACTTAAAAGCAATTAGAGGCCCTCTTTTTCTGCAGACCACTGTATTGTGAGGCAAATATGGAATTAAGAAATTATTTGTTCTTTATGATGAATGTCTTGTCTTTCCAACACAAACTGCAAGACTGCATTTTATGTATGAGGAAAGCTCAGCAGACATTTTGCCTTTGAAAGTACTTGGCATGAAAAGGCAGATTAGATGCAAATAATGTAATCTGAAATATCTTAAAAATGGTCTGCCAAAAGTTTTTCAAGTGGTCCTTAGAAGAAGAGTGCAAATGCTAAATAGACGCTGAAGTGCTGACATGGCTTAGTACCTAAGATTAATTGTCTACTCTAGCATACGATCATCAAACTGACATGGGGTAATTTTATAACTAAGCACACATGTAAATAGCTGATGCATACTTCTCTGTGCAGATACTGGCAAATTTTCAAAATGAAAGTATGTGCATATTTTCATTTTGAAACTTACCCCAGGGAGGTTTTACACTAAGTTACATCAGCCCTTTGACGTGCATACATTTTCTTCCGCCCTTCCTGGGTTATTGTATGTACTTGTGCACCCCTGGCACAAATTCAAATTCTGGGCCCCCTCCCCCCATAGTAGAATAGGTCATATTCTCTCCAGTCTGGGAGTGGTGGGCAGAGGTCCCCTCTGAATAGGGTTACCATATGGCTCCAGAAAAAGGAGGACGGATTGAGCCAGCCGGGTTTTACTTCCATTGCTTTCAATGGAAAGCAATTGCTTTCAATGGAAGTAATTGAGCCAGCCGGGTTTTACTTCCATTGCTTTGCAATGGAAGTAAAACCCGGCTGGCTCAATCCGTCCTCCTTTTTCTGGAGCCATATGGTAACCCTACCTCTGAAGACCCACACCACTTTCCACATATTAAAAAAAAATGGCTACCTTCTTGCTTCTCCTCTTTGGTGGATCAAAAGCTGAGAAAATGCCAAGGTAGAATTTATGGGTGGACCAAGAAATCTCGTCAGCTGAAGGTGGGTTGAAGCAATTTTATTTTGCTCACGGTGAGTTACATTCAGGTACACTGGATATTTCTCTGTCTCAGGAGGGCTCACAATCTAAGTTTGTACCTGAGGCAATGGAGAGTTAAGTGACTTGACCAGGATCAGAAGGAGCAGCAGCAGGATTTGAACTGGCCACCTCTGGATTGCAAGACTGGTGCTCTAACCACTAGGCCACTCCTCCACTCCTGTTGGCATTAGCACATAGAAGCTGTTAGCGCAGCTTAGTAAACAGGGGGATTATTGTTTTTATTATTATTATTATTATTATTATTTATTTATTTATTTATTAGGATTTATTTACTGCCTTTTTGAAGGAATTCACTCAAGGCGGTATACAGTAACTTTACTTTTATTGTATTTTCAAGTAACATATCTAGAAAACAACAACAAATATTTAAAAGATATAACAGAAGTAGAACCTAAAAAGATAACAGATCCCATCTCAAAACATATTCCTAGAGGACCCCACAACAACAACACCTGCTAACCTCCCAAGTTCCAGGATCTTTTCTCAGGCCTCCTATATGAGAATATAAGAATTGCCACACTGGGTCAGACCATAGGTCAATCTCTCCCAGTATCTGTGAGATTATCGTTAAGGCATGAGCAGGAGCAACTGGGGATTGTAACTGCTCCCATTAGACTATCAGGGACTTCAGTAAGAACAAAGAAGGGGAATCGGGGGAGAAAGAATGGGGTTTTCTGTTATGGGAGTCATCAGAGAAAGCCTTAATGCTGGGATATTCATTAGACTATGAGATGCCAGGGGGACGTTGAGTGTTCCTTATCTGGGGGGGGGGGGGGGGGGGTGAAGAGAACAGTTTCGCAAGTCAGGGCATGGAATTCAGGGGGAAGGGAAGGAAACTGGCATCAGCCTTCACATTTTCCTTTCCACCAGTTATTATGTTCGATCTAGGCCATGGCTTTCCAATTTGTTAAGATGATCTTAAGTGTTAGCGCAAGCAGGATATCCAGCAATCATTAATGAGATATAGATATACCCTGCTTCAGCACAATAAATAACAATCGCTCGAGTGTATTTTTCAGAATGAGGTATATTTGAAGGATTTCATCAAAACTGGGAAGTTAGGGCATCCTATTAAACAGGTTACAATAAAGGTAAAAGTAGACCAGGTGTCTTTGTATAAAGAGTAGATTGACTTGAAGGATTCCAAAATAATCATTGTCAACTGCTGAGCAAGTTGTTAATAGAAATGAAATCATTGATAGAAGTGTCTGTGTACAGCAACCTGATATAGTCTGGACAAAATAGCCCCTGTAACAAAATAGCTCTTCACAAAAATACGAAGTATAGTAAAATACTCAGTCTCCCTTCTTCTGGGGGTCCAGCATCTCTTCTTCCCCTCTATTCTCTAGACCACCAGCTGAGCTCTCTTTTCCTTCAACTCCCTCTCCCCACCCATGTGTTCTCTCATCTCTGTCCCACTACCCCCTTCCCTGCATTCTGGCATCTCTTCCCCTTTCTCCCCTTCCCATGGTCTGGAAATGCATCTCTTACCCTTCCTTCCCACCCACCTCACAATGTAGTCCAACATGTTTCCCTCTTCCTCCTGCCTGCCCTGTGTGGTCCAGTATCTCTCTAGCTCCCCTACCCCTGATGATCCTCCAATGTTTCTGTTGGCGCTGGCAGCAACATAGACATAGGAAATTGTGCCAGACAAGGAGGTCACAACAGGAGGAACGCTTCTAGGACCGGCCAAAGCAGCTTATTTTCCTCGCTGATGCTGATGGACGCAGGCAGAAGGAAGAGGGAAAGTGGCAAAGAGGAGATATACCTCAGCTCAAAGCAACAGCAGGACTCAGAAAGACACAGTTACAGTAGCAGGAGCAGAACAGGTAAAATACTCAGGAGTGGGCCCTTTTCTGGGGGGGGGGGGGCTCATTTGTTAGAAGCAAAATTGTGGGCAGGCCCTTTTGTCAGGGGCTGATTTGTCAGGGGCTTTTTTTTATGATGCACTATTTTGTGTTTGGGCTTTTTTATTGGAGCTTTTTTTGTCAGGGATATTTTGGTCAGGTACTGGAGGAGTGGCCTAGTGGTTAGGGTGGTGGACTTTGGTCCTGAGGAACTGAGTTTGATTCCCGGCACAGGCAGCTCCTTGTGACTCTGGGCAAGTCACTTAACCCTCCATTGCCTGCCTCATTGAGCCTGCCATGAGTGGGAAAGCGCGGGGTACAAATGTAACAAAAATAAAATAAAAAATATGAATGCTAGAAGCCTAAAAAACAAGATGGAAGTGTTAGAACACATAGCATTAAATAAAATGGTTGAAGTAATAGGCATCTTTGAGACCTGGTAGAAGGAGGATGACTAAAGGGGGCACAATGATACCAGGGTACACATTATATCACAGTGATAGGGTGATTCAAATTGGTGGAGGGCTAGCGCTATATGTTATAGAGGGCCTTGAGTCAAATAGAACAACAGTTCTAAAGGAAATAAAATATACCTTGGAATCCTTATGAATACAATTTCCATGTCTAAAGGGGGAAAGAGTAGTGATAGGAGTATATTATTGTTCACCTGGTCAGAATTAGTAGACATGTTGAAATGTTAGTAGAAAGGGAAGATAACAAATTAGGAAACACAATAATAATGGATTACTTCAATTACCACAATAAAAAGAGAAATAATGCAAACAAAAATCTGAAAATCTCTACAAAGTCTGATCAAATTTGTATTGTGTGATGTCCATGTTAGTATATTTATTATTGTTTCCACTTTTAATAGAACACAATTAAAAAAAAGTGTGGATAAAAAAAACCTCAGCCAAAGGATCCCAACTCACGTAGTCACTTCTAAAAACCACTGGCTCAATATAATCGTGGAGGTGAGCTTGTTTTGTATGTTTTTATGGAAGATGCCTAGTTGTTTAAAATAAATAAATGTTAAGTGTTTTGTTTTCTCTGCAGACATCTTGGAAGCTGACCTATGGAGAAGGTGTTTTGGTAAAATCCCTTGATGCAACCGTAACACAAAACAGGGAGCCATAAAGGGAACTGAACAGCACCCATACCCTGCCTCTGGTACGGAGTTATAACAGCTTTCCAAAAAGGAGAGTAGTGAGACTGAATTAAGGAACTGAACATTTGTACATTCTAGATATATTAATGAGAATAGAGGAACTGTTATTTCATCTCTTATTTTTGTCCTCTAAGATCTGTATTGTGGTGGTTTGAGTATTGAACAGCCAGTGGAGTTTCTTTTTTTTTTTTTTGACCAATGATTATACTGAACCAATAGTTAACAGAAGTGACTGTCAGGCTCATTTTCGAAAGAGAAGGACGTCCATCTTTCGACATAAATCGGAAGATGGGCGTCCATCTCCCAGACGTCCAAGTCAGTATAATCGAAACCCGATTTTGGATATCTCCAACTGCAGTCCGTCGCAAGGATGTCCAAATTTCAAGGGGGCATGTTAGAGGCTTAGTGAAGGTGGGACTTGGGCGTGCCAAACACTTAGACATCTTTGACCCATAATCGAAAAAAGCAAGGACGTCCATGATGAACACTTGAACGTTTTCACCCGGACATGTTTTTTTTTACGAATAAGGCACAAAAAGGTGCCCGAAATGAACAGATGACCACCAGAGGGAATCTGGGATGATCTCCCCTTACTCCCCCAGTGGTCACTAACCCCCTCCCACCCTCAAAAAATATGTTTAAAAATATTTCGTGGCAGCGTCTATGCCAGCCTCAGATGTCATACTCAGGTCCATGACAGTGCATGAAGGTCTAAGGAGCAGTTTTACTGGGTACTGCAGTGCGCTTCAGACAGGCGGACCCAGGCCCATACACCCCCTACCTGTTACATTTGTGGAGGAAACAGCGAGCTCTCCAAAAACCACCACAAACCCACTGTACCCACATGTAGTTGCCCCCCTTTACCCATGAGGGCTATGGTAGTGGTGTACCGTTGTGGGTAGTGGGTTTTGGGGGGCTCTGCACACAAGGCAAGGGAGCTATGTTCCTGGGAGCATTTCATGAAGTCCACTGCAGTGCCCCATAAGTTGCCCAGTTGGTGTCCTGGCATGTCAGGGGGACCAGTACACTAGAAATGCTGGCTCCTCCCACGTCAAAATGGCTTGCATGGACATGGACGTCTTCAGTTTCAAAAATCGCCAAAAGTCAAAGACATCCATCTCTAGGGACATCCAAATCCAAGGACGTCCTTGGTATTTTCGAAACGAAAGATAGACGTCCATCTTGTTTCGAAAATACGGTTTTCCCTGCCCCCAGATTTGGACATTTTACAAAGACATCCAAATCGCAACTTGCATGTTTCTTTCAAACATGACCCTCTGCATGAATTAGGACCCTTTGGTGGAGGAGTAGCTTAACGGTTAGCACAGTTGCTTGAAAACCAGGGGAGCCAAGTTCAAATCCCACTGCAGCTACTTGAAATTCTGGACAAGTCACCTAGGGGCCTTTTTACAAAGCCACAGGAGGATCAATGTGCAGGTATCATGCACCAAATCGGCACCACTGCCAGGTAGCATGTGTGCAATGAAAAATGATTCTGTGCATGCGCAAAGCACGCGTCTACACTACCGCAGGCCATTTTTCAGCACACCTTTGTAAAAGGGCCCCTAAGTGTACTGATGTCCATGCATATATAAAAATGTACATAATATTTATTATTGAAAAGAACAGATAAAAGTGGCATTTGTGACACTAATAAAACATGATTATACATGTATAATATCAGAGAAGGCAATACAAATGCATATATACACTTGGTGTGAAAAGATGGTTAATAAATGGATCATACTGTATATGATCATTATGTATAAGTACTTGACATGCACAAGTGTGAACAAAGTGACCAGGAACAGAAATTTTTAAATGTTGAAATCTGTATGTCTTACCAAACTAGTATTCTTTTTAGTTGAAAATAAATATCCCAAATTTGTCCTTCTAATAACACTATTAAATAATAAAACAAAAACATGCAAAATACATATTTATGCCTTTATGCCCTGTATTAAAAAGTAACCATTCCATAAAACAGTAGACTAACATTCCTCTACAATGAGTAAGTCTTTTATATGGGTCTTTGAAAAAAAAAAAATAGATAGATAGATAGATATGTGCATAACACACTATTCTGTAAAGTACATTTAAGTGCTGTAGGAGGGTATTCCATAAATGACCCTCTGAGTTGAGCGCTGCTTACAGAATAGCGCTTACAATCCATTTACGTGCCAAAAGTCAGGTGCCAGTACTTAAGGCTACTTAAATCTACCATAAATGCTGGTGTCCAATTCCGGGCATTTTGGCGTGGAAATGGGGTTATTCTATAACCCTGCACAAAGCTTTTAGGATTGCCCCTGATACTCCCCCTGACCACACACCCTTTTGAATTGTGTGCTAGGGGCTTTAGGCGCACAGAGTCATAGAATAGGGCATGGGGAGATGTATGTGCAAATTGTAATTATTGCCAATTAATTGCAATAATTATCATCAATTAATTGTAATTAATTGACTCGAGGATAGCGCGTCACTGCACAGGGTGTATACATGAGGAACTTTTACTGTAGGTTACGTGTGTCCCTGTTGCATTTATGTGCCAGCAGTTCTGCCAGCTCTAGGGCTGGTGTAACTTCTAGCGAGAAAATGTTAAGGATGGCATCTTGGCATACAGATGCCATTTTAGAATAGGCTTTCACCTTAAAGCATCAAGGTACTGAAGAGCAGGCATCCAGTTATAGGATTGTTCTCTTACTTGCTAGCAATGTCCGTCATTTAGTTTAGTCCTGCTGGCGTCTTACTTATCCAGATAGCAGCTGCATATTATTTTTTCAGCCACCCTCACTCCGCCGCTAACATGGCACCCTTTTATACAGATAGAATTGGACTGTTAAGAGATCTAAATGGCCTGACATCTGTATATATTTTGTTTAATTGCTTGCATAGGGGAGTTAAGTGTTGGTCACTCAGCAGCCAAAGAATATTGGGTCCCTTCATTTTAGTGTTCTTACAAGAACTCATGTCACGTGTAAATAAGGTCTTGTACATACACCCTGGCTTCGCGCCACTGACTAAATCCTAAACTTGGTGGCTCCTTGTGTTTCCAAAAGGAAATGCTGGACTTTTCAGTATTTAGATGATTTACATTTGTGTGCATATGGAGTTCAAATTTCCAGTGTATGGACCCCCATCACTTTTCATTTATTTTCATTCAGAGTTAAAGTTACATTGGTATAAATTTGAATACCCCAGTCTAGTAATCATATGTTATTGTTATTTGTTGCAGCTGGTGCAGGATGCTTAAACCAAGGATAAGGAGTATCTCCTCTAGCCACTGTAGTGAGGCATTTTCAGATGTGCAAAAAATATACTGTATTCCATCATGACATGTACATTTTAAATGAGTATGAATACATTTTAAGTGAATTGTGAGAATAATGAGTAAGGAAGGTAGTATGAAGTATAAATCCTTTTTCAGACACATTTTGTGTCAGGAGACAGTGCCTATTGTTAAGTATCCTTCTATCCATCTGTCCATTCATCTATGCATATATATTTGTTTACACAAGTACAAACATACATATATACCTCTGGATTCTATATATGGTGCACAGAATTGTATGTAAATTTGGGCGCTTGCCCAATTTGCACACAGAATTAAATTGTGTAACAAACCAATTAGCGCTAATTGGGTGCTAATAATCAATTGTCTGTACTAATTGGCAATAATTATTTATTAGGATTTATTTACCACCTTTTTCATGGAATTCACTCAAGGTGGTGTACAGTAGGAATAAATCAAACATAAGCAAGACAGTTACAGCAGTAAAACATTCAAATAACAAGACAAAGTATGTCATAGTATGCTACTTACAATGGCAACACAATAAATAATAAAACATTTTAATAGACAGCGTAGGATATAAACAAAGATGGAATATATAGGACTCTGTTTACTAAGGTGCGTTAGTATTTTTAGCGTGTTTACATTTAGCGTGCGAACTAACCATGTAGGTGCCTAAAGTGTCATTGTAGGCATGTACATGGTTAATGCGTGTACATGGATAACGTGTGTTAAAAATGTTAATGTACCTATAACGCTGCTTAGTAAACAAGGCCCATAGGTAGGTAAGAAAGTAAAAGGAATTAGAAAATAAGGGAACTAATTTAAAGAGAGTGGCAAATGAGGTCAGAGAGGTGATTAAATATTATCTCAGCTAGGGTAGGAGTGGATAAACATGTCCTGCTGCAGTAAGTGCAGGCCGCGTCACTCCTTGTGTGTGTGTGAGACTAACAAGTTAATTACTTCTTCCATTAAAGGCCTGGTTGAAGAGCCAAGTTTTCACCTGCTTCCTGAAACAGAGATAGTCTTGTGTTAAGCAAAGCCTTCCAGAATTAGAATTTACATGCACATTTTGCTAGGTATCTCTACTATAATAAAACGCACCTCTAACGTTGTGAAGCTGACTCCGTGGCTTCAGTGAAGGGTTCGTAAGGATTCGTAAGATCGTAAGTCTGTCACATCTCTCTCTGCCCCGCCTTCACGTCAAAACGTGATGACACGGGGGTGGGGCACAGAAAGATGTGACACACTGAATGATACGAACCCTAACCCTTCACTGAAGCCACGGAGTCAGCTTCACAACGTTGGAGGTGCATTTTATTATAGTAGAAATAATAATATAACTGTATAATTTGGAAGGACATCCAGGGCAATGTGTGAATATAAAGATTTTTAAAAACGGCACCTACGTGTCACAAAAAGTGAAGCCCAAGCTAACAAAATAGCATACCGGTAAACGACAGTCCTCTGCTACAACGCCAAACAACTGTGAAGTGGTAGCAAAGCTCGGGTGGGAGGACACTGAAAGTAAAGAATATAAAATAAGAAAAAATAAAAAGAAGAAGCAAAGGGAGCGGGAATCCAACGGCAGATACATACAGCAGAGCTAAGCACTGGCACAGAGAGCAGAAGCTGGCGCTGAAAAGAAAAATAGCGCTAGGGCAAAGCAAATGCAAATACAGAGTCACAGACTGCATATCAGCACCTAAAAACAACAAAACATAAGAAAAGAAAACTGGAGCAGAAATTCGTGGAGAAAACCATTTTGAGAAATAGACATACCCGAGTCCACAAGTCATGTATACTCGGGGACAGCCAAAGGGAACGATATGGACGTAGACCGACGTCATAGAAAAATATAAATAAGAGTCAGAAGAGCAAACGCATCCAAAAAGTGCAAACAGTGCATCCAAAGATATAAAAACCTCAAAATATATAATATATATATATATATGAAATACACAAGAAAAATACAAAAAAATATAAGAATATAAAAACTTCACTGAAGCAGGGGAAGGGAGGGGATCCTCATACCAGAGGGGGAGGAGGGGGTCCTGAGACCACAGAGGGACGGAGGGGGGGGGAGGTATCTGTCACACACACACTCTCTCTCTCACACAGTCAGTGTCTTTCTCCCACTCTCAAAGTCTCTCACACTTTGTCACACTGTATCACATTCACTCTCTGTGTCACACACTCACTCTCACACACTCTCGATCTCACACACTCGGTCGCATACACTCTCGGTCTCACAGAGAGTCTGTGTATCGCACACATACTCTCTCACACTCTCTCTGTCTCACACACACTCTCTTTCTCACACACACAATGTATCTGTGTGAAACACACTCTCTCACATTCGCTCTGTCTCACATACGCACTCGCACAGACGGTCATTCAAACACACACACACTCTCATTCAAACACACACTCTCATTCTCACACACACACTCTCTCTCTCACAGACACACTCGCACACAGTCTCACTCTCTGTCACACACACACACTCACAAATTCACTCTCTTTCTCTCACACAGTCACTCTCACACACACTCTCTAAAACATACACACTCCAAGGAAAACCTTGCTAGCACTCATTTCATTTGTGTCAGAAACGGGCCTTTTTTTTACTAGTTATTCTATAAAGACACAAGCATAAATTCTCATTCATGGGTACGAAGAGGGAGTGTGGCTATGGGAGGGGTATGGGCAGGCCATAGGCAATCCAAGAATTTGCATGCAGTGTTATAGAATACGGCAGATCCGTAGCTAATTTAGGCTCGAGAATTTACACTAGGTTTCAGTTGGTGTAAATCTTTATGGCTAAAAGTTAGGCATGGATACTGGTGCTAGACTCTAATTTATAAATGGTGCCCAACTCGGAGCATCATTACAGAACAGTGCTTAGCACTCATTTTCAGGGCTGATTTTTCAGTGCCATAAATAGAATTTGGTCCAAAAGGGGTAATTCTATAATTGAGTGCCACAATTTAGGCACCCTCTTTGGGGTGAATTCTATATATAGTGCCAAAAAACATCAACACTGTAAAAAAGCGCTATTCTATAAACCCCGTTTAAACTTAGGCACGATTTATAGAAAAGCATATACGCCTAGAAATCATGCCTAACTTTAGGCATAGATGCTCTTATTATGTAACTTAAAGGAATGCCCCTGATCCACCCATGACTCGCCTATTTCTGCTCCTCTTTTTTGACTTACGTGTAAAATTTAGGTGTAGATCCCTTGCCTAAATTTATGCACATAACTTGTAATTAATTCTAATTAGTACCAATAATTACTTGTTAAAATGCCAATTATTGGTGCTAATTAGTACTGGACCCTTTACATTTATATATATTTATTTCAAAACACTGGAATCTTCAGCCAAAAAAGCAAACAGGATGCTAGAAATTATTAGGAGAGGGATGCAAAATAAGACCAAAAATATTATAATGCCTCAGTATCGCTCCATGGTGAGACCTTACCTTGAGTACTGTGTTCAATTCTGGTTGCCATATCTAAAAAATATAGATGAATTAGAAAAGGTTCAAAGAAGATGGACCAAATGATAGAGCAGATGAAACTGTTCCCATATGAGGAAAGGCTAAAGAGGTTAGGACTCTTCAGCTTGGAAAAGAGATGGCTGAGGGGAGATATGATTGAGGTCTACAAATTCCTGAGTGGTGTGTAGCGGGAAGGAGGTGAATAGATTTTTCACTCATTCAAAAAGTACAAAGACCAGGGGACACTTAATGAAATCACATGGAAATACTTTCAAAACAAATAGGAGGAAATATTTTTTCACTCAAAGAATAGTTGGGCTCTGGAACTCATTGCCAGAGGATGTGGTAATGACGGTTAGTGTATCTATGTTTAAAAAAAGGTTTGGACAAGTTACTGGAGAAAAAGTGCGTAGTTTGTTATTGAGAGAGATATGAGAGAAGCCACTGCTTGCCTTGGGATTGGTAGCATGGAATCGTGCTACTAATTGGGTTTCTGCCAGGTACTTGTGACCTGGATTGGCCACTGTTGGAAACCTTAGGTCATTGATGTTGGACACTAAGCTGAAGCTGAACCTCTGGAAGGCCTACTCTAACAGTGTGGGGTCAAATACATTTATTTAACATGCTTCAAGCTCCTAAATGGCTTTACTCTTTTAGGTTCTACCTATATTTTTGCATTGTTGGGAAGAGCGTAGGCTGAACCGCTGGCCACGATTCAAACTCCAAGAGCCCATGGTGGCATGGGTCTATTGAACATCAGGTATATTTGACTGTGGCCAGCAGGATGAGACATATAAATGATTGGTACAGAGGTACGGACACCTTTTCAGTCACTGCTTTGGAGACCGCTTTGATACCTGGGGTTCATTTCAGCCATTTTCCACACACTGCAAGCAAACTATCTAGGGGAATATTGTCTACTTATCATGTATTGAAAACTGCTCGAGCAGTGTGCAGATGGATATGCCACAGGTTCCATTTTTCTACTAAGGTGACCCGGTATATGCCCTTCCCTCCGGGGCATGGAATTTCAGTGTTTTCCACATGGGTACAGAAGAGTATTACTTATGTGGCCCAAGTGGTCACGGAAGAGGGCCAGGCAAAATCATTTCCAGAGTTAGGGCAAGCATACTCACTTCCAGCATCACATCAATTTGCTTATTATCAGATAAAGCATTACAAACATCTCCAAGCTGCCACGGCAAGAACTAGCTGAGGATATACAGGAGACATTGTCAGAAGCTTTTATGCTACATTCTCAGATGCCTGTGCCTTTAAGGTTCCTTCACCGTTATTTAAAAGACACCAGACCTGGATTATGAAACGTTAGCACAGGCCTGGTTGAACAATCTGGATTGTACTGTAACAGCTGCACAGTTACAAGCTTTAATATTGTGTTTGCTGAGGTGCTATAAAAATATGCTCCATAGAGAACTCATGTATAAAGTTGCATTACGCTTGCACATCTTTCCCCTTAGAGCTTATGTAGCTGGGTTTTCAATACATGACAGCTGTCCAAAGTGTGGGGAGCCTAAAGCCTCATTGGGGCACATGTTTTGGAAATGTAAAGTAGTGATGTCTTTTTGGAAAACTGTGTTACATGCTGTGGAGAATATTTGGCTTTGTGTTTTACAATATGACCCTTTATTCCTCTTTGGTGCATAGAGTACGGAGGGCTCAGTCCAACCTGGCTTTAAGAGGTTTTTCTACCAAGCTTTTTTTATGGACTAAAGATATTACATTGTTGGCTGCAGACCACTGGACCTATGTACTAGAGGTGGTGTACACACCTCTTAGTTCACATGCGGTTAGATCATTGTGGAGTACATTTCTTAGACTCACCTGCAGGGAGCGTTTTCAGGAAATATGGGAGCCTCTCTGGCAGACCTTTCCATCTAAATGCACATAGCTATTTGCTAAATGTTTGACGTTACCAAATACGTATTAAGTGTCTGTATTGTGTACATTTGTGTGGAATCCAGAAAAGGAGGTTTAAGGGGTATAAAGGTTGGGGGGGGGGGTGGGGTTTGGGATAGGTTTCATACTGTATTGTTTTGTAAATGTGCTTATTGTTAATAAAAAGATTTCACCATTAAAAAAACTTGGGAAGGAATAGGAAAGAACTTCCTCTTTCTAAACTCAAGAAATTACCATTCTCTAGGGCCTCATTCTACAGGGATATCTGTTCTTTTAGGATAACTCTTTTGAAAATAAGGCCCCCAATGTGATGCATTTCTGCCTGAAAACTGGCTTATTTTGTGTCCATTTATTTGGCCTTATTTTACTAGGATATAGTATTATTAGCTATTTTATGTGTTATTTCAGCACTTAACACTTGTACTTGAAAGAGTTCTTTCATGCTGTATTAGTAGGATTACTTTCATCAGTGACACTCTCCATGCATACACCCCGATCTCCCCTCCCCCACACATCTCCTGCCATTTTTCACACCTATCCTGCAGGATGGTCTGCTGCACCATTTATTTTCACAGTATATAATCTGTTACTTCCTCTAACAAATAAGAGCATTTTAAGGGGCAATCAAAGGTCTGAGACGTAATTATCCTGCTGTGCCTCAAGAGTATCAAAGTCTAGCCCTCCTTTTGAATATTAGGGAATACATTTCTAAACACAGACAGGCAAACAGTGTGCAGATTCACAGTAGTAAGGAAGAACACGGTCTGAGAATTCCATGCATGTAAAGCTTACAAATACCTAGCCCATAACTTATGCCCAAATCAAGAGAGTTGAAATGCCTGTAGAAGCCAGCTTAGTACAGAGGTTAAAAGTCAAGACACACATTCATTTAATGCTGACAACTTCACATGCTTTAGGAAAATGTTTGAGTGTAGCCTTTCAGGCTGAGTAGATCTACATTATAGATAAAAATCTTTGCAATACTGTAAGCTTAAACACGTGCTTTATGAATGATTTTTTATCTCTTATTGGTAAACCTCTTGTCCAGCTTCTCTCCCTTTGTATTCTCTTCCTTTGTATATTCTTGCATAATTAAGGCTGCAATCCAAAGAAAATAACCAATCTGCCTGGGCAGTCTAATGTTCAGTCAAATGCTAAAGGGCTACATGAAAATCATACCGCACTAAAGGCTCCTTTAACTAAGCGGCGGTAAGCCCAGCCCACTGGTACTTCCCACCCCTAGCGCGCTGTCACTTCTGGCGCTCCAAAAATTAATTTATTTTTGTAGTGCCGGAGTGTACCCGATGGTAATTGGGCAATGCTGCACGCTTCCCGGTTAGCGCGGGTTAACACAGGAGCACTTACTACCACCTCAATGGGTGGCAGTAAGGGCTGCTCCCTAAAAAGGCCATCCAGAGTCTCAGCAGTGCTAAAGCTCCTGTCCCATAGTCACAGCAGTGCTACAGTCAGTGGCGTAGCCATGGGTGGGCCCTGGCCCACCCACTTTGTGTTCAGGCCCACCCATTAGCAGCACACCTATGATGTGGCTGGCAGGGATCCCAAGCCCCACCAGCCGAAAACTCCCAACAACTGTCCTTCTTGCATACCTTGTAAATAGCAGATCTTCGCCTGCAGCAAGCAGAGACTGATACATACTGATCGCACTGGCCTCACAGCCTTCCCTCTGATGTATTCCTGCCTATGCGGAAACAGGAAGTTGAATCAGTGGGAAGGCTGTGGGGCCAACATGATCAGTGTGTATTAGTTGCTGCTCGCTGCTGGTGAAAATCTGCTATTTAAATGGTGTGTGGGGGAGGGGGGATGTTGGAGACGCCCTATGGCATGCAGGCGAGAGAGGGAGAGACCAAATCACTTGTGGGACAGGGAGGTTCTTCTGCCCACCCATCTTGGGCCCAGGCCCACCCAAAATTGGGTGTCTGGCTATGCCCCTGGCTACAGTTCCTGTTCCAGAGTCTCAGCAGTGCTACAGTTCCTGTTCCAAAGTTTCAGCAGTGCTACAGCTCCTGTTCCAAAGTCACAGCAGTGCTACAGCTCCTGTTCCAGAGTCTCAGCAGTGCTACAGTTCCTGTTCCAGAGCCTCAGCAGTGCTACAGCTTCTTTTCCAAAGTCACAGCAGTGCTACAGTTCCTGTTCCAAAGTTTCAGCAGTGCTACAGCTCCTGTTCCAGAGTCTCAGCAGTGCTACAGTTCCATTTCCAAAGTCACAGCAGTGCTACAGTTCCTGTTCCAGAGTCTCAGCAGTGCTACAGTTCCTGTCCCAAAGTCACAGCAGTGCTACAGTTCCTGTTCCAAAGTCACAGCAGTGCTACAGTTCCTGTTCCAGAGTCTCAGCAGTGCTACAGCTCCTGTTCCAAAGTCACAGCAGTGCTACAGTTCCTGTTTCAGAGTCACAGCAGTACTACAGCTCCTGTTCCAGAGTCTCAGCAGTGCTACAGCTCCTGTTCCAAAGTCACAGCAGTGCTACAGTTCCTGTTCCAAAGTCACAGCAGTGCTACAGCTCCTGTCCCAAAGTCACAGCAGTGCTACAGTTCCTGTTCCAGAGTCTCAGCAGTGCTACAGCTCGTGTTCCAAAGTCACAGCAGTGCTACAGTTCCTGTTCCAAAGTCTCAGCAGCGCTACAGCTCCTGTTCCAGAGTCTCAGCAGTGCTACTGCTCCTGTTCCAAAGTCATAGCAATTCTACAGTTCCTGTTCCAGACAGTTCTAGTGGTGCCACAGCTCCTGTCCCAGAGACACAGCAGTGTCAAAGCTCCTGTTCCAAGGCATCAGTTCCAGTACCAATGTCGCAGGAAGAAACAAGAGCGGAAAGGCACTAGTCACACTTTGAAAGTGATTGGGAGGAGGAGGATGTTAATTTTTAAAATATTTTTTTTCAAAATTATTTTCTTTTAAATGTGTGCACACATAGTTTTAATTTTGGACCATTTGGAATGTATAAGAGAATTTTAAGTTTACACTTTAGACATTCCTGAAAAAACGAAGTATATCACTTACCCGGGAGAAGGAGGCTCCTGATGGTTTCAAGTTAACCTGTGGGAAAAGAAAGACACAATTTTAACACCAAGAAAACTTGCTCTTTAGCAAAACTAACTAGAAGCTTTACAATTATTGAGGTACTTATCTGACAAAACTCTGCTGAGAAGGGAGAAATTTCTTAGTTCTGTGGATTTCTCAGATTGAGCCGGCCTAGAAAGTAGGAGTGATAAGCACAGAAAGAAGTTTTTTTTAACTGTAACTGAGAAGTCAATCTAAATTATAAAATTTTAATTGATCTTAGAGAAGACGTTAAGAATGTGTGATTTTGCATTTTGTCACTTTAATTAGACCGAAACCTTTGAATTTCACATTTCTTTTATGCGAAAGTTTTTAAAACACTAAGCAAAGTTTATTTTAAAAGTATTATCTTGCAAGATTTTTAAAAGGAAAGAAAACATTTTAAAACTATTTATACCCTTTAACATATATTTAAAGATTGATTGAGTAAATAATAAAAAAAGGTTTGTTTATCTGAAACTTTGTGGTTATTTGCTTTACTCCTGTGAGTAGGTTTTACCCGCACTCTGAAAAATCAACAGTTTTTAAATTTTTTTTAAATTTAATTTTAGCTATTATTTAGAGGCAGTAGCACTGGGTGGAAGTGTGCTTGGTCTCAGGGTGAACCATCCTACCCCGACCATTCTGACTGATAGCGAATTCTGCTATCGCTTTTGGAAACCGAGCAGCGCTGAAGCCTTGGAGGCGCTACAGAGGCATGCTACCAACTTCCTGTTTCCTGCAGCAGCAAGAGGAGGAAGGGAGAGGCTTAGTATCAAATTTCTTTGGCTGGCAGGTCCTCGACATCCCTATCAGCAAAGGTATTTTTAACATACTGGGGGAGGGAATGCATTGGACCCCCCCAAAATAAGGGGGTAGGCTATGCCCCTGGAACTAAATCTTCTGTAGTAATTTCTATATTTCACATTAATGGAGAAGTTAATTCAAGTGGACACTTAGAAGACAATTTTCAAAGCTGTTTCTACAGACACAGGTTTCCTTTTTACATAGAGGCTTCTTCCTGTTTGCATGTTTTTCCTTTTAATAAGGCATGCTAACAGTTGTACATGGCTAATGATTACCATGCACTAAATCCCATGCAGCCCATAGGAATAAAACATTGCAACATTTAGCAAACATTAATTGTTAGTGTGTCTTAGTAAAAAGGACCTCATAATATTTTACCAATTGAAATGAAGTTTTAAAAATTTGTTTATACTGCATGTAGATAAAGTACATATGTGTTCTTAGCTGGATCAGGCAGTGAACATAAACATCTTCTACTTTGAAATACAACTTCCATTTTAAGAATTTAAAAGCATATCCATCCAGAGGTCTTTCAAATACTAAAGCTGGACATCTATTTTCTCTTTGAAAGCTCACTCCAGTCTAATTTTTGAATATGATGTCTAAATCCGGTTTTGGAAATTTTAGGAAAAACGTCCAAAAATCCAGTAGCGAAAATGGCCATTTTCAAATGAGAAAAACATCCAACTTTTTGTTTCAAAAATGGCCATTTGCCACATGTTTTCCTGCTCAGTGCATCTATCTTTTAGGACTATTAAAAAAAATATATAAATAAATAAAAAAAGGTCCATGAGAAAAAAAGCACAAAAACAAGGCATTGGGATGTATGGGAATGTATGGGGGGGGGGGGGGCAGCATTTTTAGTAGACTGGCACCACAAACATCTCAGCAGAGCAGTGGGGCACGCTAGGGGGCACTGCAGTGGACTTAACAATACAGGACTCAGGTACAGATCTCACTGTTATCTCCTTATATTGTATGGGGAGCCCTCCAAAACCCACCAAAAACCTACCATATCCAATTGTACACCACTACAATAGCCCTTATGTCCACAGGTGTCACCTATATGTATGTACAGTAGGTTTTTGGTGGGTTTTGGAGGGTTCACACTTTCCACTACAAGTGCACCGGTTAGAGTTGGATATGGGCCTGGGTCCCCTTCTCTACAGTGCACTGCACTGACCACTAGGCTACTCTAGCGACCTGTTTGCTGACCTAATAGGACTGGCCTTAACATCTGAATCTGTCATAGAGGCTGGTATGTACTGTTTCTTTCATATCTTTGGGGGGTGGGAGAGAGTCAGTGCCCACTGGGGGAGTAAACGGGGTAATGCCTTAATCCCTCAGTGGTCATCTCATCATTTATGGCACCTTTTGGTGACTTAGTCATGATGGAAACAGGTCTAGACAAAATCATCTAACTTTTAGCCCTGGACATTTTTGATTTGTTCCATTATGGCAGGAAAACATATAAGTTTTGGGAATGTCAAAATCCCACCACCAACACACCCCCTTGTGATTTGCACGCACTGCAGGGAAAAACATCTCAAATCCGAGTTTTGAAAATCGCAAGTCAGATGTTTTTCTCTTTTAAAAATGAGCCCCATAATGTACCTTTAGAGTTAGACACATAGCTTCATACTTGCAAAATTTAAACTGTAATGTCTACGTTTTCAATGTTTGTGTTGTGGTAAAAGCCTTATATATATTCAAATTAAAAGAAAAATAATGTATTATCTGGTCCTGGAGGCAGTCAGGTTTTGAGGATATCCACAATGAATATGCATGAGAGATATTTGCATACACTACCTCCACTGAATGCAAATCTCTCTCATGCATATTCATTGTGGACATCCTGAAACTTGAATGGCTGGGGTGCCTTCAGGATCAGGTTTGAGAACCACTGAATTTAAGTATTATGCCAATATACTTTTTGTTTTCTTTTCCTTGCCTACTTATTTGTTTAAATATTGTATTTATATTCCCTTCCCTCTTTTCCCCGTTCCCTCTACCCTCTCTACTGTCTTTGTAATTGTTTCTTTGGTTCATTGTAAGCCGCTTAGAGGCTGCTTTATGTGGTAAAAAGCGGGGTATAAATGATCTAAATAAATAAATATATAACTATGGATGAATAACATTTGCTAAAAGTAAGCATGGCATAAATTAGCCTAGTAACTATTGTTTGGTACATTTCTCACTAGTTTGATCATAGTTCAGATACTTTTAAAAATTAAGTTATCCTTGAGCTATGCCCTCTAACTGCTTTATTTGGCTAATAATCCACATTGTTTCCATAGTTATCTTGCATGACTAGCATTAAAAAAAACCCATTATCTGGTCCTTATATGCCCTGTGGTGCTGAATGTAAACCCAAGAGAAACATATCCACATGCACATCATCCTTCTTTAATCATATAAGGTCTGTTTTGTGACTTTTGGGGGGGAAAAAAAGGAAAACATAACAGTGAAGTCTGCAAGTTGTTTCCCTTGCAGACTGCTCTTTTTTTTTTTTGCCTTCCTTGAATATATGGAAATAAAGATCAACAGAGTATATGTAGAAATGGATGCCTTTATATTGGACTAATATACTTTCTGGAACTGTGCACACTTCATCAGGTGTGATGGCCTTCCTGTAACCTCCTAATAGCCCTGTTTCTCCTATTCTCAGGCTTTGCCAAAAATGTTTAGCAGCCAGGGTTTTAAATTCAAGTAATAGTTTTATCAACATTCTGTATCTCCTTTTCTAGTGAAAAGCTACTGACCCCTCAGCTCAGCTTCAATCAGTAGGTCCTCTCAGGATTGGAAGAAGCATTCCCTATCACTACAGGAACAGCTGCTTTCATACATTTTCTGTACCCCTCCTTCCTCTTCCTTTGCTCCCATACTTCTTTAGGCTGAATCCTTGCCCCGAATCCTTATGGGAGTTGTCTTCCAGATTGGAAATCCTTTTTCTGCTTATCCTGGCTACCACTGGAATTTCTTTCCACATCTTTCTCTTACTCCCCTTTTTTCTCTTGATGTAAGGTATATACCATCATACACCTGCCCCCTTTTCCAAGAGCCCTTTCAGTCTCACCTTTTCATCTCCCTGGATGAAGAAGCAGCATTAATATGATCTTCACCTGCTTTGTACTCTACTTTAAAGTCATATTCCTTCAATCTCATGTGCAATCTTATGTTTATGTTTAATAAAACTTGATAAACCTTGTATTCCAAAGTACATGGATCTATATGCTATGACATATAACTAATACATAATAAAAGGAAAAGGAACACCATTAAATATAGGACAGGGTAAAACCATTCATCCAAGAGACGTGGAGGGGCATTTTTCAATCTGATGTCTAAGTCCGACTTTAGACGTTTTGCAAAAAACGTCCAAAATCTGAGTAAGAAAGAAGTTTGTTTTCCAAAAAGAAAAACGTCTTTTGTTTTAGAAAATACTGTTTCTAACAAGGTTTTGTGCTTTGGACATTTTGTTTTTTGGTCCATTTTTGGTCCATTTTCAAAACAAAAACGCCCAAGTGAAAAACGTAGAAAATCAAGCCATTGGGATGTAGGAGGGGCCAGCATTTTTAGTACACTGGTCTCCCAGACATCCCAGAAGATAAATGGGGCACCCTAGTAGACTTCAAAAACATGCTCTCAGGTACACATCTCACCATTGCTCCCTTGTCTTGTCTGCTGAGCCCCCCCGAAACCCACTGCTAATAGCTGTAATCAATAGCCCTTATAGGTGAAGGGGTAAAGGAGGCACCTATATGTGGGTACAGTGGGTTTCTGGTGAGTTTTGGAGGGCTCATAGTTTCCACCACAAATGTGACAGGTAGAGGGAGATAGGGACCAGAGTCTCCCACTCCATGCTACACTGCACTGACCATTACACTAATCCAGGGACATGCATGCTGCTCTAATAGACCTGGCTCTAACATCTGAAGCTGTCATAGAGACAGTGGCATTCCTAGGGCGGCTGACACCTGGGGCAGATCGCCGATGCGCCCCCCCCCGGCGAAATGACACCTCCCCTTGGCGAAACGACACCCCTCCCAGGTGCATTTTTACCTGCTGAGGGGGTACCGCGCGCCTGTCGAATTCGCTTGTTCCATGCTCCCTCTGCCCCGGAACAGGAAGTAACCTGTTCCAGGGCAGAGGGAACACGGAACGAGCGGTGCCAACAGGCGCGTGGCACCCCCCCAAGTGGCGTGCACCCGGGACGGACCGCACCCCCCCCCAGGAACGCCACTGCATAGAGGTTGCTAAATCATATTTGTATTCACATTTGTGGGGGGTGGTAGGGGGTCAGTGACTACTGGGGGAGGTATTGGGGGATCACCCCTGATTTCCTTCAGTGGTCATCTGGTCATTTAGGGCACCCTTTTGTGAGCAAATTGTCCTACTTTACTGCCAGTCCTTTGTACTGTGCCAGAGCCTCAGTCACAGCTTTCGCATGCTCATCAATTCATGTCTGAAGGCTTTCCACCCTCCTGTCCTCTGAGTTTATGCAGATCAGTGTGCATTCAATAACTTCCAACCACATGCATAGTTCAGCGTATGTTCTGTGATGTTTGGCAGGTTTGCCCACTGAAAAGAATAAGTCAGTATCTTCGGCAGAATTTCCAACTGAGAATACATGACACATCAGGGCCTTCCCAGTGCAACATTGTGTTTTCACTACTCCCTTTGACTCTGGGCCATCAGGACAATTCTTTTAGGTGTCCAGTGATATGTTTAAAGTGTGTGGAGGATGCAAATGTCCAAGGATGAAAGCCAGTAAGATCAGGAGCCTGCAGCTCAGACCTCTATTCAGGATGATATATCATTTCCTGCCATTTCAAAAAGGGCAAATTTTCCTTAATAATAAAATCTACAGGCAAAATGGCTTCATAAATGCTGTGTAGTTCTTCTCATATCTGTAGATACAACACTTTTACCTGCTAAATAAAATCTGGCTGTCCCAAGCCTGTTTCCTTGTGACCCTCCCTGACACTTGTGAGTTGTTTAAGAATACTGCTACTACAGTAGCAGTCTCCCATCAGAGAACAATGGTGTCATCCTTTCATTTTAAACAAAAGGCCTTTTGTTTCCTTGGTAGTTGAGTTGTTTTCCTGGTTTGCTCTCTTCTACTTTTATCACTTGGGATTGTGTTGTTAGATTCATTACTCCCTAGAGTTTGCCAGAGTGTAGGCGGTGTGCAATTTGACTACTGCTCTATAATTAGGTTGGTTTAAAATAAATATTTTTGTTTTTCTTTTGATGAACCCAAATGGTAAATAACATTAAGTACAGAATAAAACTAATAAACAAATAATAAATAGTAAAATATGAAAGAGAAGGGCGTACATAGATTCCAGTTTTCTTGTGGGTTGGTACTCTAGATTGAACCTTTTACAATAGCCATAAAAAAGGCAATTTGCATAGGTCTTTGAGGGAGGAATTGGAATGTCCAGGTGAGTATCTTCACAATTCTGCCATTATTTAAAAAAAAGTTCTGCTACACGCCCTCTGAAACAGTATGATGCATAGGCCGGCTGAGGCTCTCAGTGACCACCAATATAGACTAAATGCTGCCTGTGACAATAAAGGCAATAGCTGTGGTAACATTTAGGTGGACTGTCATGAGCTGCCCTCTTTGTGTTGTGGAGCGGTGTAAGGGGGTTGAACTGCTAGCAGAGATGGTGGATGGCAACCTTATCAAAGTAGAACCTGCTGAGGCACTGCCTAGAAGTACAAACAGCAAAGGTGACAGAAGAGTCCAACAAACGAATGGTGTAGTGCAATAATTTATTCTAATATTGTTAACAGGTATTGTCAACTCGACACAGGCTGTGTTTCGGCCACAGAGGGCCTGCCTCAGGAGTCAATCCGGATAGTTGCACTAGATATATTTATTCATATCTAATCATAAACAAATGCACTGGTAGATAACACAGCGAAGTATGCCTAATCGAGCACAATGTATGGTTAACCGATTAGTAGTAGCATTGCTCATCCATGAGATCCAGAAACTGGTTCCCCAACCTTTGATAAAGCTGCTACTGGAAACAGAGCAGGGAAATGAAAGGTAACCGAAGACATCTATGTGGACACAGATGACAATCAGGCAATAAAAATGCTCAGAGCTTTTTCAGCAGCCACCCATGCAAGCTCTACTTCCAAGCCATTTGTGTGTGATTTATAACAGGTGCCCATACCAACTGTTAAATTTCCTGCCCTTGACATGCATTACCTTTTTAGAATGTGTCATAATCTTTTAGAACTCAGTGTTGCCAATGCCATGCCCCCAACATGCCAGTGACTTTTCAAAAGATACAGCTAAGAAACTGGAGGAATTGCAAAATAGGTCCAGTGTGACTGAAAATAAAGTTCAATCCCATGAATCTCAGATACAGACCCTTCAAGTCATGGGGCTTTCTACTATTAGTGTAAACCCCTTAATGGAGGAGCAAGGTATTACACTGATGTTACAAATATGTCATGGTGTTTCCCCAAAATAAACTCTATGCCAAACCAGGGAATTTTACATTAAAAATATTTATTGTATAACATGTTTTAAGATGCAAGGTTATAACTACTATTAAACCATACATTCTATTCTAGGCAAAAGAGCAACCCACAAAGGATGTAAATTTTCCAGGAACATTCTCCGTCACAGCTTACATGCAACTACGAAATGTCAGATAAGTAATATTTCTCTATCGGTAGATATATTATTGAAGATATTTTTCTAATATAAACTCTCTTCTTCAATTTGAAACTTTGTGTCTATTTTTCTTTCAGATTCTTCAAGAACTGCTCAGAAATCCCAGTTCAGGTAAGTATATGTTCTAAATTTCCTATCTTTCTTTCCCTCTCCCTCTCCCAGTTTATTCTAGCACTTTTCTATCCCTGTGTCTCAGTCCTGATGTTGTTGTCCCTTAACTTCATCTCTTTCAGTTTTCTTGTAAGTCTTCTTCTTTCTTTACGTTGGGTACCAGCACTCTTCTTTGGCACATCCCAGAGTACTTGAGTACCTACTGACCTGACTTTACATAAATTAATGAGAGAAACCTACATTCCTGTCTAAAGTGTTCAGAGATACCAGAGATCTGCGGAATAACTTTTGATTTTTATTTCCTGACTAGCTACCCAAAATAAAGGTTAATTTAGGAACCCTAAACTTACCCTCCCATTTTTGTAATGAGGACTGTGCAAACTCACACACTTGCAGATCCAATTTATCATATTTACTTTTTATCAGCTCCTAGTATATTAGCTAGAAAAACATTCCATAACACACTAGCTGTGATTAATTATATAGCATTCAAGAGAGACAGCTTGCTTCAATCAGTCCTCTCTCCCTAACTGACACATGTGTAAAACAAACCAAGTTTGCAATTTTTAATCAATTAAGAGTTTCCAACCCTTAGACAAAATGACTTAGACACTTAAATAAGTCCTCTTCACTTCCTTACAGTTTCCTGATGCAGTTATTTTTTTATTTATTTGGCTCAGCTGCATCCAGAGTATTAAGTCCAAGCAGCAGCCATTATCCTCTGTTCACAGATGCAGCACTGAATGTCTAGATAATTTCAAATTAATCCCAACAAATTTTCACAGAAATATAAATTATTTGTCTTCCCTTTGCACTTGTTCTCTCGTTCGCTCGCTCAACCTTGAGCCTATAAAATTATCATAGGGCTCAGAATATTAACTAAACACACACAGCTTTCTTACACACTAAGCACCTGAGTCAGTTTCACAGAAATATACTTTTTTTACACTAACGGATCAGCTCAACTTCATACATGTCAGTCCTATGTCAGTTTTCCTTCCCAACTGCCAAGTTTTTCAGTTTAGAAATTTTGAGTACCCCGTCACGACTGCCTCGAGTCCCCTGGCAGTCACAGCATTAAATATCAGCAACACACCTTTGTGTCTCAGCAAAACTTTCCAAATTTTAATCAACTTAAAATACATTTTTATTTTTCTCTTGTGAATACCTTTTCTTCAGTCTAAGATAAAATCTTCAATTTTAACTTAGCATGCAACCGCTGCACGGCTCTGTCATGAGCAGGCATGACAGGTGCCTGCATACTCTCCTCCCACCACCATTACATTTCTAGTGCACATGTGTGCAGAAAACTCCTGTCCCAAACTCACCTGGAGCTCCCAAACTCCTGTTTTCTGGGCTCCCGGCTACCTCGAGCTGCCTCACATTGCCCGCTCTCCTCCCTGAAGCTCTGGGCACTTCCAACACTGCCTCAGCACACAGTAAGGCAGCGGACCTGTGATATCCACCACACATGCACGGCTGATGACATCACCACCGCACATGGAACCCCTGAACAGGCCCAAATGTTCCTCCTGTCTCTTCCCTGCCCAGCTCCCACTGAACTTCAACAGGACGTACAGGATCGCTCCAGCCCTGAGATCCCATCACCACTGGCACTAACACCTGCGGCCGTAACAAGCTCCCTGTACCAGCCTGCTGGCAGACCTGAATCCCCAAACAGCAGCCAAGTAATAAAAACTTTTAATCCTTCAGGTTTACCTTAGGTATAGCTTTACATTACATCATATGATAGAATCCTTAGAGAATTCTGTTTAAAGCAAAAAAAACTTGCACTTTTTAAACTTTCCATTGACTTGATTGCTTTCATTTGTTATTGTATCTGTTACATTGCTTTTTGTATCTTGGAACCTGAATAAAAACTTCTTCAAAATAAAATATATATATAATTTGAAGGTGATGTTGGGTCTCTTAAATTTTGATGCACTGGAATCTCCAAATGCTATTACATATCTAGGAGTCTTTTAGAGGATAATGATGTAGACCAATCAGCCTCTCCAAATAGTTTGGATTTGTCTTGGTTTCATCTGAAAATGATATTGCTGATCAGTCTACTTTTTTTTGTCTGAAGCAGATAAATTACTTATGTTGAAAACTTACTTTAAAAGGATGGATATATATTTTTTATGAATAGACAATCCAAGTGTTTCCTGATGTTGCTTGTTCAACCCAATTATGTAGGCGTGCCTTTATGCAATTAAAGCCGCATGCACTTACTCTGGAAGCTTCTTTTTGTCTTTGCTTCCCATTTGAGTGCTTGGAAACATTTCAAAGGAAATTATGGGCTCAATATTCAGCCGGTGGCAGTCAGCATTTTGTTGACTGGCATGGAATATCCAGGCATATGCAGTCAGATAAAACATAGCTGGTTAAGGGCCTATTATACAAAGCCGTGCTACTGATTCTCGGTGTAGCAAATGAGAGGAAGCCCGTTCAATTCCTATGGGCTTCCTCTCATTTGCCTCACAGGAATTGCTAGCAAGGATTTCTAAAAGAGGTTCTAAATGTGATATTCAGCACTTAACCAGCTATAATGAACACCATAAAAACAGGACTGTGTTTTATGTGGTCCTATTTATGCAGTTATCCTAGCTGGTTAAGTGCTGAATATTGGCATTTAACCGGCTAAGTGCTGACTCCACCCCCAGAACACCCACAAAGTAGGCCACGTTTGGCTTAGGTGCCAACTGTACATTTTCAGTGGCTCTATCTGGCTAAGTTAAGTCAACAACAATGTAGGTGTGGAGTTAGAACTTCAAAAGAATAAACTAACATAAGCTAATCTACAGTATGAAAACAATGACTGTATCAAAAATGTTTATGATAGGGAAGCAAAAGCCTTAATGAGCTCAAAATCTTGCAGATTTAAAGAGCTGAGTTGATCATAGCGATTGGCATTTCATCACTGGCAAAAATTTTCCCCGCAATAACATTTATCCCTTGTTATGAAAAATATTTATAAAAACTTGTGAAATAGTTTGTCAGATAATTTCTCATAGTATAATCTATGCTATCTTCTAATGTTCATAGTCCAACTAGTTACTGGTAGTGCAAAAATGAAGACACTTATCTCAGTAGAACACAGATAGGGTATAGAGTGAACATCAGAGCCATTTCTTTAGACTCTCCACGTCCCTGGCCCTCAGCTCTTTAAATCTGCAAGATTTTGAGAGCTTTGAGGCTTTTCCTTCCCTACCATAAACATTTTTGATACAGTCATTGTTTTCATACTGTGGATTAGCTTATGTTGGTTTATTCTATCTGGCTAAGTGCCACTGAATATGCCTGGTTAGCCCAGCATGCGATTTAAATGGCCAGGAGCCATTTCAGGCCTTTTAAATCACTTTGAATATCGACCCTTATATATTTTTAGATTCTTTATCATTTCAGAAGTTCCTAGAAGGGAATAATGATGTACCTAGTATCTAATATTCAGAAGTTCAAATTAAATGGATAATTTATCTCTCTAGCAGTTGAATATTGCCAGTAAATGCATAACTATCAGCACCATCCCTACCCTTCCCCTAACCCATTCCCTTTTTATTATGAGTAATATCTGGCTATTTAGGGGGCAGATTTCAATGTGGGCTAAGATGTGTTATTTTACTAGTAAACCCCATTATTAGTAACTAGGGCTCATTGAATAAAATGGGCCTTCCTAAAATAGCATGAAATAGGGAGGAAGTTATCAAGCTGTTTTGGGACTTAAAGTCACGTTATTTGTCCCTTGACATGACTTAAATATCACTAACACAGCTTGTCTTGCACTAATGCTGCAATATTTAAATCACCGTGTGTAACACAATAATGAAATGGAAGATATGCCAAGCAGCTCATATGTAAATTCCATAATATGGGGGAAAGGGGGATGGGACATAATGCTTTTCTGTATATATTATATACAGGTACTTATTTTGTACCTGGGGCAATGGAGGGTAAAGCAATTTTTCCAGAGTCACAAGGAGCTGCGGTAGGAATGGAACCCAGCTCCCCTGGTTCTCAGGCTACTGCATTAACCATTAGGCTACTCTTCCACACCTGGATGAACATTGGGTGCACCCCACAAATCATGATATGCCCCTAAATTATAGTAAAATAACCCTAGCTGACCAGGAGCATGGGCCTACCAAGCTGTGGCCTGTTGCTTCTGGGCTGTCTCTTAAAGGGGCAGCATCTATGAAAATAGTTCACCACATGATCCCACCATAGATTCACCCAAATAGTGACCCCTGATACAATCCTCCCCATGTGCCCCCCCCCCACCTCGAAGGGTTGTCCAAGTTCAGAAGGTTCTCCTACCCCCACATGATTCCATGTTACCTATACCTTCAAATATCTGTGTGGTCTAGGGGGCAGGCAGAATCAATCCACAGTCACTCCTGTCCTGCCAGTGCTGGGTTTCACAATGGCACCAGCTATAGCTAGTGATAGTTTTATGGTACTACCACTAGGGAGACAAAACCACAAAAGAACAGGTCTTCGCAAACTACACAAACATAACAGTCTAAAATGGTGCTGAATGAATCATTTAATATAACCAAGTTGTTCCCTGGTTATATTAAAGGATTCTGTCAACATAATTTTAGACTGCTGTACTTGTTTTGGTCATCTTCATTGTGCTTCTGAATTACCAGTAGGGTGTCATCTTTCCATATAGTGGCTTTGCATCTGCTCTTCAGAGTTGTAAAGGGTAATCTGCACATGTTACTCCCATGCATTTAGGAGCCCAGAATCAATTTGTTGTTTATAATTGTTAGCTGCTATGCCATGCAAGTTATCCTCTAGGGTGCTTCATTTCCATCTTTTTGCCATTATTTGAACTCCATGATTAATTGTTTCTCCACTACTTCTTCCTGAAATGCATTACAAGCATCTACCACCCTTTCAGAAATGACCTCAACAACGTTTTAGAGAATCTTCCCTTCCATAGCTTCACGAAAATGTCCTCTAGTTCTTAAGTTCCTTTCTGTTGAAACATTTTTGCTTCTTGTGTATTACTATTTTTCAAGTATTTAAATGTTTCTGTCACGTCACCCCTTTCCTTTCCTCTGTGGTTTACTGTAAATTTTTAGATCCTTCGGTCTTAACTCAGTTGGCTTTAGGTACAGTCTTCTTACCATTTTGGTTGCTTTTTTCAGAATTCTCTGGCCTCTTTCTATGTTTTCTAGCCTTGCCACCTCATAATCTTATATTTATTTTAGGATATTCAAACCCAGATTATCTCCTAAATAGGCCCACTTACGTGTCTTTTCAATTTCTCACATTCAGGATTTATTATTAAACTGTAAATTTCTTCTATGGGAAAAACATGCTGAAAAAGCTGTCCAATTCTTAAAAGCAAGAACATAGGTTCTACATTTTGATTACTTTGATTTCAATCCCAGATGCTATGATGGTGTCAAAATCAGCTCTTAATTTTGCAGATGCAGAGGTCTTGCAAGGACCCATAACTTGCACACAGCCTTACAGCCAGCTGGCACTGTAGCTTTTATAAAAATGCAAAGCATGCATTTTTAAACTTTTTTTTTAATAGAATAGCCAGGATCACAATTGATTACTCCAACAAAACCAGATTTGTTATCTTTTATTTTTGGAAGATGAATGTATCTTGTTCCCTTGAGTTCCTTCACTGTTCCAGAGCAGCTATGGAAGCCAAAGGATGCTGCTTGCAGTTTGAAAGGTTTCTTTAGTGACGTTCCAACATAGCTGTCACTCAGCATATATACATTGTCAGAAACTTCACTTTTAGTGTTAGAAAATTTATGTTAGTTTAGTCAACTTTAACCTAGTCAATTAAAACTGTATATGTCTCTGGTATTTGGAACTTGGCTCGACAAGATCCTTAAATCAAAGATGAAAAGATTAAAGAGGAGCTAGAGGAGGGGAACTTTCAATCTATTGCCTATTGGATGTCTTTATTATTCGAAGAACTTGACTGTAGTCATGATCTCGCTGCCATCTGCCAGATAGTTGCATCTGCTGATGTTGGTTTGAATCAGATTTGACGCCAAACTGGATAGCTCCAGTGAACCAAAGAAATGCCGTTTGTTGAAATTATGTCATTCCTCAGAGAAATTGTTCTTTTATGAGTCTCTTTAATAAATGACCTTTTCTTCATCCAGAAAAGAAGAAGAGAAGCTATGGGACCAAAAGCTGAAAGCTTAGAGAAGCAGCTGTATTAGAGTAAATTTTAAAAGAAGATTTTGTTGCAGGGCTAGAAAAAAGAAAAGATGTAATTGTGACCACATGCGTGACATTAATTTTGGCTCGCTTTTGTTTCACCTTTATCACAAAACATCCTACAGCATCTACAGTTCAATGCACTCACTGGAGGCAAAAATAATATGAAATATACAAGTTTCATTGAATAACAACTGTTCTCAAGATATTCATGAAGTGGTTGACACAGCAAAAATATTTTCAGAGTGATCTAGGAAAAAATATTTAGGGTACACAGAAGAAGTTACAAGAGATTATCCATAACACGCTTCTCATTGTGGGAACATCTGTTTCTGCAAATGTGGAATTTAACATATTTATAAATGATCTAGAAATGGGAATGGCAAGCAAGGTGATTAAATTTGCAGATGACAAAGCTATTCAAAGTTGTTAAAACGCATGCAGACTGTGAAACATTGCAACAAGACTTTAGAAAACTGGAAGACTGGGCATCCAAATGTTTATTGATACACATTGGGAAAAAACATTCCAAAGCATACTTGCCTGGTTAGGTTTCACCTTAGGAGTCAGCACTCAAGAAAAAGATCTAAGTGTCATCATGGGCAATACACTGAAATCTTCTGCCCAGTGTGCAGTGGTAGCCAAAAAAACAAACAGAATGCTAGAAATTATTACAAAAGGGATATAAAATAAGACAAAGGGGTCCTTTATACACAGACGTGCTGAAAAATGGCTTGAGGTAGTGTAGGCACGGGTTTTGAGCGTGCGCCAATCCATTTCTTAACGTGCCTGTAATGGACGTACAGCAAAATAAAAATTAATGCGCATCCATTTTGGGTCTCAGACCTTACCGCCAGCCATTGACCTAGCACTAAAGACTCACGTGGTAACCGGGCGGTAATGACCTACACATTTGGTGTGCGTCTGTAATGCATGCCCGAAACTAAAAAATATTTTTCAGACTAGCGTATTGGACACGTGCCAAAAATGAAATTACTGCAAGAGCCACATGGTAGTCACGCGGTAACTCCATTTTGGCGCATGTTGGGTACACATAGATGCTTACGCGGCTTAGTAAAAGGGCCCCAAAGAATGCTATATTTCCTCTATATTGCTCCATGGTGCAACCTCACATTTAGTATTGTGTGCAATTATGGTCATCATATCTCAAAAAAGAAATAATAGAATTAGAAAAGGTTCAAAGAAAGGGGACCAAATTAATTAAGGGGATGAAACTCCTCTCATATGAGGATAAGGGATGGAACTTGATATACTGCCTTTCTGTGGTTACAATCAAAGTGGTTTACATATTATATACAGGTACTTATTTTGTATCTGGGGCAATGGAGGGTTAAGTGACTTGCCCAGAGTCACAAGGAGCTGCAGTGAGAACTGAACTTAGTTCTGCAGGTTCTCAGGCCACTGCACTAACCACTAGGCTACTCATCTACACTAGGGCTCTTCAGCTTACAAAAGAGACAGCTGAGGGGGGATATGATGAAGGTCTACAAAATCCTGAGTGGTGTAGAACAGGTAAACGTGAATCGATTGTATAGTCTTTAAAAAAGTACTAAGACTAGGAGACACTCAATGAAGCTACATGGTAATACTTTTAAAATTATTTCAAACTGCCAAGAGTGCAAATGAATAACTAAAACTATAGGTATAACTCTTTTGTTCAATCTATAGTTGGACGTGGGACTTTGATCAAAAAATAGATATTTATATATAAAAAATAGACTCAACAGCCCAGGGAACCTAACACTAGGATTCCACTGAAATGGCCAACATCATAGGCTCCTACCACCTTCCAAAAAAAAAAAAAAAAAAAAAGTCACAGAAATCAAAAATCTCCCAAACAATACATACTCAGGGAGAAAAAGATTCTGTGAACAAAAAACGGAAAGCTGGGTGTCTTGCAATAACATTATTATTCACTATAGGGGGGAGTGGAGATTTTGATCATTTTTGTTATTGCAAGAAATCGAAGCATTTTCTACAATAATGTGTGTAACTTAATTGGTTAGCTAGCTAATCAGTGCTGTCAGTTGGATGTTATCAGCACTAATTAGCATTAATTTAGATTTTGTAATAGCCTGGTAGAAATCCCACTGGAATGGTGGTCAGCTCACTAGTGCTTCTCCATGCAGGACCGCAGGAAACCGGGTGATCAGCAATCCAGCTTCCCCTCTTCAGTGGTCCAATCACAAAGTCTTTCAAGGCAACCGGGCAGTTAGCGAAAGTCTGTTTATTCCTCTGCACCCACGTCCCCTTCGCCCAACACAGCTGGCATAAGCAGTTGATGTCAGGCACTGTTCCCCCCAACACAGTAGTTCAAAAAAAAGTTCAAAGTCTCAGCAAAACTCCCCCTGTATGAATTCCAGTTCCAAAGTTCAAACCTCATTGTTTTTTTTGATGTTAAAGTCTTTTCTCCTGAGTGGTTGTAGGATGGCAGCACACCTCCCTCTACACAGCAACTGGACTCCTGTGACCACCCAACTGCCTTCAAACCCTTGCAACCCTCCCCCAGAGTACAATCACAGTCCACATCCATTTGTTCATCCAAACCTGGCAGTCCTGCACTCTCTTCTTCTCCTGCTTCCACACACTCCATTAACTCTGGCTCCTTCCCAGCCTGTCGGTTAGCTCCTCCCTCTGCCTCCCAGGTGGAAGGCATCTTGTATTGATTTTTGACCCAGGGGAATTGAGTCTTTCCATTACTGCTCCCCCTCCTGGTCACTGAGCACCATAGCTGCTGCTCCCTCCAATCTTTCCCTCCACCTCCCCAATGTGAAGTCCTTGACAGGTTTTTGAACTCACCTTCCTGCATCCCTTTTCCACTACCTTCTGGGATGTGTAGTTTGGCCCTGCACCTGATCCTGCCTGGCTTGAATTCTCCCACCTTATCACAATTTACATGCACAACTATCTAAGTGTATTCTGTACTGTGGTGTGAGTAAATTCCAAGTCCCATAGTTGAAAAGGGGGTGTGTAATGGGCATAGAATAGGCAGGTCATGGGTGTTTTTACCATCTATATGCATTATTATAGAATATACCTGCTGGCCTAAATAGGCACAACTAAATTTGGTCATGTGGAGAGGCGCTCGATGTATTCTATATACCATGTAGAAATTTAAGCCTATTCTATAAAATGTAGGCATACCTTAGAGAATACCCCAGGCCTATTTTTTTACTGAGCATATTTTCAAGCACAATATATAGAATCAAGCCCATAGTGCCAAATATTTCTGCTTCACTTCAGTGCTGAATACAATTTAATAGAAAGAACCAGTCACTGCAGACCCAGAATTTCTTTATGAACCTCATTTTATTTCAATTATTTCTTCTATGCTGTACCCTCAGTACACAAGTATTACCCAGTGTGGTTTACATAAACCAATAAAATTATAAAAAGTGCATAATAAAATATATTCTAAAAAAATACCCCATACGAACAGACCTCTCATACATCAGCTATATTTCATCCTATATAGTAACAGAAGCAATTTCAGTCACAACCCCAACATGCTGCTAACAGACATGCCTTTACTTTTCACTGAGACTGTTTATAATCACTTCCTGAAGACCTGAAATGTAAATGTATTTACTCCTTTCCCCTTTGGTTGTAAGTCAATACCCAAGTGCTGTCTCCATCTCATTCCTCTTTTCAAAACTTTGTAAGATTGAAGAAAATCAGAATAACATGCTAGAAGAAACCAATTCTTTCACCATATCAGAAAACAATACTAACAAAATTATAACATCTGTCCCCTACTATTAATTACAGACTGTGAAATCTAATCTAAAAACTTCTTTAAAAGGGTTAGTGCCATTTTTCATGCAAGGGATTTTGATACTTCTATTTTAAAAAGTGCTTTCACGTACAGTATGCCAATACCCAGAACCTCATCAATGATGTGTACAGCATTTCTAATTTCTAGTGCTATCCTAGTTTATCTCCTTTACAAAATCAATTTTAAATGTTTCACGTGCATTTGCTTTAAAGCAAAGAACACAAGGTATACATAGTTTTGCAAAAATGAATAGACCAGTCAACTGATTTCCCTACTAGACCCTCATATGAATAATCAAACATTCTGGGAGTCTAAGGATTATAATTTCCACTTTATCTTTATCTAAACAATTACTCAAAAATCTGGATACAAATTTCAGTGAAAAGACTTGCGCACTAGAACCATAGCTGCACTTAAATACCTTCACAAATAGAGGGTTTTTGATTATAGTTATAGCTTTTCCATAAAGAACAATGTAGTCGACCTTGATTCATATTTACTCTAAAGTATATCCCGTACTGATTGTTCATTATTTAATTTTCTCACCATATCCTTTATCTATATTGACTGAGTTTTTTTGGCCATCTTATCGGTGTTTTAAAATACCCACATATCGCCTCTTTTATTCATGTTACCAGCATAGATATTAACAATCTTCTCCATTTGAAAGATTAGTATTGAAGGACCTACACAATTATGTCCTGCCAGTTATCGCCTTATTTTCATGAGATTCATTTATAAAGCCATCAGATAATTGTCATAATGGAGAATTAATCACAGATTTACTGAAGAACACATAGACTTCTAAGATCAAGTGACCATCCTCTCAGCAACAAGTTATCTCCACATTCGAGAAATCCTGCTTCAGATAAACCTTCAGGAAGAGGTTCCTAATTCCATCATGGGCTAGGTACAGTGTGGTCACTGTAATTTTACCTTCTAGAAAAATTGAACAAAAACATATATAAGAAAAGATATATAATGAAGATCTTAAGAACTGCCATACTGAATCAGGACAAAAGGTCCATCCAGCCCAGTGCCTCCAATGATGACCAAACTAGAATACCAATAAGTAGCATGATTCCATGCTACTTACCCTCAAGGATAAGCAGTGGCTTTCTCCAGGAATACCTTAATAAATAGTTTATGGATTTTACCTCCAGGAATGTATCCAAATCTTTATCAAACCCAGCTACATTAACTACTGTTACCACATCCTCTGGCAGTGAGTTCCAGATCTTCATGCATTGAGTGAAATAGTTTATTCTATTTTAGTAACTTCATAGCAAGACCCTACTCTTAGTACTTTTTGGAAGATGTATGTTTAATTATTTCAATTCATTCCAGATTTTGTAGACCTCTATCATGTCTCATCTTAGTACTACTACTACTACTACTACTACTTAGCATTTCTATAGCGCTACAAGGGTTACGCAGCGCTGTACAAGTTAAAACACGGGGAAGGACCGTCCCTGCTCAAGAGAGCTTACAATCTCATCTCCAAGCTGAAGAGCCCTAACATCTTTTGCATTTCCTCATTTTTGAGTCATTACACTCCCTTAATCATTTTGGTCACTCTTCTTTGCACCATTTCTATTTTCATTATATGTTTCTTGAGATGTGGAAACCAAAATTGCACACATTACTGAAGGTGAGGTCACATCATGGAGTGATACAGAGACATTATAATGTTTTATTTTTAATTCCATTCTTAATAATTCCTAGCATTCTGTTTACTTTTTGGGCTGCTGTCACTTACTGAGCAGAACATTTCAATATGCTGTCCATGGTGATACCTAGATAATTTTCCTAGGTGATGACTCCTAGAGGTAGATTCAGTAAATGGCACCTAAAAAATTGGCGCCAAAAATGCATGTTATTCTATAAGCTGCACCTAAAGTTTGGTAAGTATTATGGACTGTCACAAGTAAATGCAGGCATGACCATTTGCACCAGTGAAAATGTGTTGCAAATGCCCACACCTACATTTACATGCAGAGCACCATTCTGTAATTATGCATGTAACTCAAAGGCACACCCCCGTTCTACCCCAAAATGACTATAACCATCCAATTTCCGTGCCCCCTTTTTTGGGCCGCACATAAAGTTTAGGTGCGCATCCTGCACCTAACTTTATTTGCGTAACACCTAATGAAATCTAATCAGTGCCAATAATTGCTTGTTAAAATGTCAATTATTGGCACTAATTGGATTATTATTCAAGTAAATTACATGCACAAATTGGGAACATGCCTATATTTGAGTGCATAACTTTTGGCAACCTTTACAGAAACAGGGAGCTAGTATCATGTTGATGTACTTTGGGTTATTCGTCCCAAAGTGTATCACTCTGCACTTGTCCACATTAAAATTTCATCTGCATTTGCTGTAAGTCTGTGGGCAATTTGATGGCGCTCTTAGATGAATAGCCTCCTGAATTTTGCTGACAGAAGATAGTAACCTCCAGCCATATGGTCTTCCAGTTGTATGTTCTATTAGGGGGCTGTGTTGCTTCTAAATGTCTGACACTGGAAAAAATCTGGGAGGATGAGGTTGATACTCATTTGGCAATTCCTCGATGGTGTGACTTTTGGTCTAATCAGTTATCTCATTCTTCCTCTATTACTCAATCTATGTATTTTTTGACACATAGGACTTTTTGGACACCAGTTAAGGTGTTTTAGGCTAATCATAGTGCCAATTGTTCTTGCAATCTTGAAAAGGACTTTTTCCCATACAATATTTCATTGTGCTATCCTTACCACAATTGGACTAGTATCTGGCAGACCATTTTTCACATTATCATTCCCATATCAAATAATATAGAGGCCCTTTTACAGAGGTGCATTAGTCACTGGTGTGGAATATACTGAAACATCCCATGGTAGTGTGCCCATCAGCATGCACTGATCTCATGCTGATAAATATTTTCTATTTTTCAGCGTGGAAGGCATGGCTATGGGCTGAGAGTAGGCTGCATGCTGCACGATTATTGTGGGGTTAACATGGGAGCCCTTACTACTTCCTAAATAAGTATCGGTAAGGGCTCCTTCAGTAATGGTCACGTGCTAATTGGGAAATTAGTGTGTTGCCAATAAAGAAATATATGGAAATTCAGCCATTTTACCAGCATGCTAAAAGTGACCACAGCAAATGGAA